>NC_140934.1:118326821-118926821 GCF_014529385.1 Adiantum capillus-veneris
AAAAAGACATTATGCTCTTCAATAGAAGGTTCTTGTTGCGGAAAAGGGTTGACTTTCACTTCATCTTCTTCGGTGTCAATTAAAGCATCTACTAAACAATACAAGAGAACATGACAACCGAATCATATTAAAAAACAAGAAATAGATGGCCAATTTTTTTGGTTTTATATATACCATGTCTCTCGATCTTAACGATAGCCATCTTTGCTTTTTGCGCTTTCGAGCATCCAACTTGTGCACCTATTGAAAAACAATGGGACATTGTAAAATGCAAGAGATAAACCAATCTCGTGTACACTTTCTTCAGAATAAGGTAGAAATTAACGGACTGCAAGCTTGCGCTTTGCCTTTTGAGAGAGATGGCTAGATAGCAAAGTTTGGTTCACTATATACACTACGCTTGCGGGAAGTTGGAGCGCTTGCGGATGACTCACTTGCATCAATGCATACACATTCACGTTTGGAAGTTCCACTTTTTGGATGTATAATAAGTGCAAGGGCAACATTTTTTTTTGGATCTACAAATTGAATATGTTCCAAGTACAAAACCAAAAGCACAAAGAACACCGCAAGACCCATACTCCATACCATCAATCTCCATGCTTTGCACGCCATCACGGCTATATGCCATATCTTATTCACTTTGTCTACATGACACAAACAAATATAAAAGATTGAGAACACTTCGAAACTATGATTCTATCACCAATTATCCAAACTAAATCTACAAAGAAGAGAGGGTCCGGAAAGGAGTGGAGGGGATTGCATATTTCTGATAGCACATATCACAAATAAACTATTGTCTTTTAAAGGGGCACAAAAAAGAGGGAAGGTGGCATCCACGCCCAATAAAAAGAGGTGAAGAGAGTAGGAAAAAGGAGGAATGGCATTTTGAAGCAGCAAGAAACTTTATTATATCGATCCAATATAGAGCAGTGCCACTTGATACAAACAATAATGGAGAGCAAAAAAAGTGAATTGTCATTTTTCTTTAGCAGTGACGAGCTATATTGTACCACCAACCTATCGTAAATCACGGCACTGTAAAGAAAAAAACCGACGCACAGATTGCATTTTTTCAAGCTCAAACGGAGTCAACAAGGACAGAGAGAGAGAGAGAGAGAGAGAGAGAGAGAGAGAGAGAGAGAGAGAATTGGGGGGAGGGGGTAGAAGAGAGAGGAGGGAGGGGGGAGAGAACAAGAGACGACCAGTGTAAGATGCAAGGTTGCAATGTTGAGGGCGGGGGGAGGGGGGGAAGAGAGAGAGAGAGAGAGAGTGAGAGAGGGGGGGAGAAAAAGAGAGAGGACAGGGAAGACCCCGCCGAGAGAAGATTTCACTTAACATATATATATATATATATATATATATATATAGAGAGAGAGAGAGAGAGAGAGAGAGAGAGAGGGGGGGGGGTATCGACACTAAGGTTGCGTCAATAGGCTCGTGACACGAGATGAGTCCACATTTTGAATCTCGCGAAATTCTTTTAAAGAGAGGAGGAGAAAAGAAGAGGGACAAGCAGAGAAGAAAAGGGAGAAGGGAATGCTCAACGTGAGCTCAGCGTGTTTACACGTAGCATACATTATAAAACCCCACCTTCAAAATCCCTTACACAACAAATACCAAGCATTACACATGTAAAAGATCACACACAACTAAAAAGACACAGACCAAGGAAACACACACGGTAGACAGCATCCTGCACAAAAAAAAAAACTAATCAGAAGGCCTTCAATCCATGGTTGCTGCATATCTCGACTGCCCCGCCTTTAGATCCCTTTCCCTCTCAACTGTCAATGGTCACAGGAAACACAGGCAAGTGATAACACGAGAATAAAATCCAGTGACGTAACCATCAGCAACAAGAAACCATTCTAAACAGTTCCATGCATTTACACAAACAAATGTACACAATCGCCAGCAAACGAACACGTTCCTACCATCTAGAAATCTGTAAACATACTCGAAAAAAAGACATCAGAACGTAGTGAACAAGACGATTCAGAACGCAGTCAAGAGCATGAAATCACATTGAAGCCTTCAACAAACCTTTTGCCATGCGATGCACCTGACCACCAGCAAAAGAAATCTTTATACATGCTTGAGAAAAAATACCAGAAGACAGCGAACAATACTATCTAGAGCACAGGTTCATGAAATTCCTTTCCTTGGTGTACTTTACTCCATTCTTATCATTTGGATTAAACACCGGCACTTTAACAACCGTCAAGCTCAATCACAATGGCACAGAACTGCCACCACACTCGCCAACCATGTATCCATGGATGTTGCGAGCATTCACATCACGGCGCCGATGAGGAAGCAGAGACGTGAAAATGCCAATAACACGATTTGGTGGCAGACCAGAAAGCTTCCACGAGAGGTGGGTGAGGATATCCACCACAGGTGTGGACACAGTCAGAAGGATCGTGTCAGGGCTTTGTCGCACAAGCTCATGAATTATCGATTTGAACAAAGGGCGATTGCGGTCAAGAAAAGAAATCCAAGTCTCACCCTCACGTTGCCTGGCACCAGCAGTCACAATGCAGATGTCAGAACCAGCAGAGACTGCATAGCTGGACTCTGCCACAATTTTCACTCGGGGCAAACCTGTCAGCGAACGCGAGGGACCTCTATACCTCAGCCTCCCTTGCAGTTTGAGAACACACTACCTATCTCTCAAAACACCGGCGACCTGCATGTAACAATAGCAAGAGATCCAAAGCCTAGCACCGAACACTCGCAGGCTATACAGCTACCCGGCTCAACACATAAACAAGATAACAAACTCCATATATACATAGTCAGCCATAGCAACACCACAATCAAGGCCAGTCTGTAGTCCTACAAAGCACGAGTTCTCAGACCAAAATCCTTGCTCAAAGCCTACCTACTTAACAGCTTCAAAGAGAAACCCAATTAACGAAATTTCCCACCTGTATAAGCTATGCATGCAAGACCTGACCATGATCTATAAACTGATCCTGTGTGTGCGAATGAGCTCATGCTCTGTTCACAAGCACTCACATCCCAAGAACAAACACTGCTTTCTGAATACCTGAATATCCTACTGAAATTCACGCTCAAAGAGCATGCCTTAAGCCCAACACAAGCTGATTCACCACCTCATAACGAGCTACATAACCCCTGCACTCTTTCCCCTTTCTGCCAACACTCATCGAGTAGCTCCTCAGTGCCTAATTCTGAGTCACACACAGTAAAAAAACAGTCGGCCCACTCAGTGCTGCCTGATTCTGAGTCACAAAAAAAAAAACAGTCGGCCCACTCAGTGCTGCCTGATTCTGAGTCACCAAAAAAAAAAACAGTCGGGCCACCGAGAGGCCGAGCTCAGAGGAGGGTACTGGCCGATTTCCAATCAGAAGCAGGAGCTCTGCAGCAAGATGACAAGGTGGTGCATGCAGGTGAGCCATACTAGGCTCACCTGCAGATAGAGTGGCTTAAGACCCCACTGTGACGGAGAGAGTGGACAAACAAGAAGAAGGCACGGCACACAGAAGCCCAGAAACATCTTCAACCACCTTATATAAATTCCATATGGACTAATGTGCAACACACCTTTGCGATCTCCACTTACATTATTTTAAACCATTCATCGCTATCTCAATGAATAAGCCAAGCATCCTGACCTGCGAGCCTCCCAACATAGACAACTCACCACACATTATCAAACAGAGATGGAGCGTCAGACAGTAAACGCAGGTGGACATAACACCACCACCACATCAGGCGGTCACTTAGTCACATTATAGTATCGCATGACAGTCCATGGAAGAATCAAAACACAACAGAGGACATACTCAAGAAAGAGAGCAGTACCTTACACGCAAGGCCTCGGAAACACTTGACAATTACAACCGCAGAAATAGTGTATTTAAACCCCTTGCAGTCCATACCCAGAATTGGGAACCACATGCAAACCCATCACGCAATGATGAGCCAACTCGGAAGCGATTTGAGGAGGATTGGCACAGCATGGCGCCATCACACAGACTGTAGAAACCGAACCTTCCATCGCAGACGAACATCAGCACACACGCATGCAAGCACGGGCCGTCGACTTCATTTCCTGCACCAACGCCAGCAAGGAATCTCCACAAGCGAGAGACGGCAGAAGACCACGTCCACAACCCCCTGCTCGGGACGCGGACACGTGCGAAGCAGAAGAACACAGAAGGGGCGCATGGGCCGCCTTCATGCACCTCACGCGCCAGAGAAAGGGCCCGTAACCACGTGGATTCCCAAATAAGGTTAAAAGCAGACCTACACTCAAACCACTAGGCAAGCGACACGTGTGTGCCCCAAGTTTCAGGCAAACGCTAAGGCTGCCAGATGGCAGGCCAATAAAACACTTCTTATCTAAAGGAACTTGGTGTGCAACTCTCCTCCTTGATTAACCCTTTCCCCTCTTTCTCTCTGTAACTACCCCGCCTTGCCGCCTGGCGTCTCCTCTGCTGTTCGAGCTTCACCGTAGATCCAGGAAGAAGACGATCTGATCGCTGTCTACCTCAGCCAAGCGCGGTGGCTGTTTCAAGAAGCCTCGCTTTAAAGCCCACGAGAAGAAGAGGAGCGCAGGACCTTGAAGTCCAATAAGAGGGAGTACAGCAGGAGCAGGACATGTTTGCTGTTATGCACTTCCTCTATTATTCCTAGTATAGCCAACAAGAAAAAGAGTAGGGGCTTCACCAAGGGGCTTTGTTGTAAAGCGAACACAAAGCACAGTATGTACGGGGACCAATAAGAAGAAGACCAGGCCAGGAGCCGTTGGCTGTCCTGCATCGCCTATCTTCTTCACCATAAGGGCAACAACAGGGACTTTATTATAAAGCAAACGTGAGCAGGGTCAAGGACCTACTGTGTGCCTCTCTTTGTTACTCAAAAAGAAAGATAGGGACTTCATCATAAAGATCATGTCGGCAGGAAGAAGAAGAAACAAAGAGCATTTTCATGGAGGAAGGAAGAATAAGGTGAAGAACACGGATACGACTTGTTGGGAGGGGAAGAGGCAAGCACATACAAACGTACATGGCCGTGTATTGGGGGCAAGTGCATGGGATGGTATGTTAAATGGCTTCAAAAAAATTAAAAGGTATTCTCAATTCAAAGATCCCTCTCAACAACAGGAAAAATGATGCATTCGTTTATAGTACAACACAACAAGCAATGACAAAGCACAAAAATTTGCAACAATATTATCTCGAAAGCACGGATACAACATTGTGTGAGAGAGAGAGAGAGAGAGAGAGAACAAAGAAAACGTTAAAGGAAAACTGAAAGAGAAGAAAAAGATGGGCACAAAAGATCTTTTGACTTTCCACCTTCATCTGACTTTTGACTTTTCATTTTCATCTGTATTTTCATTTCTTAAACTTACCCTTCACTTATGCACTTAATATGTTTTGAAATAATTTTTATTTTTCAGAGATTGGGGAGACCTAATTGCAAAACAAGAAAAAAATATAAGATAAGAACATATGATACATGGCTCTTTCTTTACTTGCTTATGAATAGCCAAGCATACTATTTTGACTTTACTAGGATTATATGGATTGTGATGAATGGTCAGTCAAGTAAGAGCAAAACACATGGAAAAAAGGGTTTTTAGTTCTTTTAAGCATAACGGAGCTTGTTCACGGTGAGTCTATTCTCAAACCACATACTACCCTTGTACCTCAACTCTTGCATCTACATCTATGGTAACATGGTTCTAGCTACATAGTTTAGGGGCGTTGAATATATTCAAATATCATTTATCATTTTTTGAGCTGAATAGTTATAGGTTGTACTTTTAGGACCGATGTGTACATGTGCTCGTGCTATGGGAGACTAGGGTCGACGGGACAAAAACATGGTAATTTCATAGCTCTCTTGTATGTGGTTTGTGAGTAACTCACTAGGCATCGAATGCAAACCCTAGCATAGACCTTTGTTGAAAGTCCTAATCGGGCAAAGACAAACTCACTCCCAAGACTCATCTCAAGAGGGGCGTCCAAAACTGAGAGTAGAGGCTGATTTTTATCATTGTGACCTACAATGTGTGTGTGAATAGTGGGTGCAAGTTGTCACAAGGATGTGGCAACTGCTAACTTTAGTTGTTGGTTTCTTTCCCTTGATTTTTGTTTAATTTTTGGGACCCTCTTTTGAAGATGCAAATGGTCGGACACTTTATGACTAGTGTCATGGATGCTTGAGAGTCATCCGCTTATGACATCATCTACATCATTGTTGATGTCATCGCCTGCATCATCGCTTATGTCATCGCTTGAATCGTCATTAGAAGAATCTAGAAGATCTAACCTCCTCAAGCGCACTAGTATAAATAGAGGTCTTGGGTCACAAGCCCCTCAGTCTTGTGAAACCGGTCCGTGGGGCGGTAGGCTTTGCAAAGCTTTCACCCGTAATTATTTACTTTAAACACACACACACACACACACAGTACTTTGCAAAGGAAGCCTGCGGCGGGAATTAACAGTTAAGCACACACACGGCTCGAAAGCTAGAATGCTTGAGAGTCAGCCGCTTATGACATCACCTGCATCATTATTGATGTCATCGCCTGCATCATCGCCTATGTCATTGCTTGAATCGTCATTAGAAGAAACTAGAAGGATCTAGAAGATCTAACCTCCTCAAGAAGAATCTAGAAAGTTCTAACCTCCTCAAGCGCACTAGTATAAATAGAGGTCTTGGGTCACAAGCCCCTCAGTCTTGTGAAACCGGCCCGTGGGGCGGTAGGATTTGGCTTTCACCCGTAATTCTTTACTTTAAACACACACACACACACACAACACTTTGCAAAGGAAGCCTGCGACGGGAATTAACAGTTAAGCACACACACGGCTCGGAAGCTAGAATGCTTGAGAGTCAGCTGCTTATGACATCACCTGCATCATTGTTGATGTCATCGCCTACATCATCGCCTATGTCATCGCTTGAATCGTCATTAGAAGAATCTAGAAGGATCTATAAGATCTAACCTCCTCAAGAAGAATCTAGAAAGTTCTAACCTCCTCAAGCGCACTAGTATAAATAGAGGTCTTGGGCCACAAGCCCCTCAGTCTTGTGAAATTGGCCCGTGGGGCGGTAGGCTTTGGCTTTCAACCGTAATTCTTTACTTTAAACAAACACACACAACACTTCGCAAAGGAAGCCTACGACGGGAATTAACACTTAAGCACACACATAGCTCGGAAGCTAGAATGCTCTGAGCAAACGCCGACAACCTGTAGGCCCCAAAATCGGCGCCCCTTTCGGTATTTCTTTATTCTTTAATAGGTGAGCACACTCACACAGAGAACTAAAGCACTTAATCACAAACAAGAAATATGAAAATTTTATTGCCTTAAGAAGTGTCAATCCAAGGGTCTAGTCTCGAACCATAGCTTAGGGGTTGCCAATAAAAGGGGCAAGAGGTTGGGAGAAGAGATAGGTTTCAGGGCCCAAGGCCTCATACTCGTATTAGGGCTATTTTTAGGAAGCTTAGTTGAAAACACTATGGAAACACCCGCTTCTGGGGGGGAAGAGCCGACCTCAACCTCTATTACACTGCTTGTTCTCACCCTTTACATGTCCTTTCTTCCACGTAGAGCAATACATGGTTCATTAGTGCACCCCCTTGGGCTCTGGTTTGGGTGCGGTGCCACGGTTTCTTCTCTCTTCCCCTGAGCATACCTCACCCTACCGCATAGCGTGAACCTCAAACTTTCAAACAATGGACGCCCAAAGGGCCATATTTTAACCCAAAGCAAGCTAAGGGAGTGTGCCCACCTCGGGCACACCCCCAATCGCTTGTGTGGTGAAGGGTTTTGTCGGTGGGAGCTTTCCAGGAAAGGAGAGCTAACACCCAACACTGACCTATTGCCAAAAAAAAAAATGTGTTGCAAAAAATTACATAAATAATTTTGACATAGATCCCTCTTTATTGATTCGGTGTGTTCTAATTCAACGACGACTACATATAAGCAAGCAACATCTTCTTGCCACATCAGACTTGAAGAATCCCTCTCCATTGGAATTGGCAAGGTCAATTTTGACGGTCTTTCAAAGCTATTCATTAAGCTCTTTCTTGGTGGACCGTGTTTTTCAACATTTGAAATCAACATTGGCAACTTATTTTGACTTGATGGTTTTGATCTAGAAAGGCTAATCAATTTCTCGATTGCGACTACTCAACTGTGATCACTCTTCAGCTTTGCCAGGCATATTTTGCAACAAGGTATTCATCTTTTCTTGCTCATAGAGCATGCTACACCATGGATTTAGATATTGACATGCATCATACTTTTGATTTTAAGAACCATGCACTAGTTCTACCTAGCTGATGCCTTGCAATCGACCACTCTCACGGAGGGTGCTCGTGCCACAATTGGCCAGATGATAGCATTGAACTGCTTGATATGCAAGAATTTAGGCACTGGAAACACGCATGTTTGTTTTAGAGTCCAATCTTGCAAATGTGAGCAAAATGTATAACATGCTTTGGCAATGCATACAATAGTCGGCCGAGGGTCCAGTTAATGAGAAATCTAGGGTTTCTTTGGCACTTGTGCCTAGAGTAAAATCCACTCATCTACAGGATCAAGGCTACAATATGGAGGGGTTGCACCTTCCCTCTCAAAAAGAGGTGGATGACTTGTTAAAGAATACCAAGCCATTGATTTTTCAAGGAGGAAAAAGGGAGTGCAACAAGGATACTGTGAATATATTCTTGATCAAATGGCATGATATTCATGATCTTAGACACACTTCAAATGTGGTAAAGGAAATGCAAACAAGTCTAACAATAGAGGATAAGGCCTATAAATATTGGATGTCGCTCAAGGAGAAGGGCACCATATCGCAAGCATGGGTCGCCTTCTAGGATGTGTTAAGAAAATAATTTCTGCCCACAAATGAAGCGATCAACATGGGACATGGGACAAATGCTCTATGCATCAACATAAGACACTGTTAGAGTATATCTCGCACTATCGTGATGTGATTATCAAGCTGGAGGGTTTAGAAACCTTACAACAAGTGTGTGGGTTCATATGTGGATTGACACCACAGCTTAAGAAGTAGGTTAAAACCCATGATCCAAGAAGCTTGAGGAAGCTATAGTGCACCCGCATATACATGACGATCCCGATGAAAAGGCATTGCATAACACACACATACTTGACACTTGACATGCAAATGAACGAGCATCTCATGGGCATAATAAGAGAAAACTTGTAGTATCTACATATGCCGATGCATCCAAGAAAGCCAAGGGGCTTAGGGGCCATCTATCTATTGAAGAGTTTGAGAAAACAAAGAAGAAAAAACTATGTTTTAACTCTTTAGCAAGTGGACATGGCAAAAAGGATTGTCCCAAAGGGAAATATGTTGCCCACGGTAAAGAGAAAGCGGTGCACATGGTGCAGTTGCTACTCCTCAAGTCCTCTTCTCGCTTTTCCAATAAATGTGGAAATAACACACACCGAAGTGGTGCACGAGTGCTATATTAGGCCTCAATGCAGCACTGACTTTTGTTCCACACAAGCTAGTGCGCAAGCATGAGTTTATCCATGGGTTGCATTTATACGATCATATAAATAAAAACTATACCTATGATTCAAAAGTATACATTGTATTGCTGAATAATAGGGAATAAGTTGTATAATCAAAAAAATCTTTCGATCGAAGATTTGTTCAATCATACAAAGGTTTCTTCAATTGAAGAAACGTTCAATCAAAGAAGCCTTTTATTGAAGAACGTATTATATATAGGCAAATTCGATCAAAAAATACCATAGTACATGAGTTGACTTTTTTGTGATTTGAGGACTGCAGGTAAAAACCTTTTGCATACATTCCTTTTGTTGCTAATTTTTTTTATTTGCTCATTCGTGCTGTGTTAGAGGCTTGCCTCGCACACAGAATTAGTTTGCAGGCATGTTAACCTATTTCGAGGTTGTGTAGACCTATGAATT
Organism: Adiantum capillus-veneris; assembly: GCF_014529385.1. Taxonomy (NCBI): domain Eukaryota; kingdom Viridiplantae; phylum Streptophyta; class Polypodiopsida; order Polypodiales; family Pteridaceae; genus Adiantum; species Adiantum capillus-veneris. The sequence goes on from NC_140934.1 coordinate 118,336,793, forward strand.
ACACTCCTGGGATAGATAGAAATTAGCACTCTGTCTTGTGGTTATGTAGACCTATTGGTCACACTCCAGGGAGGGCTATAGGGAGTGTAGAATCCCACTCGTGATGTGTAGAGGTTACATCCTCGCACTTTAGAGATGGGGTAGGGTTTGTTACTTTGTGTTGTGTATAAGAGTTTTCTTGCACATCAAAAGTTGACAAGAAAGTGCACATATCTACAATGTCACTACCAACTTTAGTTTGCTATACATGTTAGGGACATAGAGCTAAAATTTAGTGTAAATAAATTATACACATTGACACAATTGAAAAGTGAAGAGTTAAGTTTACCTTTCTCTTCATCTGCACCTGTGTCAATGTGTATGCTTTATTTATGCTATATTGTATATGCTTTAGTTTTACATATCCAACTTACCTAGATATAGCAACAGATAGTGAGTGATAAGTTGAAGCTTTGCTTATCTTTTCATCACTATCTTTTTCTTATAATAGGTGAGGAAAAATATGTACTCTCTACGTGTTTCTAACTTTTCTGATAGGTAGTCTTTCTAGACCTGTTGATTAATGGGTTGGTTGTTGCGTTCTGTTAGAGGCTTTGTTCTCACACTTCAATGGTCACCAGATTGTTAGTACAATATTTCAATCATTTATATAGTAATGTCTACTCTTGTGTTAGAGCTATTAGCTCACACAATAGGGCTGCCTTTACGTGACTTAGTGTGCTAGTGGTTTGTGTTTGAGACTCTCATCTCACACTCCATTAGAGATTACATTGATAGTACATCAATTATTAATGATGATTTTCTATTCAAGAATCAAATTTTGTTGAAAATTAATGTTTTTAAAAGAATATCTTCGTTAAATTTTATAGTGCTGAATTTTTTAGTGCTATTCATTGGGTGCAACAAATCTTTAAACTTAGAGTTATCTATTATCTAAACGTGTCCAAATATTAAACATTAATATTAGGAAACATGTCTGCATATTGAACGTGTCTGAATTGTTTATATTTTGTTGATATATCTTTATTTGTATTAATAGCCATGTCAGAGACAAAGTTATCGTGAGCGCATCAAAAATACATCACTAAAGCACTTGTTTGTTATCTACATGGTGCTGAAGAGGAGTTACACCGATGTTTTGAATCTGTAGAGCCTTCCATTTTCAATTATTATGTCAATACTTTTACCAAAAAAAATTGAGTTATTGCAGAGCAAGCATTTCCCATAGTATCATTTGACATTGCAATTTTTTATGGCGGCCAAATTCGGGGATTTGTCCAGGAAACTTTGGGGCAAAACTTGATTGCATTTGATGCTTTACAAAATCTTGATGTACACTCTCTCCCTCTAGTGAGTAAAAGAATGCAGTTAGTTCATCAATTGCACATATAATTGGAAGGGAAGAGCAAGCTAAAAGGCCCTAGCAAAAGTAGCCGATCTTATTGAGTCAAAAAATGGTCACAACTATCACTCAAGCCGCCACCATTGCTATAGAGCCTGGTTGCGTAGAAGTAGTCCAACACTAGACCAAAGCTTTGATCCTCTAGTGTTAAATCTCCTACAAGACGGCCATGTTTTCCACTTGCAAGCTACCCATCTCAAAGAAGGCATATGGCTATACGTGTATTCAAGATACAATCGCATGGGCCAACTGTAGCACAACAAGCCATGGAAGAATCCAAGGCTTTAAATATCCAACATCAAGGCATGATTCTTCCACTCGGCATTGTGGGACACTCTTTTTGACCGATGGTAATTTCCAAGTACTGGAATGGCAGCCATGTGGAGCACTGGATACATGCATGTCAGTCCGATGGAAGCAAGCTTGCCATTAAGGAGTTTTAGCAAATAGTTGATAGTCAAAAAATGAAGCAGAAGTCACAACTATCACTCAGGCCTCCACCATTGCTATAGAGCTTGGTTGTGCAGAAGTAGTCTAGCATTAGACCAAAGCTTTTATCCTCTAGTGTTAAATCTCCTACAAGACTTGCCATGTTTTCCACTTGCAAGCTAACCATATCAAAGAAGGCAGATGGCTATACGTGTATTCAAGATACAGTCACATGGGCCAACTGTAGCACAACAAGCCATGGAAGAATCCAAGGCTTTAAATATCCAACATCAAGGCATGATTCTTCCACTTGGCATTATGGGACACTCTTCTTGACCGATGGTAATTTCCAAGTACTGGAATGGTAGCCATGTGGAGCAGTGGATACACGCATGTCAGTCCAATGGAAGCAAGCTTGCCATTAAGGAGTTTTATCAGTTGATAGTATAGAACGTTTCAAGGATAATATTTTACACATTGTCAATCAATGTGCTTCTACAAAATTGAAGTATCTACATCATCGTGATTTTTTGCACAACGACCTTCACCCTCACAATATTATGTTGTATTTTGTTGAGAAGGGTGTTTACTAAGGCATTATAGCTCTAGCTTGTTTTTTACTACAAAGACATTTTCAACGCTAGAAATTCTATCTTTGGAATGTCAAAAAAATTATATTTGAGACTACCCTATCCCCAAGTGCATCTCCACCAACCCTCATGCCTCCTGTAAATCTATGGATGTATATTCTCTAGAGTGGGTTTTGATGTGCATACTTAATTGCATGCTTGATCCATCTAATGTGAAACAAAGAGCCTTTGTAAAAAAAAAAAACATAGAAGACTAGATTTAGGCAAGGACAAAAATCCCCAAAATTGACCTTTTGCCTTTGATTTGTTGCTATGTATAAATGGAGATCACATAGTTGGCATGAATGTTGTAGCTTTTTCGTGTTAGGAATAAAGGCGTAGCTAAGTAGTGACTAGAGTGATTTACTTAATGGAGAGAGATAATTTTCACACATTAGAGAGATAATGGAGAGAGAGAGAGAGAGATCACAGTATACGTGGTTCACCCAATGCGGGCTACGTCCATAGGAAAGCAACCACTTAATGGCTTTGCACTTCAATCTTGAAGTAGATTACAAAGGGATGGGCAACCCTTTATGGAACTCCCGCCTTGCTTTGCTTTCACTAGTTCACAGTTTACCAACTCACACACCTTCACAATGCAGCACCACAATGCATTTTGTGTGTAGAAGAGGCCTCCTTTTATAGGCCAAAAGGGCTACCCTCTCTCATGAGAGACGGGTGAGAGACACCGGTGTGTGTAGCGACCCTTGTGTGAAGTTCATCTTGAACTCTCCCATACGCCCATGTGTGGTCATCCTTAGGTAGACAAGTCTGCCTGACATTTGTCCATGTGCCAATAGCCAAGTTTGCCTGAAATTCTACTATTGGCCATTGAAATTGACCACCAGCCAAAGACTTTTGAATAGCGGCCACCGACCAACCATTTTTTGATCACTTTTTAACCGCCATTTGGCCACAATATTCCAGGAAAAAGGAATATTTCAATGAAGTGAATTTTTGGCTTTCCAACGAGTGATTTTTCCTCACACGCGATGGCTTTTTCTCATAAGGGGGCCTTACAAATGTGCGTTTTTTAGACTAAAGATTACAAGGGGTGAATCAAGCATTAGGGGAAGTTTGAGATCTATTTTTTTCCTTTTAACATTTAGAGAGAGAGTGCTCTAGGCCAATGAGAGGAGGGCTTCCATTACGGAACCTTTATTTTCAAAATTGCTTTTGAATTTTTGAAAAAAAAAATTGGAAAGAAAATCTAAAGTAACTTTCCATCACGTGGTCCTTTTACCTCAAAAAGGTCTCCTTCATTGACCAAAAAGTGTTTTTGAATCTTTTTACGGCATTTTGTTCCCTGCTATTCCCACCTCTCTTTTGAATCTTCTCACTGCCTTCTTTTCCCTCCTATTCCCACCTCTCACCTCATTCCACCATCTTCTTCTCCCTCCTCTTCCTACTATTCTCTCTTCAGTCATCTTCCTCAAGCAATGGAGTCCACCCGGTCTAAACACCCTAGCACATCCATTGAAACCTTTATCACCTATGCCACATTAAAGGATAAAAAATAGTGGATCCCAACATCCATAGCCAAGGTTATTTGGATTATAATTTAGCAAAGCAAGAGAATAAAAGACTCCTCAAAAAACCAATTCTTCTCATGTTGGAAAGAAAGATTGAAACATTTTAGACTTTCTGGAGCCAAGAACATGTTTACATGCACAAGGAGCTTCATCTCCATCTCAAGAGTTCTAATCTTCCTCTGCACAAAGATAACTGTTAGTGTTTCAAATGGTGACTATTATTTTCAGTTTGATTTAGGTTGTGTGTGGTACTTTTCTCTTATGATTTTTATATTTTTTGCTTGTTTTCTACTACTATGCTTCTTGCACATCTCTACCTCTAAAGCATAGAGGAATGGCAATTGGTGGAGTGTGCCATGAACATTTTGGATGTCTAGCCTTGGCTCCTTTGGGGAGGAGCTTTACAAAGGGAGAACTCCTGGGTCTCTGGCAGAGAAGGGGGTATTCTTCCATGTTCCAGGACATTGATACGTGGATGAACAGTGAACAATGAAAACGTGGATGAACAGTGAACACGTGGCCACCTTGAAGATAAGATCCATTTACACATTGCACAAATAGATTTTTTTGTAGCTTTCTTTTTAGAGATAGATGGAAAGGTGTGTAGATAATGGTGTCCTTGTTTCTACCATTCTTTGCTTCTATGAGGCATAGTCTTACTTTCCCTTTTTTATAATATGGGTTCCAGGTCTTGATAAGGATTGAAAGAAATTTCTATGCCAAGAAGTGCCAGAAGGGATTGTCCTTCTACTGTCAAGCTAAACTACTCCTTAGTTAGAGTCCTACACTATTTCTAGTGATGTTGACATTTTGTATCAATTGTTCCCTATAATTGGCATTTTGTACAAAATATTTTGATATCAATGACAATTAACTTTGGCAATTACTTGTTTGGTGAAAATGTATCATCTTGTTGGTTTTCATTTTTTAAGGATTTTTTGTGGTTAGATGGAAAAAAGTGTGTCAATGTCAAGCCCTCAATAGAGTATGGTTTTTGTATGTTAAAAAAAGAAAGTGCTATCATACCACTGTCTTGTCATGCCCTTGCTTTATAACACTATAAGTAGCTCAAGCCAGTTTTCAAAAATCACCCATATACACTTACAATGGGAAGTACATATAGAAATATGGGTAAGGAACGTGCTTCTCTTCCTCATTTCCTATGCGTGAGAACAAGGAGAGGAAGAAAAAGAAAAATATGATGAGTTGGAAACCATATATGAGGAAGTAGAAGAGACAATAGAGGCATATTTTGAACCAATTTTCATCATCTCAACTCTTAGGCCCTTCAGGTGTAGATCTAGAAGATGGTATGAAGTATGCTTTGGGGCTTGACATGATAATTTCAACAAAATTAGATGGGACTAAACATGCAGAGACATATCAAGGACTACCACAATTGCAACAAAAATTGACAGATTGTATTGGATGTTACACTTTGACTTGGAGACAATGAAATTATACCAATGGAAGCCTTTCCAAGATGGATGGCTCATCCATTTGGTGCTTGGGAGACATAGTTGTCGCAAACATGTTTGGTCTTTAGTCCATTTCATTCTCCCAAGTAGAGTGACAAATTCTACTTGGTGTTTGAGAGACGTCGTCATCACAAACATGATTCTAAGCATGCATACTATTTAAATTTGTGCACAATGAAAAGAGAACTAGTCTTATAAGACAAAAACATTGGTCATTTAAAAGAAATTTGTACATCTGCTTACTCTAATGTAGCATTGTAAGCATTGACAAGGTTTATACTATCCTTAAGCTATATTCTGAAGGTGCCACGGGAAGCGTGTGCGAGTGCAAGTGCAAGAGCAAAGAGAGAGAGAGACCTACTTCGGGTGGAGAGCACAACAACGTTATCCAATTGTAGCTCCTTATTCTGTTGTATTAAAGAATAAGTGTATACATGGTTAAGTTAGTAGATGGGTTAGTAGTAAGTGGGATGTCCAGCCAGTTGGCCTGAATCCTAACAAACTCCCACTTGAAAGCCAACGTAGCCCAAGTGACTTGGTATGTACACCCGTGAAGCAATCTAGTGGCTTCAACCTATACCCATCAACTCATTGCAATGTGTAAACCGCTCCAAAGCTAAGCCTTTCGTCAAAGCATCTGCTGGGTTGTCGTCAGTGTGTACCTTGATGAGCTTTTTAACCAAGAAATCTCTCACGAGATGATACTTGACTTCAATGTGTTTCGATTTGGAGTGAAACACGGGATTCCTTGCCAATGCAAGAGCACTCTGACTATCACAATATATCACTGGAGTCTCATCAATGCCAAGATTTCTGACCAAGCGAGATAACCAGATAGCCTCTTTACTTGCATCCGATAATGCAATATACTCTGCTTTCATAGTGGAAGACGACGTACAATCTTGAAGACATGACCTCGAAGATACTGCTTCTCCAGCAAATATGAAGACATAGCCAGATGTTGATCTCCTATTGTAGACACAACCCACATAGTCTACATCCGCATAACCCATGATGGATGCATCACTATTCTCGAAGCGTAAACACCTACATACCGTACCTTTGAGGTACCTTAGAATGTGCTTCACTGCTTCCCAATGCTTGCTGCCAAGATTTTCCATATATCCGCTCACTACTCCCACTGCAAAAGCAATGTCTGGTCTTGTGGCCACCATAGCATACATGAGACTGCCCACTACCGAAGAATATGGTACCTTAGCCATTTCAGCTCGCTCAACATCAGATTTGGGTGCATCTTCCTTGCTTAGTTCCAAGAATGTCTGCATTGGGGTAATCAATGCTTTCCCCCCGTGCATATTGAAACGCTGCAAAACTTTCTCAATGTATGTTTCCTGAGATAACTCAAGAATACGACGTTTGCGATCTCTTTTGATTCACATGCCAAGAAAGTGTGTAGCATCCCCCAAATTTTTCATTGCAAAATTATTGCTAAGTGTTTTCTTCAAGTTGGCAATTTCCGCAATGGATTTCCCAGCTATAAGCATGTCATCAACATACAAAACTAGAATGATCGTCAAGCCATCATCTAGCTTTCTTGTGTACAAGCAGTGATCCTCTTCTCTCCTTTTATATCCTTGAGACCTCATACATGCATCAAATTTATGATACCACTGCCTTAAACCCTACTTTAAGCCATAAAGTGCCTTTTTGAGCTTATATACTAGCTCCTCAGGAGATGCATTCTCCTGAACAAACCCTTCAGGCTGTTGCATGTAAACATCCTCATCGAGATCCCTGTGAAGAAAAGTTGTCTTCACATCCATTTGGACACGTTCCATGTCCTCAATCGCTACAAGACCAAGCACAGTTCTAAGCGTTGTCATCTTGACCACAGGCGAGAAGATTTCATCAAAATCGACTCCCTTTTGTTGTTTGAACCCTTTGGCTACAAGTCTAGCCTTGTACTTTGGATTTGGATCACCTGAGGTAAATTTCTTCTTGTAAACCCATTTTCAAGGTAAAGGTTTTGCATTATCTGGCAGTTCTACCAAGTCCCAAGTGTCATTAGCCAGAATTGAGTTATACTCAGATTGCATAGCCTGCTTCCACTTCACCACATCATCGGCCATCATGGCTTCTTGGTAGTAGCTTGGCTCACCGCAATCGGTCAACATGATGTAATCAAGACCTGGCTCGAAACGCGCAGGTGGACGAGAGACTCTAGTATACCATCTCACTCCTTGACCATTGCTATCCGCTCCCTCTAGAGCATTGCTAGTGGAAGGTACATCACTAGCCCGTTGAGTTGATTTCACTGTCTCTGAGGCAACATCCTCAAAAGTGACTCTCCGAATTTCTATTTCCTTGATAGGTTGTTTATGCATCTTCGACTCATTGAAGATCACATCTGAACTACGGATGACTCCACGAGATTCCAGGTGCCAAAGACGATATCCCATCTCTCCATCTGCACCATATCTAATGAAAATACATTTGTGTGACTTTGGCTCCAAGTTCTGTCGAAGTTGTTTAGGCACATGAGCATAAGCTTCACAACCAAAAACACTTAGATGGTCATAGTGGGGCTTACATTTAGATCGTAACTCTTCTGGAATCTCATATTTCAATGGTGTACTAAGCGAACGATTTATAATGTGCACTGCAGTCAAGACGGCTTCTGCCCAAAAGCCTTGTTTGAGATTTGTCCTAGAAAGCATGGCTGTGACTCTTTCCTGAATCGTACAATTCTTGCGCTCAGCAACTCCATTCTGAGCTGGTGTGTATGGTGTAGTAAACTTCCTTTTAATTCCCCTTTTAGCATAGGAATTGTCAAACTCCTTGGAGACATACTCTCGACCGTTGTTAGTCCGCAACCTCTTGAGTTTCTTGCTAGATTGATTTTCAACGAGTGCTAAAAATTTCTGGAATGCAAGAAGAACTTGATCCTTATGTTTCAAAGGATATGTCCACACCTTTCGAGGAGAGTCATCTATGAATGTCACAAAATAGCTGGCCCCCTAGAGATTTAATTGACATAGGACAACAAACATCACTATGCACTAAATCTAGAGGTTCAACTCGCTTTTGACCCAATGGTAAGTGCACGGACCTAGTCTGTTTGCCATAGATACAATGCTCACAAACAGGAAAATCAACATAAGACAAGACAATAAGTAGCCAAAACGAGTCAGAGTTCTCATTCCTTTTTGGCTAGTATGACCTAGCTGGCAATGCCACAACTCAGTGACGGCAGCTCCCCTATAGATATGTAATCATGACCAACATCTGACACATGCATGGAATACAAGATACCATTCTTCTGACCTCTGAGTAAAACAAGATTACCTTTGCGTACTATCCACGAACCATTGCCAAATGTGGTGTTGTAGCCCAAATCATCAAGCTGACCAACAGAAATCAAGCTTTTAGTCAACTTGGGCACATGTTTGACATTACATTAAGTAAAGTGCATGCCATGCCTTAGATGCAATTTGACGTTTCCCACACCCTCAATGTCTAGTTCATAAGCATCACCAAGTCTCACTTTGCCACAAGACTGAGAATAAGTAGAGAACCACTCTCTATGTGGTGTCACATGGAAACTCGCACCAGAATCTACTATCCAATTCTGTGCATACTGTGCATCTTCTACAACAAGAGCATCGACAGGTAAATCTACTGTGAAGACCAATACGTCAGAGGTAAGTGGCATAACAACCGCTGGAAGAGTCTCTACAATAGGAGCATTTGAAGACTCTAGCACATTGATCTCCTCTAACTTTGCTTTGCCCTTGTTTGAATCATGAGACTTAGAAGTTTCACCGGATTGTTTATCCTTCTTGCTTTGTTGCCATTTCCTGCAATCCTTCTTCACATGCCCTTTTTTTATGGCAGTGATAGCACTCAACATTACGCATAGAACCCCGAGACTTATTGCATGAGTCCCCATGTTCCTTGCTTTTGGCACAACTTTGAGTGCAACCCTTCTGTCTATCACTAGCAACATACGCATCACCATCCTTCTTGACTTCGAGAGGTTTCCTGCGAATCTCCTAGGTAAAAAGACTCCCAAGGACGTATTGTACACTAGACTGGTACCAGGTGGCTGAGTTGCTAATTGTAGTACAGAACATATCCCAAGACGAGGGTAAACTGCATAGCAAGAAGATACATTTGATTTCCTCATCGAAGACCAAACCCTGAGTGGTCAACTGAGTGAAAATGATATTGAACTCATTAATGTGAGTAGAAATAGTGCTCTCTTCCTTTATACGAAGGTCAAACAGCTTCTTCAACAAGAAAACCTTACTAGTGGTACCTTTGTTCTCATAACTAGAACACAACTTATCCCATACATCTCTAGCAGTCCTTTCTCCAACTATAGTAAAGTACACAGATTCGTCCAAATGCAATTGGAGGGTAGATTTTGCCTTAGCATCAAGTTTCTCCCACTAAACATCTGTATACTCGCCCTCTTGGCGCTCCATGATAGGATCCAGCTGGCCTTTTTGTATAAGAACATCTTCAATCTACTCTTTCCTGATAGCAAAATTCGTCCCATCAAATTTTTGGATATTGTAAATATCCTTTTTACCACTAGATGACATGGCTGCAAGCTAAAGATAATATGGAAATAAACACTGGTAATTTTGAGAAAATTTTGGCAGAGTTTTCCCAGAAAAACTGATAGAATCTCAATCCAAAATTGTCATAAGATATCAGTAACGCATCAAAAGTAATGCTCTCAAAGCATAAGACAAGCACATCAACCACTAACTGTGCATAAAAAGTCAAAAGCTGACCCAAGACTGCCAAGACGACATCAAATGCACCTAGCCCTCTCTATACATATCCTATGGTGAGGCTACAAAAAAGGGGTACTCCAACAACCTGTATCACCGAAAGGATCTCAACATTCGAGAACCCCTAGCTCAAGAAAACCTCACGCTATCGACCCTCACAAAAGGTTATGCAAACAAGAAATCAACCTAGTCTCAGAAAGGGCCTCCGAATCGGGTCTCAAAAACGGTTGGGACTGCCAGAAACAAGCCAAATCGGCTCCACAAAAGGTACACATGGCAGTTTCCGCAACTCAACGTACATCCACTGTCAACTATACTACAAGGTGTAGTATATGCGCTCAAATAGGCGCCAAACAAAATGTGCAAGCAGTAAACAAATCCCTGCGGGGAGTAAAACCGCTCTCAAAAGAGCTCAAGCACTATCAAAAGTGTCAAAACAATGCATATGTGCATCAAATACTCGCACTAAAATTTGTGTTGATGCTAAAAGCTGAAACCTGTAAGAAACCTGGATGTCTTGTATGTATGCAAGAACCTGTGAGGAGATGGATGCCTGGAAAACCGGACAAAATGTCGATGCCAAAAAGTGCTCCTAATCAGCCCATAAACACCATCTCAATAGCACATAATAGCCATAAAACGACTATATACCATCCCAAAATAGTCTCTGAACAACCTGCACCTATGTCTTGTACCTGTACCTGTAGCTGTAGCAAAAGTGGAGTTGAAAAATACAACTCCTGAAGCGTAGCTCAGATGAAGCTTTCAATTGCACGAACGGCTTTGAAAGGGGGGTAAAACTCCAGGATGCCCGGTGGAAACGCTCTTGGAACGCTGAATTTGCCGATGCCGAAAGCGAAAACCTGTTTGCACTTTTAAAAGTGGGCACACGTGCGGACGCAAAGACGGCAAGCACAAACCCTGCTCTGATACCAGTTGAAGGTGCTGTGGGAAGCATGTGCAAGTGCAAGTGCGATAGCAGAGAGAGAGATACCTACTTTGGATGGAGTGCACAACAACGTTATCTAGTTGCAGCTCCTTATTCTGTTGTATTAAAGAATAAGTGTATACATGGTTAAGTGAGTAGATGGGTTAGTAGTAAGTGGGATGTCCGGCCAGTTGGCCTGAATCCCAACATATTCCTTGCATCCATCTAGCATCTTCAAAAGGATAATTTTTTAACTGAATAAGATATCGTCGGATAATCTTACCATGTCAAAGGTAAGGAAGGATAGCCTTCATGCTTCATGCAGAAGGATAGGTTTGGGTTGTAGGACCCCTTCTTGGTCTTCAAATTTTGAGAGGGTCTTCAATAATTGGTTCACTTGGTGGCTCTCCATTGTAGGGCTTAAGTAGGCTCACATGAAAAGCATTGTGTATGAGCCAATGGTTGGGCAACTTGAGTAGAAATCCATCTCATTGATGGGCTTCAAGGTTTGGAAAGGACCATAGTATCTTTTTTCTAACTTAGCATAATACTTTTGATGGCCCATAGGATTTTTTCATGTCGTTTGTCTCAATCAAGCCTTGGAAAACTTAAGTAAGACCCAATCATTTTCTTTGAACGTTAAGGTCCTTCTGTGCTTGTTAGGAACAATTTTTTGCCTTTATTGAGAGATGGATATAGAGTCCTTAATTTTTTGAAAATATTTTTGTAGGTCATGGCTATACTCATCGGCATCGAAGATTTGGATATACTCTCCCATGGTGAATTTGGGATAGGCAATCGCTGGAGTAATCCATGTTGCTTCCCTCTATCATCCTTGGTCTTTGGCATACTACACATTTTAAAATATACTCTTGTATGTCCACTTTCATGGTAGGACAATAGAAGTATGTTTCTACTCCTCAAAGAGTAGCTTGGATGCCTTTATGCCCCACGTAGGGAGGAGCATGCGATTCATACATGAATGTCTCACGAAGGGAGTGGGTAGCACATAGCCTATTGCCATGGATAAGATAACCATCCTACAAGGTGAATGGTTCCTCTTTCTTCCCCAAAGCAAGGGCGCACATTACGTCTCTGTAGTCAGGGTCAATTGCATACTCATCTATCATAGAAGATAGATCATTGTAGTAGCTATAGACACCGCATTAGCTTTTGGTCATCGTGAAAGTGCATTGGCCACTTTGTTGTGCTTACCAGCAATGTGAGCAATATGGAAATTATATTGCAGAAGAAAATTTTCCCACCTCATTTGTTTATTGAAAAGCTTGGTTTGCATCATGGAGTACTTGAGACTTTGGTGGTCAATTCGTAGAATAAATGGACTCCCCAATAAATAATGCTTCCATGTGTCCACGGTATGTAGATCAGCTAAAAGCTCTTTCTCATAAATGCCTAAGACATGTTCATCTGTATTGAGCCTTGGCATGCCCTTCTTGAAGCAAGACTTCTCCAAGGAAACAACCACAAGCATCACATTGGACTTCAAATGGCTTTGAGAGATCCGGAAGCATGAGGACTCGTTGGGAGGTAAGCTTGTCTTTGAGCTTGTCAAAATCATATTCTCCTTAGCAATCCATAAATACATAACATTCTTCTTAGTTAAGTCATGTAGCGGTCCTGCTATTTCAGAAAAAATTTCTATGAAGCGTCTATAGTAAGTACACATACCAATAAAGCTTCTTAGCACATGTAGACTCCTTGGATTAGGCAATGCTTTTATTACCTCTAACATCAATGGATCCATATGGATACCATCTTGAGTTGATATGAAGTTGTGAGTAGAGCCACGGTCAAATAGGACGAAAGCATCATGCTCCCTTACCGTTCCCCAAGCATAGGAGAGAGATGATCCTTTGCAATGAGCATCCTCTTTTGGAGCTTCGGTGGTGGAAGCCCTATAAGTCTCATTGCCAGAATTTTTCTTGGGGCAAAAGCAATATCCATGTCCTTTATCCCCACACTTAAAACACTTATGTTCTTGCAAAAAGCTTCAAGCTCTTCAGGAGAGAGTTTGTTTTTGATTTTGTAAACTCCCTTCTCCTTGGACCGATTGTTGTTGTTGTTGGAAGTGCCTTGGGAAGAATTTTGGGCATTGGTTTTCCCCTTTGCATCATTTTTGTCTTTGTTTTCCATGGGCTTGACATTGCGTCAAGCCCCTTGTTGGAAATTGATGCATGAAGCAACCATGGTGTGATGGATTACCTCGGTGATAGAACCAAGACATTGAGAGTTGACGTATTCGGCCATCTCTTTAGGTAATCCCGCAGAAAATTGTTGCTTTTGCTCGAAAAAGTCTTATCTTTTGAAAGACAGTAGCCTTGAGATGTAAATCCCAAAACTTGTCTACATATTTGTGGATAGACTCATGAGAGAGAAGCTTCAAATTGCGCCATCATAGCACTTTGTCCTTTGCATCGCTTGCAAGGAATTTCTTTATAATGGAAACTTGTAGAGTTTTCCATGTCTTTGAGGCTTCTCCATTGCCAGGAAGGCTAGCCCACCAATGACAAGCTGATTTTTGGAAGTGCATAGCGACATGGTGTAGCTTGGAGGACTCCGTGCCTCTGTGAAGCCCTCGTCTCCAAAGGCCGCATAAAACTGTTGGATGAAGGCCAATACTTTGTCAGTGGTACCAAAGGTGCCATCGTAAGTGAGAAAAAAAACCTCTTTCCTCCCTCTTTGAACTTCTTGAGCTTTTGTGGCTTTTGTCATGCAGGGTATGATTTGTGATGTCCTTCCCTCTTGTGTTCTCTACGAGAATAACCATAGCTTTCGTCGGAAGAGGAGTAAGGTGAAGAAGAAGGAGAGGAGGTGCCCTTTTCTTCCTTTGTTTCCTCTCTTTCCTTTTGGAGTGACAAGGAGAAGGACTGTGGGTTGAACGTTTCTCCTTGGGAGGAGTTGGCGATCATCTAGACAGCCGTCTTCGTGGAGCCACGCCTTCAAAGGAACTTAAAGTTTAATTGTTTTCTCGCTCTTTGGATTCCTCCTCTCGAGAGAGTCTTCTTTTGGGGATCTCTTCAAGAAGCCTTCTAAGCTCTCTCTCCTCTTGGAGAGGAAGGGAAATCCCATAAGCGCGAAGTTGTTGAGTAACTTCGGCTTGCAAAACAGGGTTTCCCATAGATTGTTGCAACCTAGTAACAAGATAATTGACAAACATGGAGGCATCATCATTAGCACCTTCATGTGCAAAATCAAAGTTATCAATGTTCATTCTACTCTCTTGGTTAATGTCAGCCATGTTAACAAAATTTGTGTGCTTACTTATTGTATGCTTTGGCAATTCAAAACCTTAGTTTCCACTCCTCTTAGCCTTTGAAAATTGGCACTTAAGTATCTACACCCACGGCTCAAAGTGGTTAATTATAGAGAGTAGTGGAGTGGGTCTAATATTGCAGAATTTCCGAGGGCTAGCTCCTTTTGGACTTCTTATGGCTCAACAATGGTAAAGCCATAGGCAAGTCTAAAAAGACTCCATTATTAAGTCCAAAGATCCTGAGGTGTGCACCATATCCCACATGCTAGGCTCAACAAAACCTATAATAGATCCGAGTGCCACTTACCCTAATATAATTAACAAATTCAACCATTTATAGTCTACTTAAGGACCTCTCTTCTTAAGCAAGAAAAGAGAAACCAAATGCTCTCATACCAATGTAATGGAAATGGTCTATTAACTTTGAGAGTAGCGGAAATTAGAAAAGTAATTTTATGAAATTACTTTGTGAGCATAGCGGGTGAGCTTAATTGATGGTAGCAACATAAACATAGCATTTAATTAACTTGGCATCAACAATACTTTTGCAAGAGAGAGTTTAGAGAACATGACAACAGTTGAGGACCGGATTTATGTGGAGCCAGTCCCCCTCCAAAAAACATTTGTATTATAGTTTCTCCCATCAAGAGAGACTAGTTACAATACTTGATCTTTGTATTCCTTGTGACCTAGGTGATGCAATGAAGATGGAAAGCTTCATGCATCATGATCATAACATAAAATTTGTAGAAAGAATTAACTATCCCAAGCCTCAGTCCCAAGACCTCAAACATCTTAGAAGGTGGAGAGAGCTAGTAGGGAATGAGGGTAGGAAAGAGGAAGAAGAAACATTTTATAGGAGAAAAAATTAGTTCCTCACTTATCATCACTCTTCTTGCTAGCATACATAATAGCATAGTAATGAATATGGAAAGCTTAAGCATTGAAGTATGGCTCTTGGTTGGATTTGCATTCCATATCCAAGAGTGTTGGTGTAGGCTCTCAACCTCTCTACTTGCTTGGAGAAGGAGAGGGAGCTCTTGCACTTTGCACTTCACACAATGAGAGTCTGTGTGAGTGTATGTGGGAGAGTATATCCCTCAAGCAATCCCCTAGCTTGCTTTGGTTGACCCCCCCTTATAGCTCATGCTTGAAGCTCATTGGACCCCTCCTGGTCTAGCCAATCACAAAACAAAGGCATATCAAGCAACAAGGGTAGCCTTGGAATAAGTGTCTCCCTTTCCCATTTGAGAGAGAGGAATTGATAAATGATAAAACAATTAATTAAATCCACTAAATTATCATTGGACCCCTTGGAAGGCCAACCAATAGGCTTTAGGCACACCATGAGGGTAAACTAGCTAGGGGCTTTACATGTGTCCTACTTGCCACTTGGGCAAGGGGTGCCCTTTGGGAGAGAGAGTGGTCAAGCAACCACCCCCCCTTCTTGCATGGATCTCCACCTCCTTGTAGGGATTTGGTTTCTTTTGTGACACCTCAAGCCCCTCAACCTTGGGCCAAGTTCTCACCACAAGCTTGCCCCTCAAGCTTGGGAAGGGTTCCCACCTCAAGTACAACCCTAGCATCTCAAGCATGACAAGCACCTCAAGCATCTCAATCATCAAGCACTTCAACCATCTCAGTCACATCAGGCATGAAAAGCACCTCAGGCTTGGGCTGGGTTCCCACCTCAAGCACAACCCTAGCTTACCTAAGGTCAAAGGATTTTTAACAGTAACTATTGGAGATCTTCAATGAAGCTAACCCTAAGGCATTTAAGCTCAATTGGTTAGCCTTGCTCTTTGACAGAACACCTCTCATTTGAGCCCCTTTACCATTGGCCCCTTATTGAGATAGATCTATAAGCACATGTATATATCCTAAGCCTTGTTCCCGTTTATTCTCCTACATTAAATTATCAATTTAATATGAGAAAATCGTTTGGGTTGGTTAGATATTAGATTTTATGACAAGGCAAAAGACATATTGCTTATGTCGCCCTTATGCAAAAATAGAGCACCCGGATGCATGTCCAGATGCTTTTTTTTCTGCATAGCAATGACACCATCGTTGTTGCAGGAGTGAATCACACCACCTATAAAGTGCATGCAACACTACCTAGATCAACATAATGTCAATCAAGGACACAGATGACACGATAGGCCCACGGAGACAATCTCTATAGCTTGTCAAGCTAAGACCATCCCACACATACAACACTCTGGAAGCCCAACTAAACCACAATCAAGAATCTCGCTACTCTGAACTACACCACCCAACCCACAAACACAAAACGGAAGGAAACTCACCAAACAATACTAGACTTGTACAAAACTTAAGGAACACCATCCCCTCACTAGGATACACCTATCCCAAAGCATCTATACTCAAAATCCTCACTCCAAACTCATCTGTAAAAAAGTGTATGAAGACAGAGTAGAATTTCAAAAGTGCTCAAAACTTAAATCTATGAAAACCTATGCGTACTTTCAAATCGTTTGTCCATTGACAATCTCTTCTACATTATTGCTATTGCAGGTTGCACATTCACTTAATCTGATATTTGGAATTTGACTCCAAGAAGGTCCTTCATCACCTCGTATGTCACAAATGCCAAAGCAATAGAAGGAACAACATTGATAGAATTGGGAATTGGGCCTTTGTACAAGGCTCCCAAGCCTTCATTTTGAATAGTCTTCAAAAAAGCATCAATCATTCCAGTGTACTGAACCGGTGCCTTCATTTGACCATCCGCAATGATGACAGAGGAGGCATCCTTCCATCCCACCATCTGCATCCTCCTCCATACAACATCAAATGGATATGCTACCGTCTGGCCCACTGTACCTCCTGCTGCTCTACATCCCAAGTTTTGTAAGGATGCTCAAATCAGCATTCTCTTCTGGCTTGCTTGCTATGTTCCTCTTCACCAGCCAGTCTTTGTGAGTGATTCATATACCGCAAAATGCAAACTCACGTACGGGATCACACCAATAACAGGCAGTTGGCAACCAGCCTTTGTAGACTGTTGATGGTCCTTCCTCTTTCATTATTGGTGACGCTGCATGGAACATTCCTCGATAGCGCATTGGTGAAACCTTTGTCTACACTCTAAGCCTACCCCAAACCATGTCCATAGAATACATGGCAGATATTGCAATAATTCCAGCACATGCAACAACTCCAAGTCTTAGTAATGGTGTAAGCTTAGCATCCTCTCGCCCAGTCTCCCTCCTGTACAACCACAAAATTTCACTTGAAGCTTGTTCATAACTGTAAAACTTCACATCAGAGTTAGGAATTATTCAACCACAGTTTGTTCCATTTCCTTTGAAAATTCCATCTAAGCCTTCATTGACCAAATGTACTTCAAGCCTTGCACCATGCCATTATATTTAGGCTTCAATGGATTTTGAACTTGAAGAAGAATCTTTAACACTAGAATGGTAACCTAACAGGACATAAAAGTGTCCTTTCAGGGTTTTGGAAAAAAATTCCAAAACCATAGTAGATCCACTCATTTTGAAAAATCCTTTCATGAGCTTATAGTTCAATAACTACTACGTATGGAAAAAATGAGAAACTTGTAATTTTTCTCATCCCTTGGTCACTACAAGCCTCCAAAGTTGATGGACCAGTGCATTTTGCCCAAAACAGCAATTTCTTACGGTTGATTGCATATAAATAAGAGTGGGGATTTTTGTAGGACATGAGATAAAATGCCCCGTTAACTTTAGTGGGTTGGTGACCAAAACATATGGTTGCTTTTACCTCACCAATTTATTTTTGGGCAAAAAAATAAGTACAAAAAAGTTGCATTTTTGCCATTCTGCAGACCTATCATCAAAGTTTCTATAGTCACGCTCAATACAAATACTATATACATGTTTTCTTAGTTCCCTTTGGGCCTTTGGATTCAAAAGGAGACATGGAGCATGTCAAAAGGATAATGAATCTCTTACAATTGGAACTTTGGGGGCAATGATAAAGTGCTAAATACAGCAAACATGAAAAAACTGGGTGTAGCATTATGACCTCTAGAAACCCATAGAAACTACTCAATATCTAGCCAAGTTTGTAGTCTATGATTAGATATGGTTACTACCTACAAAATACACACAATTGGCCTAAGAAACTAGCAATATTGAGAAAGATATACTTGCTACTTTAAAATGTATCGTATTCTTCAGCAATCAAAAAACTCAACCATCATCATATACTATGCTATACAGCATATTAGGTCCCCCAAAACTCAAGGAAGATTAGCTTTATGTTATACATTACACTTACACAATCAAAATTGAATTTGGATATCAAGAAAGCCACCAAAAAAATCATGAAAGTGCTAATTTTGGCCAAAAAACAGGATTATGCAATTCTTGTAAATTGGTCATAACTTTCAAGTTTAATACTTAGCTCTCCCTACAAGCATCAAAACATGTTGAGAACTATGAAGGCCTAACCTCTAGCCATCTAAACCTCACAAACATGAAGTTTAGAGTGGTATAGTTGCCAAAAATTGAAAAAAAAGCCAAAAACAGGACCCGTTTTTTCACACAGTTTAGGTTCAAAAATGTTGTGCAAGAGTAAGGTTAATGGTGAGATTGATACTTCAAAAAAAAATGCTAAGTTTTTTTCAGCTCATAAGGAAACTTTGTGGATATATAGCACCTAGAAATTCATTTTCATACTCTTCAAATAATTCAAGCAAAATGGTCACTTAACAGGACACAAAAGTGTCCAAGGACATAAACGTGTCATGTTACCATTCTAGTGTTAATCGTTCAAGTGGAGCCACAGCACTACGTGAAACTCCACCAACCAAATCTCCAGAGAGACTCGCAAACGGCCACTGCTTTATCTCCTAGAGCCTTGACTTCAACAGTTGCAAGTTTTGCTCCTTCAGCAAGAGTTGCAAGTGTGGAGGCAACCAATTCTTCCCCAAAAGCATAAAGAGGAGATCTCTGGCAAAAGGCAATGCTCCCATGAGAGGAAATCTCCTCTTTCGTGCTGCTATGAAACCATGCATGGTCCTTCTATATCCTGGAAGTTGTGGCCTCTCTCTGAGAAACCATGGAGAACTAGGGCAAAGCAACAGTCCAGAAAGCTAATGGAGGCAAGTCGAGTCACGAAAGGGAAGGAGAGGAAGAGTCACTTGGGTGGGGCGAGCGAGCTGAGAAAAAGGACAAAGGTGCCTTCAGCTAGAAGCCACTGCCACACCTGCTGCTGCAATGAGCGACATGTAGGCAACATGATGGATGGTGGTTGTCGGTGATTTAGGGCACAACAAATCTCTCTCCCTCTCTCTCTCTCTCTCTCATTTACCCTTAAAATAAGCTTCTCATTAATCAGTTTCTCTCAAGGCAAGTCCATACAAGACAAGTACAGTCGTAAGTGTTCACATGACACATGGATCTTACAAAATTTGAAAATAGTAAAAGCCACACTTCCACTCACAAGACCGCATCAAATTTGTTTTAGTAAATCGGCTAACTTTGCATGTGACCTAAGACTAAAGTATGTATTCCATCACATTACGCAGTTTGTGTTACTTGCTATAGCCCAGCTTAATCACCCATCACTCATGAAGATGATTTCCCCTCCAATGCGCTAAATATGTCCATCCTAGTGACAATAACAACAACTTGTCTTGAATGATTGACAAATATAGGAATTTGATGTATCTTGTGCTTCAACATCAAGATTGCAGCATCTAACACCGTCTTGTCTGCAGGCAAGGTATGGGAGGGCTACTCATGACCTCTTGAACTTTTGAATTCAACCCATAGTTCGCTTTGGATTTGTCTTTCTAATTAGATATGACTCTTCTATACACTCTAAATTCTCATTTATCATAAACAATCTTGAGATATGAATAAAATGGTGATCAATCTCCTCCAGGCGTTGACTTGGTCGCGTTGTGTAAATAGTGGTAGGCGTTGACCTGGTTGCTCTGTGTAAATAGTGTTTGACATAACATCTGCAAGAATTGTTGATGGCTCTGCCTCTTCTTTGAAAAGAACAGACTCATAGTGTTTAGATAGATTGTCAAAAGTAAGAATGGAAACATTCTCAGACCACTTGCCAGATGGGAGGACGGTGCGGGATCCGGTGCTTTTATTGCCATCCTCGGTTGCTCTCCTCAAGAAGAAAGTTCCACAGGAAGCCCCGAAGAATGCAGAAATGGGCCACTGACAAGAAAGTGGGAGAACCCTACAAAGGTGTGCTGGACATGGAGAGAGAGGTCAGAACTCCATTTCCTGTGGCAATGCTGATGGAACTTGCTTGCATGAAGCTAATGGATACTTCTCGCAGGACGGCCGTCATGCAAGGTTCTAACATGCAATAGCTCTCTCTCACTCTTATAGTTAAAAAGAAACTCTCTGAAAGAGAGCGCGCTGGTGCGCGCTCTTTCAGAGAGTTTCTTTTTAACTATGTGAGAGAGAGAGAGAGAGAGACGGCTATGCCTCCTTGCTCGAGAGTGCTGGTGCTTCCAGACCAGCTTTGCAGCAGAGCAAACGATTGTGCCAGCCCCGACAGAAGGCCGTGCTGGGTTCTAACATGCAATAGCTCTCTCTCACTCTTATAGTTAAAAAAAAACTCTCTGAAAGAGCGCGTGCTGGCGCGCGCTCTTTCAGAGAGTTTCTTTTTAACTATGAGAGAGAGAGAGAGAGAGAGATTTCAGAGAGTTTCTTTTTAACTATGAGAGAGAGAGAGAGAGAGAGAGAGAGAGGCGGCTTTGCCTCCTTGCTCGAGAGTGCTGGCGCTTCGAGACCAGCTTTGCATCAGAGTAAACGATTGTGCCAGCCGACAGGAGGCCGTGCTCGACTTACTGAAGGCAGCTCCTTCAGGAAGAAGGGTGATTAAATGAGCATCTTACTTGTCGATTCCACATCTTCACCAGCCCCCCATGTACACCTAGTTCATCCTCCAAGCCGAGGAGTATCAGAGTTTCTTTTACGAAATCAGAGTTTATGCATATCCACATTTTCGAGTGTTAGCTTTCAATGAGGGTCTCTATTGGCCTTGATTGTAAACTGTGAACAAAGTGGGAATTTGAGCTTTTGAGGATTTAAAAGAAAAAGAGAGAGAGAGAGAGAGAGAGAGAGAGAGAGAGAGAGAGAGAGAGAGAGAGAGAGAGAGAGAGAGAGAGAGAGAGAGAGAGAGAGAGAGAGAGAGAGAGAGAGAGAGAGAGAGAGAGAGAGAGAGAGAGAGAGAGGGGATTACTGCTTTGGCATCAGCCTAAGCATCGGCGCCTCCTGAACAACAGGGATTGATGTTCAACAGAGATCAATTGGAGCATGATCATGCAAGAACAGTTACCGGCATGTTACTCGAGTTGGATCACTAGAAGTTTTACATTTAATTGATTGAATCTCCTGAGGCGCTGAAAGCCAAAGTGGCAGAGGTGATGGAGGTATTACAAATGGCCCAAGCGGGTACGGGGCCAAGTAATGCAATCGACCTGTCAAGCTTATCTTTGAATGAATCTCTTGTGAGCTAATAGAGCTTCAATATAGCGACTTTGGAGAAGTGAGTCTGGTTAAGAGGGTCACTTTTTTGTGTAGTCTGCTCATTTTGAGCGGTTTTAGTTTATCTGTTTGTGAGACTTATTTTAGTACTTGAGTTTTCTGTATGTGAGGAGAATGATACTTGAAGAGGAGAAATTTAGTGCTTTATTTTGAGAGAGAGAGAGAGAGAGAGAGAGAGAGAGAGAGAGAGAGAGAGAGAGAGAGAGAGAGAGACAAAGAGAGGAGAAGTGAGGGTTTCCGTATGTGCTGTTGCATCCAGTCGATCAGCATTTCCTCTCTCGCTAGCAAGCTATGTAAAGTTGCCTCGCCATCACCTCTACCTCTCTCTTATGGTCCATGCAGGTGCTTTTCGGTACAGGCCGTCCAATGCTCGACTGTATCATGCAGCCTTGTTCATGCTACAGTATGGGGTATTGCACATGCAAGTGCCAACTTCAATTGTTCAACCCCAGCAATCCCAATCCATCTTCTTACCATCGATCACGATCCTTCATCTTGCCATCGACCGGTATCTTGCCCCTAGTCTAGTGTGTGACTGCTTTGCGTTTTGCATGAGTTGATAAATAGATGAGCAAAAAAGTGCCCAAGGCCAAACTCAAAACCACTCTTGAGCCCGAGCCCAGAGGTGGCGCTAAGATCCTCTATAGGGTCTCCTCCAGCCTGGCTCCCATCTTGCAAACCTCGGAGACCACAAGGATTGATGCCCTCAAGAGAGTATGGGACTGCATCAAGGCTCACAAGCTCCATAGTAATACTGAGAAATCGCAGATCTAATGTGATCCTCCCCTTAAGAAGGCATTTTGACGAGACAATGTTAAGGTGTCAGAAGTGTTCAATTCCTTGAGTCCCCACTTGTCATCACATTTTTTTGTTGATGCTATCAGGTTGTTGGCAATGCAGATGGCAGAGGGCAAAGAAATAGAACGAGTAAACGTCAAAGTGGACATGAGGGCAGAAAAGCTTATGATGGTTATAATCCTCAAATAATTAAGCCAACGGCTTCAATGAAGCTAGATGCTTGTGCTTTTAGCAGAGTGTGTAAGGGGATTAGTGGCAGACAACGCAATGTCGAGGGAAAGGCATTAGGGAATGATGCCACTAGTGCAAGTCATGGTTTGATGAGCCTTCGGCTTCAGTCACACTCATCGTCCAACTCTGTTGATAACCTATTTGAAAATTTGATGAGTCAAGCATTTCGGAACGATCTGCAGACAAGCAAAAACATCTCTCATGACCGATTCAATGCAAAATATGGTGTCTGCAAGAGTTGATTAATGTGACGTAGCTCCAAGGAGATGCAATAACATTGCAGCCGAAGTCAAGTAGTAAATCATGCAAGTGAAATTAGGAAGCGAGAGCTAATTGGCCCTTCGATATTGGGAAGAAGCAGGAGGCATGAGCTTCAGCTTGCACTACTATGATATGACTTCTACAGCCGCCAATATTTTAGTTGACTACAAGTAGTAGTACTAGCACAAGCGTACATCATTTGAAGAGAATAATAATTCATTCCTTATTAGATATGATGTTGATCACTGCATTGCAAATTGCAGAAAACTCTCTTCTAAAATATCTCCTCACAAACAATTGGCCACAGAGCGTATGATAAGGCCTATGATAGAATTGAATGGGAGTTCATACTTTAAAGTCTGGATGATATGAGTTTGGACATACTCTTTTTCACATTCTTTTGGGAATGCATCAGCTAGATTTTTAGTTAATGGTACTCTTACAGATGTTATTCCACTGCATAAATCCATAAGACAAGGGTGTACACTTTATCCTTTTCTCTATGCTATCTCATCTGATGCCTTGGATTGGATTGTGAAAGATGTTATGCAGTAGGGCAAACTCACTGACATTGAATACCTGGATCTATGAAGAAAATGTGCCTCCAAAAGTTTGTTGATCAAACCAATGCAATCGTGGGGGCTATCTGCTTTGTCTAAGCCATTTTTTTCCAGGAGACTTAAACTGCTGCGTTGGGAAAAAAACATGCCCATGCTGCGTGCTGACTGGTGTTTTAGGTCGTTATCTGATAGTTTGTAGTTTAGCTTCTTTTTTATGTGCCATATCAATACGATAGGCTAGTGATCAGCATTGATGGAGTCATGATGTAAATATCCGCTTTCTAGCAAGACAATTTGAATGATTGGAAGATCCAGACCAATTAAAATTGTGAGTGTACCAATTAAAATTGCGAGTGGAGGTTTGAATTCTAAAAAAGTTACTTTTTTTAACAGTAAACTTTGATATTGCAATTTAGGAGGTAGTCTATCCGTTGAAAAACCTTTTTGTTGTAGTGCATCAATATATAGAAAAAAATAAATATTTTGTTGATGATAAAATTTACTATATTGCGTACAAACACTTGCTCGGGTTTGTCTTTGCTTGGAAAAACTTGCTCAGTGCGTGGTAAGACTCAGTTGACGGTAGCTCAAAACTTTGATTATGATAAAGTTCTCTTTACAAAATGACCTAGGTACCTTATATACTAAGCCTACCATTGGTCAATGGGTCAAATGGCTTTGTATTTACAATTGGAAGTACCATTGCACCCCAGCTTCTACAACTACTCTAGCTACACATTACAAATGATGTTCAACACCATAATCTGTATCATTTTATAACTCTCAAAAAATAATACTTTGGTATAAAAATTGAGTTATGTAGTGTTGTTGACCTATGGGTCAACACTTCCCCCCTCTGAATTCATGTTGTCCCTGACATGACCTGATTGTCAATGTCGGTGCGGTCTTTATTCATCACAATCAAAAGCAAAAATTCAATACAACTCACAAAACTCTAATATGCATAATATTAGGTCCGCATTTAGAATGCCTCCCTCCCTCCTATTTGGAGTTCTCCTTGACAACAAGGTATGGTCAAGGGTATGTGATGTGCTTGGGCAATTAAAAATTGTGCCTATGCATGCCTTGTAATGTAGCCCTATTATGCATACACAATCAATGCATGGAAAAACATTTATGATGTGCAAGATGTGGATATAACCAATTTGCTTATTAGCATTTGCTGGCAAGGCTTCCTATTCTAAGCAATGTGATGGTCTTTGAAGCTTCTATGTCGTTTGCCTGATTGAAGGTTGTAGAGGCTTACTTATTTGTTTAATGCTTCTTTGGGATCCATTTGAGCCTTGTTGTTGGTTTTCATATTTGGCATTGTTCCTCAATAGTGGGTTTTTTCTTGAAGTGAGCTCTCTTCTAGTTGTACTGTAACCATAGGAGGAATTGAAAGAATTCAAGTGGTGGTGCATTGACAATAGTTTTATTGGTTTCCT
Source organism: Adiantum capillus-veneris (assembly GCF_014529385.1). Lineage (NCBI taxonomy): Eukaryota > Viridiplantae > Streptophyta > Polypodiopsida > Polypodiales > Pteridaceae > Adiantum > Adiantum capillus-veneris. The sequence continues at coordinate 118,362,061 of NC_140934.1, forward strand.
TTGGGACTTGCTTCTTTGTCAATACTGGTTGTTGCGTTGATGCTACTTGTTTGAAAACCCATACTTGTCCATGCTTTGTTTGTGTTTGAAGAGACTTCTTTGGGATCCACCTTGTCTTTGTGTGAGTCAGTAGTGGTCTTTGCTTCAACCCTTTGTACGCTTGGTTGAGGACGAGGTTCAAACTTTGAGAGTTGATACTTTAACCATTTTGGAATCAAAATAAAATACTGACCTCTTTGTGTTTGAATCAAGTTCTTTGGAACCCAAATTTGATTTGTGAAAGCTTGCAACTTTGTGATTTTCTTAGTTGTTCTTGCATGCTTTGACTGTTTTCCTTTTGGTGTTGGATCTTGTGGTTTCTGATCAGAGATCTTCATCTTCTTGATCCATACTTGCTTTTGTCCGAGTTGGCTCTTTGGTATCCATATTTCTTGAACTTTTTTGCTTTAACTTGTTTTTCTTTGCTTTTGGCCTTCCTTGGTTGTTACGGAAGCTCCTAGTGATCGTGCTGACCTGATTTCCAGGTAGGGGATGTCATAAGAATCATCATTGTTGATACTATCCTTAGCAAATTTGAATTCTGACACTTTTCCTTGGTGGTTTGGTTGGTTATGGAAAGTTATCATCTGTTTGCTCTTGGATTACTATTGATAGCCGTTTTTCGGCTTTCCATAATTGCCATAGTAAGCTACCTCACCGGATCAAATCACTCAAACATTTTGGTTATCCCTACCATTTCAGTGTACATAGGCGTGTGTGAGTTAGGGGACTTTTCCCATATCTTCTTAAAAACCCTTAATTAGCTAGTCATTGGGCTAGTTGAGCCAAAAAATTAAATTAAAAAAAGAAAAAAATATTATGGCCCATTTGTGTGTAAATATTTCATTGTATATAGGGCCTAAATAAAAGTATTTTTCATAATTATTTTGGTATTTATTTAAATATTTCTACCTATGGTGTGTTATTTATGCTATGTACATTGACTCACCATTACCATATTTTTTCTTACCATTTTGCATACTCTTTATTCCATATAAAAATAATTTCATGCAAGCTTCTCTTATTTTTGGTGTAACTCCATCCCAATAAAAATCCAAAAAAACTAGTTTTATTTATGTGCATATTTTTTCACTATTGTGATTTTTTCCTTCCTACATCTATTCTCTATTACTCTCATAAATTAGACCACAAAAAATATTCATCTTTTTACGGTAGACTTATAATGAGAGAGATTTATTTTGACCCCTTTATATTTTTTCCACCTATATTATTTATATTTGACATGTACATATTATTTTAGACCCCTTAATATTTGATTTTCTTAGTTGTACTATTGATTTATATCATGATCTCAACAATATCTTCAATTATAGACCTACCAAATAAGGTCAAGGGTATGTGGAATGCATGCATGCACCATGGGGAGCTCACTCTTGGAGGTATTCAAAAGAATCATCCAAAGAAGGACCTCACAAGGACCTTGTGCAGTGGAAAAAACAGTCGGTTTTGCTGAATTTTTAAAGATCACATGCTCCCCGAATTTGAAAAGGTAATACAAACAAAAGTTGTAGCTCGTGAGCTGAACTTTCACCTCAAATTTTTTCATATTTTTTTGAGCTGCGAGCTGTGAGCTATGATTTTATTGGTGGACCCTAGTTTGCCCATGCTATGCAGCCACACTCCCTCTTCCACTTTATCATTTTCGTCTTTCACACACACTCCTCCCTCTCCTTCCCACTCCCAAACCTGCAACTCCCATGTCCTAAATCACCCTCTTCACCATTGCCACATCTCTCACACCTCCATAGCCTTCATCCTCCATTTCTACACCCTATGTGTCTCCCTTTCTCTCTACATATATGTCCATATTACCATACTCTCTTCAGCTTTGTAAAGAATGTCAAAAAATCAGCAAAAAATCCAAGGATAATCTCTGCAAATGAAGGCTTTTATCATGAATTTTCCAAGGTTTGAAGATAACATAGCTTCATCGACACACGCTACTTCGCCATGTTGACTGCTTCTTCTTCCGGTGCTGTAAAGAGGTGAATGTCAATTCTCCAAAGCTTCAACCTCTCTTTACAAGCTCATCTCTTCTCTAAGTTTTCTCATCATATATCTCACCATATGGTGAATGATTTTGTAAATATTTTTTAGTGATAATTACTAACTACTAACCACTAACCTTATTGTAAAATGCACCCTCTACTAGAGTAGGCACTCCCAAATTATTCACTCAATCCTCTCTCCCTTCATCCTCAATAATTCTCTTCCCTTGAGCCCACATCCATGTGACTCAAAGGACAAGAGAGACCCACCCTCATTAAATAAAAATAAAAATTTGCATAATCTTTTATTCCTTCAAATAAACTTGATTAGGCCTAATCCTAATCGGGGCTTCTAAAACCTATAAATAGAGCCCTTCTCTCCCTTGTAAATTATCACATGATCACACTACACCACACCATTTTCAACACATAACACACCACTTTTCAAGCCTAGTTGTGTAGAGTGTGTGAATCGTGAGTGCTCTATTCCATCATTACACATAGGTGCATGGAGAAGCTTGAAGTTAGTTATGCCATCTAGAGGAGTGGAGTGTATGCCATACTCTTCACCACACTTGTAGCCTACTCTTGTGCATAAACAAGATTTATAGTTTTGGGTGCAATTGTATGCTGCAACTACGACTCTTCTCTCCAAATTGACTTGATAAGTTGGCTCATCAGGTGGTTGAAGGTATATTGTCCTTGAAGTTTGTTGTGCCATTTCATGCTTGGTGGTTTGAGGGCTTATTGAATTGTTTGCCTAAAAGGTCAATTGTAAGAGGGTGCTCGGTGAGAGGGCTCCCGTGACCCTAAGACAATTTGTGTATTGGCAACAAGGTCAAGTTTTGTGTTGTCTCTCTATTTCTCATCAAGCTTTGTGTGCATCTAGTCTTTAAGGCTAAGACTGAGTTGCTCAAGTTGATTTGTGCTCTTTACCTCTCTCTGGCGTGGTGAATGTTTGTGTTTGGTGTGTGTGGCTATCTTGTATTCCCCTCTCTTTGTGCGTTTGAGTACAAGGAGATATCAGGTGCGTCCTAGTTCGCATCTACAACTAGGTGGTGCCACTTTTCTTGTTTGGTTTCTGGCTGTGGGTTGTTGTTGTCTCTGATTGTGCTTGCCCCAACCCCAATTGAGCAGCACGGGAGCCTCGAAGGGTGTTTAGAGGCCGCTCTTCTTGTTGCCCGCCCCGGACCACCTCACTATTTTTGGAAGGGTTTTTCTAACCAATTGATTAGAGCATTATTAGCCCATTGACATGGTTGTGTTCTTCTTGGTTGAGTCTTTTCTTCTTGTATAGGAGCCACGTACGAGGATGCTTGATGCGATTACGTCACCATCAAGGATTTTGGAATCTACTTTTGATGCACTTTATACTGGCAACGATGACATCAATTCTTAGGTCTTTGACATGGATAATCATAAAATTGTGCATTAGTTGAAGTGTCGTTTATGTCACATGCTGGGTTGTCTGGATTTCCATAGTCAACATCTTCTTGAAGCTCCAAGTGTTCTACAAAGTCATAGAACTCGTCTTTTGATTCGTGACATTCTTTTGTTTTCTCTTCATCTCGGTAACTTGTTGATGTCTGGTTCTCTTCGTTTTCCTGGATCGCACTCATTGCAAAATAAGGAACAACCCCATAGCCATCTTTATCAAAAAACTTTGTTGTTGGACCGTCTTGAATAGTGCACACATCTAGAATAACCAAGATGTCTTCCCATTCTAGTGGCTCTATTGTACCTTCAAGAAATGGTTTTGGGATATAATCCTTAAATTCAATTTCCCTTTCTAGAATGCATTCCTCTCTCTTTAAGCTTTCGCATTGCAATGCTCCACACATCCATAGTTCTTTAGGCTTACCCAACCATACTAAAAACTCTGATCCTACTATTGTAGTGGAATCAAACTCCTTGACAAGGGTTCTGTGCACATCCTTGTAATTATGGTCCTTAAGATTTATTCTCATCCGGTTTTCATATGTCTTAGGTATTAATGTTCATAACTCCAGTCTTGGACCATTTTCAATTGTCACATGAATGCTCTTCCTATAATGATGTCATAGTTTTTCTTCTTGCCAAAGTCAACAATAGCAAAGGTATGCTCATATTCAATGCCACACGAAGTAACAACCGTCTTTTTCTAGTAGTCCTACGGGGATTTTTGTGTGTCCGTCTACAAGCTGCAGTTTCATCTTGGTAGCCCATAGTGTTGGTTTTCCCCATTGTTTCCAGATTTCTTCTGTTGTGATGGCAACGCCAACTCCGCTATCAAGGATTTCCATGGTTTTAACACCTTGGAATTCCACAGGAAGAGTGGTGTTCCCATATTTTCCCTCATAATACTCACCTACCTTGTTTAATGGCATTGGCCTAGTGTTTAGTTGAGGCATTTCTAGCTCTTTGATCCCTTCCGCAATATGAATCATTGGGTTTTTTATGTCAAATCTCTCTAGGCACTTACCCATAGTAGTCCACATGTTTGGTCTTATTCTAAGCAAATCAACTAACGTTATCGTACATGTGAGTGGGATAGATAGAATATCTATCAACCCTTTTGAATTGATGACCTTGTTGGAAGACAGTCTTTGTGATGGGACTGCAATAACATCTGACTTGGCCTTATGCTCTCCCGTACAGGACGGTAGTGTTCTTAGCGAATGGGGTTGGCTCTCCATATAGATGTTTTGTCTCCCCAATATGATTTCACTTCTAGATTCATTTGAGATCCAAGATCAGCATCAATCATGTCTGCGTAGGTAGTTCTATTCTTGGACAGAACTTGACAAATCTCTTGAGTCAGAATGCCGCGTTGCGTACTGATTCACCCCTTTCTATTTGAATCTATGGATTTGTGAGACAATGTTGTGAGCTATGCCTTTTTTTGAGAATTCTTTGATGAATTCTTCAAACATATCATATATAGAGTCTCAAAATCATGTCTTTCCACTGAGTCAAACCATGTAGCTGCGTCATCTTCTAGAGTTAGTCTGAATCCCACAAACTGTGTCGCAAAATCTAGAACTTCCTCTACTCTAATTACTCTTCTGAAAGCTGCTACGCAATTTCTTAGATATTTATCTTTGGAGCATTTCCTGTTTACCCATTTTTGGACTTGGGATGGTCTAACTCGCCAATTGTCTACAAGTCTAATCATAGACTCTCCAATCCTTCTCTCGTTTCAGGCCTTCTACTATGGCTAGGTTGTTCTTCAAAGGGATTTGTCATTCTATTGGAGATTGGTATATTAGAAAGATTAACTTGAGGAGGAACGTATGCCATCTTTGTGATCATTTCATCTCTCGTTATCGCTCTAGGAGGGAATCCAAGTGGCTCCCTTTTTGGGATTCTCATAGGAATTCTCGTGTTTGATGGAGTTATTTACGGTCTTTCATTGATCAAATACCCACCTATTTGTAATGCAATCTGTGGATTTGTGATTTCTATAGCTCTTTATTCTTATCCATACTTGTCAACAACTATAAATTTCCATTGATAGTTGCCTCCGTATGTATAGACAGATAAGAGCTTGTAATCCGTCAGCTCTTCTGGGTATGGCTCTGAGTACATATAAAGGTTGACCTCACTGTCGTTAATGTATCTATACAGTCCTTCACTCTCATGATCTATTATCCAAACTCTTTCAACAAACTTGGTCTTTATCAACTGCAAGTTTGGCAGATGCTCCTCTATCGTTGGGATCCCTAAGCTTGTATAAGCTGAGTTTGAATCTGAAGTAGACATGATATCTAGGCTTAACAGCTCTATCTTGATGTAAGAATACTTATTCCAATGTGTTAAAGTGCTTTGCTCAGGGAAAAATCAAAACTATGTCCAAAACTACGACCCCCAACTTTTGCATGAATTTTGAGGCCTTAAACGATGTTTTTTTGGACGCTAACCAACAATACATGGCCAGAAGGTCTTTGATTGTTCTTCAAGACTTAAACTGAATCTTTTAGAGCTACTTTGAGCTTAGTTTTGATAAAAAGGAGTTTCTGAATCCGATATCAGGAGCTCAAGTTATGGCCAAAATAGTCAACTTGTGCCTAGAGACTTCATACGCGTATGATGTCTACTAGCTCATAATTCCTCCAGACTTTAATTGTAGACTCTCCTTGATGTACTCTAACCACCTAAGTCTCCGTTTGTGAGTCTGACACCTTTAGCCAGGTCTATCACTCCTTTTTCTATTTAGTTGCTTGCATCTTCCCTGGGAGGTTAACTAAGCCAAAAGTGATCCAAATTGAATGAAATTTGGTCTCTAGGTGTATTGGCAAACACGTTAGTGATCTCAGATGTAAGTTTTGACCTCTAATTTGGCACTTGAGACATCATACATATATGATGTCTTTTTTGGAAAAATGAAGTGACTTTTATTGCACTGACTCTTTATCACTCAAGCAACTTTCAACAACCTTCAAAATTCAATTTCAACACTTTTTGTGCAAGTTATGGACAATATAAGCATGAACCTTGCCCAATTTCCATCTTTTGGCACTTTTTAGCCCAAATGTGCTCCAAATGCAACGAAATTTTTGCTAGGGACTTCTTTTATGCTTGAGGACACTATGGTATACTCAGATGTCTGATTTGACCTAGATCTTGCCTCTAAGACATCATACACGTATGAAGTCTTTTGGCTCATATTTCACTTATGCTTCTACCCAAGGTGCTCCTTGATGTATACAACAAGAATATGTGCTCACAAAAAAAAATGGATGTAAAAAATGCTCAAAATCACCACTTTTTCACCTTTACCTTCTTGGATCTGCAAAAATCTCCTTAGATTCAAAGATATGCGTCCAAATGAGATAAAATTTTGCAAACAATTTTAACACATTATTTCCAAACCTCCTATGTGGTCAAAAGTACAATTGGACTTTGAGATTTTGACTTGAGACATCGTACACGTATGATGTCTATGTGCTCAAATTTTGGAAATGTCTTTACCTTAGGTCCCCCTTATCATAAGCAACGAGAATATGTGATCACAACAAAGTTTAAAGCTCAAAATTTCTCTCAAAACACAAATTTTACATGTCACCTTTCATGAAGTGCAAAATCACACCTTTCTCTCAAGATATATGCCCAAAATGATTCAAACTTGGTGAGGATGCTCAAAACAATGTGTCAAAGTACCCTACCATGACAAATGGTCAGTTTTGTTCAAAAATTGGCCTAGGAGACATCATACGTGTATGATGTCTATGTGCTCAAAATTGAAGGGAATCTTGGTCTCTAAGCTTGCTTTGTGCTAAACACCCTGGTAAGCTCCGATGTCAGCTTTGGTCCCTAAAATTGCCCTTTAAACATCATATGTGTATGATGTCTATCTGGTCTCATTGAAGTGAAACTCACTCCAGAGGTCCCTCACTACATTGGTAACCCACATCAACTTTCAAAATTCAAATCCAACACTTTTTTGTGCTAGATATGATCAATTCAAGCATTCATTTTCCTAGATCCGTCTTGTGGTCTTTACAAGCCCAAAAATTCTTTAAATTGAATGGAATTTGGCCTATATGCTCTCTAAATTCTCTAGATCAAAAGGGTGCACTCAAATGTATCTTTTGACCTCAAATTTGGCCTCTAGGACATCATACGCATATGATGTCTTTCTGGTCAAAATGAACCTCTATTTCTACCTTAGGTGCTCCTCGGTATGTACAACATGCACATGTGTTCACATCAAATTTAGGAAATCAAAACTGGACAAAATCACCACTTTTTGACAAGGAAATCCCCCAAAAAATTAAAATCCTCTCAATACTCAGTCTATATGCCAAAATGAAATGAAATTTGGTGTATGTGCTTAACACAACATGCAAAACATGGGTGTAAAGTCAAAAGTTCATTTTGGCTACCAGAATTACCCTTCAAACATCATATGCGTATGATGTCTACTGATAGATTTTTGGCCAAAATCTTTTCACAAGAATCCCCAAGTATCCAACACTGGTTTTTAAGCACTTTTGCCAATTTTCATGCAAAATTATGCTCAAAATTACAATTTTCTCTTTACTTTGTTTCCGACACTTCATATTTTGTCTTTTGGATGTCAAGAGTTGGTCAAAACTCTAGTCTCACTTAGGGTAAAACCCCCTTCTAAACACCCTGGTGCAGTTAGATTTTTAAAATTTGGTCTCTAGATGCCTCTTGAGACATCAAACACGTATGATGTCCAAGTTTCCAAAATTGCAATTTTTCTACATAGACCTCTTGCACATGCCCTCTTATATACTCAGCACCAATCAGTCATGAAAAAGTGTAAACAAAAACTTGTTTATTATATTTTCTTTCTCAAAATTAGACTTTTCAAAGATCATGAATGCAAACAAGCACTTCAGCACAAATAAATTAGTGATGCGTAGCTCTAGATCAGAATTATATCACTTACCTAAATCTACTCCTACACGTCATATGGGGTTTTGCATTTATGAGTAGAAAAATGCTTCAGTGCTACACACGAACTAGAAATTGCTTTTATCACCTTACAAATCACTCAACTACAAACAACTACTCTAATCTACAACTAATACTACAAATCCTAGCTAAATCTATCTAGTCACAGATCCTCGACAAGACACACGCTTCCTGGCTGTCCACTTGATCTTGGAATATCCTCTTTCGGATCCACTTGAGAAAAATGCTCTCTTTATCCGTAACTAAAGCAAGAAACCATCACATGAGTGTTAGTAGGATCACCTACTCAAGTCCTTGTCTCCTCAGCAACGACACCAATGTTGCGGGAGTGAATCACACCACCTATAAAGTGCATGCAGCACATCCTAGATCAACATAATTTCAATCGAGGACATAGATGACACGATAGGTGCATGGAGGCAATCTCTATAGCTTGTCAAGCAGAGACCATCCCATAGATACAACACTCTAGAAGGCCAACTAAACCACAATTAGGAATCTCACTGCTCTCAACTACACCACCCAACCCACATACACACAAACGGAAGGAAACTCACCAAACCATAACATAATTATATGAAACTTAAGGAACACCATCCCCTCACTAGGATACACCTGCTCCAAAGCCTCTACACTCAAAATCCTCACTCCAAACCCATATGCAAAGAAGGTGTATGAAGACAGAGCAAAAATTTGAAAGTGCCCGAAACTGAAATCTATTACCTATGTGTAACTTATTCTGTCACAATTATAATAATTACTTGTACACAAAAGACAAACATCATTTGATACAATTACGACCACAAAATAGCTCATAGATGCATTAGCACGCGTGCTCCATTTCGTGTGGAATGCTTGGTGTTGTTGCATAGCTCTCTCCAAGCCTATCGTAACGGTGCATTCAAATCTCCAATGCGTGTGAGCGAGCAGCTAGTTGCGTCAGGATGAATCTCACGCTCTCTCTCTTTCTCTCTCACACATAGTCAAAGGTAGCTCAAAACTTTGATTATGATAAATTTCTCTTTACAAAATGACCTAGGTACCTTATATAATAAGGCTACCATATGTTAAACCTTAAACAGAGCTCAACGGGCCAAATGGATTTGTATTACAATCTAGAAGTAGACTACCATTGCACCCCAACTTGTACAACTAGACTAGCTACTCATTACAAATGATGATTATACCCATAATTTGCACCATTTCATAGCTCTCAAAAAATAAGACTTTGGTACGGGAATTGAGTTATGTCATATTTTTGACCCGTGGGTCAACACTTGTCATTATAGTTCACTTTATTTTGCATAGCAACAATATTATCCAATCCTTCTCATATGTCATCCCTATGAAAAATTAGATCACCCGGACATGCGTCTGGATGCTCTATTTTTACATAAGGACAACATAAGACCATTCGTTTTGAAGAATCAACATGACCAAATTTTTTTCCAGGTATAGGACCAATATTTTAACCAAGTATAAGATATTTTAAGGTTTTTTGTACTTCCTTGTGCTGAAAAGGTGACTCGGAAGAGTTTGGATGGTGTTGACAATGAAGAGGTTGAGAAGACAAGTGAGGACAAGTTGATGGACCTACTACCAAGTCAAAAAATTGTTTAAGTTTTTATGTGTGAAAGAAATTTTTAAGATTCACTTTGATCTAGAGAGTTTTTTGGAAGGCTTTAGCAATAAAATTCTTGACTTTCAAAAGGGTTTTGTTGACCTTTCCAGAGAGCACAAAGTTGATAACTTTGTACACTTTAATGATAGTTATAAAGTAGGTAATTGGACACCAAGCATAGGCTCCAAGAAGTTGGCATTACTCCAGATGATTTGAAAAAGGTCCATCAACCCTTGTGAGTGGCATGGAAAGCATGGATGTATGCTTATGATTGAAGACATTGTTTTTTTTTTTGACTCTTATTCCAATAGAGGAAGGAAAGTTCAAATCTTTGCAAATCATAGCAGCTGTGAATTTCCAAGATGTGGAGGAAACACCTAAATATTTTTTAGAGAAAATGGAGAGGCTTCAAAGAAAAGAGATCTTGGATATTGCAAAGTTCAAGGCAAGGAATGTCACCAAGGTGGAGGAGCCCATCCATACTCCAGAGAAAGAGCTTGATTCCTTACAACAACCATGCAAACCTACAAGATAAACAATGTAATATTTAATGGCCTAATAACTTGTGTGTAGCAAAAAATAGCATGAATATAGTGAGCATTTCATTAGAATAGATTCCTAATGAGAATAACAAGAGTACTTGGGTGGAGAGAGCAACAAAAAATATAACACCTAGTTAGATACATTGAACAATACTTCAAAAGAGAGAGAAAAGCTATTGACAATAGTTGAGGACCGGATTTACATGGAGCCGGTCCCCCCTCCAAAAGGCTTTGTATTATGGTTTCTCCCATCAAGAGAGACATTTTACAATACAATTCTTTGTGTTCCTTCAATACTAGCTAGTGCAATGAAGATGAAAACTTCAAGCACTTAGAAAAAGACTTATTAAACACAACATCAAACGGTCTCAGACCCAAGACCTCACACACCTTCGAAGATGGTGATAGCTAACGGGGTATGAGAGTAGATTTAGAGGAAGGAGTAGTCTCACGAGAAAGATGTACATCTCCTCACATAATCACTCATATTAGCATATCTTAGCTTAGTAATTAGCATGGTAGAGGAGATGAGCATGTATTGAAGCTTGGCTCTTGGTTGGATTTGTATCACAAAGCCAAGAGTTTTTGGTGTAGGCCTCTCTTCTCACAAGCTTGGAGTAGGTGATAAGCTTTCCATTAAAGCTTGAGAGAGAGAGAGAGAGAGAGAGAGAGAGAGAGAGAGAGAGAGAGAGAGAGAGAGAGAGAGAGAGAGAGAGAGAGAGAGAGAGAGAGAGAGAGTATTCTTACTCCACACATGGACTAGTGTGAGTGTGTATGCAATAATTCCTTGAGAAAATCAGCCCCCTCTCTCTCTTGGTCGACCCTCTTGCTATTTGCTCATGCTGCAACCCTATTGGGTCTCTCCAGGCTTAGCCAATGGAATTTAAGCAGCATAAGTGATAGCCTTCTGACATGTGTCCCCATTTCTACTTTTGTTAGAGCTATAGGTAATTAATTAATGCAACTAAACTCTCATTGGACCCCTTTGTCTCCTGGCCAATAGGAATCAGGCAAGCCATTGGGCTGCTGAATGCTCATTCGACCCCTTGGGAGACTGTCACCAATAGTCTTCTAGAGAGCTTAATTCTTATTGGTTCTTTTATTAAGTGCTTTGAAATTAATTAAACTAGATTTACTCTAGCCTAATTCTCATTGGTCCACCTCCGTGGCCATCCAATAGGATTTGAGTACACCTTGTGGGCATCTGGGCTAGGGAGCTGACATGTGTCCCTTATTCCCTTTGTGTACAGGATCTTGTGAGTGTGTGTGTGTTTCTCTCTCATCCTCAACTTCCAGGGCTCGCCCCCTCCTATGTAGGACTTGTGTAGACTTTTTGAGCACACACAAAGCGTCCAGTTTTTCCTAGGCTTTTGACCTTTGGACACAACCTTTGAATTTTGGAACCTTAGCATTTTGGAAGTCTTAATGGGCTGAACCTTAGGGTCTTTTAATCCCATTGTAGCACCTAGCTCTTTTGCAGATGGCCCCCCCTTTGGATCCCTATTTTCCCTCCTTTGGATCCCTACTATGGTCGGTCTGCCAGCTTAACCAATATTCTAACTTTTTCTCCCCTGGCACTTCCCCATATTAAATGATCAGTTTAACATGAGAAAATCATTTAACAAAATTAGATATTAGTATTATGAAAAACAATAAGGAGTATTTGCTTCTACAAGATATACAAAACCTCTTTGATCTAGGAGAGGACTATTGCATTGCTATTTTAGCAGACAGACCATGCCCATTGTCATTGCTTGGTATATAATTTGAAAAGTTTATTGATTAGTCCCATGTTGGAGAGCATGTACTCCAAGTTGTTCAAAGCTATGAAGAGTAAGGGATTCCCATAGATGAGGAGTTCTAGCAAATTCAAAAAAGATTGAAGATTGAACACATGGGCAAAGAAGTTCCAAGAGAGAGCAAAGAGAATAAACCAAGCTTTTGCATTAACCTTTGGAAAGAGGACCTTTTTAAAAATGATGAAAATACTAAGGTAAAATGGTAAAATAGAAGCACATTATTTAGGCCAATGAAATTTCATTTCTTTGAACTGATTTGAGGTTTTTTTTTCACAGATTGATATTGTAGATCATTGAAAAAAATATAAACCCCAAAAGGGCCTTGTAAGGATCCCTAATTTTAAGAGATTAAAGCTAAAAATGTGTGTGATTTAGGAGACAAGGCCATTGAATGAGGGTATTCTCATAGGCTTTTTTTAAGGCTGTCCCATAGGATTTTTGTAGGTTGAAAAAAAGGCTAAGTAGGGAGGATAGGTACATTTTCTCTCTATCCAAAAGAGTGGTGGCCCTTATGACAATAACTAGGCTTTCCCCCTTTCTTTTGTCACATCATCAAGGGCATCCATAATCCCAGTCCAAAAATCACTTTTTCAAAAAAAATTCAAATAGACCTCATTTTTACTCAAAACTTCTCCCCAACCTATATGTATACCCAAAAATCAGTTTTTTTCCTCAAAATCTCAATGCTTGACCATCAAAATTTCATACTTTTCTCCGTTTTCTATTTCCGTCCAAAATTACTCCCCTCTCTCTCACTCCTCTCCCTCTCACTTCTCTCTTCTACTTTTCAGCACACACTCTTCCTCCTTCCCTCTCCTTGTTGCAGGTCCACTCCATAGCTCCCCACTCCATAGCTTTGTTGCAACTCTCCCCCCCATAGGTCTCCACTCCATAGCCTTGTTGCAACTCTCCCCCCTATAGGTCTCCACTACATAGCTCTCCTCTCCCCTCCAAAGCTTTGTTGCAACTCTCCATCCCATAGCTCTCCTCTCCACTCAGTAGCACTACTGTAGCTCTCCATCCCATAGCTCTCTACTACATAGCTCTCCTCTCCACTTTGTAGCTTTTCTGCAGCTCTCCATCCCATACTCTCCACTCCATAGCTCTCTTGCTTGAGTCCATCTTTATTCCCCTCGCCATGGAGCTAAATGAGATTACAAACCTCCCATCCAAAGCAAGATTTCCAAGTTCAAAAATGGTGTCTCTGCATGTTCGGCTGGCAAAGGACTTTGCATCATCAAAGTGTCCTTACTTGCAAATTGCACAACAATGCCGTGGTGCAGGTCACACCAATGTTTACCTTTGGGTGCATTGTTGCCTCTACCCTAATGATCCAACCACCATCAATGTGTATCCAACATTCAATAGTCTTGCTTCATTCTTACAATATGTAGATAGAGAGGAGCAAGGTCTTCTTGGATATTGCAAGCAATTGTCGACTATTGGAGTTGATAGCACACAATGGTCTTTGCATTAATGCCAACTTCTTTTCCATACCACTGGTGGATTGCAAAAAAGGATCATTCATATAGAGAAGGATGTGGAAACTCTTAAGCTACAAATGGAAGACAAGGATGCTAAGACTGCTGTGGTAATGATTTTGTCCCTTCTTGTAGGAATTCTATCCAAGAGTTGTGTGGTGGGCACAGTCAAGAGGATTGCATCCATTTGTTGAGTTATGCCTCAAGAAATCAGATGGCGTAGCAATTCTACAAGCACCAAATGCAGAACACTTAAATAATGCTCTTACAAATGAGGTGATGCAAAAGTTTTTGAATCTTGTGAGCAATGTCAATGTGCGAAAGGCTTGTGATGAAGTGGGAATTAGTACTAAGGATACATTGCGTTATATGGTCTCCTTAAGGATGCTTTAAGGGAAAGAGGAATTAGTGAGAATGTTTTACCTATACCACTTAAGGTCAATCCTGCTAAGAAGGCTTTGAATGAGGATGTGTACTTTCAAATAGAGGGCTATTTGCACATAGAGGAGATAATGCCTTCATCCATCTTTACCGAGTTGTCAAAAGGAGTAAGGAAACGTACCAAAGAAAGTGTAGGTGCAGACAGAGTGGACAAGGGATTTCATTAATGTCAAATAATATTTTTGTTGATGTGAGAAAGCCTCAAATGGAAATGGTACATTTTTATGGTGTACCACCTAATGGTGAGGCTACAATAATGCATAGTCTCTTTTTCTCAAATTATGGTTTTTCATATGGCATTTTGGACATTTTGTAGTGCTAAGATCAAAGTTAGTGTTTGTGCTCAAGCTAGATGAGTGTCAAATTGTGAAGAAACAAAGACTAGAAAGGATGAGTATTACTCTCATGAACAAGGCATTCTTTCATGCAAAATGTACAATTATGAACAAGGATTGTGTACTGTCTTTCAGTGTCCAATTAGAGAAAGAAATTTGGTAGCTTGGTGCTATTGAGGTTCCCAAGGAGACCCATGAAGTGCTTGCTTGGATTTTTGAATGCATTTCATGGATTAGAGATGTCATAAAGGCACTGCTAGCTAGGGAAAAACTCCAAGTGTGCCAATGGCATAGGGGAGTTTGAAATTCACTAGCACTTAGGTGGTGATTTGAAAACAATCAAGTACATTCTAGGGTGCAAATAAGGGGTTGGAGGTCTGTATCCTTGTCCATTCTGCATTAAGGGCTATAAGGGAAATGCACACAAATACGCAACAATTGACAAAGCAGAGGAAGAGTACAATTCACAAATTACACGTGTGTGGGAGCATTTGGTGCTATGATTTCCTATGCTAGAGGAGTCCAATCATGCCACAAAAGACAATCAATGGAACCCTATAATCAACTTCCCTCTAAAAAATGTGCATTTTTTCATACTTCATGCTTTTATGCAATTGATCGTTTATTAAAACTTGATATTGATTATGCCTTCACAATAAAGCCTACAAAGCGGTCACTTGATGCTATGTCAAAAGTGGAAGGGCTCTTAAATTCAATAGGTTGTCATGGGACCAACACCTCCATTATTGCACAGAACAACAATGCAAGCACTCTGAAAGTGGCCCAACCAGTGTCCATGAGTGGACTGAAGGCAAGGCACTTTTTGAAGAGGGTTTCGCCCAAGAAAAGTAGTGCACATGCCGGATCATCAACATATGAAGGTGGATGGACTTGTGGAAGGATCTTTGCAAGTATACAATAGACAATGATAGCAATGCAACTGTTGTGTTTAGATGACAACATGTTGTTGGGTTTTCAAGCCCTCTACCCGTGGGAAAGATCTTTTGTAGCATGCAGTTGCATGGTAGTTAGCATGTTTCAGTTTGCATGGCAAGGAGTTCCTATATGTAAGGTTGTCAATTAAAAAATTGCATAGCGTTATTTTTACTATTGCCCTCGCTCTCTCTCGTATACTCTCTGCTCGTCTTCTTCTAAATCCTTTTTCATGGCTTGCTCTCGGCTCCACCCTCCATAGCTGCTGCTTGCTCCAACAACTGGTATCAGAGCCTATTGGGCCTCGGCGCTCGACAAGCACATCGCGGGTACAACCGCTTGCAGAGGAGGCAATTCGAAGTTCGACCTGCATCAAACTGTTCAGTTTTGGGCTCATCAGGAGTGCAATTGCCTTGTAAGGATTTTTCGTTTCTGCTCCTACCCACAAAACTGCTTTCAGAGCTCGCCATGAATGCATGAAGCTTGGCGCAGAAATTTCCACGCTGTCTGCAGGGTTTTTTGAGTTCTATTTCATACTATTTTAAGTGGCCATCCCTATTTTTTTGACCTTTGGCCTTCAAGCAAATGGGCATTCACACCCTTGGCAAATCATCAAGTCTTTTGTGTGGATTTTGGTGATCGGCTTTAACTTCGAAAGCTGTCAATTTCACTTTTGCAATAGTTCAATAGCTGCCAATTTCAGTTTCAGCCTTTTCGATAACAAATCAAATTCAATTGTCTGTCAAATATGGCATCAAAAGTCAACAAATTTGATGGATCTGGTTTCCATACATGGAAAATTAAAGTAAAAGGTTATCTGATGCGGAAAAATATTTGGAATGTGGTCAAGCCTCTCGCAGCCGACCGACGAATCCGGCACATCCGCTGCAGTTACAAGGGCACTATATGCTGAGCTACAGAGGAAGACGAACAAGCTTTTGGTATTATCCTAACCTCCTTAGAAGATGATTTTATTCATTATTTGGATGATGTCGATTCTTCAAGTGCTGCCTGGATAGAGTTAGAGATGCTTTTCAGTGCCAAAGCTAAGCATTCAAAAATGAGTTTAAAAATGGAATTATATTCCATCCGCATGCATGAAGATGAAAATATTGCAGCTTTAGCCAATAGACTGAAGAGTATTAGAACTCAACTTGTTTATGTAGAAGCCTCAGTACCAGAAGAAGATCTCATAGCCATTTTGTTAAAAAGTTTGACTGACAAATTTCATCAGATTGTTACTGTTGATCCGCTGCCCTCCTTGGATGGTATCATCAATTCATTGCAGCAAAAAGAACGCAGGGTACCTAGTACCAATTCTACTATTATTCCCAGGGCATATACAGTCTCAAATGCCGTGTCACCTAGATACTTCCGGTGCATATGCATTCACTAAATGCGCTGCTACAGTAGCTTCATCTCGACCGTTCAATGGAACCAGAACTTGTGCCATTTGTGGGCGCAACAATCATCAGACGAAAGACTGTTTCAAGAAGAATCCTTGTGTTCACTGTGGTAAAACAAATCATTCGTCAAATAAGTGCTTTCAAAAGGGTAAAACTCAAATTCATGTGGTTGAGAAAGACACTGAATCTCCAATATATTCTGTTGATGAGGAAATTTATTAGATCAACTCTTTTCATGTTGTTTAGTCAAAATAACTTGTACGGGCTATAGACACTGCCACCCATGAGTGGTAAGACCTCCCAATTTATCATTTTTTTTCTCAAGTACCATTTTTTCCGCTTCTCATGAGGTTACTGGGTACACCTTAAACCCAAGGTTTGGCAGTGAACCAAAAACTCCACTTTTGGTAGCTAATTTTTGACCTACACCCTATCTGTTCAAGGGGGGGTTACTGTTCTAGCACCAGGTTATGGATAAACCAAAAATCCTTGGTTGTGAGAAAACCTAAAACTCACGGTTGACGAGTATACCAAAAACTCGAGGTATCATGAGTTGCTTGTCCAGAGGGGGGGATTGTTGGGTTTTCAAGCCCTCTACCCGTGGGAAAGATCTTTTGTAGCATGCAGTTGCATGGTAGTTAGCATGTTTCAGTTTGCATGGCAAGGAGTTTCTATATGTAAGGTTGTCAATTAAACAATTGCATAGCGTTATTTTTACTATTGCCCTCGCTCTCTCTCATATACTCTCTGCTTGTCTTCTTCTACATCCTTTTTCATGGCTTGCTCTCGGCTCCACCCTCCATAGCTACTGCTTGCTCCAACACATGTTTGGGTGGTATTCGACAAGATGATGAAGATACTATGGATTGCAAGCACAACCAATGAGCAACGAAAATAATTCCAAATTTGGTGGTAAAGTTCACAAAGGTGATCGTCACAGCATGGGGTGAAATAAACATTACACATTATATGGTGAGTGATTGTTATTCCACCTTGGTATGTTCTATGCTTTAGTTTTGATCATTGATGTGTTGTGGCTTTATGGGCATCATATCCTCTATCCGCATGGTGCATACTTTATGAACATGTATGGTTCATTGGATTTTTGGAGCACGCAAGGTGTATGGAGAAGTCACACTATCGTATAAGGGGTGTCTACTTCAAGAATACAAGACATGGAGGGGCATTAGTGCGATCATGCTATCTTCAAGAAATGTTCAACTGGATTTATCGTACCACTTTTGGACACAAAGTATTGATTGAATGTGGAAGGTGATCGCGCTTGGCAGAAGAAGCCCGTCGAGTAGCCCATGCTTGTTCCTCAGAGCACTGGAGATCCTCACAAGTTCTAGCACGTCATAGAGTGTGGCAAGCATTAGGGACTAGGGTGGGAAAATTCTAGTCCACGAAACAGTAGATATACTTGCAATCTCATGATAGAGGAAAATCCATTGCACTTGGATGTACTTGTAATACTCGTAATCTGAGTATTACAGCATATTCTTTTGTGTCACAACCCTCTTGTTTTCTGGATCGCATGTTTTTGCTGGTTGATTGTTTATTTGTTCAAGTAGACCTTTAACTCTGTGTGTTTGAATAGTTCTCTACTTTGCTGTGGTTTTGTACTTCATCAAAATATTATTTTCTCGTCCTTTTAGTGGCTCTTTTCTACCGTGTGAACCCACCCTTATATGGCCACCCTATATAAAGTGGGCAAAACTCCCCATCACAAACACAAAACTCCCTCCCTCACCAAATACCACAAGCTCTAAGTACATATCCCAACACACTTTCTAAATGGAAAGGGGACCAATCAAACTGTAAATAGGAATCCAAAGACCAATGAGATGCGCAAGAGGCAAAAGATGTGCGCTAATCAGAAACCAAAAGAGCTAGTTGATCCCGAACGCACAAAGATGGAAACATCCACTGTGGGAAGGGGAGGAGATCCCAGTGAATCATGGGGTGGGTGGAAAGACGTTTCTAGCAGGGATGGACGTGAGGCCATCCAGTCTAGGGCCAAAATGTGATTGGCAAGTCATTGCCTAGGGGTTGGGTGCCATGCCTTCTGATCCACCAATCAATAATGAGCACAACATCGATGATGAAGATTATGATCCTGATGAAGATGCCCTCGAGCCACCTCCCAAGCGCCGTCGCAAGTCAAAATTCTACAAGAAGCTGCAAAGAGCAAGCATAGCAATTTGCTAGCGGCCTTAAGCACCCACATAGCAAAATGGTTGTTGGGGGAGAAATCCTGTGGATGATGCACACATCCTACATTTGTAGTTTTTTGATGTAGTGTGCAAGGGTTTCTTGAGTCCCAAACACCATGCACTCCCCCCCCCCTCCCCCCCCCCCCCCCCCCCTTCCGACTAAACCACAAGTCCATGTACAAAACATCCTACAATTAACAAATTTGGAATTAACTTAATTCAAAGAAGAAAGGTAGAATTCTCAATGTACAAGATGCTTAGAATTAGCTCTTGTTGTTTATCCTCATCATATATAGTTGGTCTGGCTTCAAGGTTGATAGAGGATTTGCTCTCATCAACTTTGTGGGGGCTGTGCAAACTAGGAGAATCAGGGAGGATGGGTTTTGGTTGGCAACAACCCAGGCTTGTGTTGAAAACAAACTCCTCATCCATGACATGAATCTGCTCTACAATGAGAATATTTGCTCTAACCAGCACAATTGTGTCAACAATAGTCCCCCAATGGAATCAACTTGTCAGCTGTAGGTTTTGGTGTAGGATCAAGAGGGAACTATATCTTGGTGCATATGTGGCTTAGGCACTCATCTAACCAGAAACCAAAAGCCTTTTCCAGTTCATGCAATAAAAAATACTCTTCATCTTCAATAATTATGCTACTAACACGGCTGATCTCCATTTTGGTTATTGTTGTAGGCTCATGGTTATCGGGGTCGGGCACCTCAGGGGTGTCGGCAATCTGCTCTCTCATTATAATTATCCATTCCAAGTCCTGGGGATATTTGACGGATTGCAGTCTTTGCTCACTTTGCACATGTATAGGGGCGGGCTTGGGATCTTTAGGATCTGGTAGCACCCACCCACTGCGAGATCCGGGATCTCCATCTCCTCCAACAAGGACTCCTCATTGACAAAGAAGTAGAGAGTGGAAATGTTGGACATGAAAGATTGCCCGATTTTTCACATATTGAAGGAGCCTACAACTTCCTTTGTCACTTGTGAAAGTGGCTCACCTCTTTTGTAATCCCCTCAAAGTGGGCTAGTCTTGTCATAAAAACTAATATCTAATTCTCCCTAATCATTTTCTCATGTTAAACTAATCATCTAATATGGGGAAGTACCAGGGGAGTAACAACTCGAATATTGGTAAGGTTGCCAGACCGTTCTCAGAAGGGATCCAAAGGAGAGAAAATAGGGATCCAAAGGGGGGCAGTCTGCAAAAGATAAATGTGCATCAATGGAGCTCACCAACCTAAGGTTCAACTCCATTAAGACTTCCATAGGCTAAGGTCCCAAAAATTACCTAAAAAGTCCAATGGCCAAAGGTGGAAAATATTGGATGGTTATGGGAAGACTAAAAAGTCTTCCCACTTCCCTAGGAAGGAGGGGGCGAGTCCTAATGGTAGGGGAAGAGAGAGAAACATACACAGACACTCCCAAGCTCTCTCCAAAGGGAAGAATGGACACATGGCAGGTTCCTACGCCAATTTCCCCCAATCTCCCCTCAAATCCTATTGGATGGCCATAGAACTGGACCAATGAGAATTAGGCTAGATTATAATTATTCTAATAAATTTAAAAACGCTTGATAAAATAACCAATAGAAATTAAGCTCCCTAGAAGACTATTGGACAGTCTACCAAGGGGTCCAGTGAGCATCCAGCAGCCCAATGGCTTGCTTGATTCCTATTGGCCACAAGACTAAAAGGTCCAATGAGAGTTTAAATAAATTCTTTAATTACCTTAAGCTCTCACAAAAGGGGAACGGGGAACACATGTCACAAGGCTATCAACTATGCTTCTAAATTGTTATTGGACAAGCCGTATAGGAGCCAATGGGAAGCTAGCAAGAGCAAAAGGGAAGAGGGGTCGACCAAGTAGAGAGAGAGTGCTAACTCACTTTGCTACACACACACACGACTTATGTGTTGAGCAAGAGCTCCATCTCCTTCTCCAAGAATTGAGAAGTAGAGGCCTACACCAACAACTCTTGGCTATAAAATGCAAATCCAACCAAGAACCAAGCTTCAATGGCATGCTCATCTCCTCTACCATGTTAATTACTAAGCTAAGCTATGCTATTAGAGTGATTATGTGAGGAAATACTTCTTTCTTGTAAGATACATCTTCTTCCTCTCAATATTTCCTCATTCCTTGCTAGCTCTCACCATTTTTGAAGGTGTGTGAGGTCTTGGGATTTAGGCTAGGTACACTAGGTGTGTTTCTCAAGCATAATTTGGTGTATGAAGCTTCCATCTTCATTGCACCAATGAGTTTTGTCAAGGAACACAATATTGTATTGTACAAAAGTCTCCTTTGATGGGAAAAGTTATAATACAAAGCCTTTTTGGAGGGGGAACCGGCTCCATGTAAATCCGGTCCTCAACTGTTGTCAATTGTTCTATTTCTCTCTCTTTTCAAGTATTGTCTATGCCAAACTAGCTAGGTGTAAATTTCTATGTTGCTTTCTCAAACTAAGTACTCTCTTTATGCTCATTAGGAACTTGTTCTTAATGAAATTCTCACTATGTTATTAATTTTCGTTACACACTAAGTTACTAGTGTATTGAATGTTACATTGGTATCAGAGCTATTGGTTTCTCTTTTCTTGCTCAATAAAATAGATCCTCAAGCTTGGTACAAACAGTTAATGTTATTAATTGCAAAAGAGTAAGTAGAATAGGGATTTTTCATCCTTGAAGCATGCATGCTTTATGCAATTAAGGGGGATACCGTCGAGAGCTATGGTCTTAATAATGGAGTCCTACAGGGTTTTCCTATGGCTTAACCATTATTGAGCTATTAGAAGCTTGACAAGAATCGATCTTGTCTTGGCTTTGTTAAACCCTCTCTTCTATTCCTTGCAATTAATAATATTTGAGCCACACCGAGTATAGATGATTGAGTGCTTATCTTTGAAGGTAAAGAGGAGTAGCAACTAGGGCTTGAAGTGCCAAAGTACAAGCAAAAATCTACATCTAAAATTTTCTAGTATGGCTGACTGAAGGGGATCGGGGAGCACCACAGACGGAGAGTGAGAGAGAGAGAAGTAGACACACACACGATGTGGGTGGGGAGACTCAAAGAGTGAGCAGCACCCTATACACTTATGCTATGTATAAGGTATACAAGTCAGTGGGCGCCTAGACTCTGGGCGGTCGGGCAAGGCACAGATGCCTATACCCCAACAACCTCCCACTTAAAGGCGACTATGCCTTTAAGCAAGAGAACCTAGTCTAAAGACTACAACAGGCGAGAGAAAACCGCTCTCAACTGATGCCCACTGGCTGGCTGTGATCGTGTGCATCCGGCTGTCGTGCTCCCGTGTAAGTCCATACACCACCAGACGTACCGCACACGTACTGCAAGTATGTACGCAATACCTGCATATCTCCCTCGTGCACTATGCCATCATCAGTCAACAAACAACTGACAACCCCAACTGCAAATGCTCCCACTACAGCTGCGATATCCGGTCTCAAGATCAGCATCTCATACATGAGACCACCAAATGCCAATGCAATGCTAGCGGGCCCTACTAGCTCTACGGAGCATGCATCAACATATATATCCCTGGCAATAGGCATTTCTGACTGACAAGGCGTGTCAGCCACATGCATCTCCTGACTGTCCGCAAAAGACGCATCAACCTGTCGTGCAACCTCAGAGCAAACCAGCTGCTCTAGATGTCTGCTGGAAGATAGATCCTGCACAACTATATCCCCATGCTCATTGTCGAGCATAGAAAGGAATGACTGTATAATCGCTGACAACTCAGTCTCCTCTGCAATCATCCACTGCAAACATGACCAGTCAATCTGCTGTGACTCACTAGAGCTCTCATGCTCTAACTCCGTATGCATAGACTCTTGCACAACGTCCTCCTGTCGTGACACACTAGAGCAAGACCGCTCTACCTGTCTATCCTGCATAGAAGTATCTCGCACAACTGACTCTCTGCTTTGCTCAGTCACTAGCAAAGCATGCATGTCTAACTCTGTCACCTCTCTGTGTGACTGCTCAAGTCGTGCCCCAACTGTGTGCACAATGAGCTCACTACTCTGCACTCCATGCAAAGTACCCTGCAACCCACAAGCAAAAGAGACTCGCCTGCTCTCTCGCTGTCTACCTGGCTGCATGATCACAGAGACAACATCGTCTCTCCCGTGATCCACATGCAATGGGTAACCTGTACCACTCCTGGCACCTCTCGCAATCACTAGCGAACCCAAATGCATCACAAAATCTCGCTCTCGTAGCGAAATCTAACATCCACAATCTCTAAGATGACCAATCGAGATCAAACTCACTGTCAAATCTGGTACATAGCGCACATGTCGTAACAAGTAAGATGCACCACTCGGTAATGACAATCTCACATCTCCTGCACCTGCTATCGCATGCACCGATCCATCGGTCAAACGTACACTGCCAAGCATCCCGCTAGAATAGCTACAAAACCATTCACGATGCGGCGTGACATGAAACATAGCATTTGCGTCTAGCAACCACTGCGAAGGGAGTGCACTATCCACATGTATAGCATCTCGTGCATAGCTCGAGGTAAAAGTGACATCCCCGTCACTAGTATACTCCGGCACTACATCTGACTCAACTGTCAAAGCAACTGAGTCCATGGCATCACTACATACATCTCTGAGACTGCCATGTCTCCTACGATGTCACATACGATGAAAACAGCGCCGTCTAACGTGTCCATAATGACCACAATACCAACATGTCACTTGTCGGCGTGCTCGTGAATGTACATGTCTCACACGAGTCCGTGATGACTCAGATCTATCATACATATCATGTAATCTGTGCCAAAGTGCTCTCGAAGTAGTCTCATACATAACAAGAGCATATACAGATTTCGCAAGGTGCAAAGAGAGCGTAGAGAGTGCCATCTCCTCTAGCTCCTGCCACTGATCGTCAGACATGTTTGAAGGTCTACTTGCATCACCACTCAATGGTCGATGCAACCCTCACTGTGTCAATGCATCAAGCATACACTCTCTCCATGCTGCAAAGTCTGACCCATCAAACATGCACATTTCGGAGAGATCATAATCTGAGCGATCACCTGTCTCTGCCATGAGCACAATGTAGCAAACTAGAAAGCAAAATCACCTCACCAACAACACCTGGAAACTGTCTACAAATATGGCCAGAAACACAATGTAAAACCTGTGAGACACACTCCAAAACAGAGCTCCTGCAATGTCAATACAAGCCTCGCATGCTCTAGTATCACACTACAATCCGTGAGCTAATCACCAAGCCCACACTGTGCGGTATCGATGCATAGACACGCACAAATCTCCCACCTGCAAGAGAACACCGCACACAAATGCTGAGTGCAACCCGCAATCTCTACCTAGATCACATAAATGATACGCATAAAATTCCTGGGAAAATTTCGCCAGAGTTTCGACGCACAATGGCTATCAACACAAAATAACCATTGTCGTGCAAGCTCAATACAATGAGCAATCAATGCGCATCAAACTACACTCAATATACATGCATAAGCTCTGCAAAACTATGGCAAACAATGCCCGAGATCACAAGACTCTCCCACTCGAGAGCAAACCACTGTCTCAAGCAAAGAAAGATACACAACTCCTCACTCTTGCGAGAGTGGATACAAAAACACAAAACTGTGTCCAAACTAACAAAACCTGTCAAAGTGAGAGTAAACACTCGATCACAAACTATGGCGAGAATCTGGGAAAAATCCGACAGAATTTCCCCTCAAAACTGAGCAAAAAACTCAAGTACAATCTCTACCATAAACCATAACACTACTCAATGCCAATGAGTAGAAATGCCAAAATGGCTCCACATTTTCACATACAATGGCAATCCGCACTCAACGTACATCAACGGAGTGACTGCGCATAAGCAAACGCCAAAAGATTCGCAATCCGGAAACTTGATCAATGCGAAAACAATGCTCTCAAGAGAGCTTACCGACACTTGAAAGTGCTCGTCAAAATGCATGTATAATGGGCATCAACCATGCGCCATAACCATATGCAAACCATTCGCAAAGACCATGAATCCAAGCACAAAATCACTGCCAAAGTATTTTGTGAAAACCAGCGAAAGAAGCTCCACCTGTGTGCTCCAAAAAACCTGCGTCTGTCAAGAGACCGCTTCGGTGGTGTGTAAACGCCTCCGTACTTTGTTGCCCAAGTCTACCAAAAAACCCTCAAACCGCAAGCTTAACACAAGCTGCAATTGCATCTTCAGCTCAGAATTTATGCACTCAACTTCAAGCATCTCCCGTGCTTCCAAAAGTGCATCAAACTCGTACACAATGCGACAACAGAAAATCTCGAATTTCTGTATACAGTCAGTCTGAGCTGAATATCAGCAAAACGGTGAGGAATTTGCAAAAAGTTTCTTCTGCAAAGTTGTAGACCACGTCGAAACGGATGGGCAGGCAGGACAGAATTCTCAGATCTGCATTTTACAAGGAGAAAAACGAATCTGAAAACAGTGCTGCTGCGCACACAGTTTTAGGGCAGCACCTTCACTTACACACAATCTTCCACACTCCTTTCTGAGCTTCCACAAGAGCATACATCACTCTCAACTGAGATCACAAGCTCCCATTGCATTCTCACAAAGCTTCCAAGCTTTCTTAATCTCTGTACCGTCGAGAGCGAGCGAGCTATTGCCTCGAAGCTCTCAAAGCCGTCGTGCTCTCCGCGGTCACCATAGCTCTGATACCAATTGAAGGGGATCGGGGAGCACCACAAACGGAGAGTGAGAGAGAGAGAAGTCGACACACACACTATGTGGGTGGGGAGACTCAAAGAGTGAGCAGCCCCCTATACACTTATGCTATGTATAAGGTATACAAGTCAGTGGGCGCCCAGACTCTGGGCGGTCGGGCAAGGCACAGACGCCTATACCCCAACACTGACAAGGGAAAAGAGATGGAAATGAATGTTGATAGCTTTGATTTTGCTAATGAAAGAGCAACTAATGATGCACCTATGCTTGCAAAGCCCTGGGCAATCCATCCCTCCAAGGTGAAGTGTTACAGCAATTGCGCACCCATTCTATTCTCCAAACTCCCCACCAAGAAGAGAGAGTACCTAAGAAAGCTCCTAGGTAGACTTCCAAAAGAGGACTCTCTCTGATAAGGGAAGAAGAGGAGGGATCCATACAAAGGGCTCAAAAACTTACTACTCGATGAGGCATCTCCCTCCCAAAGGAGAACACAAGTTTCAACGGTAGAGCCCCCTCCAAAAGAACAAGAAAGAAGCGAGTCTCCTACCACCTTGGTGGAGATGGCTCCACAAAGACAGTGGGAAAAATGCTCTCCAACACCCCCTTAACAGAGAATACCATCTCATACTCCTCTACACCATAATTCAAAGAGGGAAGAGAGAAAACAAGAGAAGAAAAAGGCGAGAAAGAGGTCACTCTCTTCTCCATCTTCCTCATCATCTACCTCTTTTGAAGAAAGTGATGGTGTAAAAAAGGAGGAAAAAGGGAAGGAAAAGGCAAGAAAGAGGTCGCCCTCTCCATCCTCCTCATCCTCTTCCACTTCTGAAGAAAGTGATGGTGCAGCTCTCAAACCGCCCAAGAGAAGAGGCCATAGGAAATCCTATGCCACCTGGAAAAGGTCGTTCAAGCTCAAAAAGTTCAAAGAGAGGGAGGAAAGATTGTCTCTTTCCTTACTTGCGATGGAATCTTTGGTGCTACGGAAAAAGTCTTGGCCTTTATCCAAAAATATTGATGCGGCATTTGGAGATGAGGGCTTCATGGAGTCCTCTAAGCTATGTCATGTATCTATGCATTTTCCAGGCAATGGTGGTCTAACCTACGAGCAAACGGTAAAGCTCCACAAACATGGAAAGCTTTAAGCGCTTCCATCATGAAGCAGTTTTTGGCTAGCGATGCCAAAGACAAAGCACTCACCGAATGGCAAATCTTGAAGCTCTCTCCCTATGAATCTATTCACAAATATGTAGACAAGTTCTGAGATTTACACCTCAAAGCCACTGTCTACAAAAAGGTGAATTTTGGAGAGAAGAAACAACAATTTTGTGCGGGTTTTTCTGAGGATATGGCGGAGTATGTTAACTTTCAAAGGCCTCACACCATATCTGCGGTCATACACCATACCATGGTGGCTTGAAGAATCAACTTCCAAGAAGGGGCTAAGAGAAATCTTAAGCCCATGGAAAACAAGGACCGTAGTGAGCCTAAGGGGAAGGACAACGTCCAAAAGTCTCCCAAAGGCAACTCCAACAACAACAAAGCCAAGGAGGAGGGAGTTTATAAAGGCAAAAATAAACTCTCTCCTGAAGAGCTAGAGCGTTATCAAAAAGATAACCGTTGTTTCAAGTGCGGGGAGCAATATCATGCCTATCATGCTGGCCCCCACAAGAATACGTGTAATGAACCTCCTAGAGCTACCTTGGTCAAAATTCAAGAAGAGGATGATCATCACAAAGGATCTCCTCTATGTCGTGCTTGGGGAAAGGTAAGAGAAGATGATGCTTTCATTTTCTTTGACCCTGGTTCTACTCACAATTTCATATCCCCACAGAGTTGGCCACCAAGCTAGGCATCCAAGCCTATGAGATGGGAGATGTCTTACCTACCAATGGTGCTTTCAAGGGGCAAGAAGCCTCAGCCACTCCTTTAATTGGGAAATTGAGGCTCCAAGTCCAAAGCTATGAGGATAAGGAGGATTTCTTCATCTCTCCTCTCAAACATGAGGATGTGATCCTAAGGGCACCATGGTTTGATCGCACGGTTGCCAATGTTAAATTCCCTGAAAGACAAATCTATTTTAGGTATAGGGAAAAAGATATGTATATAGATGCTAAGGAGTTGGGTAGCACCATACCCATTGTACATAAGCAAGTTTCAATAAGTCAATAAAGAACTCTATTTCAGTGTACATGATTTTTGTTAAAGATTCTCAAAAGAACCTAATGCTTTAGCAAAAGAAAATGTAATCCAATTTTCTTAAGGGATTTCAAGATGTCTTTATTGTTAAGTATGGAGCCTGATTTACCCTTGTAATTTTCTGTGGTAAAAGCACACATTTGTAAGGCCCCCATTATGAGGAGAAGCCATCGTGCGTGAAGGAAAATCACTCACCGGAAACCAAAATTTTCACGGACAAAAATCAGGGGCAACTTTAAAGGCCTCGGGGGCGGAGGCCCCCGAGACTTTTTTTTTTCCGGAATATTCTTTTTCGCCGGAATATTATGGCCGGACAACGGTCGGAAAGTGGTCGGAAAACAACCGGTCGGTTGGCCGGTGGCCGGTAGTCAATGGCCGATGGTCGGAAGTCAATGGCCAGTGGTCGGTGGTCGGAAGTCAATGGCCGGTGGCCGGTGGCCGAATTCAAAAGCGGACTTGTCTTCTCAAGGGCGGCCACACATGGGCGGATTGGAGGGTCCAATTTGGACTTATTCGCACAAGGGCGGCTACACATGGCTGTCTCTCATAAGAGAGGGCAGCCCTTTTGGCCTATAAAAGGAGGCCATTTCTACACACATTTCATAGTGTGAAGTTGATGCAACAAGGTGAGTCTGAGGTGGTGAGAGTGAAGCAAGGCGGGAGCTCCATTAAGGGTATAATCCCTTTGTAAACTACTTCTTGTTTTGAAGTACTAAAGCCATTGAGTGGCTGCTTTCCCGTGGACGTAGCCCACATTGGGTGAACCATGTATATCGTGTGTACTCTCTCTCTCTCTCTCTACTCTATAATCTCGTGTATATAAATGTGTCTCTCTCCATAATCTACTCAATTATCTATTTAGCTACGTCTTATTTCCTAACATTTATTGACGACATACCTTGTGAATTACCTCCTAAACGAGGCAATGATGACCATGCAATTGAACTTCTTCCAAAAACTTCACTGCCTAATAAACCTCCTTATAGAGTTTCTCAAGCTCAACAAGAGGAGATTATGCGGCAAGTGCATGAGTTGGTTGAGAAAGCGTGGTTAGGCCTAGCTCATTTCCATTTTGTTCACCAATGTTATTAGTGCAAAAGAAAGACGACACATATCGTATGTGTATTGACTATACTAGCACTAAATAGGATCACTCTATCAAGAATAGGTTTCCCATTCCATGGGTAGAAGATCTATTCGATAAGCTACAGGGGTAGACCTACTTCAGTAGGATTGACCTAAAAAATGGCTACCATCAAATAAGGATAGTTGATCAAGACATTGTAAAGACCGCATTTCGCACTAACGGTTTGGTCTTTACGAGTACATTGTCATGCCTTTTGGCTTGACCAATGTACCAGCCACACTTAACCGCCTAATAGAGAAGCTATTCAAGCCTCAACAAAGCTTTACTGGAGTGTTCTTTGATGATATAATCATCTACTCTAATTCATTAGACGAACACAAGCAACACCTCCATACAATATTGCAAGTTTTATGAGAGAATAAACTTTATATTAATTGAAAGAAAAGTGAATTTTTCTTACAAGAGATTCAGTATTTAGGTCACATTATCTCTCAAGATGGCATCCAAATGAATCCATCAAAGTTAGAGGTAATAAAAGGATGCCTAATCCAAGGAATCCGCATGAACTAAGAAGCTTTATAGGTATGTGTGCATACTATAGACGTTTCATAGAAAAATTCTCACAAATCACGGGACCATTATATGACCTAACAAAGAAAAAAATTAGGTATATATGGTTCACCAAGGAGAACAATGCTTTTGAAAAGATTAAAGAGAAGCTTATCTCTCAACCTATGCTACTCTACCGGATCTCTCAAAGCCATTTGAGGTCGAATGCGACACCTGTGGTGATTGCCTTGGAGTTGTTTTTCTCCAAGAAGGGCTCGCCATAGCCTACAAAAGTTGAAGGCTCGACCCTGTTTAGCAAGCTCTAGGTATATATGAAAAGGAACTCTTAGCATTTCTACTTGCTCTAAACTCGTGGAAGCACTATTTATTGGGGACTTCTTTCATTCTGCGAATGGATCACCAAAGCCTTAAGTACTTCATAACGCAGACCAAGCTCTCCAACAAACAAATGAGGTGGGCAAATTTCCTTTTGTAATTTCATTTTCATATTGCTCAAATTGCTGGAAAGCATAATCAAGTATCCAATGCACTCTCAAGATGGCCAAGAGTGACTGCGGTTTCCATAGCAACTCACAATGATCTATCCTCTATGATAGATGAGTATGCTATTGATCCCGATTCTAGAGATGTGATTCTAGCCCTTGCACTAGGGAACAAAGAGGAACCATTTGCTTTACAAGATGGTTATCTTCTCTATGGAAATAGACTATGCATTACTAAATCACTACGTGAGAAAGTAATGTATGAATCTCATGCTCCTCCTTATGCGGGTCATAGAGGGATTCAGTCTACCCTAAAAGGAATAGAAACATATTTCTATTGGCCTACCATGAAAGAAAACATACAAGAGCATGTTTCTAAATGTGTGGTATGCCAAAAGACGAAGTTTGATAGAGGGCAGCAACCTGGATTGCTTCAACCTTTGCCAATCCCTAATTCGCAATGGGAGATCATATCATGGATTTTATCTTTGGATTGCTCAAGTCTATCGATGGGAATACAGGAATATGGACGATAGTAGACAGGTTTAGTAAACAAGCACATTTCATACCTGTCAAAAAGACTATCAAGGCCCATTAAATAACAATCCTCTTCATATCACAAGTCTTAAAGTACTATGGCTTACCAATGTCTAGTAGTGTCGGATAGAGATCCTAG
Source organism: Adiantum capillus-veneris (assembly GCF_014529385.1). NCBI lineage: Eukaryota > Viridiplantae > Streptophyta > Polypodiopsida > Polypodiales > Pteridaceae > Adiantum > Adiantum capillus-veneris. The sequence continues at coordinate 118,393,058 of NC_140934.1, forward strand.
AATGACCATTAATTTTTGGAAGGGTCTCTTTGAGAATTTAGGTACAAGGCTAAACTTCTCTTCGGTCTATCATCCGCAAACGGATGGCCAAAGTGAAATAGCTAACGTAACAGTTCTTGATCTACTAAAAGCTTATGTCACAAAAGTAGATCAAAAGTCCCAATGGGAGAAGTACTTACCTTTAATGGAGTATGCTTACAATAACATTGTACATGCTTCCACGGGAAAAGCACCTTTTGAGGTGATAGAGGGAAGGTAAAAAGTCCCCTGCTACTCAAGGTACATGGGAAGATCTTTGTTGCAGATGAATATAGCCGAGACCTACAAGAATCTTTCCAAAAGATTAAGGATGTTATTTCCATCTCTCAACAAAGGCAAAAGGCTGCTGCTGATAAGCACAGAAGAGCTCTAGCCTTTAAACAAAATGATTGGGTCTTGCTTAAGTTTCTCAAGGCTCGATTAAGGCACACGATGGGCAATAATCCTATGGGACACCAAAAGTACTATGCTAAGTTAGCAAAAAGATACTATGATCCCTTTTAGATTCTTAGGCCAATCAATGAGATGGCCTATCAACTCAAATTGCCCAACCATTGGCTCATACACAATGCTTTCCACGTGAGCCTATTAAAGCCTTACAAAGGAGAGCCACCTCAAGAACCAACCATTGAAGACCCACCGCAAATCAAGGACCAAGAAGAGGTGTTGCAGTCCAAGTCAATTCTCCGACACGAAGACAAGGTATTGAGAGGCAGTAAGACTATCCAACTATATCTTATCAAGTTTTAAAAAATTTCATTTGAATATGCTAGATGGATGCAAGGCATACAATTAATGGATAACATAAACCTTGTCAATGCTTATAACGATTCCCTAGCGTAAGAAAATGTAAATATGTATAAATGAACATTTTTTTTTGTCTTATAAGACTCTTTTTTTTTGTGCACAAATGTTAATAAGTATGCATGCTCAGGATCATGTTTTTGGAGACGACGTCTCCCGAACACCAAGTAGAGCTTATCACTCTACTGTGGAAGATTGATATGGACTAATGTGCAGACATGCTTGCAGCAGCTAAGGCTCTCAAGTACCAAATGGACTAGTCATCCATTCTGGAACGGTGTCGTAGGGTAAAATAGGGATCCTCTACCTGCTAGAAACCGGACTAATGACTAGGATTTATCTTCTCTACCTCATAGTCGAGGACGGCTATGATTTCAAAAGAGAGGTAATGTCATAAAAACTAATATCTACTTCTCCCAAATGATTTTCTCATGTTAAACTGATCATTTAATATGGGGAAGTACCAGGGGAGTAAAAGCAAGAATATTGGTAAGGTTGCCAAACCGGTCTCAGCAAGGATCCAAATGAGGAAAAATAGGGATCCAAAAGGGGGCGGTCTGCAAAAGAGCAATGTGCATCAATGGAGCTTAAAAGACCTAAGGTTCAGCTCCATTAAGACTTCCATATGCTAAGGTTCCACAAATTAACTAAAAAGTCCAATGGCCAAAGGTGGAAAATATTGGATGGTTATGGGAAGACTAAAAAGTCTTCCCACATCCCTAGGAAGGAGGGAGCGAGCCCTAATTGCAGGGGAAGAGAGAGAAACACACACATACACTCCCAAGCTCTCCCCAAAGGGAAGAATGGACACATGGCAAGCTCCTAGGCCAATTTTGCCCCCAATCTCCCCTCAAATCCTATTGGATGGCCATAGAGGTGGACCAATGAGAATTAGGCTAGAATAAAATTAGTCTAATCAATTTAAAAATTCTTGATAAAAAAACCAATAGAAATTAAGCTCCCTAGAAGACTATTGGACAGTCTACCAAGGGATCCAATGAGCATTTAGCAACCCAATGACTTGCTTGATTCCTATTGGGTCCAGAAGACTAAAAGGTCCAATGAGAGTTAAAATAAATTATTTAATTACCTTAAGCCCTCACAAAAGGTGAAAGGGGGCACATGTCACAAGGCTATCAAATATGCTTATAAATTTTTATTGGAAAAGCTCTGCAGGAGCCAATGGGAAGCCAGCAAGAGCAAAACGGAAGAGGGGTCGACCAAGTAGAGAGAGAGTTGGCATTTTTAGTATAACTCACTTTGCTAGACACACACACACAACTTATGTGTTGAGCAAGAGCTCCATCTCCTTCTCAAGCATTGAGAAGTAGATGCCTACACCAAAAACACTTGGCTATGGAATGTAAATCCAACCAAGAGCCAAGCTTCAATGGTATGCTCATCTCCAAGAGCTCCATCTCCTTCTCCAAGCGTTGAGAAGTAGAGGCCTACACCAACAACTCTTGGCTATGGAATGCAAATCCAACCAAGAGCCAAGCTTCAATGGCATGCTCATCTCCCCTACCATGTTAATTACTAAGCTAAGCTATGCTATTAGAGTGATTATGTGAAGAGAATACTTGTTTCTCATAAGATACATATTCTTCCTCTCAATCGTTCCTCATTCCCTGCTACCTCGCACCATTTTTGAAGGTGTGTGAGGTCTTAGGACTGTGGCTAGGTACACTAGGTGTGTTTTTCAAGCATAATTTGGTGTATGAAGCTTCCATCTTCATTGCACCAACGAGTTTTGTCAAGGAACACAATATTGTATTGTACTAAAGTCTCCTTTGATGAGAGAAGTTATAATACAAAGCCTTTTTGGAGGGGGGACGGCTCCATGTAAATCCGGTCCCCAACTATTGTCAATTGTTCTATTTCTCTATCTTTTCAAGTATTGTCTATGCCAAATTATCTAGGTGTAAATTTCTATGTTGCTTTCTCAAACTAAGTACTCTCTCTATGCTCATTAGGAACTTGTTCTTAATGAAATGCTCACTATGTTATCACTTTCCACTACACACAAGTTACTAGTGCATTAATTGTTACAAGTCACTTTGGAAATGCAGTGTCCCCCTTGTGGATGTAGAGAAGCAGGTCACATGGCAACCACATCATGGCGTTGTCTTCAAAGTTCACAACATACTTGAGTATATCCCCATGCATATACTCTCTGATGTCGTGAAAAGTGTCATCATGGAGTTGCATGGTTTTGTCTAAACTTCAATGTGCAAGTGAAGAAGCCGTGAAGATCATTGCATCCAACATAATTGGTGTCCTCTAGGAAAATAAAGAATTGTGAAAGGGGGGTGTGTGGATCTTTCGATGTTGCTGCAGAGTGGGAGGAGGATGCGCTAGCATGTGCTGCCATGTCTATCTCTGTCTCTCTCTCTCTCTCTCTCTCTCTCTCTCTCTCTCTCTCTCTCATGTTGATAGACAAGTAAGAAGCCCCTCCCCTTTATATACCCCCCCCCCCCCCCCCCCCCCCCAATCCACCCACCCACGACACAAAAAGAGACCAACCCAAAGCTCTCTGAGATACACACATGGGTGTGCACACAAACACCCAAACAAAAAATTAAAAAACTTAATCAATGATGGTGATAATATAACAACAAAAAAGTTTTGTATTTTCATTTTTAAAAAAATGCTTTACAATGTGACATTAGAGCTGTCAGATAAACTTAAAGACTATGCGGTGCTGCTAACCCTCTATTCCTCTTGCACTTTTATGGATGCCTCCATCTGCCTACCAATCTGAAACAACAAAAAAGCTTTTAGCAAAACTAACATTGGGACACATGTAGACAACACAAAAAATTAACCTACCTTGTGCCGATTGAGAAGAAAGTAGGCACTTTTGATATCTTTGTAGCCCAAGATAATCAAGTGTTCTCGTATGTTGGAGAGAGTCCATTGGTCAGTGACTTGTTTAATCTCAAAAATACCATTTGAAAAAGTAGTGGGCATGTCAAATGTCACAAAATCGGTAACATTGGATTGTAGGGGTATCCACTTCCCACTCTTACATATCCAATGCTCATATTGGAAGCATAGGTACAAAGTAGTGTTCACTTTAAGATATTGTATCCCGATACCTGAAGCCCCCACCTTGCACTTGTATTTTCTCCATGGACAATCTCTTGAGCTTCCATTCCTCAAACGCATGGAACACCAAGAGTACATGTGTTGAACAATGTCCATTGTGCCATTGACCCTATGGTTCTTGAAACCAAGAAGTCTCCCCTTCCAGGTTGCCCACGGTTTTGAACTCGATGAGCCTTGCTAGCTGCCGGTTGCATGAAGACCCAAGATCCAAGATCCAACCTGCAGGTTTCATGAAGACCCAACCTGCAGCCTTGCTAGCTGCAGGTTGCATGAAGACCCAAGATCTTTTAATAAACACTTGCGGCACGCATTCCCCATCGGAATCCTTAGTGTTATGCAAGAAAACCGCTTCTATCTCATCCTCTGGCTTCCTTGAAGTGGAGGGGGTTGACATGGTAGCACCAGAAGAAGAAGAGTTATGATGTTAGAGAGATAGGAATGTTGCTCCAACAATAAAGTGAGGAGGAGAAGTGGTTCAATAAGGAGCAAGGGGATAAGAATTAGTTCAAAGGGATGGTGTGGATAAAGGGGAAAGACAGGTGGTGCAGTTATGGAAAGCTTCCATATGTGATGCAGCTATGGAAAGCTTGGAGAGAGAGAGAGAGAGAGAGAGAGAGAGAGAGAGGAGGTAGAATGGAGGGTAATGATTGAGAAATGCAGACTTTGGTGAAAGAAAATAGGATTTTGACCATGCATTAAGTTAGGGGAGCTTTTGGGGAGTGAAAAGTAAGATTTAGAGCATTTCAACAAAATTAAAATTTTTAGGGCTACTTTATGGACGCCAATGAAAATGAAGGGAAAGACCCTCCCCCCCCCCCCCTTTCCCCATTATCTCTCTTTCTAGGGGACAACACTATAATGAGGGGAACAAATAGGCCCCTTGACCCCCTCCTACCCTACTTTTATGAGGCTATAGTTGTGGCCACCACCCTCTTCCTATTGGTCCATGCTTAATCGCCCCTTAAGCTAATCAAGGGCCCTTTTGGGGTTTATATTTTTCATAATGTCCTAACAAGTTTCTAAAGAGAGGGATGGGATCTAGGACTTTGGATCTGAAGAGGGATCATTTTGGGCCATTACACTAGGAAGCTCAACAAGGAGACAATAGCTATCTACAATAGGAAGCTTTCCCGATCACCCACTCTCCCCATACTTGCATTAATGGCTCTATCAAGGGTGATAGGTTCAAATCGGATAAGACTTGGAGTGGACAAAATCATACCTCTTGAGAAGTAAGAAGCAAATTTTTGGACTTGCTTTAGGATCTATGGGCTCATGAAGTCCATAATTTGGAACTATGGCCAATTGTCTCCTTCTCTTCTAGCGACATAGGCAAGTAGTTGCAAGGTTACAAGAAGCAGGAGTACTTGAAGTGGAGGGGGGGAAATGAAAAGCCTGATCAAATAGCCAGAACTAATCCTTGGATTATCCCTCACTTGCTTCCTTGTCTCTCTCTAGTGGAAAGCCATTATAAAAATCTTTCACTTGCAAATGATCTACTTTATGCATCCTTCCTTTTTTGTATACTCCTCTGTATAGTTGTAGCAATATCAAATTTGTATAACATTTTTTTAGTCTCTTGTAATATTGTTTTGTGCCAGACTTGTTTGTAAAACAATTATAATACTTCAAGCAAGCTATTAGGAGTACTTAAAGTGGAGGGGGAAAAATGAAAAGCCTGATCAAACAGCCAGAATCGATCCTTGGATTATCCCCCACTTGCTTCTTTGTCTCTCTCTAGTGGAAAGCCATTATAAAAATCTTTCACTTGCAAATGATCTACTTTATGCATCCTTAAGCAGACTACACATAAACATCCCTATTGCTTACCCTAAGCGACTAGCACTAATAGATTATTGAAATGGATAAACTAATGTGACACTAAGCCAATTTAGAGCGGCCAAATCCAAAGCCGCTACCCTTGAGATGCTAGCCCTAAGCGTCTAACCCTAAGCGGGCTGAAATAGACAAATTGTGAAGAACTAAAGCCTAAGCGGCTAGTCCTAAGTGGCCAAACACAGCCAACCCTAAGCAGATTGAAACAGCCAAAGTACGAAGAACTAAAACATAAGCAGCTAGCCCTCAGCGACCAAACACGGCCAACCCTAAGCAGCTAAACATTGCATACCAAAATGAACGAACTTATTGACTTCCTAAATCGGTTTTTAGAGCATCTTCATACATCTAGCCCTAAGCGCCTTTACAAGGCCAACTCCAAGTGGGCAAAGCAAATGTCACTAATTTTAAGAAACTAACCCTAAGTGAAATGAAACAGCCTAATCGCTTACCTTAAGCGGATTATTAAAATGGCTAAACTAATGTGACACTAAGCCAATTTAGGGTGGCAAAATCAAAAGCCGCTAACCTTGAGCGGCTAGCCCTAAGTATCCAAACAATGTAAGTTCAAAATGGAAAAACTAAAGATTTTCTAAATGGTTTAGAGTATCTTTATTCGGCCAGCCCTAATCGCCTTACAAGGACAAGTTCAAGCAGGCAAAGCAAATGATGAATTACCCTAAGCAATATAATACGCATAACCATAATTACTAGCGGCCAAACCAAAAGCCACCCATCCTAATAATCTAACCTAAACGCATTAAGGCAGCCAAACCCTAATAAAGAAACCTAAACCTAACACTATAACCTAAACCTAAGCCGCTAACTCTAATAATCTAACCTAAATGTATTAAGGAGGCCAAACGTCATAGTATGGTTATATTACAGCCGTAGTAAGAGCGCATTATTCTAACACTAACATTTGCAACACCTACGACAGGCCACAACTTAAAAGTACAACATAAATTTAAATAAAATTACACAAAAATAAAAGAATTATATTAAATTAATTTAAATCAAAGTAACTCGATATTTATTTTTAAATATTTTTTATTATCAATTTTCAATATGTTTGTTGTGAATGATAACATTTAGTCAAATTTTACAATAACAATTTTAATAGTTTTATTTTTATTTTTATTTTTGAAAATTTGTGTGTGTGTTTAAGTTTGATATTCCCGACATATACATGATCCACATAAGATTCAATTGTTTAAGATAATATAATAGATAGCAATACACATTTGGAATCACTTAGTGCAAAGAGTCGAATGATAATTTATGACGGAATTCCAATCTAAATTTGAGTACAAGATCAAATTGTACAACATGAAATCATTTTTTAATGAGCGACTACAGAATACAACAATGTATATTGTTGAAGAAGTTGTTGCTAGTCCTAGTTTTGCAAGAGAGTTCAGTTGTTACGTGTCACCATCCACAACAAAACACTAGGTTAGAGCTTACAATGTTTTGAGTGGGAAGAAAGGTGTCAGTACCAGACTCTGGTTATTATCCCCATCACATGACAATTCTTTGAAACTTGATATGAGAAAGAATTGAGCAACATCTCCTTTGTTTTTAGGATAATGTTTCAAAAACGTACAATAAGTAGCCATCTCATATGAGACCCTCACAAGAGGAGTTACGGCAAGAGAAATCACTAGACACCAATTGTCAATGACATTGAGACATCATATCTAAACTTTTCAATGTAGATATATAAACTTTCAACTACCCTATGGTGTGTGTGTGTGTGTGTGTGTGTGTGCACGCACGCGTGTGTGTGTGTAGGAAAAGAAAAGAATAGGACACTCACATGCGGCCTAAGTGAGCACAAAGCACTTGAGAAAATGCCACCAAGCTTGCAAACCAAACACACACACACTATCATGCACACACACACAAAAATGCAGTAATCTACCAAAAATGCAGGAAAAGAAAAGAATAGGACACTCACATGCGGTCTAAGTGAGCACAAAGCACTTGAGAAAATTCCACCAAGCTTGCAAACCAAACACACACACACACACACACACACTATCACTCGCACACACACAAAAATGTAGTAATCTACCATAAATCTATTTAAAAAAATCTTACCTTCTTGTTTTGCAGGGGAGTGTGTGAGTGGATATCTTGAGACATGTAAGCCCCACAGTAGCAGATCTGAGGAGAAGAGCAAAGATTAGCGCCGAGGACCAAGAGGAGAAGAGAAAAAAATGGAGTGAAAAGGAAAAAATAAAGTCGCAGGTTCTATTCTGCAGGCGGCACTAGTATAGGCGTCGAAATAAGTGTTGGTATGGGCATCGATATAAGCATCAATATGGGTGTTGGTACTAGCATCAGCATTGTCCACTACATGATTTATGTACTCATCATCACGTGTGTCGTCAAGCATTAGTCAAGTGGAAAGACCGACTTGAAGAAGGTGCCACTGATGGGGGCTTTTCACAAGCCAAGCTCGCATACCCCTCTTCTCTCGTCCCCACCCCATGAAAACCCCCTCTTAGGGAGGGAGTGATAAAAAAGCATTGGAAAAAGTAAGAAAAAAAATAAAGTATGATTATGTAAATATATAAGAAAGGTAAAATAGGCCACCTCATGCCTGCGGGGTAGCCCATCCCCACCTTGCCTCCTTTTTCTTCACTGTTGCCCCGCCGGGTGTCCCTTTTCCTCTCCTCCACTCAAAAGGTCAACCCCCTCTCTCTTCCCCTTGACCTTTCTCCTTTCTCTCTCCCCTCAAGCTACCCAACCTCTCACCAATAATGCATTATAACTCACCAATAATGCACCCTAACTCACATGCAACTTACCCTATCTTCCAAAATAGTATACCCCACCCCCTCTTTCTCTCTCCTATCATATCCCATGACCCAAATACCCCCCTCTCTCTCTAAAGGGCGCCATGTCTCTTGTCTTGTAGCTAAATAACCTCCCCCACACTCACACACACTCAGTTTCACTGAAAAAGGTGCCCACAGACCCATCCCCACCCGGTGGTTACCTGATTTTTCTTGTGTTCACACACATCTGCACACAGATTCACCTCTGAACACACTCCCCTCTCTCCCCTCTTGTAATTACTTTATTCTCCATGTCACCTCTCACTTTTTTTCATCAACCCATCTCTCTCTCTTAGTCTCTCTCTCATGAGACTGCTGTTTTGGCACATATACACACAGCCAGACAAGTGGGGCCCACAGTCACATGGCCTATGTAGATAATGATTTCTTTATTTCTAAATTCTAGAATTTCTCCCCCCTCCTCCCCTATATAAAGAGGGGTCACCATCACACTAAATACACACACAACATCACCAAAGAACACACTATGCACTGTGTGCCTAGTGCACACACACACACCCACACCATCACCATCACCGCAATCACCATGCTTGTCTTGAGCATGACCTCTACACCCTTGGGCTATGGAAGATGAAGGGAAGCTAAATGAAGGATGATGGCCATAACCCTCGTGCGAGTCTTCGCCATCAGCTCCCACCTATCCACCATGTGCTCTATCACTCTCTCCCTTCTCATTCCCCTACCCTATGCTCCCCATTTCATCGCCTTATTCTCTAAATAAATCTTGAGGTTTTGTGAGTATGTTTTCCTGCAATGTTTTGCCCATGTGAGGTGTGCGGAATCGCCACCTAGTCTTGTGTTTGGAGTGAGCTTGTGTATGTGTGAAGGGTGTGCAGATTCGCCATCCTTCTGTGGTGCCTAAGTACTAAGCCGCTATACCCCCTCCCTCACTCTCTCTCTCTCTCTCTCTCTCTCTCTCTCTCTCTCACTTGATCTCATTTCCCTTCCTCTTCATCATTACTCCCAAGCATCCATCTCTCTTGGATGAAAACTTTGTTATGGTGGTGTGTTTTTTTGCGTCCTAGCCGCTCAAGCTAGGTGGTGCCCCCTGTTTGCTTTACCGTGACAGGCTCGAGGCGCGCCATTCGGTCCCCGGTGTTTTAGAGGCCGTCGGGGTTCGGGGTTCGCTTTGCTCCCGTCATTTGGTGCCCCCACTGAGGAGGGCTTTCTAAGACCCTTCAATTTACAATGCTGAAAGTGACGCCCACTATCAATCATGGACGAATGGCTGAAGGAATTTTCTAACTGGAAGACGGAAGAAGAGGAGACGAAAGAGGCACTAGCCGCCTTCATTGAGGTGCTACTGCCAGGCTGCAGTGTCGTCAGCATTCAAGACGTAAATTCTTCATCTCGTGTCGCTCGTTCTAACTATAAATTGAGAGCATCAGGTGGGAGGTCGGTGAAGTGCCATCACTGTTGTCAACCAAGGCACACTGTCAATGAGTGTCAGCAACGAAGGCAGCGAAAGGGCTGAAGTCATCTACATCGACATTCATCGCAAAGAAGTCATTCACATCAAGGAAGGGAAGCAAACGGTGAGACCTCTTTCCCCTAAAGAAACTACAGTCAAAGTTATAACTCCAAAGTGGCCTAAAGGGTTGCTCGAGCCAAAGGCAAGGAGAAGATAAGCCAGTCTGGAAACACATGACCCCGAAGGGAGAAACATCTGGCCAAGCAAGTGCTTCAAGCTCAGAAAGCCGGGTTGTACCCAGTTTGCCAAAGAGGAAGTCATCCGAAGCTAAGCGGCGAAAGGTCGCCTACCAATTTTCACGACACATGCGAGTGCTACCAATCCACTTCAACAATCCGGAAGAAGAAGTGGTAGGAAGATTCCCATGTCCTAGAGAAGAGTGGTTCGGCTACTGCTCTCGCTGTTTTGGAAAGAGAGTGGAGGATCTTCCTCCTCTCCCTGTACAACTTATCCTGAAGAAGCTCTCTACCACGGGAGAAACCCAGTGGGCTGGGAACGAGTTGCAACTGAATGGAGTAGAATTCATGCAACACGCCGACTACGGAAATTACCTGCAATTGCTGTTAGCCAAGAGGCTGGGAGTGGTCAGACGCGTCGCCATCACCCCGTACGTGCTGAGCAACGAAGAAAAGGTAGAGCCCATGAAAGGCGACGACCTCTTGTGGATGTGCCGACTCATCAACACTGGCACGGTAAGAGTATAAGTAAGTATTTCATCCTCTGTGCATGATGGAAAACGGGCCAACGGCATTCCCGTTCAGATTCTTGCAGCATATGCATGTGAATATCTATGTAGATAGGAAAGTCTTCTACCAACAGAAGATCGTACACCTATTCGTTGCGGCGGTACTAGGAGAAATCCTCAATTCCCCGAACCCTATCATTCTCCCCATATTAGATTACCATCATTCCTTTAATGTTTCTATCTTTATCTTGTTTTAACCTATCCACCCACCCTTGTAAAAAAACTGCTATGAGCCGCTACTGTTAATGTAATGTAAAAAAGAAAAGGAAAGAAAAAAGAGGTTTGTAATTTCCTGAGTCACTACCATGGCAAGTGTTTCTTTCCCCACGTTCAGTGGAAAGAAGGGAGAGGATCTCACCACCGACTTTTTGGATGATTTCGACATTGCTTGTATCGTCTCCAACAAAGATGATGATGCTTCACGACTTAGAATTTTTCCTCTACTGATGAAAGTAGAGGCCAATTCCTGGTATAATGCATTGCCCCAGGCCACCAAGAATGCATGGGATGTGTTAATGGCTGCTTTTGTAAAGAGGTTTGGTGGAGGCATAACCTCGGAGAGGCTATGGCAGTTACTGACAGAATTAAATCAGGGAGGCCTGCTGGAGTATGGCACCTACGAGTCTAAATTTGTGGACTTATGGGAGAGATGGGTTGCCTCACTGGAGGAAGGTGAAGGAGCGCCTAATTTCCTAAAGAAGGACCGTTTCATTGCTGGTCTATGGTCGTCGCTTAGAGAGAAGGTGAAGGGAAGGTTTCCTGCAACATATGAGTTGGCAGTCGAAGTAGCCCGCCTTAAAGACAAGAAGCTGCGCATGCAAGCAAGAGTAAACGAGTCAGAGGAAACAAGCTCGGCCCAACCAACCCCAGTGACTGCAATAGCCAATCATAGAGTCCAACCACAGGAGGCATCAGAAGAGCAAGACCTGCTGATTCGCATCACCACCCAACTAGAGAGTTTATCTGTGCATCTGGTGCAGCAAGGGCATACACCTGGAAGGAACCCAGAACAACGAAGAGGACAAGGAAGGCAGAACCCAGAGTACCATTGTTACAACTACGGGGAAGATGGCCGTGGAATGTACTACTGCCCACACCCGAGGAGGCAGAATTTCAATAGAGGGGGGAGACAGAATCAGATCTCTCCACCAAGAGAAAGACCACCGCCACTCAGGCAACCAATCCCACGTGTTCAAATCCCACCACCAGCGGTGCAACCACAGCTGGCCACACCAATTCAACGCCACTCACCAATGCAACCACCACCACAATCACCACTTACAATCATCCTACGCCCACCATCAATTGGTACCCGCACACCAAGTATCATTGGTCTTGCAGAAGAGGTCAAAATGAGTGTAACAGAAGAAGGATCAAGTAAGAATTTTATTCAAAGAACTCAAGCAGTGGAACAAGAGGTTAAAGAATCAAAAGATGCTACCCAGGTGGGGGAGGTAAGTCAAGAAAATTGTGTTACAAATGTGAGTACATCTTTAACCTTGAATGAAATAGGCACCAAAGCGATCAATCGACAGCATTGGGCAGTAAGGGTAAGAAGGTGTAAAGTCTTGATTAGGCCTCGTCAGAGTAAGAGGAATGCAAAGGGCATGAAAGATACAAGAGAAGAGGAAGACCAGCCTGTTAGCAAGGCTTTGCAGAAGGTGGACAACATATCAAGCAAAGGGGAGGTCTTTGAAAACGGAAGCCTGTGCACCACCATGGACCCAGGACAATGTAGCAAGCTAAAGGAATATTGCATCAAGGCAGTTTCACTTGAGGACCATAACGAAGAGGTAAGTATGACTGAAGGTTTGGAGTTGGCTATTGCTCCAGAGGCTTGGCAGCCGAGCAAGACTTTATTGTGTAGTGTTATAGACTTGGAGATGGGTAATGCCTCTAGTCTACTGAAAGATGTTATATCCTTGGAGATGGGTAATGCCTCCAGTTTATGTGAGGGTGTTCAGAGTAAGTTTGATGATCAATATGCTGCCAACCTTTTAAGGATGTTCCAAACTCCTCCACAACACAGCATTGTGTTTGCATGGGATGCATCAGACCTATGGCTATGGCTAGCCACTATAACATATACAGAGAAGATCAGCATGGAGATAAGAGCAAAGGAGCCATGGATAGACAAAACCCTGATAGAATGCAAGAATGAAGACCTCATTCGCAATTTGGTACATTTTTTTACAAATAGTTCATCCTCTCTTTGGAGAAAGGTAAGTGGATTACGCTTGAATTTAAGCCGCAAGGTAGGTGGCTTGCTATTAGCATCAGTAAAGGAAGCTGACATGTTTGAGCACACCCAAAAGAAGCATGATATGCTTGCAGTTTTTTCTAATGGCAGTAAGCAGGACTCTGAAGACAACTTGAGCTCACCACACCAACAAGGCGGCCATATATGGTGGATTCTTGGTACACTCTTGGGAATCATAATTTTCAGTTCTGTCTTTGCAGGAGCCAAGATGCTCATTTCCCCTCTCGCTACTGGTGGTTACAAATTTGATCCAATTTGGCATGCAAATTTTATTGTTCGGACACTGCAGACAATGATCCTATTTTTCACTTGGGATCCAGGAGGACACTGGCACAAAGTTCTGGAAGCCATGGGCTTCCCCTTTAATCAACCGACACGATTCCAAGGAACAGGCTATCACCCGGACCTGTTACAGATTCATGAATATCCCAGAAATCTCACCAATGGCCAAATGGAATGGATAGTTCAGAAAGCAACTCGATATCGGATCCTACAACTAAGCGGAAGAAGAAACAGATGATCTAGAGGCATGAATGCCTCTAGCCAAAAGGGGAGGGCTAATGATGGGGGCTTTTCACAAGCCAAGCTCGCATACCCCTCTTCTCTCGTCCCCACCCCATGAAAACCCCCTCTTAGGGAGGGAGTGATAAAAAATCATTGGAACAAGTAAGAAAAAAAATAAAGTATGATTATGTAAATATATAAGAAAGGTAAAATAGGCCACCTCATGCCTGCGGGGTAGCCCATCCCCACCTTGCCTCCTTTTTCTTCACTGTTGCCCCGCCGGGTGTCCCTTTTCCTCTCCTCCACTCAAAAGGTCAACCCCCTCTCTCTTCCCCTTGACCTTTCTCCTTTCTCTCTCCCCTCAAGCTACCCCACCTCTCACCAATAATGCATTATAACTCACCAATAATGCACCCTAACTCACATGCAACTTACCCTATCTTCCAAAATAGTATACCCCACCCCCTCTTTCTCTCTCCTATCATAACCCATGACCCAAATACCCCCCCTCTCTCTAAAGGGCGCCATGTCTCTTATCTTGTAGCTAAATAACCTCCCCCACACTCACACACACACTCAGTTTCACTGAAAAAGGTGCCCACAGACCCATCCCCACCCGGTGGTTACCTGATTTTTCTTGTGTTCACACACATCTGCACACAGATTCACCTCTGAACACACTCCCCTCTCTCCCCTCTTGTAATTACTTTATTCTCCATGTCACCTCTCACTTTTTTTCTCTCTCTCTTAGTCTCTCTCTCATGAGACTGCTGTTTTGGCACATATACACACAGCCAGACAAGTGGGGCCCACAGTCACATGGCCTATGTAGATAATGATTTCTTTATTTCTAAATTCTAGAATTTCTCCCCCCTCCTCCCCTATATAAAGAGGGGTCACCATCACACTAAATACACACACAACATCACCAAAGAACACACTATGCACTGTGTGCCTAGTGCACACACACACACCCACACCATCACCATCACCATGCTTGTCTTGAGCATGACCTCTACACCCTTGGGCTATGGAAGATGAAGGGAAGCTAAATGAAGGATGATGGCCATAAACCTCGTGCGAGTCTTCGCCATCAGCTCCCACCTATCCGCCATGTGCTCTACCACTCTCTCCCTTCTCATTCCCCTACCCTATGCTCCCCATTTCATCGCCTTATTCTCTAAATAAAGCTTGAGGTTTTGTGAGTATGTTTTCCTGCAATGTTTTGCCCATGTGAGGTGTGCGGAATCGCCACCTAGTCTTGTGTTTGGAGTGAGCTTGTGTATGTGTGAAGGGTGTGCAGATTCACCATCCTTCTGTGGTGCCTAAGTACTAAGCCGCTATACCCCCTCCCTCACTCTCTCTCTCTCTCTCTCTCTCTCTCTCTCTCTCTCTCTCACTTGATCTCATTTCCCTTCCTCTTCATCATTACTCCCAAGCATCCATCTCTCTTGGATGAAAACTTTGTTATGGTGGTGTGTTTTTTTGCGTCCTAGCCGCTCAAGCTAGGTGGTGCCCCCTGTTTGCTTTACCGTGACAGGCTCGAGGCGCGCCATTCGGTCCCCGGTGTTTTAGAGGCCGTCGGGGTTCGGGGTTCGCTTTGCTCCCGTCACCACTTGGGAAAACATTAGTGTTCTTAAGAATAAATTTTCACTCTTGTTTTTAAGGACGAAAACACTTCTCCAATGGAGAGTAATGTCAGGCCAAGGGTTTAGTCTAAAACCGTAGCTGGTGGGTTGTCTATAAAAGGGGCAAGGGGTTGGAAGGAGAGACAGGGTTCAAAGCCCAAGGCCTCACAAGAAGACTATGGAGGAAGCTCCTTGCAACCTCTACCACATCTCTACAGCACATGAGCTTTGTTTCTCTATTTTCAATTTATGAGGCTTGTCTAAAACCTTAATAAACTCACTTTTATACTCTTGGCCCAATTTTTAAATGTCTAGTCAGTGTAAAAAGCTTCTTCTCAACCTTGTAGGCCACGTTTACATATAGCATCAGCAACAACTACAAAGATTTTTAGCTAAATACATTGCCAACTTAAACTTATAGGTCGTGATGATTTTACAAAGGTTTGTTGTTACAACCAAAAGTAAATAAATTAAAGTGAAATTTGTCTTCATTATTTACTTGAAAGA
Source organism: Adiantum capillus-veneris (assembly GCF_014529385.1). Lineage (NCBI taxonomy): Eukaryota > Viridiplantae > Streptophyta > Polypodiopsida > Polypodiales > Pteridaceae > Adiantum > Adiantum capillus-veneris. The sequence continues at coordinate 118,408,827 of NC_140934.1, forward strand.
ATCCAAATTACATATTCACCTCTTAACTAGCATCTTTACTTTGGTCATCTCTGAGAATTTTTTGTGGAAGCTTTTGCAAACCTTCCATTAATCCCTCTCTAGAAAGTCTCATTGTCCCCAACAAGATGTAGAGTTAAGGTGGATCAATGAGACTAGCATTTATCTTAGCATAATTGATAACAACACTAATTAGAGAGAGAGAGAGAGAGAGAGAGAGAGAGAGAGAGAGAGAGTAGACTCAAATTGATAACTTGATTGATGAACTAGCAACATGCATACACTGTTTGAGGTGTACAAAATGATGCTACTTATGTAGTAGTTGCAAATGGCTAGATGCATCCTCCAAGGGTCACATAGGTATCTTTCCCAAGGGGCAAGGGGAAACTCTCAAAGGGAAAGAGTGGATCCATAGAATGTGAAAGCTAGGTTGATTGGGATATCTTTTTTGGACTCTTTTGCAACTCAGATATCAAGTGTACTAGACCATGTGGGGCTGTTCATTATAGAAGAGATGGTTCACACTCTAGTTGTCGCTTTGGCCAAAAGCCACAATCCTAAAAGCCTCCCCTTGGACTTTGGACTAGACAAGTGACCCACTACAATGAGATCAATTGCCATAAATTCCAGACCATAAAGGTTATAATGGCTCAATGGACTATGGTGTGATGAAGGCTAAAGACACCTTTCCTCAAATGAGTCTCCAAGGACCAAGCTATCCTTATAGACCGAGTTGTCCTCAAAGATGACTCCAAAAATGAGTCTAGGGTTCACCCATATTTTATCTACAAGCTACCATCATCACTATCAAGTCACAAGACATTGGCGTTACATTCATCCCTTCTACAGTGCTGCTCTCTAGATGTTTTTGTTGCTTCTACACTTGGAAGAAGGATTCCCCATATTTCCACAATGTGTACACCATTTAAGTCGCCACCAATTCTTTGCTGAATGTTTGAGCTTTCTACATTCGTAACATTTCTTGATAACTTTATTGGATGCAAAACTAGATGTAGAATTGGAAAATGAAAACCTAAATGCACGATTGATTGATAATGATGATGCCCCTCCCCTTGAAGACGTCTTTCTCTTTTCTCTCATTGTGCCAAATGGGGCAGTCTTACCACTTGAAGACTCTTCAAGGGCAGTGTTTGCCTCCTTACACAAGCACAAGATTATGTTATCTCCATAAACAAATTTTGGACATACAACTCTCCTTGAAGCTTTTTGATATCTTTGAACGTACACTTTTGAGACATTTGCGAAGCTCGAGTACTTGATGCTTGGAAAACTCTTGCTGGAAGCTCAAGAATGCCTTTCCTTTTGTTCTTTGACCTTTTGCAAGTGAAGTCTCCTCAAGGGGATTTTAAGGCTATGTCGTTTTCACAGTGGACTTTAACCTTGACAGGCTTGAAGGTTCTTTTGAGAGCTTGGGTGCATGGGAATCGAGGGCTTGGTTTCTTAGGGGCTTTGAAGGCGAGAGTCAAGGGGCAAGAGAGTGTGGGAGGCTACTCTTGTAGAGTCAAAAAGGCCCAATTCAATTACGTGCTTCACTCCGGCTACAAGTAGAAAATATTGGCACACTACAGTGCGAGATATCCTCCTGTGAGCCCGCCAATGCAAGTAGCTCCAATTGAGTACTCTGCTCACTTCCATCTGGGTAGCCTAAATTTGGATTTCCCAAATCAAGCATGAGACCTTCTCCCCCCAAGTAGGGTCAACCAACGAGCCAATTGGCCTTGTCACTTTCGTTTTGTGAGAAAAAGGAAAAATGTGATCTTACGCTCGGCTTCTACAAAGATGTACACACACAAGTTCATAGACATAAATAAACACACACACCAAATTATGGCATGAAAATGGGCAATGGGGTTTGGGGTCTCCAAAGCTCAAAAACAAAGATTAGGGGTGCTATGAAGAGGTCTTGTTGAGTAGTAATCCCACACACAAATAATGTTGGCTTGAGTGGTAAGTAAATAAACAAATAAATAGAGAAGAAATAACACACAAGAATGCAAGTTAAATTCTAATGCAATAGACTGTAGAAATTAATTTTCTACTAATTACATGTTCCTCTCACAGATGAGGGTAGTGGTTTTCAATGAACATGCCCAAAATCATGAGAGTCGCACCGTGATTGTGTGTCTTATGGCTACTAGTACTTGATACGGAGAAAAAGTTCAAGTGTGTGATTAAGGGAGAATGAATAGGGAATGCTAATCATCATACATGTAATGGAAATGGAAATATAATTACTTATACAATTGACACATGGCAAAAGCATAAACAATCAAGCGACTATGCAAAAGATAGAACATTTATCAATATTTTATTATTAAAGTGCTCTTTATGAGCTATGGTCATTGTACGTCCAAGCGGACAATCTTAGAGCATTCAAGAAATCTATAAATAAATACGCACAAGAGGAAAATGTTCGCTCTTGCACGAGGGGAGATTGCACCTAGTGCCTATGTTCATCTTCTCTCCCGTCCTTTCTCCTCTCTTGTCGTGCCGCTGTGGCACTTTTCCTTAGGAGGTGCACTTGTAGGTGCTTTTGTACATTGTGTCGCTCACTATCTCTCTCTGATCGTGCATTGTTATCGATTATGCATATGCGTGGCTCACTAGGTATGTAGATGTGTTGATTTTGTTGTTAGTGGTATGCTATTTTGTGTATTTTGTAGGCTCTCTATGCTATCTAATGTAGCAGTGGTATCAAAGAACAAGGAGACACCCATGCATGCTATGGAGAACAACAAAGGAAGACATAGCAACAAGCTTATGGCTATAGTGAACAACATCACTTCGATATATCTAAACTAATTGTTGTATTATGATGTTGAAAAATATCTTTTTATGATTACATCAAGTACAAAATGTGTATGATGCATAGTTCCTTAAATTGCATCACAAAGAAATTAATTGTTTATGGTTAGCAGAGGCTAGCTATATTAGAATGAGTACATTAGTTAGGACTGTAAAGTGTGAGCTTTGTCCTAAGGTGTGAGTCAAGGAGAGGAGAGTGGATTTATCCCACATACTGTGGAGCAAGGCTGTAGAGCTACTTAAAGCTCATTTCTTGAATCAATAAACAACAACTTCATTTTGCACTACATGATTGTTTATGGTGAGGTTGTGCTAAGCTAAGTCAATACTCAAGATTGTGTTTATGAGTCCAAGCTAATCCTATCTTGGAACCTAATTCACTTGAGTGATAACCTTGATTACACACACTGACACACTTGCACCATGTTTCTATTTCATCCACCATAGCTAGCACGATCCAATTTCTAACATTTGGTATCAGAGCCATGGTGTGCTAGCTAGGATTATTGTTATGCATTTGTGTGTTAGTACAATTAGCATTACTTTATTATCATTAGATAGATCCATTAGAATCTTCTCTTCTATTGCATACCGCATGCTTGATTAGTGTTCCATTGGCTAGCATGAGCATGTTCTTGAGCTATAGACTCTTGGGCCACCACTCACTGGCCAATTGGAAGCCTAATTAGCATTAGATTGCATTCAATTTCCATCAAGAACTTGCATTTTTCATTCAACGACTGCTCCTCATTTTGGCAAAATTGGCATTCACCATTGGTATGTGTGCGTAGCCCCATTCAAATGCTTTCCGCCAAGCCTACCCATGCTAAAATCGCATTTAATTTGCCTATTCTAAAGCTTGCTTGATTTTGGTCTCATACACACCCTCAATCTCTGAAATTTTCTGCAGAACAAAGCCACAAAGGCACTCTGTGTGTGTGTGTGCCTAAGAGAGCATCAATGCTCACCACCCTTTGTGGAAAAACAAGCCTCAAATAGCCTTTCACGTGGTGGGAACACCTTGCTTAAAGGGGCCTTTGACCATTTTTAAAGGGAGGCCACACTCAAATCGGGCGCCCAAGAGGCGCTCAACCGTTCTTTATAAGCATTTCGGGTCCGAACCGACCCCGGCCAGCTGCCTTTTTGCGTGCACGCGTCCGACGGTAGTTCTCACTGGCTGGCGACCGACTGCGCAAGCGCGCTCCTCCGGCCATGGACTTCCCCCGCGCGCTCAACCACTTTTAACAAACTTTTCGGGTCCGCCACTGTTGGGCCCCCCTTCCCACGGCGCTGCCTCAAGTGCCTCAAGAGATTCACTGGCCCTGCTTCTCGCGTTGCTCCAAGGCAAATCTCCTAGGGCTTTTTAAGCCCCCTTTCCCACAGCCTACTGCCGAGCACCTCCAAGAGGATCAAAACCCCAAGCTTTTACAACCTTTTGCTTTGATGCTTGAAAGAAAACCCTCTTTAAAGTTTTCTTTGGAAGGGCTCTTTTGAAGTGCCGGTGAGACACTCCACATCATCTTGGTTAGATATCCAAGCATCCAAAGGAGCATTACCTCCTTGTGAAGATGGGCTTCACCGATGCGACAATGAAGAGGAGCTTTACAAAAAGGGGGATCTCGCTCTCTATCTCTCCCTCTCTCTCTTACAGTGAACCCTTAAAATTATTGCAACCAAGCACAAAATTTTGCAAATAAATTTTTCTATCATCAATTTTGCACCGTGTAAAGAGGCAGCACTGGCTAGGAGTAGGAGAGTCTCCTAAGCTAAGACCCCTCTATTGGCACAGATGGGGGACAAGGGAATAGATAAATTGAATGGGGAGGGATTTCACACTTGGCAAACAAAGTTAAGAGGCTACCTTATGAAAAAATATTTGTGGTCTGTCATTAGCACTGCCTTAGAGCAACAAGCCGAACCCGATGGAGTGCCCACTAGGGAATCTACACTCATAGCAAGTGCACAGAATTTGGCCAAAGAAGAACAAGCATTGGGAATTTATCATCACTTCCTTGCATGATAACTTATGTGCATTTCATAGATGAATGTAAGCATGCACATGAAGCCTGGCATGTCCTAGAAAGTAATTTTGGAGCTAGGGCCAAAAGAAGCAAAGTTAGTCTTAAAACACAGCTTTACAAAGTTACTATGATTGAAGGGGAGGACATAGCTAGCCTAGTGAACAGGCTTAAGAGAATTGTCACATAGCTCACTTACATCCAAGTTGAAGTACCAGAAGATGACAAAGTGGCCATACTATTAAGAAAGCAAACCCCATCACGAGGAGTTTTCATCGCAACATCTTCAAGGGGAAGATATTCACCATCAACATCAACAAACGGAAGAAAGTGTTATGAATGTGGAAGAATGGGACACGTAGTGAAAGATTGCTACACAAAAAAACCTTGCAACAAATGTGATAGGAAGGGACACCCTCCTTCTCAGTTCTACTCAAGTGGAGACAGCAACAGTGGAGAAAGCAGCAGCTGTAGAAGCAACAACAGAAGCAACGAAGGCAAGAGGCATGACAGAGGATCAGCTCACATAGTAGAAGACAAAAAGGAGGAAGATGAAAGCAGCGTTGTCTTTTATGAAGACCTGTTTTGAAGATGCAGAGTCTCTACTTGTAGGGGAGGACTTTTTCCTGTGTGGATACCAGCTTATCATCCTGTGTGGACATCACTATCCTTTGTGGATCTTTCTTGTGTGGATTTTACCATCTTGTGTAGATATCACCATCCTTTGTGGACTTTATTTTCCTGTGTAGATATCACCATCCTATGTGGATTTTGTTAGCATGTGTGGATCATGCATCTTCAGTATCTTGTCTTAGTCCAAACCTCAAGGGGAGGATTATAAAGTGTGAGCTTTGTCCTAAGGTGTGAGTCAAGGAGAGGAGAGTGGATTTATCCCACATACTGTGGAGCAAGGTTGTAGAGCTACTTAAAGCTCATTTCTTGAATCAATAAACAACAACTTCATTTTGCACTACATGCTTGTCTATGGTGAGCTTGTGCTAAGCTAAGTCAATACTCAAGATTGTATTTATGAGTCCAAGCTAATCCTATCTTGGAACCTAATTCACTTGAGTGATAACCTTGCTTACACACACTCACACACTTGCACCATGTTTTTCTTTCATCCACCATAGCTAGCACGATCCAATTCCTAACAAGCACTAGATTTAATTTACGATATCATCCCGCATTAATAATCATGCGAGTAATTGGCACATAGGAAGTTTGGTATACAATGGTGATAGATGTATAAGATCAGGAGAGATTTGATAGAAGAATATATAATAAGAGACTTCTTGACATCAGAAGGGAAATTATCAAGAGTAGTCAGAGGAGCATATCAAAGACCCTTTGCATGTGACTGTAGAATATTGAGCAAGTGAAGGAAAGGGAATTGAATCGGGAGAAAACAAATTTGTAGATCTTTAAGTAGTAGGGCATACAAGAAGAAGAAGTAGAAGACAAAGAATCAAAGTAAGTTTTGATGTCATAGGAATATTCCCAATAGATTACCTCAAATTGAGGCACTTTTCCTTTGTAAGAACTACCATAGTAGAGAATTTTTTGAGAGAAATGTATCTTCAAAAAGAAAAACTATGCCCAAAACCGAATGGCATCAATTGTATACAGCGGTGGGAGTCTTTCCTGTCAACCTATAGTAGCAATCATTTACCTCCAACGGCACAAGGTGTGTGGCCGCCGTTGAGGGCAAAAGCAATACGCATGCCATGTAGGCATGTATCAAAATCAACGCTCACAATTCTCAAGTCAATAGCATACGCAAGAAGACTTACAATTAAGCACACAATAGCTACCGGTTTTGGTGCAACATTGTCAGAGAATTAAGGGAGCGATCCAGGTAAGTGCCTGACTGCTAGCTGTGGGAAAAGAGAGGAGAAGAAGAAGCACCACACCGTACAGTAGACCAATAGATGCTTTGAAATGAAATTAAGTACGAAAACAATAGATTTGCTAACATGAACAAGATAAGATGCACGTTGCCCAAGCAACATCGTTAATGGCAACGTAATGTAATTTAGTTATAGATTATGGAGTTTAAACTCCCTTACAATGGGTTAACTCAACTAAAAAATGATACATAGTGAAAGTAGTTGAAGAATCTACTAGAAGAAGTGTAAGCAAATGGGGAGCTGATGCGATCTCAATGATCGTAAGGTATGCCGACGTATCTGCCTTCCAATAAGTCCCTCCTCTTGACCTCCTTGCTCTCCCAAAGCTCTCTATTCTTCCCTTCCCCAAGAAAAACTCTCTGCCCAATAAAAAAATATCAACAACTCAAAAATGCCCAAAAAATTGGGTTTTATAGCCCAGCCGCTCCTTTTTTAGTAAATTCCAAGAGCATCGGACACTTGTTTCCTTCGACTTTCCTTTTTGCATGTAGAACTGTCTCTTAATAGGCGAGTGTACTCTCTCTCTTTCTCATTGCTTTGTGCACTCCAGGCAGGGCCCCTTACCACTAGCGATATTGCTATTGGGGCTCCCCTATTCTCTTCAAAAGAGTTTGCAGAGATGATGCTCGTGAGAACCCACCCGGACGTAGCTTCACGTCAGCTTCAGAGACCCACGCCATTAATGAATTTCACCACCGCCGACTACAGCAAAGGGTTGCATCACTGGCCGCCATCCTCCATGCCACGTGAAACATTGACAAGCCGCCAGGCTCAAGTCTGCCATGGCTCAAAGCTCCACGAGCTCTCTCTTTCCTTGCTTTCCCAATAAATGCTACACCTTTAGTATAAATACCATGAGATATTAGTGTTGAGCGCCCCATGTGGGTTAATCTCCCCCCCCTTCATTACCGCATGGCGGTAGCCCATGGAGTGGCCCTTCAAAGCTCCCCAAAATCACCACAAGAAGCATAAAAAAAGGTGTTTTTGTCCCCTTCTCCAACCTTTAGTAGATTAATGCTCAAGAACTCGGATCAAGCCTCGGTGAAAATCTGTCACTTTGATTTCAAACTGCTTCACCTTTGTTAGCTTCTAACTTTCTTGGACCCGCAACTGAGGCAATCAAAACCAAGAAAAGTCATTTGGTACCTTATCGTTAATAACTGACGTGGATCTCAACTCACATTATCTTGCCGATCCGCACACCAATTGACAAGTCATAAATTCCTATAGCATTCACTTGCCACATACTTTGCATACAAACCCTGACAAGGCCCTCAGTACAAAACTGGCCCTCGGTAAAACTTAAACTGGCGATATCTTGGCAACCAGAATTGTGATTGCCGATCTGAAAAGACCGATGCTCTCCACAAGATGAACACTTCAAGCCCATGCATTCTCTTCATCTTTGGTCCCTCATTTGCAATTGCTCAATCCAATAAAAATTTGCAAACCGCTCAAACTTCAAAGTGGCATAATTTCGTAATTGTAGCTCCAATTAATGAGCCATAAAGACAAGCATGTAGAGCACTTCAAGTAATGCAATTCTAATCAATAAACTCCTAGCTATGACCACTTCAAGCATACTCTCTTCTAGCATTAACAAGACAACTTTTGGCTCTTTAAAGACGCATCTGGCATACATTTAGCTTGAAATCAGATTGTTATCAAGCCCTGACCACCACTGATCAATAATACATAGCGTTCAAAGAAGATTAATCTACATCCCTCTACTCACTTTCTCTCCATGGAAGGGGAGTTGCATGACATCTACCCCCTCTGAACCTGCAGAACCTCCAGTTTGTGCCAATTGCACTCGATCAGCATCATCAAAAGCATCATCAGACACATTGTCCGATCCATCCATAACATTATCTTCTAGAGGTTTATTTGAACTGAGATCTTCGAGAACAATTTTGCCTTCTCACTTCTTGAACAACTTGATCCATTTTCCTGCAATAGGCACCTTGAGCACAATTTCGTCAAGTTCGCATAATTGATATGTTGCATTATCAAAAACATGAAGTACTATATATGGTCCAAACCCCTATACGGGGGATGAGCTTCTGGGTACGCTGAGTTTGCCGACAACTCAGCCTTGTCCTTAGAGGGCCAGGAGGCCAATCTACACAGATGTGAGCAAGCTTTGGAGACCTTCTGTTTTGCATCTAGCGCACTGATCAACTGGAGAAAGACAGTGTCTTTCTCGCTTGACAGTGCTCCTGTGCCAGATTCGATACCAGGAGAGGGTTTCAGGTGGATTCCCCCAGGGACTCTAGTTCGGTACTTGGGTTGTCAGGTTGGTTTGGACTTGTCCCCGGAGCAGCAAATTGCTCCTCTTCTCCCGTCCATCAGGAGAAAGCTGTTACATTGGAGCTCAGTACGACTTTTGCTGGCTGGTAGAGCACTAGTTGCCAACCAAGTGTTGTTGGCGATTATGTGGTACATCACTTCTTGCTGGATCTTCTCGAGTTCTTGTATCAGTCAGGTTGAGAGGCTGATCAGGAAGTTCCTTTGGTCAGGTCCTGACACTCAGATTTCCCGAGCCAAGGTGGCTTAGTCGGTCATCACAGTTCCTTGTTCTCAGGGAGGGCTTGGGATCATTGATCCAGCACAGCAGAGCAGAGCCCTTCTTGGGAAGTTCGTCGTCGTCAGAGGAATTCTTCCAGGCGAGGAGCCCTGGAAGGAGTTCTTGTTGCAGAGGCTTCGTGCCAGGGTGCCTCAGTCAGGAGGCCCTTGGCAACCTTCGACCAGATGGATCTTTACAGAGTTGCGCCGAGTTGGTTTGAGCAGGAGACTGGAGGACCGCTTCGTTGTGAGTTTGCTTCGATCTTGGGAGCTCTTACGGCGTGGCCTAGAGCAGAGACAGTCAACGTGCACGGAGGAGCGCCTACGACAACCCCTCCTCTCGAACCCCATGGTTAGCACTCAGAGGGGTCACTTGGTTGGGAGTCGGCCTCATGTTTCTTGGGGTCCCATGGCAGTAGGTCCAGCGCACTCTCTAGGTGACTGGCTAGAGTTCACAGGTTTGTCAGAGGAGGTGCAGGTTTTACAGCTACAGGGCATGAGAGGGGTGCAGAGTATGTGTTAGGACATCTCAGAGTCAGTTCCATCTGAGTGGCTCACGTCTCTCGAGCTAGTAGCACCCCGGTGGATGGGAGCCTTCACACGGCTGGAGGTTTTCATTTCAGTCAGGGCCTGCTCAGAGACTGTCCTAGTCTTGTTCTTCGAGATTCAGGGTGGGGGACGATTACAGCGAGTTGCAGTAGAGGCCCCGCAGGTAGCAGAGTGTTGTTTCCAGAGGAATCGAGTTGTGGGCATCTCTGGGAGGACTTGCGTCATAGACCCTGACCCAGAAGCTCTTGAGACTGGACACTGGAGACTATGGGCTTGGGAGTGTTTTCCACTTGCACGAGTACAGTGGGATCCTGGTGAGTGGCTATGGAGGGACCCCCTCTCTTCTGCAAACCGCCCAAGAGTCCCCTTCTTTCAGTACACTGTTCGGCTTGGACGTCATATACTTGCAACACAGAGAGAGGCCCGCCCCGCTGCAGCACGTCATTGGCAGGAGGAGGGCCTCACAGTCGAGTTCTTGGTAGACTTTTGGCAGAGGTTGTGGGACTCCAGACAGTCGAGGCGCGTCACTTTGTTTCAGTGATTGGTTGCACACAGAGCCACGGCAGTAGGGAGTTGGCTTGTGCATTGTGGTCTCTCGACCGCATGTGTAGCCTGTGACTAGTTGGTGGAGAGTCAGCGTCATTGTCTTTGGGACTGTCCCTCGGCCCAGCAGGTGTGGCTCCAAGTTCTTCGGCTGATGCCTGCTCTCTCCACGGCTCGACAATACACTTGGGGGGCAGCGGCCTGGTCCACACTCACCAGCCCGGCACTTCAGTTTGAGCTATCTTCCACCAGCAGGATGATAGTGATGCAGGGGGTGCGATCTACACTCCAGCCTGCTACAGAGCTTACTCCATAGGAGTGGTGCAGTGAGAGAGAGGAGTGCTGGGAGCTCATCAGTGGCCTGACACTTTGGTTCATCTCGCGGGCCCGCTATTTCCGCATCTTTGAGGCTCGCCCTGTGCCACCAACAGAGACTGTTCATGACTTTTGGCTAGAGCTGATCCATACTCTCAGAGGAAATCTTGAGGGACTACAAGGTAGCTTCGACCGCATGCGGGAGCGGTGCGAGGCTTTCCTTCGACTCTGGCGCCCTGGGCCTTTCTACACCATAGTCCAAGGGGTGCTCAGATGGCACTACTATCCACCTGTGTGGCTCTTCCCACCTCCCATCTCTTGATTTAGCCTCATTGTATATATGTTGTTTTTTCATTAGGAGAGTCTCCCCATCATGCTTGTTGTAGCCCTCTCTTGCAGAGGTGGATGTAGCCCTATGGGCAGTTTTCATTAACTAATATAAGGATCTCTTTCTCGGAAAAAAAACCCATCATTTAACCATTTTTAGTATAGCAGTATATTGATTCTCCAGGCTACTATCATGAACAAGTACCCAGTCATTGTCTTTGATAGCATGAGGTCATAGTCTATGCTTTCATCGAATCCTGCTTTATTATATAGCAGTATATTGATTCTCCAGGCTACTATCATGAACAAGTACCCAGTCATTGTCTTTGATATCATGAGGTCATAGTCTATGCTTTCATCGAATCCTGCTTTATTATTCAATCTTGCTTCCTTAAGCTTTTCTTTAGCCTATTCAATATCTTCTTGATGCCTCTCAAGTCGGCAAATATGTAGAGCAATCAAATCTTCTGTAGACATACCCTCTTCCCATGGATTATGGTCCAAGTCATAACCGCTTCCTCTATAGGCAATCAACAATTCCAAGTGGTGGTAATGTCAATAATTATCCACACCTAGAAAGAATCTCGCTCGCTGCTGCTCACCATCCACCTGCGTGCACCCCCCCACCCCCCTCTGATGCGCACCCTACGCGCTACTACCCTGTTTCCAGCCTCTCGCCGCACTGCGCCTGCCTTAACCCTTTCTCTCATCGCACTGCCCTTGCTACCCTTTATCAGCACGCTGTCCATGTCACTCCCAGCCCACCACACGCTACCCACTGACCCCTCACTCGGTCCCAGCCCGCCACGCGCTCGCTCACTGACCCCCCCCCCCCCCCCCCCCCCCCCCCCCCCCCCTCGTTTTGTTCAATGCCATCCTCCCCGTGAAGGCTTATTTCGACCTGTTCGGATAGTTCTCGTTTCTTGACATTGCTTGTTGGGGTTTTTGCAGAGGAACGTCTTCTTTAACTCCTTTTCCACCACAACAGTAGACACATATGGAGGCTCATGCTCCACGCTAGAGGGACTTGCAAGAAGCCCCCTCGCCCAACCCTGCAAAGCCCACCATCCAACTTTCTCTTTTGGCGGTAGAGCAAGCGAGCCTCGCAGCAGAGGTGGAACGCCTTCAGACGACTTTTGTCATCTGCAAGATTCTTTGTACCAGACCCAGTAGAGGAGAGCTTCGTGATCTTCTCTAGGCGTGCCTTGTTGCAGAGGTGGGCAAGATCTTGGATGTTCAGGTCCTCATACGCGGATTCTATCAGATAGATTTTGAGACCTTTGAGATGGCATCCAAGGTCATCCCGATGAGCCCCTTGACTATCCGAGCAGTTCCAGCCCACTTTTGACAGTGGAGACATGGTTTTGACCCAACTTCAGATGTTTTGGTAGAGGAGGTAGACCTTCCCATCTCCATTTGCTTTCCTGTTTTGAGGAGGGAGTACCAAGCACTTTTTTCGAGGATAGGCTCAAAGATTGGGACTCTCCTGGAGACACCTCGCATGGTAGCCTCAGTAGCTGCCAAGGTGGCCGGCATTACCTCCGTACGTAGGGACACCCACACTCTCTTGAAGGCGAAAGCCTTTCTTACGACCCCCTCTCCTCGTGCGGGCGTCTCCCTTTGAAGCAATTCCTTGTGGTCTGACAAGCTTTGAAATTCTTCGATGTTGGGATTTCTTTGCCTACAACTTTACACTTTTTCTCGGTGACCCCTCACCAAACCTTGAGGCAGCCTGCTTCAGAGTTTATGTATTGTTCCTTGCACCTAGGGGGATAGAGGCCTTGGATTCATTGGTTGGCTTATCTTTTCCCCTATGCGGCAGGGACCAGGCTAGCTGGACTCTCGACTCAGTGTTGGAGTGGCTACAAACACAGGCCCTAGAGTTCTCTAATCACATGGGAGACCTAGGGGTTACAGACTTGATTCAAACTCTTTGGCCATTGGCCAAGTTTTCTGTGACACCTCTAGACGCAGCAGGATGTAGACACATTGTGGTTCACTTCTTTGCTGACACGCAGAGCCTGCCATGCTATGTACACATACATGAGGACTCCTAGATAGAGGAGGTTGCTTTACGCACGGCTCGGTCTACTTGGGCTTGGGCTAGACACTCTTTGCAATCACGCCTATCTCAAGGACACTCGGATGCGGAATAATCCCCATCCAAGCCTGTCTCAAAGATAGCACGGTTAGCTACTACGGTAGCATCAGTTCTCTCTTGCTCCCCATGAGGATCGTCTCATGGAACGTACATGGATAAGATGGCCCTAGTTTCAACGTTAGAGGGTCCGACTACGTGAGGAGCTTCAGTGATTCCTTGTGGGAGGGGAGATTGACCTTCTTATGCTACATGAGAATCATCTGTGTGAGAGCCGCATTAGACGTTGTGGTCATCTTTTGCGTGGATGATATGAGACTTTTTGGTCAGATGCATTTGGACCTTGAGGCATCCAGGGCAGGGTATGTATGACTATTGCGGATTCTTTGCAGCAGGCCATTGTGGGAAAATGGATTATTGTGTCAGGCAGGGCTCAATGGATCACTATGGAGGTTCAGGGTTGTCTTGTGGGCTTCCTAAACATCTATGCACCCAATGTGGAGAGTGCACATGCAGAGTTTTGGTCTTAGATTGTTGACTCTTTGACGCAGGCAGAGGAATGGTGCATAGGGGGTGACTTCAACATGTTGGGGGACCCCTCTGATAGGATTGGTGGTAGCCATACTATTGTGCATGGAGTTGAGCTAGCAGCTTGGGAGAGGTTTTGTATCACTCTGCGGGTTTCAGATGTGTGGCAACATTCTAGCTTTGTGAGGCCCCCAGATAGCCTACTGGCCTTCTCTCATTCAGAACGCAGAGTGGGAGGCATGAATCTATCTCAGATAGATCGCTTCTACACTAGTGACCACTTCTATGACTTGGGTGGGACAATTGGCATTCTGGTAGGGACTTCCTTTTTGGACCATTCACTAGTGATCCAGATAGTGGCTGCTAGGCAGAGGAGGGGGAGCACGATGCTACGCATCCTTGAGAGGGTCTTGATGGACTGTGCGCTCAGAGAGCAAGTGGAGGCTCTTTGGATAGAGAGCTTAGACATGCAGGAGTCTCTTGCTGACAGAGTGGCCTCAGGACTTGCTCAGCTTAGTCCTTTATTTCTTTAAGAATCTTTGGCTCACGTGGCTGTAGTGAGAGAGGAGGAGGAGTGTCTCTAACGGGATGATGTTTCCTTGCAAAGGATGCAAGAGCGACATCCAGACAGTCCTTGGTTCAAGCAGAAGCACAGCAGGCTTGCCAGGAGCTTGTCAGCACAAAGGAGAGGTGCCATGAGTTTTCTTTCCATCGACAAGCATCTCAGTGGACCCAAGATAAATAGACCTCTTCCTTTTTGTTGTTGCTAGTCTCTTTTCAGGATGAGAAGAGGACAGGGCCTGTTTTCTTTGCAGGTAAGGATAGTGTACTACTATTCGGCAACGGCAAGTCAAGTTTCCTTAAAAAAAGAGAATTTATTAGTTTGCAAAGAAAACCCAGGTGGGTGACAGAGTGAGAGGCACTTTCTTTGAGGCAGTGGGACCCCGGCATACGCATGCCAAGGTCAGCCAATTGAGGAGGCCGATGGGTCAATTGCTTTAGAGCCAGAGGACATGCATGGAATTGCTACTGACTTCTACCATGATCTACTGTCTGTAGAGCCTCAGTCAGAGCGTCAGGATCTATGCAGAGAACAGGTGTGGGCACAGATGCCTTGTCTTGTGACTAAGGATATGCGCCAGAGGCTTGAGCTACCTCTTCATCTAGAGGAGCTACACATGGTTCTTAGAGCACTCCCCGTGGTAGCTGTCCATGTGAGGATGAATTGACTCCCAATTTTTTCTTGGAGTATTGGGACTTGCTTGGCTTAGATCTTTGCAATGCTTTTTAGTTCATTCTGCAAACAGAAGAGATGCGTGACATCACACTTCTAGAGAGCATTATACATGGGACACAGACATGTTTTGTCAAGGAGTGTAGTATCCTTGTCAACGTCTTTACTTTTTGGGAGGCTTCTTCCCTCGTGCGGCTTTGTGGTGAGGATTTGGTGATACTTCTTCTCAACTTTGAGAAGGCCTACAACAGAGTTGATTGGAACTTTTTGGAGGGCACTCTACGCAGGATG
The DNA here is from genome assembly GCF_014529385.1 of Adiantum capillus-veneris. NCBI lineage: Eukaryota > Viridiplantae > Streptophyta > Polypodiopsida > Polypodiales > Pteridaceae > Adiantum > Adiantum capillus-veneris. The sequence goes on from NC_140934.1 coordinate 118,424,028, forward strand.
GGCTTCTCAGATGATTAGATCATAGGTGTGTCATCTCTGTACAGACGAGCACACAATCACATACTTTTGTCAAGAGGTAGACGTGATCGGTTCATGCTCACACATTCGGTCGGACATGGCTGCCCTCTTGCCCCCTTCCTCTTTCGGTTCTATGATGAGGCGATGAGTAGGTTTTTGGTTTCATAACAGGTTGGTTTACATGGCTTAGCGCTCCCTATTCGGGGAGATGAGCTACTGGACACTGAGCTTGCAAACGACTCAGCCTTGTACTTGGATGGCCAGGAGGCAAACCTTCACACGTGTGATCAAGCTCTTGAGACTTTTTGTTGTGCATCAGGAGCACTAATCAACTGAAGAAAGACAATGGCTTTCTTGGTTGGTAGTGCTCATATGCCTGATTGGATGTCAGGTGAGGGTTTCAGGTGGATTCCCTCAGGGGCTGCAGTTCAGTACTTGGGTTGCCAGGTTGGTTTGGACTTGTTTCCCGAGCAATAGATTGCTCCCCTCCTCCTGTTCCTTAGGAGGAATTTGTTACATTGGAGCTCCACACGACTCTCTTTGGTAGACAGAGTTGTAGTGTCCAACCAGGTGTTGTTGGCTACTATGTGGTACATCACTTCTTGTTAGATCTTTTTGACCTCTTTTATCAGCTAGGTAGAGAGGCTGATCAAGAACTTCCTTTGGTCAGGACATGACACTCAGATAGCCTGGGCCAAAGTGAAATGGCAGATCATCATTCTTCCTTGTTCTAAGGGAGGATTGGGGATCATAGACCCGACACATCACAACAGAGCCCTTCTTGGGAAGTTTATCGTCAGAGGACTTCTTCCAGGAGAGGAGCCGTGGAAGGAGTTCTTGCTTTAGCAGCTTAATGCTAGGGTGTCTTAGGCTGGAGGCCCCTGGCGACCCTTGACTAGATGGATTTTCACAAAGATTTGCAGAGTTGGCTTGAGCAGAGTGGAGGACCGCTTTGCTGTGAGTCTGCTCCGATCTTGGGAGCTGCCTGGAGTAGCGTCAGCCTACTTGCATGGAGGAGCACCTCAGACAACCCCTTGTTTGGAACCCCATGGTTAGCACTCAGAGAGGCCACTTGGTTGGTAGTCGGCCTCATTTTTCTTGGGGTCCCATGGCAGAGGGTCCAGCATGCACTTTAGGTGACTAGCTACATTTTTCAGGCTTGTCAGAGGAGCTTGAGGGCATTCAGCTATAGGGCATGAAAGGGGTGTAGAGCATGTGTAAAGACATCTCAGAGGTAGTACCAGCTGAGTGGCTCACAGCTCTCAAGTCAGCAGCACCCAGATGGATGGGGGCCTTCACGCGACTGGAGGTTCTCATCTTAGTTGGGGCTTGCTCAGAGACTATACCCTCCCTGTTTTTTGAGCTACAGGGTGAGGGACGCTTACACCGAGTTGCAATAGAGGGCCCACAGGTGGTAGTACTTTTTCAAAGGATCCAAGTGGTGGGCATCTGTGGGAGGACTTGTGTCATAGATCTTGATCCAGCAGCTCTCTTGAGACTGGCCACTGGAGACTGTGGGCTTGGGAGAGCTGTCCACTAGCACGAGTATAGTGGGATCCTGGAGAGTGTCTTTGGAGGGACCCTTTATCCTCACAGACCATCCACCTTCCTTTCAGTACAGTGTTCGACTGGGACGTCATATACTGGCAGCACAGACAGAGGCTCATCCTGCTGTAACACCTCATTGGTAGGAGGAGGGTCTCACAGCTGAGTTCTTGGCAGCCTTTTGGGAGAGGTTGTGGGACTCCAGACAGCCGAGGAGAGTCACTTTTTTCCAATGGCTAGTTGCACACCGAGCTACAGCAGTTGGGAGCTGGCTTGTACATAGTAGTCTCTTGGCCGCATGTGCAGCTTGTGACCATCTCGTGGAGAGTCAGTGTCACTGTCTTTGGGAATGTCCTTTGGCACAACATGTGTGGCTTAGTGTTCTTTGGCTGATGCCAGCTCTTTCCACAACTCGGTAGTACACTTGGGGGGCAGCTGCTTGATCCACTCTCACGGGCCAAGCACTTCAGTTTGAGCTATCCTCCACCAGCAGGATAATAGTGATGCAGGGGGGTCGCACTTTACTCTAGCGTGCTACAGAGCTTACTCCACAGGAGTGGTGCAGTGAGAGAGAGGAGTGTTGGGAGATCATCAGTGTCCTGACACTCTGGTTCATCTGGCGGGCCCGCTACTTCCGCATATTTGAGGCTCGCCCTGTGCCACCAGCAGAGATTGTTTGGGATCTTGGCTTGAGCTGGTCCATACTCTTAGAGGACTGTTTGAGAGAATCCAGGGCATCTCCGATCGCATGCAAGAGTGCAAAGAGTCTTTGCTTCGACTCTAGCATCCTGGGCCTTTTTTCACCATGGTCCAGGGTGTGCTCAGACGGCACTATCATTCACCTATGTGGCTCTTCCCTCCTCCCATCTCTTGATTTAGCCTCATTGTATATATGCTGTTTTTTCATTGGGAGAGTCTCCCCATCATGCTTGTTGTAGCCCTCTCTTGCAGAGGTGGATGTAGCCCTATGGGCAATTTTCATTAACTAATATAAGGATCTCTTTCTCGGAAAAAAAAGACTCTTAGGCCAATCACTAGTATGCCCTTGACACGCCTTTGCTAAAGCTTTAATAATAGGTGGATGCCCTCTTTCACTTTTCCCATTATCCTCTGGATTGTATGTTGTAGTGAGAGCTAGTTTAACATCCATACGAGCAAAAAACTCTCGAGCTTCATCTGCATCCAGCTCTCCTCTATCAACAGTAATTCTGCCAACACATCCATACCTGGAAATAACATCTTCAAGTAAGAACTTGCATACTGAATTGGTAGCTTTGGTACGCAAAGCTCTACCTTCAACCTGGTTACCTAGTAAGATCTTCTCTATCAAGAAAAATGTACCTCATTTGCCACACACCTATTGGCATTTTAATCACTTCCACCACCAACTTGTGGTGCATAGCCAGTGGATAGGTGGGATGCAATCCATCTCGATGTACACATTAGAATATTGTTGGCAAATTAACCATGTCTCCACAAAATGAGACACATCTTTAGACATACCTTTCCACCAGTATTGGTCCTTGATCTTTAAAAAAGTTGCCCATACTCCTTCATTTCTATCCCATAAGCTTTCATGAATCTCTTTTATCACATGTTGTTTAGTTGCCTTGTCGCACACAACCCGCTGTGGCACTCCTCCTTTAGAAAATAGTCGTAGGCCTTTTTTTTAATCCTTTTATACTCTTGGTCGGTCCATCTTTCTTACCTAGTTAGAGTGCTTAGGTAGCATCCAATCAAAAGCCACCCCTCATAGAATTCTTCATAAAATACTTCAAAAACATGAGCAATATTACCACAATTTTCATGTAAATAAGATGATGTATAGAACTTCAAGCCAACATCATCACTTACTGTAAGCATTTCTTCTTCATCTTCAAACCTGGCCCTTAATAACATATGTGCAACAGGATTATCTCTACTTGCAATATGACAAAATTCAAGGTTAAGATACTCAATGTAGGCTATACATCGTAGCATGGCAATGTCTGGAGAGCAGTTTGCAATCATCCCTATCAGTGGTGGCAAGCAATATGTCTCTACCAAAATTGAAGCTCCAATAAAATATTCTTTATCAAACCTTACAGCAGTAGGCAACATCCCAAAGTTCTCTCTTAACCTATGGATAACCTCGTTGAAGAGCATTGAGCACCTTGGCTCCAAATCAAATTGCATACATGTGTCCTTCTACATCATCTTGGCCTATAGCCCACCCAATACCTATTGGGCTACTGTCAACTATTAAGATTACTGGCCTTCCGCATTTGTAGTCAACTTTCCTCAAGGTTGGAGCCTCGAGAAACATTGTCAAGTTAATTTCCCGATAGCCTACGTCTGAACTTCTTCCCAAACAAACCTTTTACCTTTTCTTAGCAACTAATAAAGCACCTTTGCAACATGAGAAAAGTGTGGTAACCAAATAAGGTAGAACACACATGCACCCAGAAATCGATGAGCTTCAGTATAACTGAAGAGCATGTTTCCTTCTTCTTTTGGATAGCTTCAACTTTAGCTGGACTTGGCCTTCTACCCTCTGAATTGCACATATGCCCCACAATTAGGACCTCTTTAGCACCAAAATTTGATTTTTTTCCTGAAAGTGTTAAGTCAACTTCTTCAAGCCTAGATAAACTAGCATCATAGCCAGCAATATGTTGAGCAACAAACCGTCGGTACCCCTCTGATCTTTTACCTCATCTTTGGATCCTTCTTTACATCCTATAATTGGTAGATCATCAATGAAAGGCTTAGTAACATGAGGGATAAAGTCTCTTAATAACTTATTCATGCCGTTCATCATATGAGCTACAAAATTAGTAGCACGTTGTGGCAGAGTGCACATCCTTACCAAACCTAGAGGAGTGTGCATTGTAGTAAGATCCCTACTCTCCAAAGCTAACTGGAATTGATAGTATCCAGAATAAAAATTACCCATGCGATAAATAGATATACCTGCAAAGGCCTCATCAAATTCATCCACAATTGGGCAAGTACCCACATTTCGGATTTACCTTATAACCGGCTGCATATCCTGAATGAACCTTAAAGTATCATTTTTCTTCGCAACGGTGAACCACCGATTAGAATATGGTGCACAAGATGGCTCAGAAATTCCCATTTTCATCTTCTCATTAACCAAATCAATAAGCTTTGGCATGTGAGCTTTAGGAATTGGAATAGGATGTAATATCCATGGCATGTGAGGAACATTGGATATAACCATAGACGAACAACACTTGGATCCACACATCCAATCTCACTTGGATCAAAATCAAAAGCTTTATCGTGTTTTTAGGGCATACCACCTTGAAATCATTTGATCTCCTCTTCGTTGAGGAATCCAATCTTCAGTTCCTCCAATCCTCTCCAATCTTTGGTTCCTCAAATGTCTCCTTAATCCACGCATCCAATCTCACTTGGCTCAAAATCAAAAGCTTTATCGTGTTTTTTGAGCATACCACCTTGAAAGCATTTGATCTCCTCTTCGTTGAGGAATCCATCCTCTCCAATCTTCAGTTGCTCCAATGTATCCTTAATAAACTTATGCCTAATGTTCTTTGGATTTCTGAGTATAGGTTGTCTAGAGCATTTCTTAATCACCTCATCACTTCTTTCTGGTAGAGGTGTAGCCACCTCACTTTCTTTGCAACAGTCTTGTATTTTGTCTCTACCTGTGCTTCAACTACTTTACCCAAATCATCCTCAATATGCATAAGTGCCTCATATATGCCTAGCTCTTCATACATGTCCATTGAGGGGACCTTAACAACTTCAGTTTTGCTTTGTAAACTATATTGCATGTTCTCATCAATCTCTAACATAATATCTACATAAGATACCTCTTTAAAGATCCCTGAAATCACATCATCTAGTTCAATCATATCACATCGCTACAATTCACGTTGGATACTTGAAACATACTGCTTCTCCCACTTTGGCAAATCATTAAATTTCCTGTAAGATGCTGAACCTTCAGATGTTAACCCCAAAAACCCTAAAGAGAAATCTCTTCTTTGCACGAACTTCTCCTCACTTGTACCACCATAGTCCCGCTTTATAGTGGCACTTCGAGAAAATTTTGTGCAAACCTATGTTCTTTGAACTCCTTGCGTATTTTTGGCAATGGATGATCACGTAGATTGTCTTTGTTCCTGGCATGGTCAACACATACAAGCAAGAATTGAACCACTTTCTTACCATCTCGACTCTGAACCTTGGCATAGGCCGAGCCATCATCTAGAACCTTTGTCTCCATAGGAACAATTCTAATGTAGGGTTGTCCCAAAATCAGCGGATAGGAGGAATTCTCCTCCCCGACAATTACCTTAACATTTGCACATGCACCATGAGCATGTTGGTAGCTCAAATCCGCCAATCGTGATTCACATCAATAGGCCATTTCCCCTTTTTGTGCAATCTTTTTTCCATTAGATTTATCTCCAATCCATGATCTACAAGTGCTAAGACCGGTTCTTCAATCACGCCAAGCTTCACAATAGTTTTAGTTGTTGCCCTTGCCCAATGAGTCCTTGAAAAGTGATTCTTGGGTATAATATCATTGTCTTCCTCATCATTAAAATGAACATGTCTTACCTCGGGTACAATCGGGTTTGAAACCACCATAGGCCTCAACTCTTCATCTTCAAGATCTTCAAAGTCTTCTTCATAATCATCCAGAATTGCTTCAATGTGTCGAATCATCTGGCTCTTAATTGACTTTGGATCCTGTTCATATGGTATCTGCCCCTTTATTTTGATAATATCGATGATCTCTTCATGGAAATCACGCTTGGAAATTCCCAAAATATCACCCAATGTGAGCTCCACTTTACGATTAATATGGGCACTTCAAAGACCTTCTTTAGATATGTCACTAATTCAATTTCAGATTTCAGCTTATAAGAGGGTCCCCTAGGCTTACCTTGCCTTATGTCCTTGGGTGCCTCCTCCATAACCTCTTCAGGAGCGGGCTTAGAAGCAGGCCTTTCCTCTTTCTTGATGTTGGATCTCATTGCCCTTTATGATGTTCCTGCAACTTCTTCATCCCTTTTCCACTTCTCTTCCACCATAGCCTCATTAGCTTGAGACTTAGCAATAAATGCATATACTAAGAGAGAATCCATCGGATCATTCCACCCTGTGGTTTCTCGAATAGAACTCCCTACTTGCTGTAGTTTTCCATAAATTACCTTCCTTGATTTTGATGTCTTCAAAGCATAAGTCCACGATTGGCCCTTTGTACGTGCACCATCATCATCTCCCTTTCCATACACCTGCAGTCCATATGTGGCTGCTTCCACAAGAGCAACATTATGTTGCATTTCTTCCACTAGATTTTTCATTCTGCCCCTACCAAAGTTCAAGCGAAGCAATTCACCTATTGCCCTATGGTGAATATTCATGTCTTTCAAAAAAACCACATTTCTTTTATAGGCTTCATCAAAGTCATCACACTCCTTAACATATCTATGGTCTTCACTATCGCACCATATCCATCAATTTTCCCAACCCTTGCGTGGTGGTTACTGCTTAGGCTCTGAAGTAGACCCCTTTGCAGCTAACCCTTCAAGTTTTACAGCTTTAAGATTTAAATTTATCTCTTGAATACCTTTCACCAATTTGTCAAGAATTGGCTCCTCCACTTTGGTATTTGACAAGGATGAATTTTCCTTAGTGTCCTCTTCAAGAACATCCATCACATCAGCCACAATCAACTTATCAACTCTCATCTACCGTTTCACGATCATATTCACCACTTTAGTGACTATCTTTCAGTTAGATGTTAATCCCAATTCACTTGTCAAATCCTCCAGCAATTGCGCAAAACTATTTTGAAGTCATGGATCAGCAGCCTAAATAAACATTTCAACCTTCTAATCCTTCATCAAACGCTGCTTTGTCGAGGATAAGTTAAGTTTCTTTTCAAACTCTTGCAGCAACTCTCATGAAAATAAATTTTTATTTTTCTTATGCATCCACTCTATCTGGTTACCCTTTGTGAATCCTCAAGAAAATATTCCTCCTATAATGCCTTCTTGAATTCCTATCAATTTGGTCCTTGAGCCGCCCGAATCTCTTTAATTCGGCCCCTAAGTTCTGGCACTGCAAGTAGATGAAACCCTTCCACTACATTCTGATAATCAATTCCATTATCTTCCATTGCTTGCTCGTAGATATTGCAAAATTTGATGATATACCAGCCTTCAAATCGTTGTAATTTCTCTGTAACTGTTGACGGGAGCAAAGCAAACTCCGAACCCCCGACGGCCTCTAAAACACCGGGGATCGAATGGAGCGCCTCGAGCCTGTCATGGTAAAGCAAACAGGGGCACCACCTAGCTTCAACAGCTAGGATGCAAACAACACATCACCATAACAAAGTTTTCATCCAAGAGAGATGGATGCTTGGGAGTAATGATGAAGAGGAAAGGGAATGAGATCAAGTGAGAGAGAGAGAGAGAGAGAGAGAGAGAGAGAGGGGGGGGGGGGGGGGGGAAGGGGTATAGCGGCTTAGTACTTAGGCACCACAAAAGGATGGCGAATCCGCACACCCTTCACACATACACAAGCCCACTCCAAAACACAAGACTAGGTGGCAATTCCGCACACCTCACATGGGCAAAACATTGCAAGAAAACATACTCACAAAACCTCAATCTTTATTTAGAGAATAAGGCGATGAAATGGGGAGAATAGGGTAGGGGAATGAGAAGGGAGAGAGTGGTAGAGCACATGGCGGATAGGTGGGAGTTGATGGCGAAGACTCGCACGAGGGTTATGGCCATCATCCTTCATTTAGTTGCCCTTCATCTTCCATAGCCAAGGGTGTAGAGGTCATGCTCAAGACAAGCATGGTGATTGCGGTGATGGTGTGTGTGTGTGCACTAGGCACACACAGTGCATAGTGTATTCTTTGGTGATGTTGTGTGTGTGTTTAGTGTGATGGTGACCCCTCTTTATATAGGGGAGGAGGGGGGAGAAATTCTAGAATTTAGAAATGAAGAAATCATTATCTACATAGGCCATGTGACTGTGGGCCCCACTTGTCTAGCTCTGTGTACATGTGCCAGAACAGCAGTCTCATGAGAGAGAGACTAAGAGAGAGAGATGGGGGAATGAAAAAAAGTGAGAGGTGACATGGAGAATAAAGTAATTACAAGAGGGGAGAGAGGGGAGTGTGTTTAGAGGTGAATCTGTGTGCAAATGTGTGTGAACACAAGAAAAATCAGGTAACCACCGGGTGGGGATGGGTCTGTGGGCACCTTTTTCAGTGAAACTGAGTGTGTGTGATTGTGGGGGAGGTTATTTAGCTACAAGACAAGAGACATGGCGCCCTTTAGAGATAGAGGGGGGTATTTGGGTCATGGGATATGATAGGAGAGAGAAAGGGGGGGTGGGGTATACTATTTTGGAAGATAGGATAAGTTGCATGTGAGTTAGGGTGCATTATTGGTGAGTTAGAATGCATTATTGGTGAGAGGTGGGGTAGCTTGAGGGGAGAGAGAAAGGAGAAAGGACAAGGGGAAGAGAGAGGGGGTTGACCTTTTGAGTGGAGGAGAGGAAAAGGGACACACGGCGGGGCATCAGTGAAGAAAAAGGAGGCAAGGTGGGGATGGGCTGCCCCGCAGGCATGAGGTGGCCTATTTTACCTTTCTCATATATTTACATAATCATACTTTATTTTTTTTCTTACTTTTCCAATGCCTTTTATCACTCCCTCCCTAAGAGGAGGTTTCCATGGGGTGGGGACGAGAGAAGAGGGGTATGGGAGCTTGGCTTGTGAAAAGCCCCCATCATTAGCCCTCCCCTTTTGGTTAGAGGCATTCATATCTCTAGCTCTGTTTCTTCTTCCGCTTAGCTGTAGGATCCGATATCGAGTTGCCTTGTGAACTAGCCATTCCATTTGGCTATTGGTGAGATTTCTGGGATATTCATGAATCTGTAACAGGTCCGAGTGATAACTTGTTCCTTGGAATAGTGTCGGTTGATTAAAGGGAAAGCCCATGGCTTCCAGAACTTTGTGCCAATGTCCTCTTGGATCCCAAGTGAAAAATAGGATCATTGTTTGCAGTGTCCGAAAAATAAAATTTGCATGCCAAATTGGATCAAATTTGTAACCACCAGTAGCGAGAGGGGAAATGAGCATCTTGGCTCCTGCAAAGACAGAACTGAAAATTATGATTCCCAAGAGTGTACCAAGAATCCACCATATATGGCCGCCTTGTTGGTGTGGTGAGCTCAAGTTGTCTTCAGAGTCCTGCTTACTACCATTAGAAAAAACTGCAAGCATATCATGCTTCTTTTGGGTGTGCTCAAACATGTCAGCTTCCTTTACTGATGCTAATAGCAAGCCACCTACCTTGCGGCTTAAATACAAGCGTAATCCACTTACGTTTCTCCAAAGAGAGGATGCACTATTTGTAAAAAATTGTACCAAATTGCGAATGAGGTATTTATTCTTGCATTCTATCAGGCTTTTGTCTATCCATGGATCCTTTGCTCTTATCTCCATGCTAATCTTCTCTCTATATGTTAGAGCAGCTAGCCATAGCCATAGGTCTGATGCATCCCATGCAAACACAATGCTGTGTTGTGGAGGAGTTTGGAACATCCTTAAAAGGTTGGCAACATATTGATCATCAAACTTACTCTGAATACCCTCACATAAACTGGAGGCATTACCCATATCCAAGTTTATAACACCCTTCAGTAGACTAGAGGCATTACCCATCTCCAAGTCTATAACACTACACAATAAAGTCTTGCTCGGCTGCCAAGCCTCTGGAGCAATAGCCAACTCCAAACCTTCAGTCATACTTACCTCTTCGTTATGGTCCTCAAGTGAACTGACTTGATGCAAGATTCCTTTAGCTTGCTACACTATCCTGGGTCTATGCTGGTGCACAGGCTTCCGTTTTCAAAGCCCTCCCCTTTGCTTGATATGTTGTCCATCTTCTGCAAAACCTTACTAACAGGCTGGTTTTCCTCTTCTCTTGTATCTTTCATGACCTTTGCATTCCTCTTACTCTGACGAGGCCTAATCAACACTTTACACCTTCTTATCCTTACTGCCCAATGCTGTCGATTGATCGCTTTGGTTCCTATTTCATTCAAGGTTAAAGATGTACTCACATTTGTAACACAATTTTCTTGACTTACCTCCCCCACCTGGGTAGCATCTTTTGATTCTTTAACCTCTTGTTCCACTGCTTGAGTTCTTTGAATAGTCTTCTTACTTGATCCTTCTTTTGTTACACTCATTTTGACCTCTTCTGCAAGACCAATGATACTTGGTGTGCGGGTACCATTTGGTGGTGGGCGTAGGATGATTGTAAGTGGTGATTGTGGAGGACGTAGAATTTGTGTTGGTTGGGCTGGTGCTCGGGGTGGGGGTGTTCTTTCTCTAGGGGGTGACAATTGGTTCCTCCTACCTTCTCTGTTATAGTTTTGTTGTGTTTTGGGACAGTAGTACATACCGTGATCATCTTCTCCGTAGTTGTTGCAGTGATACTCCCTGTTTTGTCATCGTGCTCATCCAGGGTCTTGATCTCTTTCTTGACTCCTCCCTTGCTGTATTAAGTGGATAGACAAATTCTGCAGTTGGTCAGTAATATGGGCCAACATATCTTGTTGGTCATCTCTTACCCCAAGAGCCGGTGGTGGTGGTGGAATGGTGGTTGTCGTAGTTGCTGGTCGATGCGATGTTCCTGATTCTGTTGACTCGGTTTCTTTGGCTTTCATTCACAGCTTCTTGTCTTTAAGGCGAGCAATCTCAACGGCTAACTCGTACGTAGCTGGGAATCTACCTTTCACCTTCTCCTTGAGAAGAGACCATAAGCCATGCGTGAACCGATCTTTTTTTAGGAAATCGGGTGCAGCTTCCCCCCTAGCCAGTGACTCAACCCACCGTTCCAACAAATCCACAAATTTGGACTCATAGGTGGCATATTCTAAAAGACCCTCCTGCTTCAAGTCTCTCAACTTGTCCCACAAATTTTCTGAAGTGGTACCTCCCCCAAAGCGCCTCTTCAAAGCGGTTTTTAAGGGTTTCCAGTCATCCTTGGTTGCTTGTGAAAGTGCATTGTACCATGATCTAGCTTCTAGCTTCATGAGATGCTTAAAGATTCTAACCCGGGATTCATCCGTATCTTTGTTGCTCACTACACATGCTACTTCAAAGTCATCTAGGAAGTCTGTTACCAAATCCTCCCCCTTCTTTCCTTTAAATGTTGGAAATGCTACACTTGCCATGATTACTGAGAGAGAGCTAGAAAGACACACTGCTTAACTTGCAAAAGTTTTTTTCTTCTTTACAAGGAGTCGTGTATACCCTCTTATACTAGGACATAGATTAAAACTTCAAACAGTACATTTCCTTGTACCAAAGGTAAGACAAATGGTTGGTCTGATGCCAGAACCTCCAAAAACTGACCCCCACCCGGCATGGTGTCAATGACGTGTTGGTAGTGAGCCTTCAAATCCAGTATTACCTTGATTGAGCATACACGTGTTGGTATGTGTGATCTGTCTTGAGGTAGGTTGTACTGATTCATGTGAAGCTTAGAGGTGCTTAGTCACTGTCCAAGCTTGTGGGAGAGGGTGGTGTTCTTTCCTGAAACAAACTCAGTAGATCCCTAGTTTCTCTAGTGAGAGTGTGAGCCAATGCTTCCGTTATCTGTGCTGCAACATCAGGTGCGACTTGAAAATTGACTATGATAATTACCTCGGTGACTTGAGTTACCCGATTCTCAAAGTAGAATAGTGTTGATTCTCTATTGTGTAGAGCTCCTTCCATTTTGTTGTTGTGGGTTGGTTGTAGGTTGCGGACATGGTTTCGACCTTCTCCTTCTTCTTCTTGGCACTTGGCCTATGTATATCCATTGGGTTTGGCGTGTTGGTTGACTCTCCCACTGCAAATCGATTACCATTACGCCTGGCACTCGAGGTTCGATGGAGATGCGGAGTTCGTCTAGTTGTGCTTGGAGCTCTTCTTCTTCTGTCGTCCAATTAGCAAATCCTGCTAGCCATTCATCCATTCACAATAGTTTAGGGGTTTCAGTCTTGTAAACTGAAGGGTTTCATGAAAAGATCCTCAGTGGGGGCACCAAATGACGAGAGCAAAGCAAACCCCGAACCCCCGACGGCCTCTAAAACACCGGGGATCGAATGGAGCGCCTTGAGCCTGTCATGGTAAAGCAAACAGGGGCACCACCTAGCTTCAGCGGCTAGGACGCAAACAACACACCACCATAACAAAGTTTTCATCCAAGAGGGATGGATGCTTGGGAGTAATGATGAAGAGGAAAGGGAATGAGATCGAGAGAGAGAGAGAGAGAGAGAGAGAGAGAGAGAGAGAGAGAGAGAGAGAGAGAGAGAGGGAGGGGGTATAGCGGCTTAGTACTTAGGCACCACAAAAGGATGGCGAATCCGCACACCCTTCACACATACACAAGCTCACTCCAAAACAGAAGACCAGGTGGCGATTCCGCACACCTCACATGGGCAAAACATTGCAAGAAAACATACTCACAAAACCTCAAGTTTTATTTAGAGAATAAGGCGATGAAATGGGGAGCATACGGTAGGGGAATGAGAAGGGAGAGAGTGGTAGAGCACATGGCGGATAGGTGGGAGTTGATGGCGAAGACTCGCACGAGGGTTATGACCATCATCCTTCATTTAGTTGCCCTTCATCTTCCATAGCCAAGGGTGTAGAGGTCATGCTCAAGACAAGCATGGTGATTGCGGTGATGGTGTGTGTGTGCACTAGGCACACACAGTGCATAGTGTATTCTTTGGTGATGTTGTGTGTGTGTTTAGTGTGATGGTGACCCCTCTTTATATAGGGGAGGAGGAGGGAGAAATTCTAGAATTTAGAAATGAAGAAATCATTATCTACATAGGCCATGTGACTGTGGGTCCCACTTGTCTGGCTGTGTGTATATGTGCCAGAACAGCAGTCTCATGAGAGAGAGACTAAGAGAGAGAGATGGGGGAATTAAAAAAAGTGAGAGGTGACATGGAGAATAAAGTAATTACAAGAGGGGAGAGAGGGGAGTGTGTTTAGAGGTGAATCTGTGTGCAGATGTGTGTGAACACAAGAAAAATCAGGTAACCACCGGGTGGGGATGGGTCTGTGGGCACCTTTTTCAGTGAAACTGAGTGTGTGTGATTGTGGGGGAGGTTATTTAGCTACAAGACAAGAGACATGGCTCCCTTTAGACAGAGAGGGGGGTATTTGGGTCATGGGATATGATAGGAGAGAGAAAGGGGGGGTGGGGTATACTATTTTTGAAGATAGGATAAGTTGCATGTGAGTTAGGGTGCATTATTGGTGAGTTAGAATGCATTATTGGTGAGAGGTGGGGTAGCTTGAGGGGAGAGAGAAAGGAGAAAGGACAAGGGGAAGAGAGAGGGGGTTGACCTTTTGAGTGGAGGAGAGGAAAAGGGACACACGGCGGGGCATCAGTGAAGAAAAAGGAGGCAAGGTGGGGATTTTACCTTTCTCATATATTTACATAATCATACTTTATTTTTTTTCTTACTTTTACAATGCCTTTTATCACTCCCTCCCTAAGAGGAGGTTTCCATGGGGTGGGGACGAGAGAAGAGGGGTATGGGAGCTTGGCTTGTGAAAAGCCCCCATCACTGTCTAACAAGCTCTGTGAATCCGCTCCTATAGGTTATGTTGTTCTTGAGCAGCCTGTTGTTGCTACATATAAGCTACAAATATGTTGCATCAGCTGTTGCATGGCTACCTTTTGCAGTGTAGACATCTTCCTCCACAAGATTTTCCCACCCCGGCTCAATTTTGTGTCAAGTTTACAAGGTTGTTGAGGGATTAAGGGTTCGAAGGCGAGCCTGGTCAGCGTCGGTCTGCTAGCTGTGGGAAAAGAGGGGAGAAAAATAAGCACCACATCGTGCGATAGACCAATAGCTTCTTTAAAATGAAATTAAGTACAAAAACTAATGGATTTGCTAACATGAACAAGATAAGACACACGTTGCCCAAGCAGCACTGTAATGTAGTTTAGTTGTAGATTATGGAGTTTAAACTCCCTTACAACGGGTTAACTCAATTGAAAAATGATACATAGGGAAAATAGCTAAAGAATCTACATAGAAGTGGTGTAAGCAGATGGGGAGCTAATGCGATCTCAATGACGATAAGGTATGCGGACGTATCGTCCTTTCAATAACTCCCTTCTCTTGATCTATTTGTTCTCCCAAAGTTCTCTGTTCTTCCCTTCCCCAAGAAAAACTCTCTGCCCAATAAAAACTTTCAACAACTCAAAAATGCCCCAAAAATTTGGGTTTTATAGCCCAGTTTCTCCTTTTTTAGTAAATCCCAAGAGCACGTCACACTTGTCCCCTTCAACTTTCCTTTTTGCATGTAGAATTTCCTCTTAACATGAAAATGTACTCTCTCTCTTTCTCATTGCTTTGTGCACCGCGGGGAGGGCCCCTTAGCACTAGCGATATCGCTAGTGGGGCTCCCCTTTTCTCTTCAAAATAGTTTGCCATTAATGCTCGTGAGAACTCACCCAGTCATAGCTTCCACGTCAACTTTGCAAATGCACGCCATTAATGGATGTCACCACCATCGACTACAACAAAGGGTTGCACCATTGGTCGCCATCATCCACGCCACATGCAGCGCTAAAATCCTTCATGGTTCAGATCTCCAGGAGCTCTCTCTTTCCTAAATACCATGAGAGATTAGTGTTGAGCACCCCATGTGGGTTAATCTCCCCCGCTTCCTTGCTGCCTGGCAGCAGCCCATGGAGTGGCCCTTCAAAGCTCCCCAAAATCACCACAAGAAGCATTAAAAAAATGTGTTTTTGTCCCTTGCTTCAACCTTCTACATATTAATGCTCAAGAACTTGGTGATCAAGCCATCAAGCCTCGGTGAAATTCCATCACCCCAACTTCAAATCATTTGGCCTTTGCGAACTTTTGACTTTTTTGGATCCACCAATTGAGGCGATCAAAACCGAGAAAAGTCATTTTGTACCTCACCACCCACTAATAACTGATGTCGACTTCAACTCGCATTATCTTGCTGATCCGCTCTCTGATTGACAAGCCATAAATTCCTATAGCCTTCACTTGCCACATACTTTGCATACAAACACCGACGAGGGTTCAAATCCTTTAGATGACAGATTAATCAAGACGACCAATCTGGTACAAAACTGGCCCTTGGTAAAACTTAAATTGGCAGTCTCCTTGTAACAAGAACTCTGATTATTGATCTAAAAAGACCGATGTTTCCCACAAGATAAACACTTTAGGCCCATGCATTCTCTTCATCTCTGGTCCCTCATCTGCAGTTGCTCAATCCAGTACAGATCTGCAAACCGCTTGAACTTCAAACTGGCATAACTTCTTTACCATAGCTCCAATTGAGAGCCATAAAGACAAGCCTGTAGAGCACTTCACGTACTACAATTCTAATCAATAAACTCCCAGCTATTACCACTTCAAGCATACTCTCTTCTAGCATTAACAAGAAAAATTTTGGCCCTTTAAAGCTGCATCTAGCATACATTTAGCTTAAAATCAGTTTGTTATCAAGCCCTGACCACACTGATCAATAAATACATAGCCTTCAAAGAATCTTAATTTGCATCCCTCTTATCACTTTCCCTCCATGGAAGTGGAGTTGCACGACAACGTGTGCACCACAACAAATTCAAGTGAGTGAACTTCCTGAATCCTCACCACAATGGACAACCATAATCAGCATCTCAAATTAGCTTTATGAAACTGTCTTTTAATCTAAACCTATTTCAGTAAATAAATAATCCAATCTATGTTGCACACATTGAAATATTGAGGTCTCGGCATGTTGAGTACATGATATTGTAGACACACGTGAGCGTCCATCATCAATAGCGGTGGGCAATAACAATGATAGCTAGTTGCCAATCATATACAACATAGAAGGACTACATGGAGAGGAATAGCAGCTAGGGATCATGCCCCAGATGATGGCACCTTTCGTTCATGCTGACTCACAATTTCCATCAATCAGTGCCACCCACTTTAAGCAAGGGTGGTTGGTGCACCTGCCAACCTAATATGAGGTTGCAACACCTCATGCTTCAGTGGTGCACGACCCTAGCCCCATTAGCTTCTAGGCATAAACCATTGGCATGGAGCAACTCCATTTGAGGGGTCTATTCAACACCACCCACCTTTGCAATGCTCCACCAACAACTCCACACTCTCGTACATGTCCTACATGTAGAGCACCTCTTACGATAGGTCATCTAATTGTCACTTTGTCTCCGCCTCATTCTCTCTCTCTCACATACACATAGTACAATAAGTTTCTCTGTAACAAGATTGGGCACCCTCCTATTGTACATGGTTAACTACACTTGGGATAGCTGAAGTGTAATGACTAATTATTGTGTTGTCTTTTAATTTTTACTAATAGTAAAAATTTTAGTGATCTACATAGCATCAACTACTAAAAATTAAAAGGTGCTCTTAATGGCTTCAAAAAAATTAAAAGGCGCTCTTAATTCAAATATTCTACTCAAAAACAAGAAAAACAATGTGTTAATCTATAGCATGAAACGACATGCAATGACAAAGCACATAGATTCGCAACAATATCACCTAAGAAAGATGAATACAACATTGAGAGAGAGAGAGAGAGAGAGAGAGAGAGAGAGAGAGAGAGAGAGCACAAGGAAAATGCTAAAGAGAACTTAGAAGAAAACGCTAAAGAAAAAATGAAAGAGCAAAGAAACACCTATTTATATGGACACAAAAGGTCTTTTGACTTTTTATCTTCATTTGTCTTTTGATTTTCCACCTTCACTCGTCTTTTGACTTTCCACCTTCATTTGTCTTTTCATTTCCTAAACTCACCCTTCACTTATGCACTTAATATGTGTTGAGAGAATTTATATTTTTTGAGATTGGAGAGACCTAATACTATTAGTAAAAATTAAAAGATAGCACAATAAATATTAACCATTACATGCGAGCTATTCCAATAGTAGTTAACCACATACAACAAGAGGGTACCCAATCTAGTAACATGCTCTTTGGCTATAGCTCCTCTTCAACGAATCAATTATCTTCTTTCTCTCTCACACACAGAGACAAATGGGCTTTTCAAATCATCGCCTACTTTTTGATGGTAATGATGCATTGACAAAGGTGACATAGTGAAAAAAATAAAATTTATTTATTTTAGACGATTCTTTGTATTGAATATCTAGCCTTTTCCTTACATAAATGCTTTTTTTTTCTTCTTGTCCCATCAAGCTTCAAAATACCTCTGCTTGCCTAGGCTGGTGTCACACAAGGATGGGCATGCAGTAACCATGTTGAGATGGTAGACGTGCATTTGCCATAGTAAAAGGTAAAGATGGCATCAAGATTTTCATGGTCATGGCTTTCACGAGCCCTTCAAAAATATTTTACTTTATGTTGATTGCATAGAAGTCTCACTAGTGTTCAAAGAAAAGTGTGTTTCAGCTTAGCCTTGAGCTAGTTAGAAATTCAAGACATTCGGTTCATATGCGAGTAGAGTAAATATAGCAAAAAATATAGTGTAATTTGTAAGATTGTCCGCTTAAGAATTGGATTAAAGGGTTTTTCTACGTTTCCAATAAATGTTTTCCACGAACACTATGATGATAGGACTAGATAGGTCAACTCTTGTGAAAAATAACTTGAGTTTATTCATTGCACTTGCCTTCATTAGGTGACATTGGGATTTTCTTGTGTGTATTTTTCTTTTATACACTTTAAGTTTGACATGAAAATTGGCAGACACATGTGTGTGTGTGTGTGTGTGTGTGTGTGTGTGTGTTTTGAGGGGACCAACCTTAGACCAAACAACTTTATTTTAAAGTTCAAAAAGTTGAGCTCCACCTCTTTGCTGCCCAAGTTCTCAAAAGAAAGATTCAAAGTGAAGAAGTGGCTTTGAAAGTTGAATTTAAAAGTGCTTTACAAGTAGATTTTCTTGTATCTGCAAATAAATACATGCAGCACAGGACCCCCTCAACTTTTTACATATATATACCTTATCAGCATTGGTTTTACGTGCAGTGGAGTTGAAGAAACCAATAGAGAAAAATTTAGCAAGTCTCTCTCTCTCTCTCTCTCTCTCTCTCTCTCTCTCTCTCTCTCTCTCTCTCTCTCTCTTCCACCACCAACCCAAAACTTTTTCATTTGCATCAATCCAAGCAGCTATGTCCTGGCTGATTTTGAGCATCAAAAATTTCCTTTTTTTTGTGTCTCTTGCAAGCAATGAATAAATGCTATTCATTAACACATTCGTTGGAGCATTTCATTGTACATAGCATAATTTTACTACATATAGATCATGCTCTCTAAACACCTAGTAGAGCCTACCAACTTCAAAATTAATCAGATGATGGGATTTGCTTGAATACTGTCATTACTTTGTCAAAAAAAAAAAAAATCATCTACAAAGACCCTCCATGGCCTCACATTGGTAGAGCATAGAAGAGTGGATGATAGAGATCATCAACAGCTATATGACAGAGGAAGAGACCTAGTCAATCTAGATGATCACAAAGAATCCTTTCATGCCCTAGATTGTAAACACCATGAACATATACTAGGGAAAAATCTTGTGTCTCAAAATGCATTAGGCTCTAATATTCTCACAGTAATCATGACCACATGAGGTCTCTGACCAGATACACTTCTAACTACCTACACCCAAACCAACTGCTATCTCGATCATGTGAATGCAGAGACAACTATGTAAGCAGTTATCTACTGAAAACAAGCAAATTTCTCTCTCCTCACTTTTGGACGAGCCATTAGCTCAATAATGAATGGTTATACCTATTAGAAATGATGTAATGTAATTAGATTTTCACTTCGATTACTCTACAACAAGAATATCATATTCATGTGATCACGTGTTTTTTTTGTGATCACATTGTTAATTAACAAAATTCTCAATTCACAAGTCTTCACATTCACAAAAAATGGCATGGTGACTTGAAGGGGACCTAAAGGTCCGGTGAGATTTGCCCGCCGGAACAGCCCTATAGCGCTTCGGGCTACCTAAATAGCTCGACGAGCTGTGCCCTCGGTGGGCTCGCTCTATAGCCCAACGGACCCCCTGGGTATCTATATATAGGACCCATTGGGGCCCCATTTTCTTCACAATTCCCTTCCCCTTCCACCTCAGAGTTTCCTAGGTATCCGAATATTTGTCATGATTTTCAGAGCCCTCACAATTAAGACAAAAATTTACCGTATAAATTTTAGCTTTATCTGATAAGCTCTTTATCTTCTTTGTATTTTAGTTGTTATACTTTTTTTTATAAATGTTTTTTTGTAGTTTTAAAAGTATGTTAATCTTGCTTTTCACGTTGGCAACGGTCCTAATATTGGACTGGAAGTGTCGTTGTGAAACACTAGACCAATAGGCATTGTTTTACAATGTGTCAATTGTGTTCACTTTAACATCGGTTCTATTTTGGACCGAAAGTGTTGTTGTTTAACATGGTTGGTTATGTTCAATTTATAGGTAGTTCTATTAGTCTTGTCATCGGCATCAGTTCATTTATTGGGCTGGGAGTGTTGTTGTACAAGCTAATAGGTTGCTTTCTATGTTTTATATGTGATATACGTGCTTTTAGGCTAGTTCATTGTTTCTTTTGGCATCAGCTCTGTTCTTTAAGCTAGTGTTGATGTTAGTTTCAATGCATGAAGTATATATTCATTTTAAAATTTCAAGCTATGTTGTTTTTAAAAATCATGAAATATGTGATCATTGTAGCATAGATGGATCCTGAGGAAACGAATGACTTAAAAACAAAGATTAGAACTTTATTGGGCATGTGTTAATGTGTCCTCACCATAGAGGAAATCACCTTTGTTAGTGCCTAATGTGTCAAGGCATTTATCTTTTTGGACTTTTAACTAAGGTCTTAGCTTTAAACCTTAGGAGCATGTTTATACAAAGTCTTTATGCCTAGGTAGTTGGAAATAACCAAATGGTCACATGGCGAGTAGCAATTTTCGTATGTAACTACCCTGCAGTTTGCAATTTGAAATCTTTCTGCCGTACTGTTGTTTTGGGCATGTATAGCTGGGTGTTGATGATGAATACAGGGTAGAGAAATACTTTCTCTTGCTTAGCCATGGTCTCTTGTGTTCATATAGTCTGCAGTTTTCATGGTGTAATGTGGTCTCCTTTCTCATTTTTCTGTACACTGCATCATTCTTGTATTGATTACCTGTTAGGGTTGTGAACCCCTAACACTTTGGTGATCCTGCTATGCGTGTCCTAATGGATATGGGAGCGAGTTACAGTATTCTTAAAGCAAATCGTGAGTCGGTTATGATGGGAAGTTTCTTTCTCGTGCTCTAACTGCCACTTTGTCTCTGAAGCGGTTCTTGCAAATGGTTGGAATTTAGCCTGAAGCATATGACACTTAAGAATTCAAGAGGTTCTTGACATGTTAGTCAACCTCGACCACCTGCAGGAATTCTTGAATTGGGTAACCCTGCAGGAAGAGTTTGAGGAATATACATCAAAGTTCTTGGAGGATTTCTTCTCGAATCTGCCAAGGGAAATCAAAATTATAGTTGCTGACAAGTTGCAGGTGTTTGCAGGATTCTTGACAGTTTCTATGCAGGCAATTTCTGTGCAGGTAGTTTCTGTCTAGTTAAGGCAATTACAGTCTGTTGGCTTTGGCATGGTGCTGAACGAAGAACGAACTTGGCAAAGGAGAGACTTTGGGTCTGCAGTTTCAGGCAATGTGCAATTTGCAGCTTTCAATTTGCAATTCAACTGTTTACAGGTTGTAGATTTTAGAAATTCTAGTTTGCAGAATGTAGTTTCAGTATTCCAGTTTGCACTGCAGTTTAAGTAGTTTCAAGGTTTAAAGAGGTACAAATTCTCTCTATTCTTTTGAGGTGTGATTAATGGCAAAGAAGAAGAAAAAAAAGTGTGCAATTTGTCAAAAGTATGAGCACTACACAAAGGAATGCCCTTACATGTGCAAGCCCTATCAAAAGGAAGAAGTATGTGTCAAATACTGTATGCATAAACTGTGCAAGAAGTTGTATTGAATTGTCAGATCTTTTTGAGATGCATCAGATCATGAGGAACTATGTGATGCAAGAAGATTATAAAAATCATCCAAATCCTCTTGACAAGGCGCAAGACTAGCATGAAGGTCGTGAAGGAAAAAGAAGAAAGTCGTGCTCTAGTGTGTGCAGGATACAGGTGTTACAAGAAGTAATTGAAGGCTTGACAAAGAAGTATGAAGATCAATTTCAGGAGGAAGACGAAAGTAATGATGAGTGGGGAGTTACAACACCAATGTTCCCCTTGGTTGGGAAAAATCACGTACAATCATGTTTAACTTCTCCAAATGCACTTGTTGTAAGTCCCAAATCAATGAAAGAAGTTCAAGAACAAAGCCAATCTGAAGAAGTCAAGAAGGTGATGTTGGAAAGGGCAGAAGAAAAGGAGCATCATGAGAGCCAAAGAAGCCAAAAGGAGCACTTAGTATCTCAAAACCACACTCCAAATAAATTCAAGGATTTGCACAATGTTGAAGTACCAACAGTATTTCAGGCACCTTCAGTTTCAAAAACTGAAGTTTCAAAGCCTGAATTTGAATTTTCAGCACCTGAAGTTTTTCAACCTGATTTTGATGTTCTTGAATATGGGATCAAAGTTGTAGATACTCAGATTATTGAAGAGAAGAAGTTGGTTCAAGAAGAAGAGTTTGTTCAATGCAAGGGAGATATAGTCCAAAAGATGATGAAGGGAAGAAGGAGGAAGCCAGGAGCAACTCATGAGCCAAGGAGCCAAGAGGATTGCCAGTTATCCCCAAACCTCACATCGAAGAGACTCAGCTCTTTGCAGGAAGATAAGGCGGGGTTCCCAAAAGAAAAATTACTAATTGAGAAGAAGGGAATACAAGTGGGAGTGAACGAGAGAAGCCATCAATATCCCATACAAACCTATATACCAACATTTGACATAAATCTTGAAGAGGTTGAAATTCAGGGAGACATCAGATTTCAGTGTAATGAAGTGGAAGAGATGATGATAGATAAAGACATAATGTGTGCTACTGATGAGGATGATGTGATGAATCAGTTTTTTATGAATCTTGATGACGAGTATTCGACAGGTGATAGTTTGGAAGGTGTTTGTTTTGATGGAGAAGTGTTTTTTGGAGTTTTGAAGACTAAAAACCAATTTCCAGGAGTGGATGTGATTTATTCAAGTTGTGAATTTTATGATTGATCGACTTCAAGAAGAGAAGCAATCATTAATCAAGATGTGTTCACACGATCAGTATCTTGTCAAAGATATTCAAGAAGCAGTTTTTGACAAAGTATGGCACCAAGATGGAGTGTGTTGATTGCTTGCAAAAGATGAATACAATAGGTAGTGTATGGCAGGAAAATGAGAAGGGAACGAGATCGTAGGAGGCATAATGGAGAGATGGGAGTTGATGGCGAGGAATATCATGAGTGTGTCCACCCTTCTTCTTCTTAAAATTGTGCCTTCAACCCTTAATTACAAGTGCTGTGGAGGTGTGGTGCTCATCTTTTGTGCATGGTGATGGTGATGATGATGGTGTTGTGATTATGTGATTAGGGTTCATGCTACAAGCATGTAGCACAAGAGTGTGTATGGATAGGTGTGTGTGTGTGTGTGTTATCCCCCCCAAGTGAGCTTCATGGCCTCCTTATATAGGGAAGGAGGGAAGGATTTAGCAATATTTCTATTTGAGGTGAGTGTCCCACTTTGGTGACTAGGAAAATGGGGTGCATGTGACTGTGGCTCCCATCTTGTCTCCTCATTATTTAAAATACCAGAGTCAATAGAGAGAGAAGAAGAGAGAATGTGGGTAGGATGTAGAGGATAGGAGATATTTACAATAGTTTAGCTTTGGCTAGACATAAGCTTATTAGGTAGAAAAGAGAGAGGTAAGAAATTTACAAGAGAGGTTGTCGAAGGTGGATAGTTGTTGATGAGGATGGATCCTCCAAAAATGGTGATAGAATCTCTCTAGACTTACCAAGACCTCATTAAAAGAGCCTTGTCTCTTGTAATCATGCTTGAAGACTTGTAGAACCATAGCCATTCTAGAGGGAAGAAAATTGGTGATGGCTTGTGTCACCATTACACGAGAAAACTGGGGTCCACTACAAAAATCATATCTCCGTGTTCATAACTCTAAAAATTCTGAAAAAAATTGAGCTAAAAGTTGAGATCACGAGCTACATCTTTCATGTTGAACGCTCCTTCAGATTCGGGGTTCTTCTTTACTTAAAAAATTCAGCCAAATAATGTATTATTTGTGGCTGCAAAAGTCTTTTGGTGGTCCCCTTTGAGTGGACTTCTCTCTTGCCTTCAAGTGTAAGCTCCTTCATGTGTATGAAAACATGACCTAGAGTGTTGAAAAGATTGGCAATCATCTAGATGGAGGTATTATTGAAATTTGAAAGTGGGGTTGAGGTTTGAAAATGAAAACTAGTGAATAAAATATTCGGTAGAGTGGAATAATATACATACATGAAAAATATATATTAGAAAATACTATAATATATATATTTAATATTTTTAAGGTCAAAAGAGAGATCAACAAAGAAAGCTTACTTATTATGCTACATCGTGATTGATTAGCATAAGTATTATTTATTTAATAAAGGCTAAAACGTTTGTGAAAAAGGAAGAAAAAATCAAAAGTAACTTATATAATGGGAAATATTTTGATAAAAGGGCAAAAATATATGGGGGGGTTCTCATGCATGGAAAAGCTTTCCTCATTAGCCCTCCCCCTAAGGCTAGAGGTATTCATGCCTCTAGCGTTGTACCTGATTCTTCTTCAATTGAGGTAGAGGAGTCTCCCTCCTCGGGGATTTCCATCATAGGTGTTTGATCAAATCTCAAAAAGTATTGCTTCAACCTCCATCCATTGATACGTGTTTTGTGGAGCCTACCATCTGCATCCATCAATCGGTAACTGCCATTGGCGTAGCGCTTTCTAATGACAAATGGCCCTTCCCATCTGGGTGAAAACTTTTTATCCTTCCTAGTGTCAAACCTGTTATCATACCGTAGGACCAACATACCTTTCTTGAGACCTTTTGCCCTAAGTCCCTTGTTGAAGGTAAGTCGACGTTGCTCTGCCTGTGCTGCATAATAGTTGATAGCATCTTCTCTGTCTAGTTGAAGCCTCTCTAGATCAAGAATGTGGTTGTGGAGATGAGCATTAGGACGTTCCACCTGCCCAGCTAGCACCCTGAGACTAGCCAATTGTACTTCAATGGGTAAAATGGCTTCCTTACCAAACACCAAGTGATATGGTGTGAACCCAAGGGATGTGCGAAATGAAGTGCGATAAGCCCAAAGTGCAGCCATAAGATGCTTGTCCCAATCACTTTTGTGATTGTTTACATGCTTAGTGATGATCTTGCAGATCATACCATTTACATTTTCCACCAAACCATTGCATTGTGGGTAGTAGGGAGTTGAGTGTCGTCGTGAGATACCTAACTTCTCCATTAGCTCTCCTACAAGGTCTCCTCTAAAACCTGGTCCCCTGTCAGAAATTATTTCAAGAGGAGTGCCAAAATGGCAACAAATGTTTTCAAATACGAACTTAGCCACTTCCTTAGCTGTAATCCGGGTGGTGGCAACTGCTTCAGCCCACCTGGTCATGTAGTCCACACCCATGATGATATAAAATTTACCTGATTGGCTCCTTGGCAAAGGCCCAATAGCATCAATTCCCCATTTCTCAAATGGTCCATATGAGATTATAGGAGTCTGTGGCTCATATGTGAGCCTCCTATCCCCTGCCTTTTGACATTCCTTGCATGTTTTACACCAATGATGCACATCCCTATGTAGACTAGGCCATACAAACCCGGCTTGTAGAATCTTTCTACTAGTGATGTCAAGTGCAAAGTGTCCTCCACAAACACCATCATGGCAACTTGAAATGATTTCAGTGATCTCTCTAGAGAGAGGTACACGCCTAAGAATTTGATCCTTACCCTTGCAGTAGAGGTCCTCATTGATAAGGCGGTATTTTGTTGCCTTGCGCACAAGCCACTGCTTTTGGCCCTTAGTAAGATCCTTAGGACACTCTCCTGTGTCCAAGAAACTCATGATGTCAGGCATAGCATCGCTACCTTGGAAGAGAGGCAGCTTCAACTTGATAGCACCCACCACTGAAACATCTTGCAACTTCTCTCTAGCTAGAGCATCTGCTTCTTGATTTTTTGCTCGAGGGACATGATGTAATTGTACAACTTGAAATTTCCCTAAAAGTTCCTTGACTTTGCACAAATGGCCTAGCAAGATATGATTTTTACAAGCCCAAGTTCCTTGTATTTGTTTTATTAAAAGCATGGCATCACCAAATACATTTAACCGTTGAATGCCCCGTGTCACACACCACTCTAACCCAAGAGTTAAAGTTGCATATTCTGCCTCATTGTTAGAGTGAGAATCCAAGAGATTCCCAATGGAGAAAACCTTGTCCCCTTGCTCGTTGAAGATGACAATGCCTGCTGCAACTTTGTCCACTTTCCTCTTGTAGGCTCCATCAAAGAAAAGAGAGTGAGCCTCCTCTACCTTAGGGACTTCCAGCACGGGTGTAATATCTTGATCATTTGGCTTTATCTTTAGCTTCTTTTCATAGTGGCGATGAGTGAGAATACCTCCTAGACTGGCCCTTGTGGAGTTCTCCACTTGCATTGTGTAGTCAAACTCTTGTAGCCTTGTGAGCCATTTGGAAATCCTAGAAGAAACATCCATGTGCTGCATTACATAAGGAAATACTTCTTCCATTGTTAAGATTATGAATGGTCTAGACAATAAATAAGAGCGAAATTTGGTGGTAGCAAACATTAATGCAAGCACCATGTGCTCCACTGCCGTGTATCCCTTTTCTGATGGGGTCATCATTCGACTAGAGAAGTAGATAGGACGCATGAAAGAAGTTTGAGGATCCTTTTGCATCAATACAGCCCCAAGTGTGTCATTGCCAACACTAGGGTTTACATAAAATGGCTCGTCCCACTTTGGAGGTGCTATGGTGGGAAGTGAAGCTAGAATTTGTTTTACCTCATTGAATTGTTGTTCATTTTCTTCACTCCAAGTGAAGATCTCTTGATGGGTAACTTGTTGTAAAGGGAGAACCACTTGGGAGAGCAAGTGAATGAGCCTACTCAAATACCTCACCTTTTGAAGAAAAGAGACCAATTGCTTTGTTGTGGTGGGAGAGGTCAAAGCCACCAAGGCTTGAACCTTGCTTGGGTCAGCTTCAATGCCGTTGGCTGAGATCACATGGCCACGAAGAGTAACCTTGCTTTCACCAATGTGGCATTTCTCCACATTGAGTTGGCCACCCAAAGTTTGTAGCCTAGCTAGACCTTCATAAACTTTCTCCAAATGAAGAGAGCGAGATCTATAGATGCAAAAGTCATCAATAAAAACACGGATTGATTTTCCAAAGAATGGCTGAAAAACAAATGTCACATATCGCTGAAAAGTGGCTGGAGCATTAGTGAGACCAAAAGGCATAACTCTGTAAGCAAAACATCCCCATGGTGTGATGAAGGTTGTCTTCTTTTGATCTTCTTCAGCGATGCTAATTTGGAAGTAGCCTGAGTAGCCATCACATATCGTGTAGCGCTCATGTCCTACTACCTCATTGAGTATTTCGTCTTGAAAAGGAAGAGGAAAATGGTCCCTCTTTGTGGCTGCATTAAGAGGCTTGTAATCAACACAAACCCTCCACTTACCATTCTTCTTTGGTGTGACTACCACTGGAGAAACCCACTCTGAGTCTTCAACAGGATAGATAAAACCGGCTTCTAGCAATTTCCTCACCTCTTTGAGTAGGGCGTCTTGTTGAATTACTCCTAGCCGCCTGAGCTTCTGCACTACAGGTTTACTTCCCTCCTTGAGCTTAATGTGATGTTGAACTACTGTGATGCCAGTGATTTTATCATATTCATCAATGAACAATGTGGTAAAATTACTTAGCATCAAAATATAATCTTCACGCTCCTTCCCACACAACTCACTAGAGAGCATTTGATGTAGCTTACTTGCTTCTACGAGAGGTTGTATACCTGGTGTCTCCCCTTGGCTTGATGATGAGGCATCAGGTTGCTCCATCTTCTTAGGGTCCTTGAGAATGATCCCCATCACCTCAATGCTACTGTCACTTTCTTCACTCACTGTTGACTCCTCTAAAGCGGTTGAAGATTCACCACTAGAAAACTCATCCTCGGAGGTTTCTAGATCCATGTCGCGTTGTTGACCTATCTTCATGTCGTAAAGTATTTGCCTTCCTTTTGCATCCTTCATCTGGATTATGCCGGTGTCCCAGTCCTGCTTAGCTCTCATAGCCATAAGCCAAGGCCTCCCTAGAATGATAGGACAGCCCTCCCCTTTGTGTGGCATGACAAAGATTTCCACATCTACCTCGGTGTTGAATGCCTTTATCCTAACTACATTTATGACACCAACACATTGAACTTTTAAATTATTTGCCATTTTGGCTCGTCATGGTGCCGGCCGACTCACCTCTAAACCCAAACGGTGCATCATTTTTTCATTCATGACGCATATTTGTGCGCCACCATCGATGTAGATATTGGAGATGTGTTGCCCTTTGATGTAAGCATCCATCACTGGTAGTATGTCGTCTAGATTCCTCCCAGAGATAGCCCCAGCTATCTTTGGCTTTGGTCGCCTCGTGTTAACCATCTTTGTCCATTGTCTCCTCACCCTAGGTGCTAGGTGGAGTAACTGGGGCCAAGTGATTTTTGGGCCCTGCACAGAAACATCTTGAACCAAATCATATGGTTTAGAACATTCACCCAAAGAGAAATCTACAATGTCAATTTTACGTCGTGACTTGGACGGCTTTTTGCTAGATTCCCCTTTATTCTTCATCTTTTCTTCCTTTTGAGAAGATTCACCATGCCTAGCGCGTTTTACCCCAATGGAATCTACTCCTTTAACCTTGGTCTTATCCTCCTCCACTTTCTCCTTTCCCTTACCTTCAATACTGATGACGCTTACTGTTTGATTGCCAACTGGTGGTGGGGGTAAGGGTGGAATGAGAGGTTGTGGTGGTGGTGGTTGTGGTTGAATCGGTGGTTGTAAGATTTGCATGGGTGGTGCTTGTCGTGGTGCCCTCGGTGGTGGTGGTCTTGCTCTTGGTGGTGAAACCTGGTTTTGTCTGGCTCCTCTGTTGAAATTCTGCCTCCTTGGTTGTGGACAGTAGTACATGCCATGACCATCCTCCCCACAATTTTAGCAATGGTATTCTTGGTTTTGCCTTCGTTGTCCTCTCCCTTGCTCTTGGTTGCGATTGTGTGCATGCCCTTGTTGTATCAAATGGACTGAGAGATTCTCAAGTTGATTGGTGATTCGGTTGAGCAGGTCTTGCTGATCTTCAATTGGTTCTTGTGGTTGAATCCTCTGGGCGACTGTTGTAGGTGGTGCTAGAGGCGATCGGGTCCTAAAGGCTTCCTCTTCATCGATATTCCTGGCTTGTAGGCGCAACTTCTTGTCTTTAAGGCGGGCCACTTCAACTGCTAGCTCATACGTAGCAGGAAACCTTCCCTTCACCTTCTCTTTAAGAGTTGGCCATAACCCAGCCACAAACCGATCCTTCTTTAGGAAATCAGGTGTCCCCTCATCCTCTCTTAGCGATGCAACCCATCGCCCCCATAAATCTACAAACTTTGACTCATATGATGCGTATTCCAGCATACTGCCCTGCTTCAACTCTATCAACAATTGCCATAGTTTCTCTGATGTTGTGCCCTCTCCAAAACGCTTGACAAAGGCTGCCCTTAATAAGTCCCACCGTTCCTTGGTTTCTTGTGCCAAGGCATTGTACCATGATCTTGCCTCCACCTTCATTAGAAGTGGGAAGATGCGCAAGCGCGAAGCATCATCATCTCTCGCAGAGATGACACATGTTATTTCCAAGTTGTCTAGAAAGTCTGCAGCATCCTCGCCCACCTTACCAGTAAAGGTTGGAAATGCTACACTTGCCATGATTACTGAGAGAGAGCTAGAAAGACACACTTCTTAACTTGCAAAATTTTTTTCTTCTTTACAAGGAGGCGTGTATACCCTATTATACTAGGACATAGATTAAAACTTCAAATGGTACATTGCCTTGTACCAAAGGTAAAACAAATGGCTGATCTGATGCCAGAACCTCAAAAAACCGCTCCCCACCCGGCATGGTGTCAATGACGTGCTGGTAGTGAATCTTCAAGTCCAATATTACCTTGATTGAGCGTACACGTGTTGGTATGTGTGATCTGTCTTGAGGTAGGTTGTCCTGATTCATGTGAAGCTTAGAGGTGCTTAGTCACTGTCCAAGCTTGTAGGAGAGGGTGGTGTTCTTTCTTGAAACAAACTCAGTAGATCCCTAGTTTCTCTAGTGAGAGTGTGAGCCAATGCTTCTGTTATCTATGCTGCAGCATCAGGTGCGACTTGAAAACTGACTATGATAATTACCTCGGTGACTTGAGTTACCCGATTCTCAAAGTAGAATAGTGTTGATTCTCTATTGTGCAGAGCTCCTTCCATTTTGTTGTTGTTGGTTGGTTGTAGGTTGCGGACATGGTTTCCACCTCCTCCTTCTTCTTCTTGGCACTTCGCCTATGTATATCCACTGGGTTTGGCGCGTTGGTTGACTCTCCCACTTCAAATCGATTACCGTTACGCCTGGAACTCGAGCTTCAATGGAGATGCGGAGTTCGTCTAGTTGTGCTTGGAGCTCTTCTTCTTCTGTCGTCCAGTTAGAAAATCCTTCATACTCATTCATCCATTCACAATAGTTTAGGGTTTTCAGTCTTGTAAACTGAAGGGTTTCAAGAGCCCTCCTCAGTGGGGGCACCAAATGAGAGGCGGAAGTGAAAAAAATAGACCCGGTGGCGTCTACACCAAGACTATGCACAATGGCCTCATCATGGGGAATACACAATAGGGGCACCACCTAGCAAGATATGCGGCTAGGACGCATACATATACACAATGAAGCATGCATGGAAAACAATTTCAAGATCCGCGCCCAAATGTGGAATGGGGTGGTCGGAGAATAAGGTGAGAGGAGTGGTGAGTGAGTGAGAATGGGCTCGCTACGCGTGCATGTAGTAAGGAAGATAACGAGGTCAGGGATACATGCAAGTATGCTCACTTCTCATACAAAAGGTGGCGAATCCGCACACCTTAAGATGGAAGTAGCAAGATGATAGGAATATGAGAGGGAGAGAGAGTGTGTGTGTGTGGTGGCGAATCCGCACACCTTAACATAAGCAAAAAAAAATGGCAAGGAACAAGCATATACCATACTCACAATGAGATGTATCCAAAGAGACACAAAGTATGGCACCAAGATGGAGTGTGTTGATTGCTTGCAAAAGATGAATACAATAGGTAGCGTATGGCAGGAAAATGAGAAGGGAACGAGATCGTAGAGGCATAATGGAGAGATGGGAGTTGATGGCGAGGAATATCATGAGTGTGTCCACCCTTCTTCTTCTTGAAATTGTGCCTTCAACCCTTAATTACAAGTGTTGTGGAGGTGTGGTGCTCATCTTTTGTGCATGGTGATGGTGATGATGATGGTGTTGTGATTATGTGATTAGGGTTCATGCTACAAGCATGTAGCACAAGAGTGTGTATGGATAGGTGTGTGTGTGTGTGTGTGTTATCCCCCCCAAGTGAGCTTCATGGCCTCCTTATATAGGGAAGGAGGGAAGGATTTAGCAATATTTCTATTTGAGGTGAGTGTCCCACTTTGGTGACTAGGAAAATGGGGTGCATGTGACTGTGGCTCCCATCTTGTCTCCTCATTATTTAAAATACCAGAGTCAATAGAGAGAGAAGAAGAGAGAATGTGGGTGGGATGTAGAGGATAGGAGATATTTACAATAGTTTAGCTTTGGCTAGACATAAGCTTATTAGGTAGAAAAGAGAGAGGTAAGAAATTTACAAGAGAGGTTGTCGAAGGTGGATAGTTGTTGATGAGGATGGATCCTCCAAAAATGGTGATAGAATCTCTCTAGACTTACCAAGACCTCATTAAAAGAGCCTTGTCTCTTGTAATCATGCTTGAAGACTTGTAGAACCATAGCCATTCTAGAGGGAAGAAAATTGGGGATGGCTTGTGTTACCATTACACGAGAAAACTGGGGTCCACTACAAAAATCATATCTCCGTGTTCATAACTCTAAAAATTCTAAAAAGAATTGAGCTAAAAGGTGAGATCACGAGCTACATCTTTCATGTTGAACGCTCCTTCAGATTCGGGGTTCTTCTTTACTTAAAAAATTCAGCCAAATAATGTATTATTTGTGGCTGCAAAAGTCTTTTGGTGGTCCCCTTTGAGTGGACTTCTCTCTTGCCTTCAAGTGTAAGCTCCTTCATGTGTATGAAAACATGACCTAGAGTGTTGAAAAGATTGGCAATCATCTAGATGGAGGTATTATTGAAATTTGAAAGTGGGGTTGAGGTTTGAAAATGAAAACTAGTGAATAAAATATTTGGTAGAGTGGAATAATATACATACATAAAAAAAATATATTAGAAAATACTATAATATATATATTTAATATTTTTAAGGTCAAAAGAGAGATCAACAAAGAAAGCTTACTTATTATGCTACATCGTGATTGATTAGCATAAGTATTATTTATTTAATAAAGGCTAAAACGTTTGTGAAAAAGGAAGAAAAAATCAAAAGTAACTTATATAATGGGAAATATTTTGATAAAAGGGCAAAAATATATGGGGGGGTTCCCATGCATGGAAAAGCTTTCCTCACAATGAATATGGAAAGCTTCATGCATCACAAGTATAACATAAACTTTGTGGAAAGCATTAACTACCCCAAGCCTCAGTCCCAAGACCTTAAACACCTTAGAAGGTGGAGATAACTAGCAGGGAATGAGGGTAGGGAGTGAGGGTAGGGAAGAGGAAGAAGAAACATTTCATAGGAGAAAGAACTAGTTTCTCACTTATCATCACTCTTCTTGCTAGCATACATAATAGCATAGTAATGAAGATGGAGAAGATGTCAAGCTTAAGCATTGAAGCACGGCTCTTGGTTGGATTTGCATTCCATAGCCAAGAGTATTGGTGTAGGCTCTCAACCTCTCTACTTGCTTGGAGAAGGAGAGGGAGCTCTTGCACTTTGCACAATACACAATGAGAGTGTGTGTGAGTGTGTGAGGGAGACCCCCTAGCATGCTTGTAGCTCATGCTTCAAGCTCATTGGACCCCTCCAGGCCTAGCCAATCACAAGCAAGAGGCATATCAAGCAAGCATGCTAGTCTTGGGACAAGTGTCCCCCTTTCCCCTTCCAGAGAGAGGACTTAATAAATGCAAAAACAATTAATTAAACTAGCTAATTTATCATTGGACCCCTTGGGAGGCCAACCAATAGGCTTTAGGCTCACGATGAGGGCAACATGAAGAGGAACTCGACAAGTATCCCTTTTGATTTCTTCGTACCAAGATTGCCTTGTGTGAGGGTGTGTGTGTTTCCTCTCATCGCCCCTCTTGTAGGGCTCGTCCCCTCCTTGTAGGGATAGTTGTCGACTTTTGTACACCTTACCCCCAAGCACCTTAGTCAGCAAACATGACAATGCACCTCAAGCCTAGGTAGTGTTCCCAAGGGAACCTCAGGCTCCCTAGTCGGTAAGTACAACAAGCACCTCAAGCATCTTAGTCATCAAGCACGACAAGCACCTCAAGCACCTTTGTGGGATGCATGTCTAACCTCACCATCCTATCTTATTGCATTATTGATGAGAACCACGATTATTTTGTCAATCCATGGGATGAAGATGACTCGACTAGTGCATAGAGACTACAAGAGGTTTTCAATCTCTCAGAAAACAACTTGCATCTAACTCAGGCTACACTCAAGTGACTAAAATCACCAAAAGCCAATCACTCATCGGCAAAAAAATCACATCCGTTACAACATCAAATGACATCCAAACATAACAAAACTTCTAGGACAAGTTTATAAGACCTAAGCACGTATACTTATGGTCTCAAACCCCAATTTAGGTCAAGTTCCAAAATCGTGATTATTAACAAAAGTGGATTTTTGACCTAGTCGTTTTCGACCCAGAATGCATCTAAATGCTTAGCAATGATGCCCCAATACCCCACCTATGCTTAGTTTTTTATTTGAAAGTGTAAATTCCTGATATAATGAAATTAGGTCGTGGGTCGGCGACACCAAAAGCTACGAAATACTGTGATGTGTTTATGTCAATGCGTAGAGCTCTTACCTGCATTTGCAATGCAACAAACGTGAGTGCAATGTGACAACCGGGGAGGGAGTAGGAAGCGCGAGAAGGAGCGGAGTGCGCACTGTTAGCTCACATTGTGTATTTCTTAACTAAAAACTTATAAAAACCTTACAAAAATTGGTTTTTATACCTTAGCCAAGGTTTTTGGGTGGTCAAAACTAATAATCTAGAGTTCTACCAAAGCTGGGTAGTGACAGGTTGATACAATCTGGAAGCTTGTAGTCCCGGCTCATTAATTACAAAGTTTATCTGAGAAAATTGAAGTTACAATAAAATAATAAGTGTTTTACAAAGAGCTCCAAAAAATGGTGTCCGTGTTAGCTTGCTGCTAACATCCCCCCCTCCTCGCCTGTGTCGTCCCCCCTTGACACAGCTTTATGGGCTGAAATAATCTTCGAGTTGACGATGGGCGAGGTGGTCTTTAAGCGCATTCAGTGCATTCTGGTATCTGATTATTATTTCTCTATTTGGCACTTGCAAAAATTGCATGGTCACTCTGTTCTTCAGCTCCACCGCCATTGAGTAGCCTATAAATCTGGATGTGAGGTTGCTGATCACTCACTGGCACAAAGATCTTCGTTCACCGGGTGAAGAATCTCGTGTAGAAATCTTCCTCAAACGTCCACATATTATGTGATGGCAAGAACATACACCAGGCATAGAAGCCATACAGTACTTCCACTGAGATCATAGCATAACCCTTTATTACCCTCGAGGAATGACATCCATGGGGTGCTTGCTTGCTCTGGCTCATGAAATACTTCAATACAAGTGAGCAGCATTCGGCATATCTTGTATAACATTGCACATGAGAGATCCGGTAGACTCTTGAAAAAAGACATGGCGCCCGTTAGGGTTGTCACCATGTATTCCTCTGTGGCTTGGTCTTCCTCTAGAGCTGGCAGTCTTGGGTAGTTCAGCCAGGTTGGCCGCTTCTTCGTCAGTGCCTCAAACTCTTGCCATGTCCTTACTCTGGGTATAGGATAGAAAGTTGGATCTCTTTGCAGGGCTGCAGATGCTCTTGTGAACAAAATCAAATACCACGGATTCTTGTTCAACCAACTCAACCTCCACTTTGGTTGGTCTTTATATATGCCATCTTCTTGCATGTCTTTGTAGAGCCTCTCTTTTACCTATAGTAGTTTCACTTTTATGAGAGGGTATGGCAGGGATTGCTGATGCCATTGTGCATTGATCTGATTGGGAGTGAGTTAAGTCACGTTGACAAAGTGTAGAACTCTCAACTCCCAATCCATCGTGGCTTTCCACTGCTCATCTACTTCTTGGGTGACCTTTTCTTTCAGTGCATCCTCCTCAGCTTTTGATAGTAGCTGGACCATAGGCACTGTGTCTGCATCTGTAATGTTGATCTGAAAATTGTCTTCACCATTCGACTCTATTGTGCACTGTGTCTCAAACTCAGCAAATGAGACCGAGGGTATATCTATCTGCGAGATGGCTCTCAAGTGCCTGCCTCTTCCTGTGTTTCTAGCTTTCCATCTCTGAGGAGCCGGTTAACTCTCTTGAGCTCAGCTATTTCTTTTAGGAACTCTTCTTCTCTCTGGACCCAGATCAATGCCAGGTCCCTGCGCTGTGATTGCTCTAGCTTTAATTCTAACTCGAGGTCCTTGTTCTTTTTCTCTAGTGCCTTGTTTACCTCATCTGTCCCTTTGATCAAGGCCATGGCTGGATTCTCTTTGATTTGCCTTGAGAAGATTGCCTGAGCATTTATTCTCTGTTCAGAGTATTGCAAAGAAGCATTTGCAACATCCAATTGCACTTGAATTTTTTGAGCTCACAGGGATGTCGTAAGAAGTTCATTGGTAACTTCTGTCAGACGTTCATCTTTTTCTTTGCAAGCATCTAATAATTTGGTGATCAGATCACCTAACTCTTCCAGTTCTTTTTGCTACGATCTCTTGCTAGCTGATGCTGTTCAGCCTCGGTTTTCATCTCCTGCACTTTCCTTTGAAGATCGGTGATGACAGTCATTGTGTCTTCTAACTCTCCTTGGAGAGTGTCAATCACCATCTCGAGCTCTTTAGCCTTTCTGCTACGGCCAAGTGCTGCTGATCGGAGTCTCTCCGTCATATCTTGCATCTGCCTTGCATATTTGTTTACTTGCAATATTACCTCATCATTAGACTACCAATCCTGTTGTCTTGCTAACTGGGTTGATGTGTCTGCAGCCTCATGTGTGTCTTTAGGCTATCTCATAGTTGCTGGTTCTTCTTACGTGGAGGTAGAGGGTCAGTCGTTTTCTTTGTCATCCTGAGGCCTTATGGATGCCTTGGCTATTTCTTGTTGTGTGGAAGTAGAGGGTGCTGGCTCAGACTGTGTGGTATCATCTGGTGTAGGACTCACTTTCTTCTCTGGCTTAGGTTCTTTTTGTTGTTGCTGCTCTTGTGTCGCAGTGGCCTCTTGTGCAGATTCATCTGTCTTTTTCTCTTTAGGCTTCTGTGTAGCTTCAGCGGCTTTCTCTTGTTCCGGCTTTGCTTCTTTCAACTCAGATTCTGTCTCTTTCTCAGGTTCAGCTTCTTTAGTTGGCTCTTTTGCGGTGTCTTTCCCTACAGGTGATGGTGGTGGGCTTGGCATAGGATGGTCCTGTTGTTCTGTAGGCGGTGAAGTTGGTCTGGGAGACTCGTAGCCTTGTTCTTGTGCTTCTTCTCTAGCCGTTTCCTCAGCTTGTCTCTGTTCCTCCGCCTCTTTTGCCTTTCTAACTGCTTCTTCGGCTTCTTTCAGCTTGAGGGCTTCAGCTTCTTGGTACAGTCGGATCTTCAACCTCTTTTCTCGTGTGATGCTTAGTTCTTGGGCCTTTAAGTCCCGCTCAGCACCCATTTCTCAGGGTCCTTTCCTTGTGCTTGTCAGTTGCACTAGTAGGCGTGTTTTTCTCTTTTGAAGCAAGCTTGTTTCTGTGCGGGCTCGTCTTGGTGGGCTACCACAACTTTTCTCTTCATTTCTTCTCTTCTCGCTCTCTTCTCCTCGTTATCAGAGCTCTCGCTACTGTGCCTTTCCGGCGAGCTGTCAGCTGATTCTTCAGATCGGATTTATAAGATCTCTTTCTTGACCTTGTAGCTCTATGAGATGGTTGTGTTGCCAATATCCATGTGTTTTTGTCAGGAGCAAGTGGTAGATTGTCAGCCATGCCAATGGCATGGTACGCAATTCTCGTCAAGACTTCTGGCGCACCCAAGTAAGTGATCTTGCCTTGTTTCTTGGTGCCCTTCAAGGTGGTCAAGACATACTGAGCATGGTCCACTGGTTGCCTGGATGTTGACTTTAGAATAGTCTTGGGTAAATGTTATGGAAACTGCGTGATTTGGTGTAGTGTACCTTGGTGGCCTTTTTGCCAAGAAGTGGAAGTGCTGATGGTATAATCTAGCTAGCTCTTCCACTTGATTGTGAATCAAATTTGCAAAAGTGGCTGCGGCGATTTCTTTTGTGAATGTACTTGCCGTTTTCCTGTCTCTTGCTCTCATGGTCATTCCTTTTGTAGGCAGCCTGAGTGCTTCTGTCACTATATTTTTCATTATGACCACTTCGACCTTGTTTCCCTGAGTGTCAGATATTTGGGTTGTTCCTTCTTCTTTAATAGTGGACAAAAGCTCATAAGCCTTTTGGAAATCCATTCCGCAAGGCTCCTGTTCGTAGAATTCTCTAAGTCCTAGCCTGCGGGTTAGCTTCTTTGGTCTCTGGCTTCGTAGAAACATCATATACTTCCTTAGGTAGGAATTGCAACTCCACCTGATGTCCCTCTTCACTCTTGAATCTGCCGGTGAAGACTGTGGTATGATGCTCTTCTAACTGTTCTTTGGAGAGGTATGCTGCCTTGGCTGCTTTGACTGAGTCTGGGGATCCAATTGATAAGCGGGCAGTTCCTGCAACTTCTCCTTCTGGTTGAGCTTTTTCTTGACCCTCTCTGCTGCTTGCATGGCTCTTGTTCAGTGAGTAGAGTGCATAGTTAGCAAATTTGTCAGAATTTTCTCTGAAATGTCCCTTAGTCTGAAATGTTGACAATTTTGTTCTAATTTGCTTCAAATCAATTTTTGAACAAGCATAGATGCATAAAAACATGCAAGGAACAAAATGTAAAATCAAAACAAATTTTTGCAACCAAAGTAAGTAATCACGATTATTTACAGTCGAGAAAAATTTTCAACCTTTTGCAAACTTGGCTTCATAGCTTGAAGTATATACCAAATGCATACTCTGAGTGAAATATGGGCTCATTTGGATGCATAGGGTGAAAATGGTACTAGATTTTTGCTTTGAGTCTTTGAAACAGTAGATATAAAGAAAATTTGAGATTTTGAGCTCCAAATTGGTTCAAACTTGGCTAGTGGGCTTAACACATCATGTACTTTGGATGTATGATGGCAAAATAAACTCCCCAATTTTGGCTAGAAAGTAAATAATCGCGATTATTAACTTTTCTACCAAAATCAATATTTTTTGGTAAAAACTGGTTCTAGGCATTGTATAGACCCTATGTATGAGATATAAGGTGATTTGGATTAAGAAATGTTGTCCATAACTCAAAAATTGGCTTGCAAAGGCTTCTTTGTGTTCTTTGGCAATTTTCCAAGTTATAGGTGCTCATTTTGGCTCATACTTGATTTTTGGCATGTATCAGGTGTGTACACATGATAGGTGGGGTGATGTGACATTTTCCAAGCAAAAATGATGCAAAAGTAAATAATCGTGATTATTTACAACAGTGACAAATTCTTTGCAAAACTTACAAATTTTGACCTAAACATATTCTATACACCTAAAACAAGTCCTAAATTGAATTTGGTCAAGTTTGGTCATGCCGACATCGCTTTGTGCTTTGTCGACTCTGAAATCACCATTTTTTGTGACTACACTGTCGATTGGGTTGGTCGGTCAACTTTGAGGCTTTGGACTTGTCCGCAACATAGTCGTGAAGCAACTTGTCCAATTCTCGCTCATTTGGAGTCAGTTTGACCCTGTATGTCGAATTTGATGCTTTGTAACCTTCACGCCGTTTTCTGCTTTTCGAGGGCTCCGCTTGATGGGTTTCACTAAACCAATCATATAGATTGTATATGAACCTCGTAGGCAAGCTATCTGTGGAGTTAGATCAGAATTCTGGAATTTTCCAAAAACCTAGCTTTTCTACTAGGGACCCCCTTGACCCCTGTCGAATGGTCAACTGATGATATAGGAAGGTTCTATTATGTTAGGGCATGCTATGGTTCAAATCCCATCTGATTTGGTCGAGCTGTCAAGCCGCTATGGTCAGTTTTTGGTCGTAGGTCTTCGTGCACTGCTCGATTTCTAGGGTTTTTTCTAGGGGTTTAGACTAGACACCGGCCATACAAAATGGATCATTGATGAGTAAAGAACTTACCCCTCATGTCTCGTGTGAGACGGCGATGAAAACGGTCAACTGTGAATTCGGAAAAGTCGCACGAAAGAGGTCGAAATCTGTCTGTGCAAAGGCTGCGCAAGTTAAAATGAGGTGGTTTTAGCCTACCTTGGATATCTATACTCGGACTTCCTGAACCAATTTTCCCCAGATTCCCCCGTTAGTCCTACTAGGCCGTGAAATCTATGTTAGACTCAAAAATTTCCTTGATCGGATTCCTGTAGCTCATCCTGCAAGAATTTTGCAAAAGTAGTCATGGCCACCTAATTTAGGCTTCCCGCTTCCATCTTTTGATTTCATTG
This sequence comes from Adiantum capillus-veneris, assembly GCF_014529385.1. Lineage (NCBI taxonomy): Eukaryota > Viridiplantae > Streptophyta > Polypodiopsida > Polypodiales > Pteridaceae > Adiantum > Adiantum capillus-veneris. The sequence continues at coordinate 118,463,646 of NC_140934.1, forward strand.
AAAATTTTTGTGCATGTCTGCCTTCTCTTTTTTATCACCATCGTGTCTTCCGCTTTTCCATCTGAGATTCTCTGCTATTTATTATTAACTTTTGACCTGTTTATTTGAAAAAATCAAAGAAAATAGTAAAATGCTCTAAAAAAGTAAAGTGAAAATCCAATAATTAAGAAAATCCATTGAAAAACATATCTTTATTAATTTTTGTTGGATTTTTCTATTTTTAAGCCTCATTATCAAATAAAAATGATGAAAAATTACCCAAAAAGGACTATTTTTTGATGATTTTTTGATAGTATTTACACTCATCGAGAAGATATTATTAGCGAATTTTTCCTTGATGATGAGTTATAAAGGCATTATTAGGTAATTTTGCAAAAATCACACGTTAACATCTAACCTTTTTTCCTCCCTCTTCAAACATTGCCCCTAATTACTTAGTACTTAGTGCCCTTCCACCCCTCCTAGATGGCGTACTCCGGGACGACTGTGTGCATGGGTTCAAAAATCATGTCTATGCATAGCCGTGGTTGGCTCTACCATGCTTTGAAGATCAATGCAACTCAAACCACTATGTTGTGCAAGAGCTGGGTCCTGAGTAATTAACTCAAGGGTTTTTGATGTCGAGGTTTGCTCCTGATATCTCCCAAAGAGAAAATCTTGTAGCTTTTCTGCTCTTTGTTTAATTGTACCATTAAGATGCTTCAGCACACTGATTGCTTGAGCTGTTGGTGGCACTTTTACGGCCATCAAAAGTATTATGCTAAGCTAGCAAAAGATACTATGGTCCTTTCCAAATCTTGAAGCCCATCAATGAAATGGCTTATCAACTCAAGTTGCCCAACCATTGGATCTTACACAATGCTTTTCATGTGAGCCTACTTAAGCCCTACAAAGGAGAGCCACCAAGAGAACCAATTATTGAAGACCCTCCCAAAATTGAAGACCAAGAAGAGGTGCTACAACCCGAAGATATCCTTCGGCATGAAGACAAGGTACTATGACATGGTAAGATTATCCAACAATATCTTATTAAGTTCAAACTTTTTTGAAGATACTAGATGGATGCAAGGAATATAGCTTAAGGATAGTATGAACCTTGTCAATGCTTACAATGCTACATTAAAGTAAGAAAATGTAAAAATTTCTTTTAAATGACCAATGTTTTTGTCTTATAAGACTAGTTCTCTTTTTGTTGTGCACAAATTTAAATAGTATGCATGCTTAGAATTATGTTTGTGATGATGACATCTCTCAAACATCAAGTAGAATTTTTCACTCTACTTGGGAGAATGAAATGGACTAAGGAGTAGACATGCTTGCGGGAGCTATGTATCCCAAGCACCAAATGGATTAGTCATCCATCTTGGAAAGATGTCGTAGTGTAAAAAGGGATCCTCTACCCGCGAAGCAAGATTGACTAATGACTAAGGCTTTATCCCTTGTACCTCATAGTCGAGGACGCCGACTATGATTTCAAGAGAGAAGTAATGTCATAAAATCTAATATCTAACCAACCCAAATGATTTTCTCATATTAAACTGATCAATGAATGTGGGAGAATAAAAGGGAAAAAGGGTTAGAATATAGGTATGTGCTTTCAGGTCTATCTCGACACAGGGCCAATGGTAAAGGGGCCCAAATGAGAGATGATCTGTCAAAGAGCAAGTTAGCTAATGGAGCTTCAATACCTTAGGGTTAGCTTCATTAAAGACCTCCACAAAGGTTAGTGTTAAAATGTCCTTTAGCCTTAGGTAAGCTAGGGTTGAGCTTGAGGTGGGAACCTGGACCAAGCTTAAGGTGCTTGAGGTGCTTGTGGCACTTGATGACTAAGGTTGTTAGCAGCAAGCTAACACAGACACCATTTTTCAGAGTTCTCTTTGTAACTCCTATTTTCTCGGATAAACCCTGTAATTAATGAGCCGATTGTATCAACCTATCATTACCCTATAATTAATGAGGCTACAATCTTGCAGATTGTATCAACCTATCATTACCCAGCTTTGGTAGAACTCCAGGTTATTAGTTTTGACCACCCAAAAACCTTGACTAAGGTATAAAAGCCAATTTTTGTAAGTTTTTGGATAAGAAATACCCACTGTGAGATAACGACGCTCACTCCTCTCCTTCTCTCGCTTCCTAGTCCCTCCCTGGTTGTCACATTGCAGTCGCGTTCGCTGCATTGCAACCGCAGATAAGACCTCTACGCATTGACATAAACACATCCCGGTATTTTGTAGCTTTTGGCGTTGCTTCATCATATCTAGGACTTTACACTTTGAAATCAAAAACTAAGGATAGATGGGGTATTGGGGCATCATTGCTAAGCATTTATATGCATTTTGGGTTGAACAAACTAGGTCAAAAATCCACTGCTGTTAATAATTGTGATTTTGGAACTTGACCTAAAGTGGAGTTTGAGACCATAAGTATGTGTGCTTAGGTCTTATAAACTTTTCCTAGAAGTTTCGTTACGTTTGGATGACATTTTGGCTTTTGGTGATTTCAGCCACGAAGCACAAAAATAATCGTCTGCATGTAGTAACCCTCTCACAATGAGTTCCCAAGATAGGGTGAGCCACAGTGTTGCAACCATCATAGCTCCTTTCCCGCTTTCCAAGATTGCATGGAAAAGAATCCCCAATCATTATTAGGGCGGCTTTCGGCTCTTATACCACAGCAAAGGGGCACTGAATCAGGGTAGGTGAAACATAATGGCGCAGTCTGAAACCATTGACCGGTACAGAAATAACCTCCCCCCGCAAATCCGCGAAGTAAAAAGAAATGGGCCCGCATGCTTGAAAAATCCAAAATGGTCCTGACCACCGTAATTTAAGCTTCCTAGGCATCTTCCTAAGGCGGGAGTTAAAGACCAGGACCAGCTGTCCCTGAACAAATTGCCGTGCTTTCGGACGATCCAGTCATTTTTTCTGCCTAGACTGCAGATCCTGCAGCACCGCAAAGCTATGCAACCGCTCTTCGTCTAGTTCCTGCAAAACATCCAAGCGATAAAAAACAGAATCTTCCGGAAGAAGCCGATCCGCAATGAGCATTCGCAAACTCGGAATCACCTGCTCCACCGGGGTGATTGCCTCCATGCCAAATGCCAACTTAAAAGGAGTCAATCCTATTGCCACTTTATAAGCTGTCCGATAGGCCCATAAGGCGGAAGGAAGTTTCACATCCCAATCTGTTCGATGCATATTCACTAACTTTGTTAATATCCGAATCAGTTGCTTATTAGTTGATTCTTCTTGCCCCTTCGCCTGAGGATAATATGGAGAAGATTGCATGTGCAATACAAAGTAAAACCGTAGCATTCTCTCCCTTACCTTATTCAAAAAATGACTTCCCATGACCAGCTCAATAGGGCAGCCATATCTGGAAAAGATATCCTTATATAAGAATCCAACCACAGAAACTGCAGTATTATCTCTCAAAGGCCATGCCTCCACCCATTTGGTAGAGTAATCCGTGGCTGTCAAAATGTACTTATTACCTGTGTGAGCTGCAATTGGTTTAAAAGGTCCAAGAAAATCCAAACCCCACTTTTGAAAAGGCTCCAAGGGCAAAATCGGTTGAAAAGGCATTCTAGACCGTTTGGTAGGTTGTCCCAACCGGGCTGACACACATCACATTTTTGCACATAATTTCTTGCATCCTGAAACAATGTGGGCCACCATAATCCTGATTGGAGAACCTTTCTGGCTGTGATTAATGCTGCAAAGTGACCTCCCGCAATACCGGTATGGACTTCCTCCAGAACTGCTTCCTGCTCCTGTGGTAGCACACATCTGAGTAATACATCCGCCACCGTACGATAATAGAGCTTCCCCATAATAATCTCAAAATTCTTTCTTTTGATAGCCATACGTTTCCTCTGATGGCTGAAAAAGAAGGAAGGCATTTTGCCACTGTCGAGGAAATGAAACATCTCTTCATACCATGTCCATGGGATGCTAGGGATAACCCTTGCCTGTTGCAGAACTGTTGTATCCTGTGCAACTACACCTGTAAAAAACAGAGACGCATCCAGAAATTCATCAGCTACACCCGTCCAGCGGCTCATCGGAATCTAACCTGGATAGGTAGTCAGCCACCGCATGTTGAGCCCCTGGACGATGTATGACCTCAAAGTCAAATTCTTGTAACAAAAGCACCCATCTGGCCAATCTTCCCATCAAATTCTGTTGCCGTACTAGGTATAAAAGAGCCGAATGGTCCACATGGAAGAAAAAACGTCGGCCCAACCGATAGTGCCGGAATTTCTTCACTGAATAAATCATCCCTAAACATTCCCCTTTACTGAATAATTTCTTTCTGCGGATGATAATCGTCTACTGACATAATAGACAGGTCGGAACCATCCTTGACTTTGTTCCTGCATCAGCACACTGCCAATAGCTCGATCCAAAGCATCCACAAACACATGAAAATCCTGACCCCAATTCGGAGGAAGCATAATCGGAGCTTTGGATAGATGAAGTTTTAATCTCCGAAAAGCCAAATCACATTCCTGTGTCCATTCAAAATCTATAACATGCGATGCCTGAGTAATCGGGATTGCCAAATGCGCGACAAACCGCAAATGCCTCCCATGCCAATGGGCTTGACCCAGAAAAATCTGACACTGTTTCTGGTTCCGCGGTGGGAGTGCTTCCATAATTGCGGCTATTTTATCCAGATCCACGGAAATACCATCTTCAGAAATTATATGCCCCAATAGACTACCACTGCGAACAGTAAATGCACACTTTAAAGGATTCAAACTGAATTTTACCTCTCTGCATTTCATAAAGCATAACCATAATTGCTTCAAGTGCTCCAATTGCGCTCCAAAAACACTGAGATCATCCAAAAAAATTCTCATAAAATCTGTCAAATAAGGACCAAAAATTTGAAACATATCCCTTTGAAAAGTTGAAGGCGCATTCTGCAATCCGAACCACATCACTGTGTAGGCAAACACACCCCATGCAGTAATAAAAGTTGTTTTTGGCTGATCCCGCAATGCCATTCCGATTTGGTTATATCCACTAAAACCATCCCGAAAAGTATACATCTCATGGCCTGCTACATCATCCAAAATGGAATCCAAGAATGGAAGAGGAAAAGGATCTGGAACAGTAGCCGCATTCAATTTCCGGTAATCCACACAAATGCGGATTTGCTTGTTTTTCTTTGGTACAACCACAATTGGAGAAATCCACTCCGGATTATCAATAGGGGTAATAAAACCCACTTCCAAAAGACGATCAATTTCCATCTTAACTTTCTTTGCCACATTTGGATTCATTCTCTATGAGTACTGCTTCACTGGCACCGCATCCGGTTTCAGATTTATTGTATACTGATAAAACTTACGATCCAATCCCTTCATATCCGCATATTCCCATGCGAAAACATCCTTAAATTCTATCAGTAACTTAATCAAATCATCTCTAAAACTTGCCTCAAGCTGCTTATTGATGTATATGGGTTGCGACTCCGCTTGCTCCCCAAGAAATACCTTCTCTAATTCATCTTCTTTAACCCTTGTAATTTTTTCCATCTGCGCCTCAAACGCACGTTCTTGCTGAATAACGTCCTCCAATGATTCAGGACTTGGAAGCACCTGTTGTTGCTCCCCTATTCCTGCTGGAGTTCCTGAATCCCCCACCGAGTTCCCTTTCGAAACCAGCAAAATATCCACAAGATATAAAGAGACCAAATCTGGATTAGCTTTCAGAAATTGCTCCTCTTCATCCTCTTCTAATCCTTCCACCATATTTATTGTTTCTGCTATTACCATCCATTCTCCTTGAACTGGTTGTCTGCATGTTCCCAACATCACCCGCACTTTCCTTTTACCCTTCTTTACTGTAAGCATATTTGTTTCCCAAATATGCTTTACCCTCGCTTGTCGTAACCAGGGTCTCCCCAAGATAATGTGATAATCCTGATTATGATCCTCAATATTCAAGACTACTAAGGAAACGGCAAAAGATAAGCCCGCCACATCCAAGACAATGCCCCGAAGTAACCCCAATGGTTGCACTCTTCTTTGATCTGCCATGAGGACTACAAAGGGTGCAGGCTCCCAATCACTGAGTCCAAAACGCTCACAAGCTGCTTGAGTAATAATGCTTACTCCCGCTCCTCCGTCCAATAGTACCTTGTCAATGTATGCTACATGGTATCTAACTGAAAGCTCCGGAATGCGGGTATCCGTGATCCTATTTGCCGGCAACGGGGCTCAATCATCCTCCTCGCTTTCAACTTTCCCGATGGCGACTTCGCTCAGCTCTGTGGACGTTTTTGGCAGCAATGCATTATGAAAATTCAGGACCAATTTCAGCAAGAATGAACCCAGAGGTACTTGTATTGGCAACATGAGGACCTCTTTCCAAACTGAATTCCAATCCTCCTCTTCTCTAATATCATCCTTATTTCCAACTTTTCCTTCCTTTATTTCCAGGCCCATAGTCGATGGCCTGATGACTTCACTGGTGGTGCAGATTGTGGCAACCAGGACATAGTCTTTTTTCGCACTTCTTCATGAGCCGTCCAATCCGGAATCTTTACATCGGGTGTTGGAACCATATTTTTACCCGATCGCGTGATTAATGAAACCACTGGATCATACTCCTACAATCCTTCAATCTGAACAATAGCCACTCTAGGCTGTCTCCCTGCAGCGCGTTCCTGCTTCTTCCGATCATATTCCATAGCTTCAGTACACTTGGATCGCCAGTGTCCATCCCCCAAACAGAAAAGGCAGGTCTTGAGTCGATTAGGATCTCGGCCACCTCTTCCGCGACCTCGTCCTCCTCCTTGACCCCGTCCTCCTGTTTGAACTTGCAAAGGCGTCTCTGATGTATGAGCATGAGCCATCGCCATAGCAGGCTCTTGTCCCTACCCTATCTGTGGTTGTTGCCATGTAGAAGAGTCTCCTCGACTCCGACGACCCCGACCGTTGAAATAACATTCCACTGTATTATGAGTATTGGTGGTGCAAATTGCACACCACTTCTGATTCATTGCGCACTCCTGAGCAGCATGGCCCGGATTCCGACACTGGGTACACCATAGTTCCTTTAGCCTTTTAGCCACCGCAACCAATTCTGACGATCCGGATGAAGCACCTTTCCCGTGACGCTGGGTTTTTTTTTGAGGTGTCTCTTCCGATTCTTTCCCCGAATCGTTGTTGCCTGAGTCTGAGGGAATCTGATACTGCGGACTCCGACTCTGAACTATCACTGCCACTGTCTTGCGACTTCCGATGAGATTTCTTCGTGTCTTTTTTCTTTGATTTCTTTAGAGATTCCGTATTCTCTAAAGATTCTCCTGCTACTACAGCCCTAGCAATTACATTATCCAGTGGAGTAGTTACCTTATCCACTGTTGCCATAGCCGTTCTAAGATCCTTGTTAAGACCCCGCAAAAAATAATCATTCAGCACCTCTGCTGTTGGCCTTTGTGCCTGAGGTACCCTCTACAAAAGCATCCAAAATTTTACAGCGTAATCCTCCACTGGCAATGACTTCTGCCGCAGCGTTCCAAGATTTTCCAAATGTTTGAGGGACTGTCTTTTCCGTTCTAAACCTTCGTAGAAACTCTCTGGATCCGTCGACATACGTCTGAAAATGATCATCAAGGTATTCGGACAACCATTTCGCAGCTTTCCCCAAGAGTGTAGATTCAAACACTGATTGTTGATGGAGAGGAATCACCACCCCAGGATGATTCAATCCATAAGCTTTATTGAATTGGCGCAAATGTGCATCCGGGTCTTCTCTCGAAAGACCTCAAAACCGACTATACTTAATCTGAGGATGAGCCATCACCCCTTGCCCAACTGTACCTCCTCCCGGAAAAAGCTGAGGAGCACTAGGAGGTGGAGACAGTGGCGGAGACACCCCCGGACTGCTTATCGGAGACGGTGGTGGAGCAACCTGTGTGGGTGAGGGTGAACGTACGACAGAAGGACATGACTGACTGCGTGGAGTATGTCGCGCTTGCCGTAACCACCTACCCCGCACCGCGCTTGGTGATGGAGATACAGATTCCTCAACCCGCGGTGAAGAAAAAACAAATTCATCCGAACCGCCTCTCCTCTGTCGTCTTCCTACAATTGGAACCACAGGGTCAGGCGGACCCTGCAACCTAGTGTGCATGCATATTCATCTCGCAGGTCATCCATCACGCATCGTGGTCGCCATATGTAATGGCTATTGCCCACACAGGAGCAATAGACACTACGGGAATGATTACCCGCAACTACATTATATGAACATCAACACATAGAATGACAATAGAAGACAATACACAGTACACAGGCACAAAACACCTCTTGATTCATTTATATGTAATCCGTACACAAAGTTACAACAGCAGATGCCATGAATAACATAGAAATTGGTGTGTTACATCAAAAGACAAGTATGGCCCTTATATACAACCGCTGCTCTAGCGCAGATCGGGAATGGTGCACGCACTCTCCCTGTCCCATGATATCCTGTGAAGAACTGTCGCCACGGCTGCCGCATACCGCATGACTCCTGATCCGCAATGTCTAGACCTCTGCAGGACAGCAGAACCGCATGTGCAACTAATGCCGTAACAGTGCTAGGGGGATATACACCACACACACACACACTCATTTTGTGGATTGATTCTCACTTGGTGAAAGTTGAGGAACTCCACCTCCTTCTCCAAGCTTGTGAGAAGTGAGAGCCTACACCAACACTCTTGGCTTTGGAATAAAAATCCAACCAAGATCCATGCTTCAATGCCTAAGCTTTCTGTGCTATTATGCATGCTAGCAAGAAGAGTGATGATAAGTGAGGAACTATTTCTTTCTCCTATGGAATGTTTCTTCTTCCTCTTTCCTACCCTCATTCCTCGCTAGATCTCTCCACCTTCGAAGGTGTTTGAGGCCTTGGGATTGAGGCTTGGGATAGTTAATGCTTTCTACAAAGTTTATGTTATGCTTGTGATGCATGAATCTTTCCATCTTCATTGCATCACCTACGTCACAAGGAACACAAAGATTGTATTGTACCAAGTCTCTCTTGATGGGAGAAACTATAATACAACTGCCTATTGGAGGGGGGACCGGCTCCGTGTGAATCCAGTCCTCAACTATTGTCATGTTCTCTAAACTCTCTCTCTTGCAAAAGTATTTTTCATGCCAAGTTAACTAAGTACCATGTTTATGTTGCTGCCATCAATCAAGTTCACCCGCTATGCTCACAAAGTAATCTCACAAAAGTGCTTCACCTAATTTCCTAATTCCGCTACTCTCAAAGTTCATAGGCCATTTCCATTACACTTTCTTCCCTAAATCAAGGGCTGACATTATGTCTCTAAAGTCATGGTCAATAGCATACTCATCTAGATCATTGTGAGTAGCTATAGACACCGCATTAACTTTTGGTCGTCGTGAAAGTGCATCGGCCACTTGATTGTGCTTACCAGCAACGTGAGCAATATGAAAATTAAATTGCAAAAGAAAATTTGTCCACCTGATTTGATTGTCGGAAAGCTTGGTTTGCATCATGAAGTACTTGAGACTTTGATGGTCTGTTTGTAAAATGAATGGAGTCCCTAATTAATAGTGCTTCCATGTGTCTAGGGCATATAGAATAGCTAAAAGATCTTTCTCATAAATGCCTAAGACACGTTCATTTGTCTTGAGCCTTCGGCTCTCATATGCTATGGCATGACCTTCATGAAGCAAGACTGCTCCAATGCAATCACCATAAGCATCACATTGGACCTCAAATGGCTTTGAGAGATCCAGAAGCATGAGGGTTGGTTGAGAGATAAGCTTGTCAAAATCATTTTGCTCCTTATCAGTCCATAAATACTTAACGTTCTTCTTAGTTAAGTCATGTAGTGGTCTTGCTATTTGAGAAACTTTTGCTATAAAGCGTCTATACTATACACACATACCAATAAATCTTGTTATCTCATGTAGATTCCTTGGATTAGGCCATGTTTTTATTACCTCTAACTTCGATGGATCCATTTGGATACCATCTGAGAGATAATATAGCCTAAGTATTTGTGGGACGCATGTCTAACCTCACCATCATATCTTATTGCAGTCTTAGCGAGAACCATGATTAAATTGTCAATCCATGGGACAAAGCTGACTCGACTAGTACATAGAGGCTACAAGAGGTTGTCAATCTCTTGAAAAACAACTAACAAATCGCATCTAACTCATGCTACACTCAAGTGACCAAGATCACCAAAAGCCAATCGCTCATCGGCAAACAAATCACATCCGTTATAGCCTCAAATGACATCCAAATGTAACAACACTTCTAGGACATGTTTATAAGACCTAAGCACACATGCTTATGGTTTCAAACCCTACTTTAGGTCAAGTTCCAAAATCACAATTATTAACAGCAGTGGATTTTTGACCTAGTCGTTTTTTACCCAGAATGCATCTAAATGCTTAGCAATGATGCCCCAATACCCCGCATATGCTTAGTTTTTGATTTGGAAGTGTAAATTCCTAGTTATGATGAAATTAGGGTGCAGATCGACGATGCCAAAAACTACAAAATATCGTGATGTGTTACGTCAATGCATAGAGCTCTTACATGCGGTTGCCATGCAGCTAACACAACTGCAATGTGACAACCGGGGAGGGAGTAGGAAGCGCGAGAAGGACAGGAGTGAGCGTCGTTAGCTCACGCTGCATTTCTATTATCCAAAAAAATTACAAAAATTGGCTTTTATACCTTCGCCAAGGTGTTTGGTGGTCAAAACTAATAATCTAGGAGTTCTACCAAAGATGGCTAATGAAAGGTTGATACAATCTGGAAGCTTGTAGCCCCGACTCATTAATTACAGAGTTTATCCAAGAAAATATGAGTTACAATATTCCCGATTTATCAAAATAATAAGTGTTTTACAATGAGAACTCTGAAAAATGGTATCCGTGTTAGCTTGCCGTTAACATTCCCCCCTCCTCGCCTGTGTTGTCCCTTGACACAGCTTAAGGGGTGAAGTAGTCTTCGGACTGGCAACTGGCAAGGCGGTCTTTAAGCGCACTTAGTGTCTTTTGGTATCTGATGTTCCTTTCTTTATCTGGCACTTGCAAAAAATGCATAGTTACTCTGTCTTTGAGCTCCACCATTGAGTAGCCTACAAACCTTGATGTGAGGTTACTGATCACTGGTGCAAATATTTCGTTCGCTAGGTGAAGAATCCTGTGTAAAACACTTCCTTAAACACCAGCATATTGTGAGAAGGTAGAAACATGCATCTGGCGTAGAAGCCATAGAGGACTTCTTCGGAAGGTTGGCCACTGAGATCATAGCACAAAGCTTTGTTACCCTCGATGAATGACATCCAAGGGGCGCCTGCTTGTTCTGGCTCATTGAACACTTCAATGAAGGTGAGTAGCATTCGGTAGATTTTGTATAGCATAGCACATGATAAATCTGGTAGAATTTTAAAGAATGACATGGCACCCTTTAGGGTTTTCACCATGTATTCTTCATTCTCGCTGGTCCCTTTTCTGGAGTAGGCAATCTGGGGTAATTCAGCCAAGTTGGCCGCTTCTTTTGTAGTGCCTCATGTGCTATCCTGGTCCTTACTCTTGGTATAGGATACAAAGTTGGATCCTTTTGCATGGCCGCAGGTGCTCTCGTGAACATAATTAAGTATCTTGGGTTCTTGTTCAGCCAGCTCAACCTCCACTTTGGGTGGTCTTTATTTGCACCCTCGACTTGCATGTCTGTGTAAAGTCTTTCTTTTACTTGTAGCAACCCAACTTTAATCAGAGAGTAGGGCAAGATTGTTGGTGCCATTGCAAATTTATTTGATTGGGAGTGAGTTGTTTGAATGGACAGAATGAAGTACTCTCAGCTCCCATAGTTGGTTGACTCGTTTGAGTTTCACTATCTCCTTGAGCAGCTTGTCTTCTCTTTGGACCCGCATCAAGGCCAGGTGTCTGCGTTGAGACTGATCTAATTTCAGCTCCAGCTTGAGGTCTTTATTTTTCTTTTCTAATGCCTTGTAGACCTCGTCTATTCCCTTGATCAAGGCGACGGCTGGATTCTCTCGTATTCGCCGCAAGAATATCGCCTGATAATTGCTTCTTTGTTCTGAGTGCTATAGAGAAGCAATGACCACACCTAATTGTACCTGGATATTTTGAGCTGATAGAGTGGTAGTTAGAAGTTCATTTGTCACTTCCGTCAGCTGATCATCCTTGGCTTTGCATGCATCTAACAGTTTGGTAAGCAGCTCACCCAGTTCTTCCATTTTCTTTTGCTGCTTGTCTCTTGCGAGCTGATGCTATTCAGCTTTCGCTCTTAACACCTACACTTGACTCTAGAGATCGGTGATGACATTAAGTATGTCGTCTAGCTCCCCTTGGAGTGCATTGATCACCATCTCTAACTCTTTGGTCCGTGTACTACGGCCAAGTGCTGCTGAGCGAGGCCTTTTTGTCATCTCCAACATTTTCTTAGCATATTCGTTCACTTACATGATGACTTCATCATTCGCTTGATAGTATTCATGTCATGCCAACTGAGTTGATGTTTTTGCAGCCTCTTGTGTGTCTTTTGGCTGTGTCAGGATGGCTGGTTGCTGTTGTTCTTGTAGCCGTGGCTGTTCTTTTTTCATGGAGGTAGAGGGTGGTTCCTCGGCCGTCTCTTGTTGTGATAAGTTCAAGGGTGTTTCCTCGTGAAGGAGTACGAGCGGAAGTGCGACACGAGAGAGAGTGCGAGAAGAAGAGCACGACGATATGGTGAACTCGCTCTACTGTAATGTGTAGAGCATAGTGAGTTCTTATTAGGTTTTTACAAAAGAATATGTGTACATACCTGGCGGCCCGCCCACTTACCTGGGCGACCACATTGGGATTTATACCCCAACAACCTCCCACTTAAAGTCCAATGTGGTACTTTAAGTGTGAGAGAAGCTACTATACAAGCTAATATACAAGAGATGTAGAGAAGTGATGTACTACCCTACACCTAACTGCTTGCGAAAATGCGCAAAGCTCTCTGAGGGAAGTCCTTTTGTAAGTAGCTCAGCAGGATTTTCTGTGGTGTGAACTTTGACAAGCTGAAGTTGCTTATCCTCGAGCATTTCCCTGATAAAATGATACTTCACATCCACATGCTTTGTCTTTGAGTGATAAACTGGATTGCGAGCCAATTGTATAGCACTTTGACTATCACAATATAACACAGAAATCTCTTCTTTGATTCCCAAATCTGTTACTAGTCGATTAAGCCAAATTGATTCTTTGCATGCATCTGATGCTGCAACATATTCAGCCTCTGTAGTAGACTGAGTAACACAATCTTGTAATCTAGAACGCCATGATACTGCTCCACCAACCAATGTAAAGACATACCCTGACGTAGACCTTCGGTTGTCTAAGTCCCCTGCATAATCTGAGTCTGTAAAACCCTTTACACTTAGCTCCTTACTCCCATAGCATATACGCATACTCTTTGTAGCTTTCAGGTATCTCAATATTCCTTTCACTGCCTCCCAATGTTTCTTGCCTGGGTTTGACATGTATCGACTTACTACTCCCACTGCAAATGCAATGTCTGGGCGAGTAGCAATCATTGCATACATCAAACTACCCACTGCAGACGCATATGGAATCTTATCCATTTCAGCCTGTTCTTCCTCAGACACAGGACAATCTTGTTTGCTAATTTTCACATATGGTGGCAATGGAACACTCAATGCCTTTCCCTTCTCCATATTGAAACGTTGCTAAACCTTGTCAATATACTCTGTTTGAGATAACCAAATCATCCTCCTTGATCTGTCTCTCTCAATGCACATACCAAGTATATGACTTGCCTCCCCCATGTATTTCATGTCTTTCAAAGCTGAAATTTCTTTCAAGTGCTTGCCAGCAATCAACATGTCATCCACATACAAAATAAGGATCAGCCAACTGCCATCCTTAGCCTTCTTTGTATATAGACAGTGATCGAACTCACTACCTTTGTAGCCTTGAGAAAGAATAAACTTGTGGAATTTATGGTACCATGCCCTCGGTGATTGTTATAAGCCATAAAAACTCTTTAACAACTGGCATACCCAATCTTCCTTGCCTTTCTCAACAAACCCTTCTGGCTGCTGCATGTAAATTTCCACATCTAAATCACCATGCAAGAACGCTATCTTGACATCCATTTGGTGCAACACCAAATCTAATATGGCAACCAATGCAAGAAAGCATCTCAATGTAGTCATCTTGACCACCGGAGAGAAGACTTCATCAAAGTCAATGCCTTGTTCTTGTTTAAAGCCCTTGGCAACAAGCCTTGCTTTGTACTTTGGCTGACTATCATTAGCGGTGATCTTATACCTGTAAACCCATTTACAAGGTAGAGCTTTTTTGACCCGTGGTAATTTAACTAGCTTCCATGTCTGGTTTTTATGCAGAGCTGTCATCTCTGACTGCATGGCCAATTGCCAATTCACGGAGTCTTTCATTTGCACTGCTTCCTTGTAACATGAAGGCTCATTGCAATCAGTCAACATGACATAGTTCATAGATGGAACAAACCTATCAGGAGGTCGCGTGACACGTCCAAATCTACGCACAGTAGGTGGGTCAGGCTCAGCCACAACCTGTGATTCCAATCTATCCTGTCCTTGCTCCTCTTGAGCCCTGACATTTTGTCTTGCACGTGCAGGTCCATCTTCTTGGAAGACAACTCTTCTAATCTCCTCAACCCTCTTTGGTTTAGTATGATATTTGGATTCATTAAAGTGAACATCATTGCTGTGGACAACCTTTCTGGATTCGGGATCCTAGAGTCTGTACCCCATCTCACCAGAATTACCATAGCCTAGAAAGATGCACTTTCTACTCTTTGGCTCAAATTTGTTCCTAAATTCCTTTGGAACGTGAGTATATGCCTCACAGCCAAAGACTCTGAGATGCTTGTATGAGGGCACCTTGCCTGACCATACCATCTCTGGCACTGAATCCTTCAGCAAAACCTTGCTAGGAGATCTATTTACAAGATGAACAGCTGTTGATACAGCTTCAGCCCAAAACCCATTTGGCAGTTGTGCATTAGACAACATACTTCTGACCTTCTCTTGTATGGTCCTATTCATCCTCTCAGCAACACCATTTTGAGGAGGATTGTAAGGAGTAGTAAGCTCACGTTTTATACCTTTTGACTCACAAAAGTCCTGAAAGGCCTTTGAAACGTACTCTCCACCATTGTCAGTGCGTAAGCATTTAAGCTTCTTGCCACTCTGATTCTCCACAAGTGTCACAAACGTTTTGAAAACACTAAACGCTTCATCCTTGTGCTTGAGAAAGTAAACCCATACTTTCCTCGAGTAATCATCTATAAATGTCATAAAGTAAGAAGCTCCCCCTAGAGATACGTTAGGCATAGGTCCACACAAATCACTATGAACAAGTGCCAACTGTGTATCTCTTCTACTGCTTCTATGCTTATGTGGCTGCTGTGTTTGCTTACCATACAGACAATGCTCACAGAATTCAAAATCATTAAATGAAAAGCCAGGCAAATAATCAGAACGAGACAAGATTTCCATTCCCTTCTTGGGACATATGTCCTAACCGGCTATGCCACAAAGAAACGTTCGGCTACTCGGTTACATTGATTACATTTTTAGAGACATTTGATACATAAATCATGTAAAGTCCTCCAGACTTTACTCCATGTGCTACCATCATAGAACCCTTGGATATCTTCCACATGTTCTGTCCAAAAGTGGTGACGTAGCCAGCATCATCAAGTAAACCTGTGCTGATCAAGCTCTTTGTAATTGCGGGAACATGTCTCACATTCTTCAGCGTGAAAGAAGAGCCATTCTGAAACTTCAATTGAACATCTCCAACACCTAAGATCTCACATGTCTGCCCATTGCCTAGCCGAACATGATCTTTAGTCGTCACATAAGAGGTAAACCACTCCTTGTTTGGAGACACATGAAGTGATGCCCCTGAGTCTATAATCCAGTCACTCAGTGCATTTCCATCAGATGCTGTAAGAAGAGCTGAGTCCATTGTATTCTTCAAGAAGTAGATGTCTCCTGACACTAGACTGTCATCCTCTGCAACAGTGTTTGTCACATTTATTTCTTGAATCTTCACTGAGGACTTGTTCTTCTCACTATGGTCTTCAGCTTTCTCTTTGCCTTTTTCTGCTTTCCATTCTCTGCAGTCTCTTTTCATGTGACCCTTCTTGCCACAATGGTAGCATTCTATGTCACTCTTGCCTTTAGCACTGCGGGACTTGCTACGAGACTGATTCCTCTTTCCACCTTTGTACTTTTCTTTGGTCCTTCCCCTGACAACTAAGGCTGTTCCTTTGCCTTTGCCCATTGTCTTTCTATTGGTTTCTTCAGTAATAAGACTTCCTTCTACACCTGCTATGTTCAAACCATCTGGAGGTGCAGAATTACTCAAAGCTATGCGAAAAGTGTCCCAACTTTCCGGCAATGTGATCAACAGGAACATAGCTCTAACAGGTTCATCAAACTTGACACCTTGAGCTGACAACTAACTATAGATTGTGTTGAATTCATTCAGATGATTGGACATAGGTGTCCCTTCTTTCATCTTCAAGTCAACAAGCTTCTTAAGCCAGTATACCTGTGAAGCTGCACTCTGCTTCTCATAAAGATCACTGATCTTTAACCATGCTTGATAAGCCGACATCTCGTCTGCTACATTGAAGTAAACGCTTTCTGCCAAAGTCAGCATAATGGTAGAAAGTGCCAATTCATCCATTTCGCTCCATTCATCTTCGTCCATATCTTCTGGTTTTATCCCCTTGAGCTTTATAGGTTTTATCTGCTTCTTTTGTACCAACACGTGCCAAATCTGCTTCTTCCACAATGGGAAATTGGTTCCATCCAGCTTCTTGATATTGTAAAGAGCAGTGTCTTGTGATCCAGCCATAGCTACGCTTCACAGTGGTTTACTTTCCTGGGAAAAATTCGGCAGAGTTTCCCCTGTAAACTGACCTCTGAACCAATATCAACCTGTCAAATGAACCAAGAAAGCTTCAGATTCTACATAAATTTTGGCAGAGTCTCCTTTGTAAAATGGCTCTGGTGTACTCAAAAACACACCAAAAAACAGCTCAAAAAACACTGTCTCTCTGACACTGTAAGATGCGGGTAAACCTGTCCTGCACCTGTACTGTCTCTCACTGTCTTGTCACTATCCTATAAGCATAGACTGCGACAATGCCTCAACGGCAGTAAAGCAAAGATGCAATCCCAACTGTCTAACTCACAGTCAATACATCCTAGCTGCCTATCTAAGGGTGCTCGAGGGATCGCTCCAAGACCTGTATCACCGAAAGGATCTCAACATTCGAGAATCCCCCAGCTCAATAAAACCTCACTCGACCCTTAACAAAGGCTGCAGTAAATCTGACGGTACATAGACTTCCCACAAAGTCATACATCCACAAATTTCCCACTGTATGCTGTAACCGCTGCGGCGGTTGTTTGCTGCGTGACTCACAGCCAGCAAACCCTCAACAGACATACATCATCTCTGACAATACATACCATGTGGAAGTACCTGCAATGTCAGGATGAAATCTGGAATATCAAGCAGCAAACATAAGCTACCTGATGAACTAGTGGATGTCGCCTATAGTCTGTGTGTAGATACGCCCGTGTCGTATGTGACACACCTCCAAGAACTGTGAGCCGTCCTTCGATGTGTAGACAGCCACAAATCAACACTGTGGGAGTGTCGATATCCTCAGCACCTGCAGTCATAGGCCAAAAACCCCAAATTTGCAGAGTCGGATCTGCACCCGCCAAGACCACGTAGTCAAAAATGGCCTGCGCAGACCTTTGTCGAAGTCGAACAGTGGCCGAGATGACCTCATAATGAAATTCTGACAGCACCAAGTCCTTCGGGCTCTCCCTCCAGATTTGGGGCCGTGTCTTCACCTGTCGTATTTCACTCCAATCTGAGCTGGTGACTCTTGCCTCCTGCAGTGCTGCCCTGAGCCTTGATCTGAGCTCTGATACCAGTCGAAGGAGTACGAGCGGAAGTGCGACACGAGAGAGAGTGCGAGAAGAAGAGCACAACGATATGGTGAACTCGCTCTACTGTAATGTGTAGAGCATAGTGAGTTCTTATTAGGTTTTTACAAAAGAATATGTGTACATACCTGGCGGCCCGCCCACTTACCTGGGCGACCACATTGGGCTTTATACCCCAACACCGCGGTCTCTTGTTCTCTTGTGTGGTCAACTTTTGCGGAGTCCTCTTCTGGTGTAGGACTGACTGCCTTTTCTGTCTCTGGCTCTCTGTCTATTTGCTTCTCTTGAGTAGAGGCATCTTCTTGTTGTGTTGTTCTCACTGCTTCTTGCTATTCAAATTCTTGTGTAGCTTCAGCTGCTTTCTCCTGTTCAGCTTCTGCTTCTTTCATCGGCTCATTTGTTGTGTCTTTAACTACTGGTGATGGTGGTGGGCTTGGCATTGGTTGATCTTGGTGTTCAGAGACAAGAGAAGAGATGTAGGGAGACACATCACCTTAGGCATGTTGTGCTTCTCCTTGTGCAGTGGTCTCCTCTGCATGCTCTTGATATTCTTCCGCCTCTTTTTCCTTCTTTGCCGCTTCTTTGGCTTTTTTTAGCTTTAAAGCTTCTGCTTCTTGGTACATCCGTTCCAGTACTTCAGTGGGTTCTTCAGCCTGATTACTGGTGTGATGCTTGGTCCTTGGTCCCTTAAGCCCACTAGGAACCCATTTTTCCAGGTCCTTTCCTTGTGCTTGTCGGCTCCGATGGTAGGAGTGTTTCTCTCTTTCAAACCGGGCTTGCTTTTGGACGGCGGGCTCCTCTTGGTGTTCTGCCACGGCTTTTCTCTTCATTTCCTCCCTTCATGCTCTCTTTTCTTCATTATCCAAGCTTTCACTACTATGACTTTTCGGCAAGCTTTCAGCCGATTCTTCATCAGATTTGTAGGATCTCTTGGCCAATCTTGTCGCTCAAGGAGATGGCTAAGCTGACACTATCCAAATGTTTTGGTATGGGGCAGGTGGTTGGTTGTCGGCCATGCCGATGGCATGGTATGCAATTCTTGTAAATACTTCTGGTGCACCCAGATAAGTAATATTTCCTTCTTTCTTTGTCCCTTTCAAAGTGGTCAAGACATATTGTGCATGGTCCACCGGTTGCCTGGTTGTTGACTTGAGGACTTGCGTGAAGGTGGTAGCAACCGCATTATTGGGCGTGGTATACCTTGGTGGCCTTTTAGCAAGGAAATGAAAGTGTTGGTGATATAACCTGGCTGGCTCTTCAACCTATTTGTGAATAAGGTCAGCAAAGGTGGCTGTGGTGGTTTCTTTTGTGAAAGTACCTGCCGTCTTCCTGTCTCTTGCCCTCATTGTCATTCCTTCAATGAGCAGTCTGAGTGCTTCTGCCACTATTTCCTTGGTTATCACCACTTCAACTTTATTCCCCTAAGGGTCAAAAATCTGTGCAGTTCCATCTTCTTTGATCATGGATAAAAGCTCGTAAGCGTTTTTGTTAGCGGGTACACCGCGACGGACAATGGAGCACAACGAGAACACAGACCAACAAATTGTCAATCCAAGGACGTAGCTGACCCGACTAGGGCATGGAGGCAATCTCTGGGTTGTCAACCCTGAGCTAGACATGAACAACACTCTACAGTCACTAATCCTACCACAACACTACCATAAAGCAAAGAAATAGACAACGCATCCTACGAAACACTAAAAGCTCGAAAGAGTCTCAAATCATATCGGAATGACTCGAAATCGGAGGGCAAGACTCATAAGGACATATCCTATATGGCCAAACACCTAAACCCTGAAAACCATAACTGTAAGACCTCTACTCGCTGTCGCAATAGACTCAAAACAACAATTTCCAAAGTGTTCGGAACTGATCTACAAAGACATCAACACGAAGATCTTCTCGCCCTGATTATAACGACTACTCGATCATTCAGAACGGATGTCGTTTGAGGTACTTAAGACCAAATATAGCTCGTAGCAGGCGGGCTCGCGATGTGGTCTTGGCTTGCATTGCTTGCGTCGACGCGGAGAGCTCCTCGATGCTAACACGCTCCTACTCTCATATCTGCAATGCGATTAGTGTGCGCGATGATGTGTGTGCGTGAAGCTCACTATTGTGTGCTGCAGAACCCACGACTGTATATTAATTGAGATAACGTAATGTGTTTTTCACAAAGCCTTAGGTTTTAGCTTATATACCAAGCCTTCAAACCTAATGTCCGGCCAAATGACTTGAATTGTCCCTAGGCTTCTACAGAGCTTAATTACAAGAAATTGAGTTGGCTTTACTCATGATAAAAGCATCTGCGGCCAAAATAAAAGTGCCGATTTAAAATATGAGGTTCCCGTAAACATTACAAAAGTGGCCGTAATGGCTCAAAATAATAATAACGGGATATTCAATGACGTCCATGAGCTTGTATCTTCATGTTGCAGCATCCATCTTCATCTTCATTCCTTCATCACCATCTTCATGTGGAATCTTTATAGAATCTTTGAGGAATCTTTAATGAAATCTTTATGGAAACGTTGTTGAAAGGGCGTCCTTTCAACACTCTCCCCCTCCGAATTCTTGTCGCCCCCGACAAGACCCTATGTCGTTGTTGGCCTTGACGAATTCTTGATGTCTTGGTGTTGGTTGAAATTGTTGTGGCAGCTTCTTCTGTAGTTGGTTGCTTTGCGTGATGTTAAAGCTGCCTTAAGGTTGTACCGATAGTGTATCTGAAGCCTGGAACTCTCTCCCTCTGATTGGTTGTTGTATCTTGAATTGCATGAGGTTGTATCGACTTGTTGGTGCAACAGGTCGTTGTCATTGTAGCTCTAGTTTGCTTTTCCTGTGGTTGTTATCTGGAAGTCGTACCTGTAAGTTAACTTGAAGCTTTGTCAAGCTGTTTTTTGGCCTCTCCCTTTTGACTTGTCAATAGATTTGCAATTAGTAGTGTGGGGATATCGTGGTTCTTCTTGTTTTTGTTGTTATTAGAAATAAAAGAGTAAAAGTAAAATGTAGCGTATATACAAAATGAAGGTCTTAGATACCTGGATAAGACTAAAGGGAAAAAGCCAGTGGGAAAAAATTTCTTTAGTCATAATTAAATGCGAGGCTATATGTACTTAGGTTCTGATGTTATAGAGTTATGCTGAGTTAAAGTACATATGGCCATATGGCTACTAGTATGGGCTTGATATACATGGATAAGTGTTAGTAGCTTGAAGTCAGAGTCATTGTTGTTGAGCAAAAGCTTATAAAACCTGTTTCCACTTGGTCATCGTCATTTGTTTGTGTAAGTGCATGGGTGGAATAAAAAAGAGTGCCTAATGCATATGTCCAATGATGGCACATCTATATGCTTGCACAGAGTTATGCATGTTAAACAAGATGCGGTGCGAGAGAAGAGTATTGATGGGTTCTTCATGGAGTTAGTGTAGCGAGTAAAACATATAGCATGAGTGCTTCAAAAGCTTTCACTACTCACAAGAAGGGTTTTTGCTGTCGAGGTTTCTCCACTCTTCCTCACTGTGTCAAGTGCGTGAGTGTTTTTTTTTTTTTTGATGAACTACTCCGCCTTCTCCACCTTATATATTATATGGAATTTGACTCTTATGCTCACCTCTTCCAACATGAGCGACATGACTTTATGTATGCTCAACTCTCCAGCTTGAGCTAATACCTATTAGCTAGACTCATAGACCACATAAAAATATTAACTTGAAGCTTGGGTCTGACACTTCGCTCATTTAGTGGCTTAGCTACCCGACTCTAGACTCTTATGCCATGTAAGTTTAATGGCGACTTGGACTTACCTGATCGCGGCCTGAAATCCAATTCCATATGCTTTTGATGTTTAGGCCTTTCTTGTTAGTTTCTGTTTGAGATGCCATGTTGTCCAATACATTGGCATATATCTGCTCTTCATTCCTTGGTAGCAAATTGTGGTCGCTTGATGAGACAGGTATTGATGTTGAAGCAATGGTTGATGAAGTCTTCTTCTTCCAAATAGTGTTCTTCAAAACTGTGACCTCCGCATTTACCGTTGCTTTCTTTTTGTTGTTAAGAGGCTGTAAAGGAGTTGTGTATCTTTCTTGTTGTTGAGCCTCAATCGCGGATTTTGGAACCCACATTGTTCTTGGGCCTAGTGTGATGTCCTTTGCCACTTGCCTTGTTTCTTCTTTGACTTGATGGTACCTTGTCTTTAATTTCCAAATATGGTTGTTACTTTTGTAAAAGCCTTGCTCTTGTAGTAATTGACGAGGGATCCATCTATAGGTTTTAGTACTCTTGGGTGTAGCGGGTGGCTGCTCTTCATTTCTTGATGTTTCTTGCTTTTCCTGGGTGATTCCTTGATAAGCTACTACCTTAGGTAACCATATTTGAAAGTTACCCTCATAGAATCCTTGTGCTTCAAGTAACTCGACTGGAATGAATCTTTGGACTTGCTTGAAGGTGATCTTCACTTGACTTTGTTGGGTAGTCTGGTAGAATTTTGATTTCATTACCCAGACTTGTCGTATGGTTTGTCCAGTGGAAGACCTTCTCTTTTGCTTTTTGTACATGTCCTTTCTCTTGGTTGAGTTATGTGATTGACGTTGACGGCTTTGTTGATTCCTGAAAGAGTGGTTGTCATGGGATGGATATCGCCAGGCTGATATCTTGAGCTTGTTGACCCAAACATCTGAATTTACTTTCTTGTAGCCTTGTGCAATAATTGACTTGCTTGATGTGATCCATCCTGTTTTCTTTGCTTGTTGAGGTTGTTCATGTGGTTGTATCCAAATTGGATCATTAACTTTAATCCGTGCCTTGGATATTAGCACTTGATTGACCTGTTTTGACTTCCTTTGGATACTTTTGGGCGATGGAAACTTTGGTTGATAGACTTTTTGCTTGGGTTTCCATTGTTTTGTTGATGGTTTGGCTTTTGATGTAGAGGCTTTGTCTTGCACTTGCATTGGATGGGCTAGAGACTGTGGGCTTACTTTAGCTTTGCCTTTTTCAATAGCCAAGAATCTTTGAACTGTGGTAGGCTTGACCTCTGTTTCCACTTGATAGCTTGTCGTGATGACCATTGTTGAAGATTCCGGCTCGTCTTCAAAGACTTGTGCCCATGGCTTGGACAAAATCAAGTGTGTTCCCATTTTTCAAGAATCTACCACCAAGAATTTTTCTTTGACATTCTGTGAGTGTAGTTGGAGAGTAGCTTCTACAATCCCCATACTTATAACATCTACTCCAAGTGAGAGATTTATCTTTATCTGAATATCATAAAGCTTTGGCTTACCTAGAAGTAACCACATGCCATATGACATGACATTAGTCGTGGAATTTGGATCAATTTCTTGTGCACTTAGCAAAAAGTTGATCTTCTTTGGTACTAGATTGCCTGTGTTCTCTTGAGTGCCTTGAGCAATCTTTGGCCTGGACTCCTTGTCGTCTTCTTCTTCATTGTTCACACTTCTAAGTTCATCTGTGTGTTCTAGCTCCTACTTGACCATCATTTCCTCTGATATGTCTTTTGGAGAGACAAAATCAGTATTTGGTTCCTGTAGAGTCATAGGCTCTTCTTCCTCGACTTCAGCTGTTGAAATGTCACCAATAGTGTCTGAACTTCCTGCCACTTGCTGCACCTCTTCTTTGATTGATTCCAAGTCTTCATATTGCTCGTTTGTAGGCGCTGGACTTGAAGCATCTTCTTTGGATCTTAGTCCTTCTTCCTGCAACATTTCTTTGTTGACTTGTGGCTCCTCCTTTGTACTATGCATTCGAGTTGGACAGTTTTTAATCAAGTGTGTTATCGCACACTGATCGCAAAGAGCACGTATTTCTATATGACCAATATTCGAGCTAGGTATCTGGTTTTGTGTTATCCCCATAGCTGATAACCCTGTTTCGAACTCATACTCAGATTCATCATATGTCTCACCCATAACCCTTAGCATGTAGTAGGGGACTATGTCATACCCATTCTCATCGTAAAATTTTGTTGGTGTGGTCTCATTAACACAGACATCCAAAGTAGCCAATATCTGAGTCCACTCTAGCGGTTATAACGCCTCTTCCGGAAAAGGTTCTCTTATGTAAGCATCATCTTCTAAGACCCTCTTGAAGGAATTATCATTTCTCCCAAAGTCACTACACTCCGATGCTCCGCACATCCATATTTATTTCTTTTTGCCCATCCACGGATGGTCTGTTGATCCACTTTGTGTTGCAGAATCAAAATCTTCTACGGGCGTTCTAGTTACATCTTGGTAACTATGATTTCTCACATTTACACGTGTTGTGGTTTCAGCATGCCTCAAGTATAGATAATCATAACCCCAATCTTGTACCATCTTGAGTTGCCTCATGAATGGTCTTCCAAGGATGATTTCATAGTTACTTTTCTTGCCAAAGTCAACTATGGCAAAAGTATGCGCATACTCTATACCACAAGAAGACACCACTATCGCTTCTAGCAATCCCATGGGTCTTTCGACATGCCCATCCGCTAACTTTAATTTTATTCTGGTTGTTCTGAAGGCGGGTCTACCCCATTTCTCCCATATTTGTTTTGTTGCTATGGCAATTCCTGCTCCGCTGTCAAGTATAGCTTTCATTTCAATCCCATTGTACTCGACAAGCAAAGTGGCATTACCATCTTCTCCTTCACAGTACTCTCCTACTTTGTTCGGAGGTACCGGTCTTACATTTGATGTAGGCTTCTCGATCTCTTCTAGCTCTTTTTCCAGGAACCTTAACGGGCTTTTGATCCCAATTTTTTCCAAGCATTTTCCTATATCCGTCCACATACTTGGCCTGATTTTCAAAAGTTCTGCCAACGTAATTGTGCACTTCACTGGCGTGGATAACAAGTCAGTCAAAATTTTTGTGTCCAATTCTTTTGTCCCCCCTAGCCTCTGTGATGGAACTCTCACAATCTCAGACTTTGCCTCAAAATCTCCCATGTACTGTGGCAAAGTTCTTAATGATGCAGGTCTACTGTCTTCGGAGGCTATCGATCCTACATCACCATAATATGACCTCACATCAACACTCATTTGTGGTCTATCTAATGTGATTTCAGGAAATGGTGCTGGTCCAGCATCCTCTTCTCTTTTTTGGGCATCTCGGACAGTCTTCCATAACTCCTCTGGCCACTGCTCCTCAACTATAGGAACATAGGGTAGGAAATCCCTCATTGATTCATCTGTTGTATTTTGGACTACCCTCGAGTCTTGCGACCTTGGCAGTGGTTCTTCCCTATGATCCACCTCTTCTCTAGGCAATTCGTCTACTTTAATGCTCTCGTCTTTGTGCACTGGGGTGACTATCCTATCCTTCAATTCTGGTGGAGGTGGTTCTAGCAATGCTTGATCAGTTTCAATGAGCTGCTTACACATTTCTAGCCTCTGCTTCTCTAGTTTAGGATAAGGATAAGTCATCCATCTTTGTTCTAAGGTCTGTCTATTTGCCAATCTAGCCTCATAAGCCTGTAAAATCGCATCTAAAGGCTCATTCACTTTGTCCACTAGGACTAAGGGTTTCAACTTCCCTTTGTTGTGTCTGTTTCTCTTGAGTTGTTTCCAACTCAGCTGTAACAGCCTTTTCTTCCCCTTTTTCCCTTTCTAGTCTCGCTTTCATTCTAGTCCTTCTTGCTCGTCTAGAGTTTCTACGGCTTTTGGAACTCTTACTAGTCTCTCCATCTGTAGGCTTCTGCTCTTGCACTTTTGCTTGTGCTCTTGTGACAATGTTTACTGGAGCAACTTTCTTACTTTCATCTTCTTGCTGCTTAAGCACCTGTTCTTTTGCAATTTTTTCTTGCTCTGTTGTTGTTGTCGTCTCTCCTTTTGTTGCGGCTCGTTATTTCTCTAATTTGCTGGTAGAAGGAAAGGTAACATGTGGTTTCATTTTACCTTTCTTTCTTGGATTCTTAGGACAATCCAAAATCATATGTGTGACTGAACACTCATTACAATATACATTTATCATGATATCATGGTGTGGACAATCCTTAATCAAGTGATCACTACTACCACATCTGTCACATGGACGTATTGGTTGTTGTGGCAATAATTGATATTGACCTTGAAGTGGCCTCTGATCTACCACATATCTTTCTATTTGAAGCTCATGATTCACATATGCATTTCTAGCAGCTATGGGTCTTTCACTTATGAACACTTGTTCCGCTACAGGATGATGTCTAGGCGGTTGAGACATAACATGCTCAAACCCTGGTGGAGTCTTAGGTCTATAGTCAGGACAATGTTGCGTCGGATGGTCCCTCCACATGTCATGCACCTGCGTCGTTGAGGAACTCTATAGGCTGGTACTCTGCCAGAGTGGTTGATGCGTTGCATCACATTCTCTATGATTTGCTCCTCAACATTTACTTGGTTTTGTCCTAGATTCCCTCTTTGATCCTCAAGATCAGCGTTTTTCTTTTCCTCACTCGCATCATTCATCTTCTTTTGACCCTCTTCATAGAATTTGAAATTGTCAACTAGGTCAACTGCTGCTTTGGTCACCTCTTCCAAGGTTTCGTATCTTTTCATGTATAGGTCCTTTTGGAGATTCTCATTCCTAAGTCCTCTGATGAAGCATAGGATCTGACGTTCTGGCGTGGGTAACTCTTGGGTAGGACATCTAGCAACATATTGCTTGAAACGCAGTATTGCATCTCGCAATGTTTCTGTTTCGCCTTGTTTAAATTCCTGAATCTTAGGAAGGGTGTTATGTTTTATGCCCCTCTTGGTGAATTCTTGAACAAATTCATCCAACATTTTCTCAATGGTTGTGAAATCTCTCCGGTTCAATAGTTCAAACCATGCTTGTGCATTGTCCTCCAATGTAAGTCCAAAACCCTCATACTACGTGTGGAAGTCCTCTACTCGTTCTGCTTGTAGGACTTGCTTGAAAGCCGAGACATGGGCATATGGGTCTCCTATGCCATTGTACTTTCTATTTACCCATTTTCTTAGCTGAGATGGTCTTATACTTTGGGGTGCAAAGTATGGAACCATACTCCTCTCTGGTATCGTTTCATCTCTCGTTATCGCTCTAGGAGGAAATCCAGGTGGTGGTCCCGTCTTCGGAATTCTCTTAGAAGTTCGTGTGTTTTGTGGATGTATCTGAGGTCCTTCATTGACCAAATATCCACTCATCTCTAATTTGGTTCGCGGATTTGTGCTTTGTACAGCTCTATATTCTCGTCCATACTTGCCAACAAATAAAGATGTCCATTGTCGGTCGACCTCGTATGTATAAACATATAAGAGCTTGTATTCTGTCAGCTCTTCTGGGTAAGGCTCTAAGCAACTGTAAAGGTTGAATTTATTTCCATTAATATACCTATATAGTCCCTCACTTTCATGGTTATACGTCCAAACTCTCTCCACAAAATTGGTCTTTATGTACTGTAGGTTTGGAAGATCTATTCTGGGTGGGTGCTCATCTATCCCTGCAATCCATGTGCTTGTATAAGCTGAGTCTGAGTCTGATGTAGACATGACTTCTAGGCTTAACAGCTCTAGCTTGCTATAGTAATACCTCTCTCAGTGTGTTCAAGTGTTTTGGTCAGGGAAAATCCAAAACTACGTCCAAAACCGTGAGCGTTTTCTCACAATTCTCTCAAATTGTCGGTTTTGGACACCCCTAACTTCCGGATGCATTTTGAGGCAACCATTTTGGTCAATTTACTCTAAGATCTGTAGTGCTACTCTCAAGCTACGTTTTGATTAAAAAAAAAAATTGGAATCGGAGTCCGTATGTGAAAGTTATGACCAAAACAGTGAGATGTAATTTGGAAAGTTTCTTTATCTGATGTTTTTGCAAGTGGCCAGTTTGAGCCCAAAATTGGTGTGTGCACTCCTTAGGCAATGATAAACCCAGTGGTATACTTGGTTTCAAAAAATTTCTCAAAATTTTTTCCTCAGTTGTCTATCGCGATAGACTCACCAAGTACCCCTTGCAGATGTCCAAATGCACTCAAACTTTGTGTACAGGGTATAATGGGCCTTTTGAACCCAAATATGAAGTCAGATTTGAATTTTGAATTTTCTACAGTGAATTCCTAAGTCTATCGCGATAGACTCACCAGAGTGTTATTGGGATACAGTTTTTCAATTGTTTTTACTGATTTGAGTTCCCCCTTCTCTTGAGATACTACTCACCAAGTTTCAACATATTTGGAATACTTTCCTTTTGTAACTTGCATCAAACAACAGTCTCTTTTCTGATCTTGTGAAGTAATCCACTTAGATGCACTTCCAATGCTCCAAATTTACTCAAATTTTAACCATAGGCTCACAACAACATGTAGAACAAGGCCCTAGGGTCAATTTTCAAAAATTTCAATTTTTGTGAAAAACTCCTAGTCTATCGCGATAGACTCAGCAGATTCTTCAGTTTTGAAAATTTTCCAGATTTCTCTTTACCAATGTGTTCCCTATGCTCTGTACACCTTGCTCACCAATTTTCACTTGTTTTGGACTTTTTCTTAGGTCTCTAACTCCAACTCTAGAATTCTGAGTCTATCTGATCACTAGAAAATAGACATAGGATGACTTCCCAATGTCCAAAATCCACCAAATTTTGTGTGTAACCTCCTGAGAGGCTAAACAAGCTATGCTCCAGAGGGTTTTGAAAATTCAGTTTCTTTCACTGGGTTCTTAGTCTATCGCGATAGACTCACCAAGTATGCAAACATGACACTTTTTTCAAATTTTCTCTTCACAGATGTGTTCCCTACCCTCTGTAGATCATGTATACCAAGTTTCACAAGGTTTGGAAATTTGGTCAAGTCCCTTTACCCAATTTGTCTCTGAAGTCTGACTCAAAACACCAGACAAGTGCTTTGGTGGTCTTCTTGATGTCCAATTTCAAATTTGAAATGATGGTTAAGGTCTAGGTGAGGAGTGGATTCAAGCTATCTAGTCACAATTTCCAAAAACTGTCCCACTCAAAATGTCATGAGTCTATCCATTTTTAGTGTTTTTGTCAGAACCTGAATCTCTATCTGGGCTTTAGATTCACTTCTAGTGATCCAAACACCTTGAAATTTGGTGTGTATGCTATGTAGGCTCTGCTTAAGCTATCCCTAGGAGGGATTTGCAAAATAAGGTCCACAGCTAAATATCCCCAACCTATCGCGATAGGCTCATAAAGTTTCCCAGTTTTGGTCTTTTTACAAAGTTCTCTTCACAACTAGTTTCCTTATCCTCTGTATAGTGAATACACAAAGTTGCGCAATGTTTGGACTATTGGTCAAGGTCTTTTTACCACTGTGTCTCTGAACTTAGACTCTAAACATCAGACTTGAGGTTTGGTGGTCAAGCAGGTGTCCAAGTACACTCATTTTTTGGGAGCAGCCTTGTATTGATGTGTTTTACCTGTGGTATGAGGGGTTTTGCGTGATTGTGAGTCTATCTTCAATTCATCAGTCTATCGCGATAGACTAGGCAGAGAGCCACTGGGAAGTGATTTTTTTCTTTGTTTTTGGACAGTTTGGTTCCCAATGCCCTTAGAAGTGTAGACATGTAGTAGTGTTAGTGTGTATACGCGCTTCACCAGGGGCACTTTTCTCCCACTGGGTTTTTCCCCCTGGACATCTGGTGTGAAAGGACACCTTATCTCTTAGGGTTTCATATAAGCTTTGTAGCTCTGAGTTTGTATACACTATTATTCCAATACAGAGAGATAGACTACAGAGATCTCGTACACAAGCTCTGTGTCTTCTCCTTCTCCATCTTCTTCCTACTCTGAGTTGCTGTCTTCCTTCTGTTTCCTGTTTCATCATCTTCAACAATTGGTATCAGAGCGAGGTGATTTCCAGAGCCTCTACTTGCGTTTTCGCGTCCGCGCGCGCAATCGCAGTTTTCAGGCAGTTTTTGGAAAATTTGCTCGTGGGAGCATCCTCGACGTTCCGAGAGTATTTCAATCAGGTGATCTGTGTTTTTACCCCCCTTTCGAAGCCGTTCGAGCCCTCAGAATTTTGTTCTGAGCAACGTAGCAGAAGTTAATTTTCGGAGGCGTTTAGATCAAGAGGGTGTGCTTTTTGACAGATTTTCTTCAGGTAAACAGTTCTTTTGGGAAGCAGCTTGTCTTAGCTTTGTGCTGAGATTTTGTGTAGAGTTTTGCTTGCATTGGAGAGGAGATTTGTGAATCTCTTGGAGGTTATTTTTCTCTCTTGTGTGCATCCACAGTATGGCTCAATCTATGGAGAAAGAGATTTTTGGTGCGTTTACATCCAAGGACAAATTGGATGGTACCAACTATTCTCTTTGGTCTTTTATGGCCAAAAATATTTTGGTTGGTAAAGGATTGTGGGATTATGTATCTGGAGATGAAGTTCGTCCAGGTAGCATTGCACCTTCCACGCCTGGTCGTGGTGCAGCTGTTGGTGCAGGACCCTCACAAGTCACTCCAGAGAAAAAGAGATGGGATACTAAAGATGCACAAGCTATGGCCATGATTTCCTTAACCATAAAGAGGACAATCACACCACATATCAGATCTTGCAAAACTTCTGAGGATGCTTGGAACACTCTGCAAGCTATGTTTGGAGGAAGAAACGCTGCCAGAATAGAGTTTTTGAAGAGACAACTTGACAAAATACAGATGGACGAAGGTGACGATATCATCGAGCATCTTACAAAAATCAGGGATCTTAAAGAGCAATTGCTTAGCATTGATGAAGTGATTCTAGAGAAGGACTTGGTTTCCAAAACACTCAATTCACTACCACTATCTTATCTGACTTTTCAGACTTCTTTGACTTTGTCTTTGCGAGCTAATCCCGAGCCTCTTCATTTTGAAGAGTTAGTGGCTTTGCTATTGCAAGAGGATAAATCACGTAAGAACAAGTCTTTACAGGTGGATGGTATGGATCATGCTCTTGTTGTACAGAACAAAAACAAGGGTAAAGAGAGTGCTCATTACTCCAAGTCTGGTGCAGGACAGTCTTCAGAGAATTCTAAAGGTGATTTCGACAAGTCCAAGAAGAAAGGTAAATGTCACTACTGCAAGAAACCTGGTCACTACATTAGTGAGTGTAAAAACCGAATTGCTAAAGAAAAGAAGAAAGAGTCAAGTTTGGTTGTTTCAGCTTCTGGTGATTCTTCTATAGCTAAAGAAGAGTCTGCAAACTTTGTGCAGGATTCTTATGCTTTCGTAGTATGTTCAGATTTTTCTGCTTATAGTGTTGACAAGACACAGATGATTTGGTACTTTGATAGTGGTGCATCCAGGCATATTACTTCAAGGAAGGATTTGTTTTGTTCATTGGATGCAGCTCTAGCAGGAAAGAAGGTGACATGTGCAAATAATGCTTCTTATCCAATCAAAGGCGTTGGTAAGATTTTGATTACCATTTCAGATGGTTCAGATTTATGCTTGCCAGATGTCTTATATGTTCCAGGGATCAAGAAGAATTTTTTGTTTGTATCCTCTCTTGGAAAAAATGGTCTTCGGGTCATTTTTGAGGATGATAGATGTGTTGTACGAGATCGAGAGAATGGTTATTCTCTTATCACTACAGGTACGCTGGAAAATGGACTATTTGTGCTAGATTGTTGTGAAAAGTAGATTCAAGTATGTATTGCGGAAACAAAGACTCGGGCCATGCAGGATGCTGAGTTGTGGCATGCTAGATTTGGGCATGTTAGTTATGGCAGTTTGATGACTTTACAACGTCATAATATGGTGCATGATTTGTCTTTATTGGAGATGCCACCAAGACATGTATGTGAAGGTTGCATTCTTGGAAAGATGCACATATTTGCATTTTCGCAGGATGGTTCAGTTAGAGGGACACGAAAGTTGAAGCTTGTACACAGTGATGTATGTGGTCCTATGAGGACGCCATCTATAGGAAACAGCCTTTATTTTGTGACCTTCATTGATGACTTTTCCAGGTTTTTTTGGGTGTATCTACTCAAAGCAAAGTCAGATGTGTTTGCAGTTTTTCAACATTATGTCGCCATGGTTGAAAATGAATCAGGTTGCAAAGTACAGACTCTTCGTACCGATCGAGGAGGTGAATACATGTCAGGTGCATTTAAGGATTTTTTGGGAAAGAAAGGCATTAAACACCAATGCACTATGCCATACACACCACAACAGAATGGTGTTGCAGAAAGGAAGAACAGGTATTTAATGGAGATGGCTAGATGTATGCTCAAGGCTAAGAGTTTGCCTCATAAGCTATGGATGGAGGCAGTTGCTTGTGCAGCACATGTTTTGAACACGGGTCCTACTCGTGCCTTGAAGACCATTACTCCATATGAAGCTTGGTATGACAGAAAACCTTTAGTCAGTTATCTTCGTGTTTTTGGTTGTCTTGCTTATGCTCACATCCCTCAGCAGTTACGTGGGAAGCTTGATGATAAGGCAATCAAATGTATATTTGTGGGGTACAGTAGTGGAAGTAAAGGTTATAGACTTTACAATCCTGCTACAAACAAGATTTTTGAAAGTCGTGATGTAATTTTTGCAGAAACTACTGTTCAACCTATGGTTGCTTTTGATGTACCTCATATGCAGACACATGATGTATTTGAAGGCTTACTTCCTTCTTTTGTGGAGAATCAAGAATCACAACAGGTTGATAACCTTGATCAATCTTTTGATCATCATGTGACTCCTCATGATGTAGAGGAAATTGTTCCTGAAGAGCAAGAAGTTCTCAGGGAAGAAAGAACCTTGCCTAAATGGGTTCAAAAAACTTTGCAGGATAGCAAGTTGGATGCACCGTTTCCACGAAAAACACGTGCTGGTACTACTTTTGGCAGAGAGCAAGTAGATTTGGCTTGCTTTAGCAATCTTTGTGATGCAGATGAGCCTGATTCATTTGAAAAAGATTTAGAGTGTGTTCAGTGGAAAGATGCTATGCAGCAAGAAATTGATTCTATTCATAAGAATCATACATGGGATCTAGTGGACTTGCCTACAGGAAAAAAGCCTATTGGTACAAAGTGGGTTTTTAAGGTAAAAAGGAAACAAGATGGTACTGTTGACAGGTACAAAGCAAGGCTTGTGGCAAAAGGCTATGCACAACAGAAAGGCATAGATTATGATGAAACCTTTGCTCCTACTTCTCGTGCGTCCACAGTTACATCACTAGTTGCAATTGCTGCTCATCATGGTTGGAAAGTGCATCAGTTGGATATCAAAACTGCTTTTTTGAATGGTGATTTGCAGGAAGAAGTTTATGTAAGTCAACCAAGTGGTTTTGTTGTAAAAGGTCAAGAGCAAAAGGTATGTAG
This sequence comes from Adiantum capillus-veneris, assembly GCF_014529385.1. Taxonomy (NCBI): domain Eukaryota; kingdom Viridiplantae; phylum Streptophyta; class Polypodiopsida; order Polypodiales; family Pteridaceae; genus Adiantum; species Adiantum capillus-veneris. The sequence goes on from NC_140934.1 coordinate 118,496,933, forward strand.
ATTGCGTAAAGCTTTGTATGGTCTCAAACAGGCTCCAAGAGCATGGTATGAGAAGATACATACTTATTTGATTGGCCACGGATTTCAGAATAGTCCAACAGAAAGTACTTTGTATGTCAAAAAGAGAGATGGAGTTCTCATTATGCTAACACTTTATGTGGATGATATGCTTCTTACAGGCAATATTGCAGATGAAATTGAAGCGTTTAAAGATGCTTTGAGAAAAACCTTTGAGATGTCTGATCTTGGTTTGCTACATTATTACTTGGGTATTCAGTTTGTGCAATCAGAGGATGGAATATACATGTTGCAGGAAAAATATTTGCATAAAATTTTGGCCAAGTTTGGTATGCAAAATTGTAAACCAATCTCTACACCTGTAGAAACTGGATCAAAGTTGAGCATGCATGATGCTGGAGAACCTTTTGATGTACATACTTATGCAGCAGCGGTTGGTTGCTTGATATATTTGGCAGGCAACACTCATCCAGACATTCAATTTGGGGTTTCACAAGCAAGCAGATTTATGCACAGCCCACGTATGCATCATTGGCAGGCTGTGAAGCGCATACTTCGTTACCTTTCAGGTACCCCTAATCTTGCCATGTTCTTTCCAAGGGGGGATATGTATGGAAAGCACAGTTCTATGCAGCTTCTTGGTTACAGCGATTCAGATTGGGCTGGTGATTTTGACACACGACATTCCACAAGTGGCAATTGTTTTTTCTTGGGAAATGCATGTATATCTTGGCTAAGCAAGAAGCAACCCACAATGGCTACATCAACTTGTGAAGCTGAGTACAGGGCAGCTTTCACGGCAACAGTTGATTGTGTATGGATACGCAGGTTATTGGCAGATCTTTGTGAGTGTCAACAGGCAACCACTACCATTTTCACTGACAGTCAGAGTGCTACGGCAGTTGCAAGGAATCCAGTATTTCATGCAAGAACAAAGCACATAGAGGTTCACTACCACTATGTCAGGGAAAGGCTACATGCAGGGGAGATCACACTAACTTACTGTCCTACACAAGATAACATTGTAGATCTATTTACGAAGGCGTTATCACGAGAAAAGTTTGAAGCTTTCCGAAAAGCTTTGGGCTTACTCTCATGCACATGATGATCTGCTACCTTGTACGGATTCACACTATCACTACAGGGGGGATTTGTAGACATGTAGTAGTGTTAGTGTGTATACGCGCTTCACCAGGGGCACTTTTCTCCCACTGGGTTTTTCCCCTTGGACATCTGGTGTGAAAGGACACCTTATCTCTTAGGGTTTCATATAAGCTTTGTAGCTCTAAGTTTGTATACACTATTATTCCAATACAGAGAGATAGACTACAGAGATCTCGTACACAAGTTCTGTGTCTTCTCCTTCTCCATCTTCTTCCTACTCTGAGTTGCTGTCTTCCTTCTGTTTCCTCTTTCATCATCTTAAACAAGAAGCCTATCTCCAAAGTTTCATTCAATTTGGACTTCTTTGCCTTTGGATTCAAGCATTTCACAGTTCACTTCCTTACACTCGGAAAAAGCAAATTCCCACTTAGATGCACAAGCACTGATGCAAATGCTTTGAAATTTCACATACAAGCTCTAGAGCATATGCAAAACAAGGTCTTGAGGTCAAACTTTTTGTTTTTTTAAAAATTGCAGATTTGGTTTCAGATTTTTGCTTTTTGGGTTTTTTAGGGTTTTTTATTTTGATTGATTGGACCAAATCTGTGTTTTCCCCCTACCTTAAGGTCTCCAATGCAAAAACAAGCACTCAAATCGGCTTTCAAACGACCATTTTAGAGCACTTTTACCATAATCAGCACAATTTCGCCTTTTGTGTTTTCAAGCACATTTTCATGTCAAAATTGCTCTAGATCAACATCAGATGTCCTACACTACCTAAAGTCCTACTTTGGATGGTTGAATGGTTGGTTTTTTTTTGTGGCAAGCACACAGCCTCCTACTTACCTTTTGCGTTTTTCTTTGCGTTTTTTTTTTCTTTTTCAAGTTCTTTACAACCATAAGTCACAACCAAACACACAAACCATAAAACCTAATCTAAACACACAACAAAATAATATAACCATACCTCAACCTCATGGTGGACCACCTCGGCGAGACGCAGGCTCCCTAGCTATCCCTCAGTCAAGAGATCCGCTCTCTGACTTCCCACTAAGAAGGCAAATGGTGACAACACTCTAAAAAACTCTAGAGAAACGCTTTACTGTCAAAAACACGAGTGATGCGGTCTACGCTAGTTTAGACGCTTCGTCCCTGGCAACGGTGCCAATGTTAGCGGGTACGCCGCGACGGACGATGGAGCACAGCGAGAACACAGATAACCAAACTGTCAATCCGAGGACGTAGTAGACCCGACTAGGGCATGGAGGCAATCTCTAGGTTGTCAACCTTGAGCTAGACACGAACAACACTCTACAGTTACTAATCCTACCACAACACTACCATAAAGCAAAGAAACAGACAACGCATCCTACGAAACACTACAAGCTTGAAACAGTCTCAAATCATATCGGAATGACTCGAAATCGGAGGGCAAGACTCATAAGGACATATCCTATATGGACAAACACCTAAACCCTGAAAACCATAACTATAAGACCTCTACTCGCTGTCGCGATAGACTCAAAACAGCAATTTTCAAAGTGTCCAGAACTGATCTATAAAGACATCAACACAAAGAGCTTCTCGCCCTGATTCTAACGACTACTCGATCACTCATAACGGATGTCGTTTGAGGTACTTACGACCAAATATAGCTCGTAGTAGGCGGGCTCGCGATGTGGTCCTCGGCCTGCATTGCTTGCGTCGACGTGGAGAGCTCCTTGATGCTAACACGCTCCTACTCTCATATCTGCAATGTGATTAGTGTGCGCGACGGTGTGTGTGCGTGAAGCTCACTACTGTGTGCTGCAGAACCCACGACTGTATATTAATTGAGATAACGTAATGTGTTTTTTACAAAGCCTTAGGTTTTAGCTTATATACCAAGCCTTCAAACCTAATGTCCGGCCAAATGACCTGAATTGTCCCTAGGCTTCTACAGAGCTTAATTACAAGAAACTGAGTTGGCTTTACTCATGATACAAGCATCTGCGGCCAAAATACAAGTGCCAATTTAAAATATGAGGTTCCCGTAAACATTACAAAAGTGGCCGTAATGGCTCAAAATAATAATAACAGGATATTCAATGACGTCCATGAACTTGTATCTTCATGTTGCAGCATCCATCTTCATCTTCATTTCTTCATCACCATCTTCATGTGGAATCTTTATAGAATCTTTGAGGAATCTTTAATGGAATCTTTATGGAAACGTTGTTGAAAGGGCGTCCTTTCAACAGTTTTGGAAATCCACACCACACGGATCCTGTTCATAGAAATCTCTGAGTCCTAGCTTGCGGTTGTCTTCTTTGGTCTCAGGCTTCGTGGTGACATCGTACACTTCTTTTGGTAGGAGTTGCAACTCTACCTGATGTCCCTCCTCACTCTTGAATCTTCCAGTGAACACTGTGGTGTGATGCTCTTTGAGCTGTTCTTTTGAAAGATAGGCTGCCTTGGTGTCTTTGACTGAATTTGGATCCAGTTGGTATGCGGGTAGCTCGTGCAACTTTTCTTTCAGGTTGAGCTTCTTCTTGGCCCTCTGTGCTGCTTGCATGACTCCTGTTCAGTGAATAGAGTATCAAAGTTAACAGATTTGTTGAATTTTTCGTTGAAATGTCCTTTAGTCTGAAATGTTGACAATTTTGGTCCAATTTGCTTCAAATCAAGTTTTGAACAAGCATAGATGCATAAAAACATGCAAGGAACAAAATTGTAAAATCCACAGAAAATTTTGCAACCAAAGTAAATAATCGCGATTATTTATAATTGAGTACTTTTTTCAAAATTTTGCAAACTTGGCATCATAGGCTTGAAGTATATACCAAATACATACTCTGAAGGAAATATGGGCTCATTTGGATGCATAGGGTGAAAATGGTACCAGATTTTGGTTTTAGGTCTCAAAAACAGTAGATATAAAGGAAATTTGATATTTTGAGCACCAAATTGGTTCAAACTTGGCTAGTGGGCTTAGCACATCATGTACTTTGGATGTATGATGGCAAAATAGCAAAATTCCTTCATTTTGGCTACTAGAAAGTAAATAATCGCGATTATTAACTTTTCTACCAAAAGCATCATTTTTTGGTACAAATGGTTTCTAGGCATTGTATAGACTCTATGTATGTGATATGAGGTGATTTGGATCGAAATAAGTGGTCCATAACTCGAAATTTGGCTTGCCAAGACTTCTTTGCATTTTTTGGCAATTTTCCAAGTTATAGGTGCTCATTATGGCTCATACTTGATTTTTGGCATGTAATAGGTATGTACAGATGATCAATGAGGTGATGATACAATTTCCAAGCAAAAATAGTGCAAAAGTAAATAATCGCGATTATTTATAGCAGTCATATATTTTTTGCAAAACTTAAAATTTCTGACATAAACACATTCTATACACCTAAAACAAGTCCTAAATTGAATTTGGTCAAGTTTGCCGACATCACTTTGTGATTTGTCGACTCTGAAATCTCTTATTTCTTTGACTATACTGCCTGTTGAGTTGGTTTGTCACTTGTGAGGCTTTGGGCTTGTCCGCAACATAGTTGTGAAGCAACTCATCCAATTTTGGCTCATTTGGAGTCAGTTTGACCTCGTATGTCGAATTTAATGCTTTGTAATCTTCGAGCTGTTTTCTGCTTTTCGAGGGCTTTGCTTGATTGATTTCACGAAACCAATCATATACATTGTATATGAACCTCGTAGGCAAGCTATCTGTGGAGTCAAATCGGAATTCTGGCATCTGCCAAAAACCTAGCTTTTCTATTGAGGACCCCCTCGACCCCTGTCGAATGGTCAACTGATGATATAGAAAGGTTCTATTATGTTGGGGCATGCTACAGTTCAAATCTCATCCGATTTGGTCGAGCTGGCAGGCCGCTATGGTCAGCTTTTGGTCGTAGGTCTCCGTGCACTGCTCGATTTCTGGGGTTTAGACTAGCTACCGGCCGTACAAAATGGGTTATAGATGAGTAAAGAACTTACCCCTCATGTCTTGTGTGAGACGGTGCTGAAAACGAGCAACTGTAGACTCCGAAAAAGACGCGCGAAAGAGGTCGAAAAGCTCTCTCTGCAAAGGCCACAAGTGGAAATGAGGTTGTTTTAGCCTACCTTGGATATCTACACTCGTACTTCCCGAACCAATTTTCCCCAGATTTCCTTGTTAGTCCTACTAGGCTATGAAATCTATGTTAGACTCAAAAAATTCCTTGATCGGATTCCTGAAGCTCATTCAGCAAGAATTTTGCAAAAGTAGGTCTGGCCGCCTAATTTAGGCTTCCCGCTTCCATTTTCTGATTTCATTGAAAATGTTGTGCTTGTCCGCCTTGTCTTTCTGATCACCATCGTGTCTTTCATTTTTCCATATGAGCTTCTTTGCTATTTATTATTAATTTCTGACCTGTTTATTGAAAAAATCAAAGAAAATAACAAAAAGTAAAGTGAAAATCCAATAATCAAGAAAATCCATTGAAAAACATAGCTTTATTGTTTTTTGTTGGATTTCTCTATTTTTAAATCTCATTATCAATAAAAATGATGAAAAAAACCAAAAAAGACTATTTTTTGATGATTTTCTGATAGTATATAAACTATCTACACTCATCGGGAAGATATTATCGATGAATTTTCCCTTGATGATGAATTATAAGGGCATCATTAGGTAATTTTGCAAAAAATCACACGTTAACATCGAACTTTTTCCTCCCTCTTCAAACATTGCCCTTAATTACTTAGTGCCCTTCCACCCCTCCTAGATGGCGTACTCCGAGATGACTGTGTGCATGGGTTGAACAATCGTGTCTATGCATAGCCGTGGTTCACTCTACCATGCTTTGAAGATCAATGCACTTCAAACCATTATGTTGTGCAAGAGCTGGGTCTTGAGTAATTAACTCAAGGGTTTCCGATGTCGAGGCTTTCTGATGCTGTCTTCCAAAGAGCAAATCTTGTAGCTTGTGTGCTCTGTGTTTGATTGTACCATCAGGATGCTTCAGCATGCTGATTGCCTGAGCTGTTGGTGGCACTTTTGACTGTTGTGGAGCTTTTTCTCGCCATTAGTAGGTTGGTCTGCTTGTTGTTGTATGGTGTGGTGGAGTCTTTGAGACTTAACTCACCATTGTTAGATTGGTGTTACGGTTTGTGAAGAAGATAAGTGCTCTTTTTTCTTCCAAACCAATTTCATGTTAGGTTTGTCATAATAATCAATATCTAATTCTCCTAAATGATTTTCTCATATTAAACTGATCATTTAATGTGGGGAAGGCCAGGGGAGAAAAAGCTAGAATATTGGTTAAGCTAGTAGACCGGCCACATTAGGGATCCAAAGGAGGGAAAATAGGGATCCAAAGGGGGGGGCATCTGCAAAAGATCCATGTGCAACAATGGGCTAAAAAGACCCTAAGGTTCAGCCCATTAAGACTTCCAAAATGCTAAGGTTCCAAAATTCAAAGGTTGTGTCCAAAAGGTCAACCCTAGGGAAAATTGGATGCTTAGTGTGTGTACAAAAGTCTTCTTCAAAGCCTACAAAGGAGGGGGCGAGCCCATTAGTAGGGGATGAGAGAGAAAGCCACACACACACACAAGCTCCCTTTACACAAAGGGAATTAGGGACACATGTCAGCTCCCTAGGCCAGATGCCCACAAGGGGTGCCAATTCCTATTGGAAGACCCTTGAAGTGGACCAATGAGAATTAAGCTAGAGTAAATCTAGTTTAATTAATTTAAAAACATTTAATAAAAGAAACCAATGAGAATTAAGTCTCTTAGAAGACTATTGGGCAGTCTCCCAAGGGGTCCAATGAGCATTCAGGAGCCCAATGGCTTGCCTGATTCCTATTGTCCAGGAGGCAAAGGGTTCCAATGAGAGTTTAGTTTAATTATTTAATTACCTAAAGCTCTCACAAAAGGGGAAAGGGGGACACATGTCAGAAGGCTATCACTTATGCTGCGTTAACACCCATTGGCTTGACTTGGGGAGGTCCAATGAGGCAAAAGCCAAACAAATTTAGCAGGAAGGGCTCGCCCAAGAGAGAGGGGGGGCTGATTTTTGCTTGGTATTGACACACACACACTCACACTTGACCATGTGTGAAGAAAGAATACTCTATCTCCTCCCAAGATTTAACGGAGAGCTCATCACCTACTCCAAGCTTGTGAGATAGAAGCCTACATCAACACTCTCTTGGCATGTGGATGCAAATCCAACCAAGAGCCAAGCTTCAATGCATGCTCATCTTCTCTACCAAGATAATTACTAAGCTAATCTATGCTAATATGAGTGATTATGTGAGGATATGTACATCTTTCTCGTAAGGTACTATTCTTCCTCTCAATCTACTCTCATACCCTGCTAGCTCTCACCATCTTCGAAGGTGTGTGAGGTCTTGGCTCTGAGAACGGGGATAATTCAAGTTGTGTTTGATTAAGTGTTTTGCTTAGTGCATGAAGCTTCCATCTTCATTGCACTAGCTAGTCTTGAAGGAACACAAAGAATTGTATTGTACAATGTCTCTCTTGATGGGAGAAACCATAATACAAAGCCTTTTGGAGGGGGGACCGGCTCCATGCAAATCCAGTCCTCAACTGTTGTCAATAGCTTAATTTCTCTCTCTTTTGAAAGTATTGTTGATGCTATCTAACTAGGTGTTATGCTTTTTGTTGCTCTCTCCACCCAAGCACTCTTGTAATTCTCATTAGGAATCTATTCTAATGAAATGCCCACTATGTGCATGCTAATTTCCGCTACACATAAGTTATTAGGCCATTAAATGTTACATTGGTATCAGAGCTGAAGGTTTCTCTTTTCTTGCTCAAGAAGGGAGGTCCTCAAGCTAGCTACAAATGGTTGGTATTATTAATTGCCTGTGATGAAGTAGAATAGGGATTTTTCAACCTTGCAGTGCGCCTGCCTTCGTGCAGTTAACGGGGCATCACCGTCGAGAGCTATGGTCTTAATAGTGGACTCCTATGGGGCTTGCCTACGGCTTAACCACTATTGAGCTATTAGAAGCTTGACAGAAGCCGGTGCTGTTTTGGTGTCGAAAGACCCTCTCTTCTATTCCTTGCAATTAATGGTATTCGAGCCGCGGGTACAGTAGCTTGAGTGCTTTTTCTAAAGGGGTAAAGAGGAGTAGCAACTAGGGCTTGAAGTGCCAAAGTACACCTAAAAATTTTACACCTAAAAGTTGTTAGAATGGCTGACAATAGTAAAGAGAGTGAAATTAATGTTGATAACTTTGATTTTTCTCATGAGCAAGCTACTAATGATGCTTCAATGCTTGTTAACTATCTTGTTTCTAGGCTTCAACAAGCCATGGGCAATCCATCTCTCCAAAGTGAAGTGCAACGGCAGCTCCGTGCTCACGGGATTCTCCAAGCTAATCACCATGACGAGAGAACACCTAGGAAGCCTCCTTGTGAGACTACCAAAAGAGGTCTCTCTCCGATTTGGGAAGAAGAAGAGAATCCTTATGAAGGGCTCAAGAATTTACTTCTTGATGATGTATCTCCTTCCCAAAGGAGAACTCAAGAGCCTCCACTGAAGGAACGAGAAAGAAGCGAATCTCCCGCCACCTCGGCGGAGATGGCTCCACGAAGACGGCGGGCTAAATGCTCTCCATCACCACCAAAGCGGAGAATACCATCATATTCTTCTCCCCACCACAATTCAAAGAGGGATGATAAAAAGCAAGAGAAGAAAAAGGCGAGAAAGAGGACACCCTCTTCTCCATCTTCTTCACCCTCTTCCTCTTATGAAAACTATGGTGAAGATGACAAAGATCAAGACAAGAAAAAGGCGAGAAAGAGGTCACCCTCTTCTCCACCTTCTTCAAATTCTTCACCCTCTGAAGAAAGTGATGGTGCAACCTTTGAACCATCAAAAAGAAGAGGCCATAGGAAATCCTATGCCGCATGGAAGAGGTCGTCCAAGTTGAAGAAATTCAAAGAGGGAGGGAAGAGCATCTCTTTCCTTACCTATGATGGTACCTTTGGTGCTACGGACAAAGTCTTGGCCTTTATCCAACAATTCAATGCGGCGTTTGGAGATGAGGGCTTCACGGAGTCCTCTAAGCTACGCCATGTAGCTATGCACTTTCAAAAGTCCGCCAGACAATGGTGGTCTAGCCTACGAGCCAATGGTGAAGCTCCACGAACATGGAAGGCTTTAAGAGATTCCATTATGAAGCAATTTTTGGCCACCGATGCCAAAGACAAAGTACTCACCGAATGGCGAAGCTTAAAGCTCTCTCGCAATGAATCCATCCACAAACATGTAGACAAGTTTTGGGACCTACAACTCAAAGCCACTGTCTTCAAAAGGTTGGATTTTGGAGAGCAAAAGCAACAATTTTGTGCGTGCTTAACCGAAGAAATGGCGGAGTATGTCAACTCCCAAAGACCACGTACCATATCGGTGGTAATACACCACACTATGGTCGCCTCTCGAATCAATTTCCAAACGGGGGCAAAAAGAAATAATAAGCCCCCGGAAAACAAGGGTTCCAATGAGCCTAAGGGGAAGGAAAATGTCCAAAAGTCTCCTAAGGGTAACTCCAACAAAGCTAAAGAGAAGGGAGTTTTCAAAGGTAAGAATAAACTCTCTCCTGAAGAGCTTGAGCGTCATCGTAAGGATAACCGGTGTTTCAAGTGCGGCGAACAAGGGCATGCGTACCGCGCTTGTCCCAAAAGAACAACCGCCAAGATCCTCCTAGAGCTTCCTTGGTTGAAATCCAAGAGGAGGAGACTCACCAAACTCACCACAAAGGATCTCCTCTATGCCATGCTTAGGGAAAGGTAAGAGAACATGATGCTTTTATTCTCTTTGACCCTGGTTCTACTCACAATTTTATATCTATGGAGTTAGCCACCAAGCTAGGCATACAATCCTACGAGATGGGAGATGTCCTACCCGCAGACAGTGCCTTCAAGGGGCAAGAAGCTTCAGTCACTCCCTTAATTGGGAAATTGAGGCTTCATGTCCAAGGCTATGTGGACAAAGAGGACTTCTTTATCTCTCCTCTCAAGCATGAGGATGTAATCCTAGGGGCATCATGGTTTGACCGCCTAGCTGCCGATGTTAAATTTCCTGAAAGGAGAATCTCCTTTAAGTTCAGGGAAAAAGACATGTATATAGATGCTAAGGAAATGGGTAACACCATCCCCATTGTACATACACCAGCTTTCAACAAGTCAATAAAGAGCTCTATTTCCGTGTACATGATTTTTGTTAAAGATTCTCAAAATGAACCTAATGCTTTAACAAACGAAAATAAAAGCAACCAAAAGGAATTAGAGTTATCCAATTTTCTCAAGGGGTTTCAAGATGTTTTTATTGACGACATCCCTTGTGAGCTACCTCCTAAACGAGGTAATGATGACCATGCAATTGAACTTCTTCCAGGAAGTTCACCACCTAATAAACCTCCTTATAGAGTTTCTCAAGCTCAACAAGAGGAGATTATGCGGCAAGTGCATGAGTTAGTTGAGAAGGGCATGGTTATGCCTAGCTCATCTCCATTTTGCTCACCTGTGCTATTAGTGCAAAAGAAAGACGGCACATATCGTATGTGTGTCGACTATAGAGCACTAAATAGGATCACTATCAAGAATAGGTTTCCCGTTCCACGGGTAGAAGACCTATTTGATAAGCTACAAGGATCGACCTACTTCAGTAGGGTTGACCTAAAGAGTGGCTATCATCAAATAAGGATAGTTGATCAAGACATTGTAAAGACCGCGTTTCGCACTACATTTGGTCTTTACGAATACATTGTCATGCCTTTTGGCTTGACCAATGCACCAGCCACATTCAACCGCTTGATGGAGAAGCTGTTCAGGCCTCATCGAACCTTCACTGGAGTGTTCTTTGATGATATTATCATCTACTCTAATTCATTGGAGGAACACAAGCAACACCTCCAGGTAATATTTCAAGTTTTAAGAGGGAATAAACTTTATGTTAATCGAAAGAAAAGTGAATTTTTCTTGCAAGAGATTTAGTATTTAGGTCACATTATCTCTCAGGATGGCATCCAAATGGATCCATCCAAGTTAGAGGTAATAAAAGGATGGCCTAAACCAAGGAATCTTCATGAAATAAGAAGCTTTATAGGTATGTGCGCATCCTATAGACGCTTCATAGAAAAGTTCTCACAAATTGCGGGACCATTACATGACCTAACAAAGAAAAGCGTTAGGTATACATGGTCTGCTAAGGAGAACAATGCTTTTGAAAAGCTTAAAGAAAATCTTATCTCTCAACCTGTGCTTACACTACCGGATCTCTCAAAACCATTTGAGGTCCAATGTGATGCTTGTGGTGATTGCCTTGGAGCTGTTTTGCTCCAGAAGGGCACGCCATAGGCTATGAGAGCCGAAGGCTCGACCCTGTTGAGCAAGCTCTAGGCATATATGAAAAGGAACTCCTTGCAGTTCTACATGCCTTAGACTCATGGAAGCACTATTTATTGGGGACTCCTTTCATTCCGCGAACGGATCACCAAAGTCTTAAGTACTTCATGACGCAGACCAAGCTCTCCGACAAACAAATGAGGTGGGCAAATTTCCTTTCGCAATTTCATTTTCATATTGCTCACATTGCTGGCAAGCATAATCAAGTAGCCGATGCACTCTCAAGACGGCCAAGAGTGAATGCGGTTTCCATAGCAACTCACAATGATCTATCTTCAATGATAGATGAGTATGCTATTGATCCCGATTTTAGAGATGTGATTTCAGCCCTTACATTAGGGAAGAAAGAAGAACCATTTACTTTACAAGATGGTTATCTTCTCTATGGCAATAGACTATGCGTTACTAACTCCCTGCGTGAGAAAGTAATGTATGAATCTCATGCTCCCCCGTATGCGGGGCATAGAGGGATTCAGTCTACCTTAAAGGGAATTGAAACATATTTCTATTGGCCTACCATGAAAGTGAACATACAAGAGTATGTTTCCAAATGTGTGGTATGTCAAAAGACAAAATTTGATAGAGGGAAGCAACCTGGGTTGCTTCAACCCTTGCCAATCCCTAATTCACCATGGGAGAGCATATCCATGGATTTTATCTTTGGATTGCCTAAGTCTATCCATGGGAATACGGGAATATGGATGATAGTAGACAGGTTCAGTAAACAAGCTCATTTTATACCTGTCAAAAAGACTATCAAAGCCCATCAAATGGCAACCCTCTTCATTTCACAAATTTTCAAATACCATGGCTTGCCAATGTCCATAGTGTCAGATAGAGATCCTAGAATGACCAGTAATTTCTGGAAGGGTCTCTTTGAGAATTTAGGGACAAGGCTAAATTTCTCTTCGGCCTAGCATCCACAAACGGATGGCCAAAGTGAAATAGCTAACCTAACAATTCTCGATCTACTAAAAGCCTATGTAACGGAAGTAGATCAAAGATCCCAATCGGAGAAGTACTTACCCTTAGTGGAGTATGCTTACAATAACACTGTACATACTTCCACGGGAAAATCACCTTTCGAGGTAATTGAGGGAAGATCAAAAAGTCCCTTGCTACTTAAGGTAGATGGGAAGATCTTCGCTGCAGATGAGTATAGCCGAGACCTACAAGAATCTTTTCAAAAGATTAAAGATGCTATCTCTATCTCACAGCAAAGGCAAAAGGCTGCTGCTGACAAGCACAGAAGAGCCCAAGCCTTTAAAGAAAACGATTGGGTCTTGTTAAAGTTTCCCAAGGCTCGATTAAGGCACACAACGGGCAAGAATCCTACGGGCCACCAAAAGTACTATGCTAAACTAGCAAAAAGGTACTATGGTCCCTTCCATATTCTTAGGCCAATCAATGACATGGCCTATCAACTTAAGTTGCCCAATCATTGGCTCATACACAATGCTTTTCATGTGCGCCTATTAAAGCCTTACAAAGGAGAGCCACCTCAAGAACCAACTATTGAAGACCCACCGGAGATCGAGGACCAAGAGGAGGTGCTGCAGCCCGAGTCCATTCTCCAACACGAAGACAAGGTATTAAGAGGCGGTAAGACTATCCGATGATATCTTATTAAATTTAAGAATTATCCTTTTGAAGATGCTAGATGGATGCAAGGCATACAATTAAAGGATAACCTAAACCTTGTCAATGCTTACAATGCTTCCCAAGAGTAAGCAAATGTACAAAATGTTAAAAATGAACAAAATTTTTGTCTTATAAGACTCTCTTTTTCTTTATTTGTGCACAAAAATGAAGTAGTATGCATGCTTAGATCAAGTTTGTGGAGACGACGTCTCCCAAACACCAAGTAGAGCTTGTCACTCTACTATGGAAGACTGATAGGACTGATGTGCAGACATGCTTGCGGCAGCCTCAGGCTCTCAAGCGCCAAATGGACTAGTCATCCATTATGGAATGACGTCGTAGGGTAACATAGGGATCCTCTACCCGCTAAGAAAAGGACTCATGAACATGCTTTATCTTCTCTACACCATAGTCGAGGACGACTATGATTTCAAGAGAGAGATAATGTCATAATAATCAATATCTAATTCTCCTAAATGATTTTCTCATATTAAACTGATCATTTAATGTGGGGAAGGCCAGGGGAGAAAAAGCTAGAATATTGGTTAAGCTAGTAGACCGGCCACAGTAGGGATCCAAAGGAGGGAAAATAGGGATGCAAAGGGGGGGGCATCTGCAAAAGAGCCATGTGCAACAATGGGCTAAAAAGACCCTAAGGTTCAGCCCATTAAGACTTCCAAAATGCTAAGGTTCCAGAATTCAAAGGTTGTGTCCAAAAGGTCAATCCTAGGGAAAATTGGATGCTTAGTGTGTGTACAAAAGTCTTCTTCAAAGCCTACAAAGGAGGGGGCAAGCCCATTTAGTAGGGGATGAGAGAGAAAGCCACACACACACACACAGGCTCCCTTTACACAAAGGGAATTAGGGACACATGTCAGCTCCCTAGGCCAGATGCCCACAAGGGGTGCCCAATTCCTATTGGAAGACCCTTGAAGTGGAACAATGAGAATTAAGCTAGAGTAAATCTAGTTTAATTAATTTAAAAACATTTAATAAAAGAAACCAATGAGAATTAAGTCTCCTAGAAGACTATTGGGCAGTCTCCCAAGGGGTCCAATGAGCATTCAGGAGCCCAATGGCTTGCCTGATTCCTATTGGCCAGGAGGGAAAGGGTTCCAATGAGAGTTTAGTTTAATTATTTAATTACCTAAAGCTCTCACAAAAGGGGAAAGGGGGACACATGTCAGAAGGCTATCACTTATGCTGCTTAACACCCATTGGCTTGACTTGGGGAGGTCCAATGAGGCAAAAGCCAGACCAATTTAGCAGGAAGGGCTCGCCCAAGAGAGAGGGGGGGATGATTTTTTCTTGGTATTGACACACACACACTCACACTTGACCATGTGTGAAGAAAGAATACTCTATCTCCTCCCAAGCTTTAATGGAGAGCTCATCACCTACTCCAAGCTTGTGAGATAGAATCCTACATCAACACTCTCTTGGCATGTGGATGCAAATCCAACCAAGAGCCAAGCTTCAATGCATGCTCATCTTCTCTACCAAGCTAATTACTAAGCTAAGCTATGCTAATATGAGTGATTATGTGAGGAGATGTACATCTTTCTCGTAAGGTACTATTCTTCCTCTCAATCTACTCTCATACCCTGCTAGCTCTCACCATCTTCAAAGGTGTGTGAGGTCTTGGGTCTGAGAACGGGGATAATTCAAGTTGTGTTTGATTAAGTGTTTTGCTTAGTGCATGAAGCTTCCATCTTCATTGCACTAGCTAGTCTTGAAGGAACACAAAGAATTGTATTGTACAATGTCTCTCTTGATGGGAGAAACCATAATACAAAGCCTTTTGGAGGGGGGACCGGCTCCATGCAAATCCGGTCCTCAACTGTTGTCAATAGCTTAATTTCTCTCTTTTGAAAGTATTGTTGATGCTATCTAGCTAGGTGTTATGCTTTTTGTTGCTCTCTCCACCCAAGCACTCTTGTAATTCTCATTAGGAATCTATTCTAATGAAATGCCCACTATGTGCATGCTAATTTCCGCTACACATAAGTTATTAGGCCATTAAATGTTACAAGGTTCCTTGCTTGGAGATGCTCGTCTCTGTGTTTTAACCCTTGGAACCTTCTTTTGTTTTGTTCGTGAAGTTTTAGGCACCCAAATCTGAATCATCTTATCCATAAGCTGTGCTTTTGGTACCCAAATTTTCTTGACTCCTTGCATGCTACTTGTAGCATTTGCTTGTCGAGGGGATGGAGAAGACTGACTACTTTGTGGTTTGGTCTGCTGATTGCTTCTTTTCCATTCCTCCTTGCTTGGTGCAATTGGAACAATGAGTTGCCCGCCTTTAGGTGAGAGCTTTAGATGATTTGTATCCCAATCTGATACTGCTTTGTATGTTCGCATCCAGGGAATTCCAAGAATCATTGTCTCATTCATGTGTTCATCTGGTAAGCATAGAAACTGATGAGGACATGAACATCCATGTACTATCACATTCAAGTTGACTACTCCCAATGTTGGTGTTGGGTTCTTGTTGCATCCTTTGATAGTTGCTATTCCCATCGTCAATGCTTGACTTGTCGTTTTCTTGTATGTGGAATAACTGACTGCATTTACTCTAGCTCCTATGTCAACCAAAGCATTAGTGTTATGATTGTTGAGCTATACTTTGATGCACAGATCCATTCCGTCTAACCATTCATCATATATTGATGTGGCATCTTTAGGCAATTCCCATTGTCGATCACCTATTTCCAGAGTGTTGATGGGAAGCGGTATCTGTTGATTCTTGAGAGAGGCTTTCCGTTTGAGTACCCAAATCCGAGAGCTTCCTCTTGGGCTTCATCAATAACCTGTTGTCGTTTAATCCTACTTTGCTTCGCTGCATGCATTCTTTCTAGCAATTCATTGGTTAGCGGCAAATTATATTTCTTTAAACGACATCCACTAATCCAATTAGCCATTGGTTCACCATCTAGGGTAGATAGCTTAACTGCTCCACTTGGAGATACATCTTCAATGATAAACGGTCCATTTCCCTTTTTCTTAAACTTGGGAATGTGTCGCTTAAGGGAATAGACTAAAACTAAGTCCCCTTTCTTGAAGATTTTTGTGATAAGATGGGAATCAAAAAACTGTTTTTGTTTCCGCTTTTGTGCATAGATGTGAGCTACGGCAGTTAGCCTTTTCTCATCCAGCTTTTCTAAATCTTCTAGTCTTTTTGACAATTCATGTCTAGTCCACTCAAGATTCCTTGCTACCCTTAATGTTGGCAATAGAAATTCTATTGGCAATATGGCATCAAGACCATAAACAAGGTTAAAGGGTCTAGAATTCAAAGCTGTTTTGAATGAAACTTGATAAGCCCATTGAGCAGCATGGAGATTCATATCCCAATCTGTCCTTCCTGAACTAACCACTTTTGTCAATACAGAGCTAAGAATTTCGTTCGTGTGGTCAGCTTGTCCGTTTGCTTGTGGGTGATAGGGAGCTGATTTGTTATGGATGACTATAAACTCATTAACCAAATACTCGATTACCTCATTGAGGAAATGAGCTCCCCGATCACTGACAATTTCTCTTAGCAGTTCATATCTCGTGAATACATACTCATATAAGAATGCGACACTTATTCTGGCATCATTATTTTGAGTTGATTTAGCCTTGTCCCACTTGGTCAAATAGTCCATATCTACAATGATATATTGAGCCTGAGTTCTATAAGTAGTTGGCTGTATCAGCCCAACAAAATCTACACACCACTTTGCGAAGCTCGAGCACCCATCATTGGTCTTAAGGGCATGCTATCTATGCGTGTTGGCATTTTTGCTCGTTGACAAGCATCACATCTTCGAACATATTCTTTGGCATCTGCAAAAAATGTTGGCCACCATATGCCTGCAACAATCAAGATTGCTCTTGCGGTGGTCTCACTAGAGAAGCGACCTCTAGCTAATCGAGCATGTGCTTGTTCTATAATTGGAATATACTCATCTTCATTTGCACAAAGACACAAATGTTGATCTTTACCTCTCCAATAAAATTGGTTCCCAATAAGAGCATAGTCTCTTGCTTTAGTTTCAATTTCTCTTTGATGGAGTTTACACATATCCTCAGGAAATGTTCGCCTTGGTAAGTAAGTAACTAGATATTTCCTCCACTTAGGAACAGGAGACATTTGGAACAATGTTACATGAGGTATGGGTGTTTGTTTTTGACATTGAGGACAATCCTTTACAAATTATCGAACATCACTCCTCATAGTCGGCCAAAATATCCCAAGTCTCAAGATTCGTTGCATAGTTTTCTCTTCCGCAAAGTGAAGTCCTACTATGGTAACATGTGCTTGACTTAGGTACTATTTTTTTTCTTCAGGATTAATGCATAAGAGCAACATTCCATCTCAATTTCTTTTGTCTAGCCTACCAGCTAGTAATTGATACATAGCCGATTGCTCGATTAATCGGATTGTAATAAGAAGTAGTATTTGTGAATCCGCTTGAGCTATTATCATCAATGACACCATGTTTTCCGACTATCGAGGTGTCATTTCCACGGAGAACAAATAGGCATCTGGTAGATCATCGTCTATCCCTTGAAGGAGTACGAGCGGAAGTGCGACGCGAGAGAGAGTGCGAGAAGAAGAGCACGACGATATGGTGAACTCACTCTACTGTAATGTGTAGATCATAGTGAGTTCTTATTAGGTTTTTACAAAAGAATATGTGTACATACCTGGCGGCCCGCCCACTTACCTGGGCGACCACATTGGGCTTTATACCCCAACAACCTCCCACTTAAAGTCCAATGTGGTACTTTAAGTGTGAGAGAAGCTACTATACAAGAGATGTAGAGAAGTGATGTACTACCCTACACCTAACTGCTTGCGAAAATGCGCAAAGCTCTCTGAGGGAAGTCCTTTTGTAAGTACATCAGCAGGATTTTCTGTGGTGTGAACTTTGACAAGCTGAAGTTGCTTATCCTCAAGCATTTCCATGATAAAATGATACTTCACATCCACATGCTTTGTCTTTGAGTGATAAACTGGATTGCGAGCCAATTGTATAGCACTTTGACTATCACAATATAACACAGGAATCTCTTCTTTGATTCCCAAATCTGCTACTAGTCGATTAAGCCAAATTGATTCTTTGCATGCATCTGATGCTGCAACATATTCAGCCTCTGTAGTAGAAAGAGTAACACAATCTTGTAATCTAGAACGCCATGATACTGCTCCACCAACCAATGTAAAGACATACCCTGACGTAGACCTTCGGTTGTCTAAGTTCCCTGCATAATCTGAGTCTGTAAAACCCTTTACACTTAGCTCCTTACTCCCATAGCATATACGCATACTCTTTGTAGCTTTCAGGTATCTCAATATTCCTTTCACTGCCTCCCAATGTTTCTTGCCTGGGTTTGACATGTATCGAATTACTACTCCCACTGCAAATGCAATGTCTGGGCGAGTAGCAATCATTGCATACATCAAACTACCCACTGCAGACGCATATGGAATCTTATCCATTTCAGCCTGTTCTTCCTCAGACACAAGACAATCATGTTTGCTAAGTTTCACATATGGTGGCAATGGAACACTCAGTGCCTTTCCCTTCTCCATATTGAAACGTTGCAAAACCTTATCAATATACTTTTTTTGAGATAACCAAATCAACTTCTTTGATCTGTCTCTCTCAATGCGCATACCAAGTATATGACTTGCCTCACCCATGTCTTTCATGTCAAACAATTTTGCCATCTTTGACTTCAAAGCTGAAATTTCTTCCAAGTGCTTGCCAGCAATCAACATGTCATCCACATACAAAATAAGGATCAGCCAACTACCATCCTTAGCCTTCTTTGTATATAGACAGTGATCGAACTCACTACGTTTGTAGCCTTGAGAAAGCATAAACTTGTGGAATTTATGGTACCATGCCCTCGGTGATTGTTTTAAGCCATAAAGACTCTTTAACAGCTGGCATACCCAATCTTCCTTGCCTTTCTCAACAAACCCTTCTGGCTGTTGCATGTAAATTTCCACATCTAAATCACCATGCAAGAACGCTGTCTTGACATCCATTTGGTGCAACACCAAATCTAATATGGCAACCAATGCAAGAAAGCATCTCAATGTAGTCATCTTGACCACCGGAGAGAAGACTTCATCAAAGTCAATGCCTTGTTCTTGCTTAAAGCCCTTGGCAACAAGCCTTGCTTTGTACTTTGGCTGACTATCATAAGCGGTGATCTTATACCTGTAAACCCATTTACAAGGTAGAGCCTTTTTGCCCTGTGGTAATTTAACTAGCTTCCATGTCTTGTTTTTATGCAGAGCTGTCATCTTTGACTGCATGGCCAATTGCCAATTCCCGGAGTCCTTCATTTGCACTGCTTCCTTGTAACATGAAGGCTCATTGCAATCAGTCAACATGACATAGTTCATAGATGGAACAAACCTATCAGGAGGTCGCGTGACACGTCCAAATCTACGCACAATAGGTGGCTCAAGCTCAGCCACAACCTGTGGTTCCACTCTATCCTGTCCTTGCTCCTCTTGAGCCCTGACATTTTGTCTCGCACATGCATCTTGGAAGACAACTCTTCTAATCTCCTCAACCCTCTCTGGTTTAGAATGATATTTGGATTCATTAAAGTGAACATCATTGCTGCGGACAACCTTTCTGGATTCGGGATCCCAAAGTCTGTACCCCATCTCACCAGAATTACCATAGCCTAGAAAGATGCACTTTCTACTCTTTGGCTCAAGTTTGTTCCTAAATTCCTTTGGAACGTGAGTATATGCCTCACAGCCAAAGACTCTGAGATGCTTGTATGAGGGCATTTTGCCTGACCATACCATCTCTGGCACTGAATCCTTCTGCAAAACCTTGCTAGGAGATCTATTTACAAGATGAACAGTTGTTGATACAGCTTCAGCCCAAAACCCATTTGGCAGTTGTGCATTAAACAACATACTTCTAACCTTGTCTTGTATGGTCCTATTCATCCTCTCAGCAACACCATTTTGAGGAGGATTGTAAGGAGCAGTAAGTTCACGTTTTATACCTTTTGACTCACAAAAGTCCTGAAAGGTCTTTGAAACATACTCTCCACCATTGTCAGTGCGTAAGCATTTAAGCTTCTTGCCACTCTGATTCTCCACAAGTGTCACAAATGTTTTGAAAACACTAAACGCTTCATCCTTGTGCTTGAGAAAGTAAACCCATACTTTCCTCGAGTAATGATCTATAAATGTCATAAAGTAAGAAGCTCCCCCTAGAGATAGGTTAGGCGTAGGTCCACACAAATCACTATGAACAAGTGCCAATTGTGTATCTCTTCTACTGCTTCTATGCTTATGTGGCTGCTGTGTTTGCTTACCATACAGCAATGTTCACAGAATTCAAAATCATTAAATGAAAAGCCAGGCAAATAACCAGAACGAGACAAGATTTCCATTCCCTTCTTGGACATATGTCCTAACCGGCTATGCCACAAAGAAACGTTCGGCTGCTCGGTTACATTGATTACATTTTTAGAGACATTTGATACATAAATCATGTAAAGTCCTCCAGACTTTACTCCATGTGCTACTGTCATAGAACCCTTGGATATCTTCCACATGTTCTGTCCAAAAGTGGTGACGTAGCCAGCATCATCAAGTAAACCTGTGCTGATCAAGCTCTTTGTAATTGCGGGAACGTGTCTCACATTCTTCAGCGTGAAAGAAGAGCCATTCTGAAACTTCAATTGAACATCTCCAACACCTAAGATCTCACATGTCTGCCCATTGCCTAGTCGAACATGATTTTTAGTGGTCACATAAGAGGTAAACCACTCCTTGTTTGGAGACACATGAAGTGATGCCCCTAAGTCTATAATCCAGTCACTCGGTGCATTTCCATCAGATGCTGTAAGATGAGCTGAGTCCATTGTATTCTTCAAGAAGTAGATGTCTCCTGGCACTAGACTGTCATCCTCTGCAACAGTGTTTGTCACATTTATTTCTTGAATCTTCACTAAGGACTTGTTCTTCTCACCATGGTCTTCAGCTTTCTCTTTGCCTTTTTCTGCTTTCCATTCTCTGCAATCTCTTTTCATGTGACCCTTCTTGCCACAATGGTAGCATTCTATGTCACTCTTGCCTTTAGCACTGCGGGACTTGCTATGAGACTGATTCCTCTTTCCACCTTTGTACTTTTCTTTGGTCCTTCCTCTGACAACTAAGGCTGTTCCTTTGCCTTTGTCCATTGTCTTTCTATTAGTTTCTTCAGTAAGCACACTTCCTTCTACACCTGCTATGTTCAAACCATCTGGAGGTGCAGAATTACTCAAAGCTGTGCGAAAAGTGTCCCAACTTTTCGGAAATGTGATCAACAGGAACATAGCTCTAACAGGTTCATCAAACTTGACACCTTGAGCTGACAACTGACTATAGATTGTGTTGAATTCATTCAGATGATTGGACATAGGTGTCCCTTCTTTCATCTTCAAGTCAACAAGCTTTTTAAGCCAGTATACCTGTGAAGCTGCACTCTGCTTCTCATAAAGATCACTCAGCTTTAAAAATTCTTGATAAGCCGACATCTCGTCTGCTACATTGAAGTAAACGCTTTCTGCCAAAGTCAGCATAATGGTAGAAAGTTCCAATTCATCCATTTCGCTCCATTCATCTTCGTCCATATCTTCTAGTTTTATCCCCTTGAGCTTTATAGGTTTTATCTGCTTCTTTTGTACCAACACGTGCCAAATCTGCTTCTTCCACAATGGGAAATTGGTTCCATCCAGCTTCTTGATATTGTAAAGAGCAGTGTCCTGTGATCCAGCCATAGCTACGCTTCACAGTGGTTTACTTTCCTGGGAAAAATTCGGCAGAGTTTTCCCTGTAAACTGACCTCTGAACCATTATCAACCTGTCAAATGAACCAAGAAAGCTTCAGATTCTGCATAAATTTTGGCAGAGTCTCCTTTGTAAAATGGCTCTGGTGTACTCAAAAAACAGACCAAAAAACAGCGCTCAAAAAACACTGTCTCTCTGACACTGTAAGCTGCGGGTAAACCTGTCCTGCACCTGTACTGTCTCTCACTGTCCTGTAAGCATAGACTTTGACAATGCCTCAACGGAAGTAAAGCAAAGATGCAATCCCAACTGTCTAACTCACAGTCAATACATCCTAGCTGCCTATCTAAGGGTGCTCGAGGGATCGCTCCAAGACCTGTATCACCGAAAGGATCTCAACATTCGAGAATCCCCTAGCTCAACAAAACCTCACTCGACCCTCAACAAAGGCTGCAGTAAATCTCACAGTACATAGACTTCCCACAAAGTCATACATCCACAAATTTCCCACTGTATGCTGTAACCGCTGCGGCGGTTTTTTGCTGCGTGACTCACAGCCAGCAAACCCTCAACAGACATACATCATCTCTGACAATACATCCCATGTGGAAGTACCTGCAATGTCAGTATGAAATCTGGAATATCAAGCAGCAAACACAAGCTACCTGATGAACTAGTGGATGTCGCCTACAGTCTGTGTGTAGATGCGCCCGTGTCGTATGTGAAACGCCTCCAAGAACTGTGAGACGTCCTTCGATGTGTAGACAGACACAAATCAACACTCTGGGAGTGTCGATATCCTCAGCACCTGCAGTCGTAGGCCGAAAACCCCAAATTTGCAGAGTCGGATCTGCACCTGCCGAGACCACGTAGTCGAAAATGGCCTGCGCAGACCTTTGTCGAAGCCGAACGGTGGCTGAGATGACCTCAGAATGAAATTCTGAGAACACCAAGCCGTTCGTGCTCTCCCAGAGGTTTTGGGGCCGTGTCTTCGCCTGTCGAATTTCACTCCAATTTGAGCTGGTGACTCTAGCCTCCTGCAGTGCTGCCCCGAGCCTCGATCTGAGCTCTGATACCAGTTGAAGGAGTACGAGCGGAAGTGCGACGCGAGAGAGAGTGCGAGAGGAAGAGCACGACGATATGGTGAACTCACTCTACTGTAATGTGTAGAGCATAGTGAGTTCTTATTAGGTTTTTACAAAAGAATATGTGTACATACCTGGCGGCCCGCCCACTTACCTGGGCGACCACATTGGGCTTTATACCCCAACATCCCTTTAGGTGATTCTCCTGAAACAATCCTTGACAAATGATATGCTCGTTGATGTGTAGTGCCCTTCTTTACAACCACAGTGAAATAAAATTCCAAAAGAATGATGAACCATCTCACTACTCTTCCTGTGCTCCATTGCTCGTTCTACAACAAAGCTTGGTGGTCCACAAAGAATACAAACTTTTTGGCTAATAGGTAATGTCTATACTTTTTAACGACATAGATCATTCCTAATCCTTCCCTTTTGGTGGTGGTGTAATTCTTTTCCGCCATGTTCAACTGTCGACAAGCATAAGAAATAGGAAAGTTAATTTTCCCGTCTCGTGGTTGAGCTAGTATACAACCAATAGCAAAATTGGAAGCATCTACATGTATGTGGAATATCTTATTCCAATCTGGTGCTTTCAATATTGGAGTTTAGGTGAGAGCTTGCTTAAGCTTCATGAAGGATTCTTCACAGGCCTCGATCCACTCAAAGTGTGTAATCAAGTTATACATGGGTTTTTCAATTATAGTATACATGTAGATGAACCGTCTGTAATATCCACAATGCCCCATGAAGGCTTGTACCCCCTTGACTGTTGTTGGTCTAGGCAAATCAACAATGACATGATTTTTTTGAATATCAGTAGCTATGACATTTTTAGACACTATATGTCCAAGAATTTTTCCTTGTCTACCCATGAATGTGCACTTTTCAGGATTTAAGCAAATCCTATAAAGTCTACATTTTTCAAATACCTTTTTCAGGTGTTCAAAATGATCAGCCCGGATTGATGAATGTACGCATAGATCATCCATATATACTTGTAAGAATTTCCTAAGATATTCTTTAAAAGTATGGCTAATCAATGTTTGAAATGTGGCTTGAGCATTAGTTAACCCAAATAGCATAACTCAATAGACAAAAATACCCCATTCCGTTGCAAAAGCAGTTTTCTGCTGATCTTTTGGGTCAACCAGAAGTTGATTGTATCCCGAAAAGCCATCTAAGAAGCTGTAAGCTCCTTTTCTTGCAACTCATTTTAAAACATGTTCAGTGATTGGAAGAGGAATGTTGTCTCTAATGGTAGCTGCATTTACTTTTTTGAGATTGACATACACTCGTAATTTTTCATTCTTCTTGGGTACTACCACAATTGGAGACACCCAGTTTGTGTGTTCAATTTTATAAATGAATTTGGATTCCTTTAGTTTTTTAATCTCTTCTTTGATTTTCCTGGCAATGTTTCATTACATGTGTATGGCCTTTGTCTACTTGGTTTCACATCATCTCTCATGGGTATGCTATGTTGACAAATTTCTGCATCAACACCCTTGAGATCCTTGTAAGACCAAGCAAAGATATCTCGGTATTCTTTTAGAAAGCTTCCCAAAAGCTGTTCTTCTTTCGGTGTTAGGTCGTTTGCAATGTATGCAGGTCTAGGTTCTTTCCCTAGTTCAGCCAAGGCTATCTTTTTCTCGTTCTTGGGCCCTTTGTAGGACTCACCTTGTTTTCGTAATTCCCTAATAGGTTGTTCGACTATGATTTTTTTATCTTGGAGAGTATAATTCTTGTAATGGGATGGAACACGCATTGCATCTTTACTATCCTCTTCTGTGGTCTCCATTTCAATTGTATATATCTCCTTTAGAGCTTTTTTCAACTCTTGATATTTCTTTTTCTGCTCAACTCGTGTCATGGTTGGCTCCTTATCCTGCTCGTTTTCTTGAGTATCCTTCCTTGTTTTTCTCGATGTTTTTGACGTTTTTGGATTTTCGTTTGAAGGATATCTGCCAGTGATTTTGTCCTTGACAAAATCATTTGCATCTATCTGCATCAGGAATTGTGTCCTACTGGAGACTGATAGCTTAGCTCTCACGTGTTCTTTTTTTGACCCCAAATCTTCTGAGGTAGCTGAGTGTTCATCTAACTCATCTGTTGCATCCTAGTAGAGGTCTGGAAAGATTTTTTGAGCTTTCATCAAGTCCTTGGGTTCCTCATCTTCATCCTCAATGTTGAGGGTTGAAATCATTTGGATGGGAATTATGTCATAGCCATCCTCATTGTAAAATTGAGTAGGCATAGACGTATTCACACATACATCCATTGTCGCTAAAATTTGAGTCCACTCAAATGGCTCAAACAAATGCTTTGGAAAGGGTTCAGGTATGTAGGCTTCGTCTGTGCAATCTCTTTCTAGAATACATTCTTCTCTTTTTAAACTCCCATTTTTTGAAGCTCCACATATCCAAATAGGAGTGTCTTTGTTTAACCAGGATGGAAGCTTAGTTTTGGCCAAAGAGACTGAATCAAACTCTTGTATGGGTGTTTTCAAGACATCTCTATAAGTGTGATCTTTTAGATTTACCCTTGTTATAGATCCCACCTGCTTCAAGTACGAATAATCGTTTCCCCAATCTTGGATAAGCTGTACCTGTCACATGAAAGGTCTTCCCGATATGATTTCGTAATTGAGTTTTTTCCCAAGTCTACTATGGCAAACATGTATTGATATTCAATCCCACAGGAATTGACTATTACTTTTTCAAGCATTCCTAATGGTCTCTCAATGTGTCCGCCAACCAATTGTAATTTCATTCGAGTTTGTCTAATGGATAGTTGTCCCCAGGATTCCCATACTGCTTTCGTAGCTATGGCTATACCTGCCCCACTATCTAGTATTGCCATGGTTTCAATGTCATTATATTTCACTAGAAGAGTGGTGTTTGTTCCTTCCCCTTTGTAATATTCCCCAACTTTGTTCATTGGAACAGATCAAATCTCTTTGTTGTCCATTTTGTGTTTCAATTTTTCCAATTTTTTTGAGATTAGCGCCTTTATCCCCACCTTCTCTAGGGTTTTTTGTAGATCATTCCATAGATATGGTATGAGTTTTAACAGTTCTCCCAGGGTAAGAGTACATTGGATGGATGTAGACATGATTGAATGAATGTTGTCTACTTCTAAGGTCTGTTCAGCTCTTTTTACTTGAGTGGTTCTACACACCATGGATTCATCTTCATTATCTCCCAAGTAAGAGGGTAATGTTTTCAAGGTCAATGGTTTCTTGAAGCTTCAGATCCGTAATCCCCGTACAAGGATTGTACATCCATGTTCATATCAGGAGGTAGGTTGTCCAACCAAACTTCCTCTATAGGAGCTGACTTTAGAGTTGGGCTCCCATCATTGATCTCTCTAACTTTTTCCCATATGTGTCCTGGCCAGCAGTCTTCCTCTACGAATGGAATTCCATCTAAGGCATCTTCATTGTCCGGCACTATAAGTTCTGGTTCTTTTGTTTCAAGATGGGGTTCTACCACCACTTCATATTTTTCTTCAATGTCTCTTACCACAAGCTCCTCAGGTTTTGCTATACTTTCAAGCTTGGGTTTTTGTTTTTCTAGCATTTCTTGCGTGATTCTTACCAAAATTTGATAAGCTTCTAGCTTAGCTGCTTCTATGTCTGGAGAAGGATAGTTTTTCCATTTGTTTTCCATGTTTTGGCCTGCTTTAAGTCCCACTTGGTAAGCTTTTAAGGCTGCATTAATAGGCTCAAAAATTTTATCAACCAATATTGATCCTCCAAATTTTACGTTTGTTTCTTTAATTTCGCTTCCAAGTTCTTTCACCTTTTCCTGGAATGGCTGTTTTGCTTTCTCCTCAATTTTAGCTCGTTGTTTTTGTTTTCTCATCTCATACCTTTTGCTTCTGCTTCTTTTGGTCTTTTGAGATGCAGCTTTTGTGTTCTCCAAATCATCTGAGAAGTTATGTTTCTTTTTCTTAGCCTGAGATCTAGTGATTACCTTGATTGGAACAATCGGTTCACTCTCAGATGAGCTACTAGGTATCACTTGGACTACGTTTACTACCGTTTTATCCTTGTTTAAAGGATTTTTAGGACAATCTTTTGGGAAGTTTCCTCCCTTTTTGCAACATTGTATCCAATAAGCTTCAATTGGTTTGAGGTATTTGTCAGGCTTTCGGCACTCATTCTTCCAATGATCATCTACACCATAGTTATGACAGTTTCCTGTTCTTGGCTTAATCATGGGTTTACCATAGGAGGTCTAACACCTTGATTAGCTACATAATGCATTGGTGCAAGCTCTGGTGGAGCATAAGTCACAGGTTCCGCCATTGGTGGTGGATGTGAATTATACCAATCTCCTTCTACCATTATTGTAGATGGATTAGGCTCCGTATAGGGTGTAACAGGCACTAATTCTTGTTCATCTATGACTCCTTTGGAGTGCATGTACTTTACAAGCACTACATTATGTCCTGGATACGGAGGTTGCTGACCCAACACAGGTTGAGGTCTTTCCATACCTATCGGTGGTCTTTGAGCTTGGGCCATATTAGGCTGATATATGTACATGGGTTGTCCTTGTGGCCTCATAGGCACATACTGAACATTCCCATCATACTTTGGTCGGAAGTAGCACTCGTGAATATCATGGTTGGTCCATTTACCCTCGATTGCACACCATTTTTGTGGCCTAATTGGTTGTCCCTGTGGAGGTATCCCTTGTCCTTGTCCCCTCATAGATGCTTTTTGCATGTTGTTTATCATGTTGTGCATCCTTTTGGAGCATATCTTCTATGGTTGAAAGTGGTGCTGCAGCAACCGTTCCCACTTGTGCTGGTTTAGTGGAAGTTGTTTTCTCGCTTTGGTTATCCTTAGGGACATCTTCTTCATTGAAAATATCACAATTGTCTCCTAAGTCAATAGCATCTGACACACACTCTTCTAGGGTTGTATGCTTTTTACTATAGAGTATACCATAAGGTTCTTTGTTTAGCAATCCCTCTAGAAACAAAGATAAAAGTCGTTCTTCTACAGGTATCTCTAGCCCTGGGCATCTGGCAATGTATTGTTTCATTCGAGTTGCACAATCCCTAATAGACTCACCATGTTTCTGTTTAAATTTGTAGATTTGAGCTACCGTATTATGTTTGATCCCCGTTTTGGAACAAGCAGCTACAAATCCTTGAGCTAATGTGTTAAAGTCCATGATTGACCTTGGTATAATGTTTTGGAACCATGTTAATGCTTTTCCTTCTAATGTCATTCCAAACCCCTCGAATTGAGTATGAAAATCGAATATACGTTCTGCTCTTAGCACTTGCTGAAAGTTGGCTAAGTGGTCGTATGGATCCCTTGATCCACTGTATTTTCTGACCCATTTCTGAAAATCAGCTAGTCTAACACGTTTGTTTGGTTCAGCTCCCGGTCTCCTAGCAGTTGGTCCTGTTTCGAGTCCTTCAAACCAGTTTGTTGGAAATAGTGACTCATGTAGCCCTGGACTGGCCGTAGTGTCACCCAGTTTTCTTCGTAATGAGGTGGTTTTTGGTTTCTTAGCATTACTCTTAGATGATCTCACGGTGTTCATCTCTTGGAATTTTTTCTGGTCCTTGTCCCAATATCCAATCCCTTATGGAATACCCTTGGTATTTGGTTTGTTCTACCTCCTCAAGAGTCATCATAACAAAGTTGTTGTTATAAAAATCCCTAAACAGGTAGGTTGGTAGGTCTGCTGATCCCTTATCTTTGATCTTGATGATATAGATGATCTTCATGGTCGTTAGTTGTCCTGATTTGACATGCAAAGTCTACAAAAGATCTTTTACGTTTCTGTCCTCCCAACAATAGACTCCGATCCTAGGATTATCCGTACTAAGCCGTTTCAAAGGCTTCAAATCTACTTTAGCGAATTCTAAAGTTGGTGGTCCTTCTTTTGCTGACATATCTGGGATTATGGTATTTACTTCTAACCCCCATTTGTCTATCACGTCAGGGTTTTCAACTTGTAAATACTGAGTTCCGTTTTTGTCCATGTACATTTTTCCTTGTTTGTTTGCCCTAATCTCTTCTTCGAACTCAATAACGTGGTCATCAATGCAAATAGAATACTCTTCGTTAGGATCCAGGTAAACCTGAGCTCCATGGCGATTAGTCTTATAAAAAGAGAGTATATGCTTATAGTGCATTGTTGTTCCGGTTTTCGAGTGAGTTGAGTAAGAAGACATTGCAGATGTTGAATCTGAAAAAGTGTCTGAGACTTCTTCAAGAATTGTGTGCAAGGAATTGCCTTGATTCACACTTTCTTTGGTGGATACTCTACTGAAGGTTTCTCCGAGTATGCCCTGATTTCCTAGTACACGACTAGACCTAAGGTTCAGACAGACTTATGAAGCCTTGGTTAGAGTAATTACCTTTGGATTGACTTGTTGCCAATCTCTACTTAATTCGATTGCAACTTTCTTCAAGCTACCGATTCCTCGTCTGCAACCTGATTCCTATACAAATTTGATCAACTTAGCTATTCTTCTATAAAGACAGTAGAGTTTTTGCTAACTATCGTGATTGGTCTATGTGTATCACTTCAAATCGAGCTATGGAAGTCAGCAATAGACTTTGGCAAAAAATCAAAGGATTAATATGCAACTTGGAAACCGAGTGAACATGTACCAATTTGGATCCGATTGAACCCAAAATTGCCCAGTGGCTTTGTATTATGATGGTCTAACACTGTACAAGTTCAAAAGTCAAAACTGATGTCCCTGGATAGCAGTAGTAAATAATCGTTATTATTTACTTTTGCTAGTTTTTTACACTTTTTTAGCTTGGTTTGGCAAGTATACAACCTGTTAAAGTCCCTGGACAAGTTTCAACAAGTTTGGACAAAATCTGATCAAGTTTATCAATTGTTTTGTGTCCGCAGACTCTGATTTTAAGAATCTGGCTTAAGTCTCACTTTTGTGATCCACATTTCACCAAAATTGATTTGTGGGGTCTACTTGATATGCTTGACCTTGTGGTATACTCAAATTTGCAAAATTTTCAAGTCTTGAAGCAGATGTAAATAATAGCGATTATTCACTCCAGCTATATTTTTACAAATTTTTGTTCCAGCTTTGACACAAATCTGTTAAGCACCTCAAGTTAAGGTCTCTAGCCAAGTTTCATCAAGTTTAGACAATATTGTAAAACATCATTTGCCCATTCAAGAGGGTAAACATCCCACCCTATCGCAAGGAATAAGTCTCAGTTGTTGGCAAAGTTTAGACAAGTTTTGATGAATTAGTCGTCAATTTTTTGTCTGCAGACTAACCTTGCAAATTTGGTCACAATTTTCAATCCAATGATCCAAATCTTAACTAGTGGTATACCAACTTGGTCAAAAAAGTTAAAAATTAGGGGAGATGTAAATAATTGCGATTATTTATAACTGGCAATTTTTTGCATCTTTTTGGTCAACTGAGCATGTACACATGTTTATCACATCAATATAAGCCTATGAATCAAATTTCAACAAGTTTGGACAAATTTTTCTCAAATTTACACTCAAGATTCAAAAAGTAAGTACAAACTTTAGTTTTTATCCAGTTTTTTGCCAGTTTGGTGATCCAAATCTTTTGTGCCTTTAAAAAAGTTGTTTGTACACATGCAATGAGTCAATGGTATGAACCTTGGTCAAATTTGAGCTGAAAGTTAATAATTGCGATTATTAACTTCGGGCTTGAAATGAACACTTTTTTGTAATTTCTCAATGGGGGACAGTCTTTTCATGAGCTATTTTAAGCCCATGAATCAAGTCAAAACTTACTTTGGCCTAAAATGTCAAGAAAAAGTAAATAATTTGAGTTTTTCCCAACTCTTGAAATTTTTACCTCGAAGTGTCCTTGAGCTTACCCACTGGTTTAAACAACTTTTAAGCTTACTCTCCAGTCTGATTGTGTGATTTGGAGTCTTTTTGTGCTATTTCTAGCCGTAGCCCTGAAATTCTACAACTTCCAAGAACAACTCACAATGATTCTTTTAGAGAGAGCAATGTTTTGAAATCCACCTCGGATCCTACTTACCCTACTCCTAGATTCTCATGCAATGGGGTTGTGGAAAGTGTTCACAAACACTCGTTTTCTTGTCTTTTATGGTTTTCTGAGCATTGATCTCAAGACTTGTCTCGTCTATCAACCATCTTCAAAATCCTAATCTAATTCTACAATCCTAAAGGCACTTAGCAAGTACGATTACCTCCAAGCTACCTCTACACAGCAAAAGATGACAATCTTAGGCTATGCGGTTTCTAAAAGAAAGTTTTGAACTCTAGGCGATCCTAGAGGAAGTTAAAGGATAAATTCATAAGACGCTCGTGTTTTTCTCTAGTTTAGGTCTCTTTAATCCCTAGCAGTGGCACCAAATGTGGAACGCATGTCTAACCTCACCATCCTATCTTATTGCAGTATTAGTAGCGAGAACCACGATTAAATTGTCAATCCATGGAATGGAAGCTGACTTGACTAGTGAATAGAGGCTACAAGAGGTTTTCAATTTCAAAAAACAACTAACAACTTGCATCTAACTCATGCTATACTCAAGTGACTGAAATCACCAAAAGCCAATCACTCATTGGTAAATAAATCACATTCGTTACAGCCTCAATTGACATCCAAACGTAACGAAACTTCTAGGACATGTTTATAAGACCTAAGCACTCATGCTTTTAGTCTCAAACCCCACTTTAGTTCAAGTTTCAAAATCATAATTATTAACAACAGTGGATTTTTGACCTAGTCGCTTTTGACCCAGAATGCATCTAAATGATTAGTAATGATACCCCAATACCCTGCCTATGCTTAGTTTTTTTATTTGAAAGTGTAAATTCCTAGTTATGATGAAATTAGGCCACGGGTCGGCCATGCCAAAAACTACAAAATACCATGATGTGTTTACGTAAATGCGTAGAGCTCTTACCTACGATTGCAATGCAACTAAAGCGACTGCAATATGATAACCGGGGAGGGAGTAGGAAGCGCGAGAAGGAGAGGATTGAGTGTCGTTAGCTCAGCTGCGTTTCTATTATCCAAAAAACTTCTTAATAACTTACAAAAATTGGCTTTTATACCTTAGCCAAGGTTTTTGGTGGTCAAAACTAATAATCTAGGAGTTCTACCAAAGATGGGTAATGACAGGTTGATACAATATATCTGGAAGCTTGTAACCCCGGCTCATTAATTACAGAGTTTATCCGAGAAAATAGGAGTTACAATATTCTCGATTTATCAAAATAATAAGTGTTTCACAATGAGAACTCCGAAAAATGGTATCCGTGTCAGCTTGCTGCTAACAGTATTAAATCTCTTGAAGAAAAAATTTGCTTTTCTTTTGGTTGAGAAAAATCTTGTTCTCCCTCAATGCTTGAAAATTTACTTGGATATGTTGCTTATGTTCCTCCAAGGACTTGGAGTAGATGATGATATCATCAAAGAACACTCTAGTGAATTTGCGGTAGGATCTAAATATTTTCTCCATAAATCAATTGAACATGGCTGGTGCATTAGTCAAGCCAAAAGGCATGACTAGATATTCATAAAGACCAAACATTGTGCAAAACACGGTCTTTAAGATATCTTCATCCACTTTTGATGATAGCCACTTTTAAGGTCAATCCTACTAAAGTAGGTAGAGCCTTGTAGCTTATCAAACATATCTTCTACCGGAGGCATAAAAAATCTGTTTTTGATAGTGATATGATTTAGTGCTCAATAGTCCACACACATACGGTATGTACCATCTTTCTTTTGCATTAAAAGGACTGGCGAACAAAAGGGAGAGGAGCTAGGCCTCACCATCCCTTTGTCAACCAATTCTTGTACTTGTCTCATAATCTCCTCTTGTTGAGCTTGAAAAACTCGATAAGTTGACTTGTTAGGCGGTGAGCTTTCTGGAAGGAGCTCAATGCAATGGTCATCATCCCCTTGTTTTGGAGGTAAGTCCATAGGGATATCATTGGTGAACACATCTTGGAATCCTTTTAGAAAATTAGACAAGTCTAACTCTTCTTGATTCCTACCATTTACATTTGATGAAACATTATGATCTTTTAGGGACTCTTTGACAAAAATCATGTACGCAAAAACTGAGCTCTTGATTGATTTATCAAAAGCAGGAGGATTTACAAGTGGTACAGTACTGTTGAAGATGATGAAACAGGAAACAGAAGGAAAACAGCAACTCAGAGTAGGAAGAAGATGGAGAAGGAGAAGACACAGAGCTTGTGTACGAGATCTCTGTAGTCTCTCTCTCTGTATTGGAATAATTGTGTATACAAACTCAGAGGTACAAAGCTTATATGAAACCCTAAGAGATAAGGTGTCCTTTCACACCAAGTGTCCAGGGGGAAAAACCCAGTGGGAGAAAAGTGCCCCTGGTGAAGCGCGTATACACACTAACACTACTACATGTCTACAAATCCCCCCTGTAGTGATAGTGTGAATCCGTACAAGGTAGCAGATCATCATGTGTATGAGAGTAAGCCCAAAGCTTTTCGGAAAGCTTCAAACTTTTCTCGTGATAACGCCTTCGTAAATAGATCTGCAATGTTATCCTGTGTAGGACAGTAAGTTAGTGTGATCTCCCCTGCATGTAGCCTTTCCCTGACATAGTGGTAGTGAACCTCTATGTGCTTTGTTCTTGCATGAAATACTGGATTCCTTGCAACTGCCATAGCACTCTGACTGTCAGTGAAAATGGTAGTGGGTGCCTATTGACACTCACATAGATCTGCCAATAACCTGCGTATCCATACACAATCAACTGTTGCCGTGAAAGCTGCCCTGTACTCAGCTTCACAAGTTGATGTAGCCACTGTGGGTTGCTTCTTGCTTAGCCAAGATATACATGCATTTCCCAAGAAAAAACAATTTCCACTTGTGGAATGTCGTGTGTCAAAATCACCAGCCCAATCTGAATCACTGTAACCAAGAAGCTGCATAGAACTGTGCTTTCCATACATATCCCCCCTTGGAAAGAACATGGCAAGATTAGGGGAACCTGAAAGGTAACGAAGTATGCGCTTCACAGCCTGCCAATGATGCATACCTGGGCTGTGCATAAATCTGCTTGCTTGTGAAACCCCAAATTGAATGTCTGGACGAGTGTTGCCTGCCAAATATATCAAGCAACCAACGGCTGCTGCATAAGTATGTACATTAAAAGGTTCTCCAGCATCGTGCATGCTCAACTTTGATCCAGTTTCTACGGGTGTAGAGATTGGCTTACAATTTTGCATACCAAACTTGTCCAAAATTTTATGCAAATATTTTGCCTGCAACATGTATATGCCATCCTCTGATTGCACAAACTGAATACCCAAGTAATAATGTAGCAAACCAAGATCAGACATCTCAAAGGTTTTTCTCAAAGCATCTTTAAACGCTTCAATTTCATCTGCAGTATTGCCTGTAAGAAGCATATCATCCACATAAAGTGTTAGCATAATGAGAACTCCATCTCTCTTTTTGACATACAAAGTACTTTCTATTGGACTATTCTGAAATCCCTGGCCAATAAAATAAGTATGTATCTTCTCATACCATGCTCTTGGAGCCTGTTTGAGACCATACAAAGCTTTACGCAATCTACATACCTTTTGCTCTTGACCTTTTACAACAAAACCACTTGGTTGAATTACATAAACTTCTTCCTGCAAATCACCATTCAAAAAAGCAGTTTTGATATCCAACTGATGCACTTTCCAACCATGATGAGCAGCAATTGCAACTAGTGATCTAACTGTGGATGCACGAGAAGTAGGAGCAAAGGTTTCATCATAATCTATGCCTTTCTATTGCGCATAGCCTTTTGCCACAAGCCTTGCTTTGTACCTGTCAACAGTACCATCTTGTTTCCTTTTTACCTTAAAAACCCACTTTGTACCAATAGGCTTTTTACCTGTAGGCAAGTCCACTAGATCCCATGTATGATTCTTATGAATAGAATCAATTTCTTGCTGCATAGCATCTTTCCACTGAACACACTCTAAAGCTTGTTCAAATGAATCAGGCTCATCTGCATCATAAAGAGTGCTAAAGCAAGCCAAATCTACTTGCTCTCTGCCAAAAGTAGTACCAGCACGTGTTTTTCGTGGCAACGGTGCATCCAACTTGCTATCCTGCAAAGTTTTCTGAACCCATTTAGGCAAGGTTCTTTCTTCCCTGAGAACTTCTTGCTCTTCACGCACAATTTCCTCTACATCATGAGGTGTCACATGCTGATCAAAAGATTGATCAAGATTATCAACCTGTTGTGATTCTTGATTCTCCACAAAAGAAGGAAGCAAACCTTCAAATACATCATGTGTCTGCATATGAGGTACATCAAAAGCAACCATAGGTTGAGCAGTAGTTTCTGCAAAAATTACATCACGACTTTCAAAAATCTTGTTTGTAGCAGGATTGTAAAGTCTATAACCTTTACTTCCACTACTGTACCCCACAAATATACATTTGATTGCCTTATCATCAATCTTCCCACGTAACTGCTGAGGGATGTGAGCATAAGCAAGACAACCAAAAACACGAAGATAACTGACTGAAGGTTTTTTGTCATACCAAGCTTCATATGCAATAATGGTCTTCAAGGCACGAGTAGGACACCTGTTCAAAACATGTGCTGCACAAGCAACTGCCTCCATCCATAGTTTATGAGGCAAACTCTTAGCCTTGAGCATACATCTAGCCGTCTCCATTAAAGACCTGTTCTTCCTTTCTGCAACACCATTCTGTTGTGGTGTGTATGGCATAGTGCATTGGTGTTTAATGCCTTTCTTTCCCAAAAAATCCTTAAATGCACCTGACATGTATTCACCTCCTCGATCGGTACGAAGAGTCTGTACTTTGCAACCTGTTTCATTTTCAACCATGGCGACATAATGTTGAAAAACTGCAAACACATCTGACTTTGCTTTGAGTGGATACACCCAACAAAACCTGGAAAAGTCATCAATGAAGGTCACAAAATAAAGGCTGTTTCCCAAAGATGGCGTCCTCATAGGACCACATACATCACTGTGTACAAGCTGCAACTTTCGTGTCGCTCTAACTAAACCATCCTGCGAAAATGCAAATCTGTGCATCTTTCCAAGAACGCAACCTTCACATACATGTCTTGGTGGCATCTCCAATAAAGACAAATCATGCACCATATTATGACGTTGTAAAGTCATCAAACTGCCATAACCAACATGCCCAAATCTAGCATGCCACAACTCAGCATCCTGCATGGCCTGAGTCTTTGTTTCTGCAATACATACCTGAATCTGCTTTTCATAACGATCTAGCACAAATAGTCCATTTTCCAGCGTACCTGTAGTGATAAGAGAATAACCATTCTCTCGATCTCGTACAGCACATCTGTCATCCTCAAAAATGACCCGAAGACCATTTTTTGCAAGAGAGGATACAGACAACAAATTCTTCTTGATCCCTGGAACATATAAGACATCTGGCAAGCATAAATCTGAACCATCTGAAATGGTAATCAAAATCTTACCAACGCCTTTGATTGGATAAGAAGCATTATTTGCACATGTCACCTTCTTTCCTGCTGGAGCTGCATCCAATGAACAAAACAAATCCTTCCTTGAAGTAATATGCCTGGATGCACCACTATCAAAGTACCAAATCATTTGTGTCTTGTCAACACTGTAAGCATAAAAATTTGAACATACTACAAAAGCATAAGAATCCTGCACAAAGTTTGCAGACTCTTCTTTAGCTGTAGAAGAATCACCAGAAGCTGAAACAACCAAACTTGACTCTTTCTTCTTTTCTTTAGCAATTCGCTTTTTACACTCGCTAATGTAGTGACCAGGTTTCTTGCAGTAGTGACATTTACCTTTCTTCTTGGACTTGTCGGAATCACCTTTAGACTTCTCTGAAGACTGTCCTGCACTAGACTTGGAGTGATGAGCACTCTCTTTACCCCTGTTTTTGTTCTGTACAACAAGAGCATGATCCATACCATCCACCTGTAAAGACTTGTTCTTACGTGATTGATCCTCCTGCAATAGCAAAGCCACTAACTCTTCAAAATAAAGAGGGTCAGGATTAGCTCGCAAAGACAGAGTCAAAGAAGTCTGAAAAGTCAAATAAGATGGTGGTAGTGAATTGAGTGTTTTGGAAATCAAGTCCTTCTCTGGAATCACTTCATCAATGCTAAGCAATTGCTCTTTAAGATCCCTGATTTTTGTAAGATGCTCGACAATATCGTCATCTGTATTTTGTCAAGTTGTTTCTTCAAAAACTCTATTCTGGCAGCGTTTCTTCCTCCAAACATAGCTTGCAGAGTGTTCCAAGCATCCTCAGAAGTTCTGCAAGATCTGATATGTGGCGTGATTGTCCTCTTTATGGTTAAGGCAATCACAGCCATAGCCTGTGCATCTTTAGTATCCCATCTCTTTTGCTCTGGAGTGACTTGTGAGGGTCCTGCACCAACAGCTACACCATGACCAGCCGTGGCAGGTGCAATGCTACCTGGACGAACTTCATCTCCAGATACATAATCCCACAATCCTTTACCAACCAAAACATTTTTGGCCATAAAAGACCAAAGAGAATAGTTGGTACCATCCAATTTGTCTTCGGATGTAAACGCACCAAAAATCTCTTTCTCCGTAGATTGAGCCATACTGTAGATGCACACAAGAGAGCAAAAGAACCTCCAAGAGATTCACAAATCTCCTCTCCAATCCAAGCAAAACTCTACACAAAATCTCAGCACAAAGCTAAGACAAGCTGCTTCCCAAAAGAACTGTTTACCTGAAGAAAATCTGTCAAAAAGCACACCCTCTTGATCTAAACGCCTCCGAAAAGTAACTTCTGCTACGCTGCTCAGAACAAAATTCTGAGGGCTCGAACGGCTTCGAAAGGGGGGTAAAACCCCAGGTCGCCTGCTCAGAATACTCCCGGAACGTCGAGGATGCTCCCACGAACAAATTTTCCGAAAACTGCCTGAAAACTGCGATTGCGCGCGCGGACGCGAAAAGGCAAGTAGAGGCTCTGGAAATCACCTTGCTCTGATACCAATTGTTGAAGATGATGAAACAGGAAACAGAAGGAAAACAGCAACTCAGAGTAGGAAGAAGATGGAGAAGGAGAAGACACAGAGCTTGTGTACGAGATCTCTGTAGTCTCTCTCTCTGTATTGGAATAATTGTGTATACAAACTCAGAGGTACAAAGCTTATATGAAACCCTAAGAGATAAGGTGTCCTTTCACACCAAGTTTCCAGGGGAAAAAACCCAGTGGGAGAAAAGTGCCCCTGGTGAAGCGCGTATACACACTAACACTACTACATGTCTACAAGTACGACCACACTCACTAGCATCTATATACATGTTCTTTCCCCTATAGGTGAAGTAGATTCTTGTTTCAGGGAGCTTCATGTTGGCAGCCATGCAGCTGAACCATGGTGCTCCTAAGATAGCATCCTCATGTTGAAGAGGAGAGATGAAAAAGTATTCTTTGTCGACATAGATTTGGACATGGAGCCTCAACTTCCCAATCAAGGGAGTAATGGAGTCTCGCTATCCCTTGAAAGCAATGTCGGCCATCACAGCATCTCCCATCTCAAAAGCTTGAATGCCCAACTTGGTGGCCAACTCCATTGATATGAAGTTGTGAGTAGAGCCAAGGTCAAACAAGATGAATGCATCATGCTCTCTTACCTTTCCCCAAGCATAGGAGAGAGGTGCACCTTTGCATTGAGAATCCTCTTTAGAAGCTTCGATGGTGGAAGCCCTAGGAGTCTCATTGTGAACATTTTTCATGGGCCAAGAATGATATCCATGTCCTTGCTCCCCACACTTAAAACACTTATGATCCCTGCAAAAAGCTTCAAGATCTTCAGGAGAGAGTTTGTTTTTACCTTTGTAAGCTCCCTTCTCCATGGACCGGTTGTTGTTGTTGTTGTTGAAATTGCCTTGGGAAGAATTTTGGGCATTGATTTTCCCCTTTGCATCATTTTTATCTTTGTTTTCCATGGACTTGACATTCCGTCTAGCCCCTTGTTGGAAATTGATGCGCAAAGCAACCATGGTATGGTTTATTACTTCGATTATAGAACAAGGCCATTGAGAGTTGACATACTTGGACATCTCTTCAGGTAATCCTACACAAAACTTTTGCTTTTTCTCAGCAAATTCTATCTTTTGGAAGATTGTAGCCTTGAGATGTAAGTCCCAAAACTTGTCTACATATTTGTGGGTACTCATGGGAGAGAAGCTTCAAGCTGAACCATTCGGTGAACACTTTGTCCTTTGCATCGCTTGTGAGGAATTGCTTCATGATGGAAACCAGTAGAGTTTTCCTTGTCTTTGGGGATTTACCATTGCCACAACTTCTAGCCCACCATTGACAAGCCAATGTTGAAGGTGCATAGCTACATGGAATAGCTTGGAGGACTCCGTGAAGCCCTCGTCTCCAAAGGCCGCATCATATTGTTGGATGAAGGCCAATACTTTATCAATGGCACCAAAGGTGCCATCATAGGTGAGAAAAGAGATACTCTTTCCTTCCTCTTTGAACTTCTTGAGCCTTTGTGATCTTCGCCATACAGGGTATGATTTGTGATGTCCTCCCCTTTTGTATTCTCTAGGACAATAGCCATAGATTTTTTCGGAACGGGAGGAAGGTGAAGAAGACGAGAAGAGAGGGACCTCTTCCTTGCCCTTCTCTTCCTTTGTTTTCTCTATTTCGTTTTGAAGTGACAACGAGAAGGACTATGTGTTGATCTTTTCCTCTTGGGAGGAGTTGGCGATCATCTAGACTGCCATCTTTGTGGAGCCACGTCTTCAGAGGAACTTAAAGCTTCATTGCTCTCTTTCTCTTTGTATTCCTCCTCTCGTATGGGAGAGAGTCTTCTTTTGGGTTGTTTTCAAGAGGCCTTTTTGGTGGATATAGGCGCATACGGGCGTATGCACACCAAACCCTATGGACACTCTATTTTTTTGAAAACAAACCATGTAATTCAGCCTAA
The DNA here is from genome assembly GCF_014529385.1 of Adiantum capillus-veneris. NCBI lineage: Eukaryota > Viridiplantae > Streptophyta > Polypodiopsida > Polypodiales > Pteridaceae > Adiantum > Adiantum capillus-veneris. Next base: position 118,536,990 of record NC_140934.1, read on the forward strand.
GATGAGTTGTAATCATGATGAGATTAGACCATACCCTTTTTATTTCTCTGAGTCTACACCCTTGTAAGAGGCCGGATGGCCATGGGAAAGCCCCCTAACTTTTAAAGTCAAAACCCTTAGTTTTGAAAAAACAAGCATCATCAGCTCAACGAAAAGAAACGTGCACTGTGGAGGCTTCTTGTGACTACAATTCTAATCTTCTTTTCTCCTCAGCTGGTAATCAGAATTCTATTCCGAATAGCACATTGCGTTCCTTGTCTCTTGCTCTACAATCTAAGTGTAATCATTTCCAGTTCTGCTGTGGTTCGCGACGTATTGTTTGTGAGCTAAATGCATTGATTTGGGAGTTAAAATGGTTGTTTTTTGATGTTTTGACAATGGATAAGTGTTTCTATGCTTAAGGTAGATCTTTCCAAGTACTTCTGTTTCAGCTTTCTGCACATTTTTTGTGATGGATCGTGATTTATGTACCTTCCCAGATGGTGACAGAACTTGGTAGGATTGAGCCCATAAGTGTCGTGATACCTCTCCTTAAGTTTCATGGCATTCCGGATCCGTTTGGATATTGAAAAGACGTGATGACGTTGAGTGTTGAGATTGGGTGCATACTGATTGTCTGACTAGGAAGTGATTGATTTGCTTTTGTCGTAGAACGAGTAGCCCTTGAGTTCACTTTGGTGAGATTGACACTCTCATTAAGTCTCCGTGCCCCATCCCGAGTCACTTCCTTGCATATTGACATTATGTTAGTGCAAAAGAGCTATGCTGCAAACATCCGTCGCGGCGACCCGCTAACATTGACGCCGCTGCCGAGGAAACCGATCCTTAGGTGGTGAGTGACTCAGTGTACAAAGAAACAAAAAATCTCCCTTCAAGCTTTTGATACCTGTTCCGCTTACCCATAGACATGAAGCAGCTAGACGTAGATTTAGTGCTTGATAGAGATTGGAGTCCGAAACTAGCCAGTGCTATTCCTTAAGAGCAAAGAAAGCTATGAGTGAAGTACAAGATAGTATTTCATTCTTTTATTTTTCACATGCTTGGAAAGGGCTGTCCCACCACACACATTGTTGTTATTTCTGTATTGTTAAGTCCAGTTATGTTTGCATATTCATTTCAGTTATAGGAGTAGGTTAGGAAACAAATTACACCATCATTTGTGGCCAAAAGGATCGAGGGAAAAACTGTCAAGAACCTTATTTTTGTGTTGAAGACCATTCCTCGGAAAAATTGAAGAAGTGATGGTCAGAGCTTCAAAACTGGACCAAACCCCGGTAAAACTTTCAAGAAGGGGATAAAAACACTTGTTGGAAAAGACTGTGCAACAAACTGCCAAAAATCTTGCCAAACATGGATCGCGATCCATGTACCTTTTTGGCAAAATGTGCTAAAATTATTTCATTCGCTTAGAACAGGCTCTCAGGCATTAGAACCTTGAGTTTGGTGAGAAAAAGAGGGCTAGAAGATCATAAAAATCAAAAGATTGTGGTGAGTAGACCAAAACCATGGAAAAAAGGGAAAACAAGGAAAAACTAACTTTTATTTGCTCAAATCCAAAAAGGGATGAGAATTGGGACCAACTAGAAGCAAGGAATCCACAGAACCAAATTTCATGCCCAGGTGCTTCCCAACATGGATCGCGATCCATGTTCCAGGTAGACATCTAACATTAATATTTGACCAGTGTACTCTTGATTACTAGTTGAACAACTTCCAAAAAAGGCCATAGACAAAAAGTGAAAAAAGCTGGTCAAAATACCAGAAAAGGAGTGGTTTGCAAAAAACCGCAAAGCAAACACAAAATCCTGCTTCTCACTTGGAAAAAACTGACCAAATCCAAAAAGACTTGGGGAATAGCATCATCATACCTTGTGTGATCAGCTCACAAAGTGTCAGTCCAAAATCTTGCCAAACATGGATCGTGATCCATGTACCTTTTTGGAAGTTTGAGATGATAAAAGACAAGCAGGGAAGTGATAACAATTGGAGCACTTTATCCTAAAGGACCCTTATCTTTAAATTTCAAAAAGAGGGAAAAAGGTGGCACAAATCAGATCAAGTGGAAAACCACTAACATAAACCCTAAAGATGACTTTTGTCTGGCTTTAAGGTATTCAAAAACCATATAGTCAGCATCAGTAGGCCAAGGACTAGCTGTGGGACAAAATTCAGTGTATTGTGACACAAAGGAACATGGACCGTGATCCATGTTCCCCTGACACAAATTGACACCAAACTAATACCATAGCTAGAGGGCATCACAGAGAGTCTAGTGGTCCTTCTAGAGTTGAAATTGGATGCAAGAAACCATTCCAACATCTCAGAACTGACAGAAGCTCAGGCAAAGTGACAAAATCAACTTAGCCTCTAATCCAGAGATTCATTTAAAAAAAATTTGGTACTGGAAGACCTCTTAATCATGTTAAAATTGATGATAGCAACAAAAGTTCAATTGGCTTCTCAACATGGATCGCGATCCATGTGTCTCTGAGCCAGAACAGAGACAGAAACTTACCATACAAGGAGCTAGTCCATAGCAACCTGGTGCTTCTTTCAAAATTGAAATTGGATCAAATTTGTTGAGGTTGTGTATGGAATTGTGTGCTAAGTTTTGTCGAACAAAAACAAGAACTAACAAGAACAGCTGTAAGCTTACAGCTATCAAGCACATTCTTGACAGGTTGCAGGTACTAGAAGATACTACCCAGCAAGCAAGAACAAACGGGAGATTCAAACTGTTTAATGAGGTAACTCGGTTTGGATTTTTCTTGTTACCAATTCTTCATGAATCTGCGATCAAGAAGATTGTACCACAATAGAAACCAGAACATCTTTGATCAAGGGAGTAATCACTCAATGGAAGAAAGTGTGAATCAGAGACCACTGCCACCTTTGGAACCCATTTTAGAGGAGATTTTCTCTGACACTTTGTCTGAGAGATCATACGGCCTCATACTGAAGATTCTAACAAGTCAAACTCTAAGGGAACAGCTTCGATGGGTGCAGGTCCTTCTTAGCCTACATCTGATGTGAAATTATTGTACTTGAAGTTTCAATTTGAAAATGTGCTTAAAGCCAAAATCTATAAGAATGGAATGGATCGCTACTGTGTTAAGTTGGAAAATAAACCGAGCGAGTTCAGAGACCTTGTAGATGTTGATTATGACGGGGATAGATATTTCGACCAAGAGGGAATGATGTACCTAGTGGTTCATAACCCTTTTATTGTGGATAAATGGGGAATGACCGGCACCAAGGACAAAGTAGATAATGAATCGACCGATGCACCACCCAAAATGGAGAAACAAAACGCGGTACTCAGACGCACCAATGAGACAGAGTGCCTTAACACAGACAACACATATGTGGGGCTTTATAAGTTAAATAATGGAGAACAAACACTCTATTACAGGTGTGACGAGCCCCGCATCAAAGAATTAATAGACCGAAAAAACTTGTATGTTTACACGTACATGGAGGGCAGAAGTATTCAGGTGGTCATAATGAGCAAGTATGGCCAAAATTACTCTCCAATGGATCGGAAGGAGTTAGAGGGATATACATATTTTGGGGAACCACTCCACCAATACTATGTAAATCCGGAAGAGGTAAAACCCACGACTACTCACATCAGACCTGAGACTGTACTTGAGAGCCCCTTGAGAACTAGAGTGGAGGATTCTTATGGACATGAACGAGTTCCAAAAGCAGAACTTTTAGGGTCGACGGCGACTAGGGCTTCCATGAACACACATAGGGGCAGTACTGTTCCTGAATTCACTTGCACCACTGGAATCCCTCCGACTATTACAGGAGATCGACTTGATGAACATATGGCGGATATGATACCACTGTTAGTACCAAGAGGAGATTACAAACCAAGAGAAACCACCCCAAGGGGACCAGGAGTTGTTAGAATGGTTGCAGAGGTCAGGTGTATGCGACCATTTTTGGTGGCAAAATGCTTACCCAAAAGGTATAATGGATCTGGCGATCCGTATGCCCATGTTTCAATCTTTAAACAAGTATTGAGAACGGAACAAGTAACTGATTTCCACACTCAATATAAAGGATTTGGGTTGACATTGGAAGGTACTGCCCTGACTTGGTTTCAACCATTAAACAGCTTGGAATTCCCAAGTATTGAGCAACTTCTCCGAGCATTTTCTGAGGAATTCTCAAAAAGAGGGATCAAGCATAACACTGTCTCCCAAATCTATGCATTTAGGCAAAAGGAAAAAGAGAAAGTGAAGGAAGCATCGCTTCGTTTCAAGCAGTACATAGAAAGATGCCTTGCTCAAGAACTACCTCGTCATGAAAGACTATCAGTCCTCTTCATAGAGGGATTGCAAAATGACACGCTCAAAAAGGACTTGCATCTGAAATCATGTGTAACCTTTGAGCAAGTCACGAAAGAGGCGTTGTATCTTGTAGATAACTGCAAAGCATATGGGGAGGTGACTGAAGACACAGATCAGGGGACTAGTAGCACCTCTTCAACCACGAGTGAGTCGGAGGGCAAAACCCAAATATGCCGCACGTTGATCGAATGATGGAGGAATTGATCAGGAGGATAAACCAAGGAAACAGGACGAACCCAAACACACAACAACCACCCACCCGAAAATGCGATACTTGTGGAGGTGACCATCCAACCCAGTGGTGCAACCTTCAACAAAGGCGAGGAGCGAACGCACAGCAGATATTGAAATGGTGTGCTACATAACAAAAATGGACAAACCATGAAACTCACGAATGTTTCTATAACCGGAACTATGTTAGAGAGAGACAATACGGACCATATGGGGGACAACAATTCCGCCCCCTCCAAGGTACCAAGTGGGGCCAAATAACGCAATCTTGGGTCAGGAAAAAGCTCAACCTGTGTTGGGACATCAACCTCCTTTACCCCAAGAAAATAGGGCTATGGTAAGGATTTCTCAACCCATAAAACCACCTTTTGATCAGAGTATGATCCAAGTAGTCTCATACCGAGAAGATTCAGACAATACTTATGAAAGGGAAATTGATAGGAATGCATATGCTCCAGAGGGACATAATCCATCGATAATTCTGGAAGAAATACCCGAGCCCTCATACATAGCACAACCAACCAAAAATCATTACTTGGTTGATGAGAATATGCTCATGTTTATGGCAAATCAAGGCTACAAACCTAGAGGCTACCCTCCTAGAACAGGACAACCAATGGGAGCTCCACAAGCTTCTCCACCACCTGTAGGACCATGCTATGAATGTGGCGGTGATCACTATGCTAGAGTTTATCCAAACAAAGTAGAGCGGGTGAAATTTTTTGGATTCTGTGACGGATGCACGACCGCGACCATCTTATTCCACACTGCTCAAAAAACCCTGAAAACAAAGGAAAAGCAACCATGGACAAATAGGGATTGTGCCAAGCTCAAGTGGATCAGAAACAGAACCGAACATTCTGATAAACGCGGTCACTAGAGCTCAAGCACATGAGGGAGCAAGGAATGACCCAGCCAGCCAAACAGAGATAGACAACTTGTCTGTCGGAACCCCTAGAAAATCTTGGAAGGTGAAATGAAACAAGATGAAAGCCAAAAGAGAAAAGGAAAAAACGGTATTGGAAATCAAATTGCGGAAAACAGAGGAACAAATTCAAAGGGAAAGAGATCTTAAGGGCAACAATGAGATAAAGAAACCGTCGGAACTGCCATCAGGAGGGTCAGTCTTAGTAGACAAGGTGTTCGAACCTTTGGACGCAATTCTGAAAGCTTACGAGGCAAGGCTAAAGCCTAACCAAACCTAAGAGGATAGGTGGTTAATGTACCCTCGTCCAGGCTATGAGAAAGAGAGGCTAAAGATGTGCAAAGAGCTCATTCAATCCGCTCAAGCGCTTATGGAACCATCAATTCCTACGACTCTAGAAATTGAGGTACTCATACAAGAAAAGATTCAGGATTTAGATGAGAGGGTAATTGAAGAGAATAACCTACCCAATCTTGTAGACAAAACATCGTTGGATACGAGGGTGGTAGCCAATACAACATATGGAACGCATTCTCAAGTACCATTGCCAATTCTGGAGGTAGAAGAACAATGGACTCAAGAGCTATGGGAACTGATTAGGAATAGAAAAGATGGAAGTGCCACACTTGTGTCAGCTCCTATCCCAGAAATCCACTTGGAGCATGAGCTCTACCCAAATGACACTCGATCCTTGTATGGCGATGCAGGCACATCGATATTAGAAGACAGTAAACCACAGTCGTTGAAGAGTTTACCTTCATTTATTGGTAACCCTGAAACTTGATCTGAGGTAAGGAAAGCTCCATCTCAATGGAAAGCCAATCCTAAGATGATGGATACTAAAACTCTTCACGAGCTGATGTCATCCCGTATCCGTTGTACATTGACTTTGTCAGAGTTACTGAATATTAGACCGCATCTTTGGGACGAGGTCATGAAAAATTTGAAAAAAATAGGGCTGGTAATTCCTTCACCCGAGGCTTCTCGAAACATGCTAAAGACATAACCCTCGAAGCAAACTAAACATGAGACAGTGCCAGTAAACAAGGTAGGGGACTCTTGTGAAGGTGAAGAAGGAAATACTACCCTGCCGGTGGAGTACAAGGACGTAAAATCGGTAGCGGCATTGGATAGTGGAGCTGGTGGAGAAAACCTACTCTAAGGAAAACTACAATGAAACTTCAACTAGCGGATGGGTACCTGGAGATACCTATTGGCATCTTGGAGCAGATTATAGTAACCTCTTGTGGAATTGCATATGAACACACCTTTGCTATTATGAATTTCAATGAGAGCAACAATTTCTACATCATACTGGGCAGACCATTCATGCGTCAGCTCAAAATTGTGCAAGATTGGGGCTACGACTATATCTATCTCAGGAACAAGGATGTCACTACGAAAATTAGTGTCACAGATCATAGTTATAGAGACGTAGAAAGAGCCCCAGGAGAAGACTTGCATTCCACAACTGACCAGGAAGGAGGAATACCGGCTTGGCTCCAGAAAAAAGCTCACCAATGGACAGGAGAAGCTTCGGATTGTGGAAGTCTAAAAAAGGAAGACTGCATTCTTGATAGGACTGCACAAGATGAAGCATACATACCAAAGCCTTTTCCAAAAGAAATGTTCAAACCGTTTGGATGGCAAGCAACAAATACTAGCTACTCTTGATGTTTGTGTAAATGAGGTGACCCTCACCAAATTCTGTGATGAGGAAGGGTATGATATCATTCCATTCCAGATGATGAATTTCCGTCTAACTCCGAAGACAGAGGAAGACGTACTTGATAAGGAAGGGGTGGCCGAGTGTTGACGCATAGTGGACAAAACTTCTGTAAGAGACCTTGTCCAAACGAATGAAGAAGAAAATTTTCAAGACTCGAGACTGATAAGACGCTAGAGGATAACACGGACGATGAGCTCTCTAGTAGCTCGATTCAGAGCATCAAATGGAAGGATCGACAAGTGATCTACTATGATTTTCCAAACCAAAACCCTCGAAGACAACAAGTATCAAGATAAGCGTAGAAACAACCACAACAAGCAAAACGAGGACTCGGTACCTCTATTAACTGACAAAATGCAGTACTTGAGATTAGTCGAAGAGACTGACTGCCTCAAGGATAGGATATCAAACTGATATATGAAACCTGACTCAACCAAAATAACATCAAAACAAAAACCAAAAAAAGAGAAAAATACCAAAAAACCATTTAAGTTGTCCAAGATGGAGCGCAAAGTCAAATACAATGATTTGAAACGAGCTTTGAAGGAAGTTTGGACAACAAAAGTGGAAACTGATGAGGAATCAATTGATGATAAATTTGATGCACCATCCCACTATAAGAAGTATACCATTCAGGATAGAAAGATAGTGGTGCAAAAACCCAAACGAGATCTCAAAGAACCAAGAACTTCATTTGATGGGCCTAAAAACACGAAAAGAATCAACTTAGTAGAACTAGGTAAGAAGCCTAAACCGGCATATATTGACACGGACCTTACTGAAGAGGAAGAGCAACTTCTAATCGATACGCTCACGCAATGTAAAGATGTCTTTGCATGGTCATACAAAGATCTAAAGGGGATATATCTTGACCTATGTCAACACACAATTCCCCTTAAGAGTGATGCCAGACCATGCAGACAACATCCTTACACGTACAATGAAAATTTTGCAAAGAAAATCAAGGAGGAAATAGACAAACCAAAGGACGCTGAGTTTATCTACGAGATTGAGCACACCGAGTGGGTGTCCCCAATTGTGGTGGTACCCAAAAAGAATGGCAAACTGCGTCTTTGTCTAAACCTCAAACAAGTAAATGCAGCCACCATCAGGGATAACTACCCACTGCCAATAACCGATCATGTTATTGAGAGGGTAGCAGGGAAAGAGGCCTATAGTTTCTTGGATGGGTTCTCATGCTACAAGCAGTTGATGATTAAAGCGGAAGATCAGCATAAGACAGCTTTTGCGACAGAGTGGGGTATATTTGCATACAGGGAAATGCCTTTCGGCTTGACCAATGCCCCGGAAACATTTCAAAGACAAATGACCCACGCACTCAAAGAATATCTCAGACAATTTTTGGAGATCTACATGGATGATCTTTGTGTTCATTCCCATCGATGAAGTCACCACATCACTCATCTGGGAAAAGTCTTTGAAAAATGCAGAACGTATCGTATTTGCTTAAACCCGAAAAAGTACGTCTTCATGGTAAGACAGGGTAGAGTTTTGGGCCACATTGTGTCCAAAAATGGCATTTCAACTGATCAAGAAAAGGTGCAGACAATTATTGCACTATCAAGACCAACGAAGATAAGAGAAGTGCAAGCATTTATGGGGCATTGCGGATACTACAGGCGTTTCATATATATGTATGTTGTAATAGCTAAGCCATTGTACGCCCTCATAACTAAGTTCGAATGGACGGAGGAATGTGAGCAGGCTTTCCAAAAATTGAAGCAACATTTAATTTCAGCTCCAATTTTGCAAGCCCCTGACTGGAGCAAAATCTTTCATGTCCATGTGGATGCATCAGCCTATGCAATCGGGTGCATATTAGCCCAGCCAAGAGAGAAGAAAATGGATTTTCCCATTTGCTACTCTAGTCGGCAACTAAACAACGCAGAGAGAAATTATACCACTATGAAAAGAGAAGGTCTGGGAATGATCTATGCTGTCAAGAAATTTAGACACTACCTTCTAGCAAACAAGTTTAAACGTCTTCTTCGTGCATCATCAAGCACTGTTGTATCTAGTAAACAAACCTTGCAACACTGGAAGAATTGTTCGTTGGTTTATAATGTTGCTTGAGTTTGACTTCATGGTGGTCGTAAAAAAGGGGACCACACATCAAAGAGCAGATCATCTTTCACGACTATTTCATGGGGAAGCACCTGAGGGTGTTGATGATGACCTTCTTGACTCATATCTGTTTAACATAGAAATGGTGCCGAGATGGAGCGAAGAGGTCATTCCTCTACTCACAATCGGCTCATTGCAGATAGAAAGACAACCATCAATTATCCATCAAACACGGAATCTCCAACTTTTAGCAGGACAACTGTACAAACACGATAAGGATGGGATACTGAGACTATGTGTACAGCCTGAAGATACCACCTACTACCTCAAACAAGCTCATATACAAAATACAAGATTTCACACTGGTGAAACACACACAGGTCAACGGTTACAAAGGCTGGGCGTCTACTGGCCAAACATGGAATACAGTGTCCATAAATATGTAAACTCTTGTGATAGTTGTATAATACAGCCCCTAGTGGAACATGCCACAATGTTTCGTGAAGTAAAAGCACCTAAATGGAGTGCTCACATAGTTGAGTACTTTAAAAAAAAAACCTTTTCAACAAAATGGGACAAAGCAAGAATGAAACTATCGAGGAAGAGGCCAAAAACTATCTGCTCATTGCCAACCAACTGTATAGGCGGGAAAAGGACAAACAATTACAGCTGTGTGCTATAGAAAGCGAATATTACGTCATCTTAGATCAAGCACACTCAAGACAACCCGGGGGACACTTCTCTACTAATAAAACAGCAAAGCTAGTGCTACACTCAGTCATATGGTGGCCAACCCTGTTCATGGATGCAACGACATATGTCAAACGATGTGATGAATGTCAACGCACAAAACCACCCCAAAGGAGAGATGAAATGCCACTGAGGCCAATGATGGGTGTACGTGATTTTGCCAAATGGGGCATTGACTTCATTGGTCCCATCATCCCTCTAGGATACAGGACACACGCACAATACATCATCGTAGCCACAGACTACATGACAAAATGGGCGGAAGCAAAAGCGACCCAAAAAAATGATGCAAGACTACAGCTCAGTTCCTTTCCAAAAACGTCTTTACGCGGTATGGACTACCAATCAAAATAGTGAGCGATAGAGGAACACACTTTGTGAACGACGTCATTGAGAGCCTCCTTGATAAATTCATGGTGGTCCATCACAAGTCAGCACCCTATCATCCGCAAGCCAACAGACAGGCAGAGAGTACCAACAAAATCTTATGTACACTACTCACAAAGATAGTCAGTGACTCCACAAATGATTGGGATCAAAAGCTACACACCACCTTATGGGCTTACCGCGTAGCTTTTAAAACTTCCATTGGAACGACTCCCTTTAACCTGGTATTTGGGATTAATGCGATACTACCATTGGAATTCCTAATCAAATCCCTCAGATTTGCAACACGATTAGGATGGACGGGCCATGAGCTATTGGAGAGACTAGACACCCTAGAACAATTAGATGAAACTAGACTTAAAGCGATAGCTGGGATATATGCTTAGAAAAAGCAAATGAAAGCTTTTCATGATCAACACGTGATTGGTAAGGAGTTCCAAAAAGGGGATTACGTTGTCAGGGGATTTGTGTTCGAAAGGTGAGCCGGGAAGGTGCGGGGCCTCTGGCTGTGAGAGGTGTGTGGAAGAGAGTTTCCACCAACACAATTAATGTAGAAAAAGTTTAAAACTAAAAACTTGAACACGATTCTGAAGCTTGATTACCCAAAGCGGATAATTAACAGTACCGCTGCTTAAATTAGTGAAACTCCTTACATTATTAGAGTGGCTTGGAAGCTTGGATTAGAGTGTGGCTATGGAAGCTTGGATTAGAGTGGCTATGGAAGATTGGATTAGAGTGGGCTATGGAATCTTGGCTTAGGATTAGAGTGCTCAATGCTTATGGCTTCCTCCCCGCTAATACAGCAGAGTACGAAAACTTGAATATCTCCTAATCGGTGCAGAATTAGCCTCTGTGCGTGTGTGCGCTCCTTGCCGCACTGTCGAAGCAAGGGCCTTGCCTAACACTATGTGCGAACCATAGACGGCTCCAAGCACACAACTAGCTTAACTAGTAAGCTCAAAAGAGGGCAATGGTGTGTCACTCACCGCTCTATGCTCCTGCCATGGAGGATTCCTCACCGCGAAGAAGAAGGAGACGCCGCTACGTTGCGCTCAACCGCTTCACCACCATCGTGCCTCCGTAATGCTCTCTCTCTCTCTCTCTCTCTCTCTCTCTCTCTCTCTCTCTCTCTCTCTCTCTCTCTCTCTCATACACACACACACAAGGAGGTGAAGAAGAAGAAGATGGAGATGGAGATGGAGCAAGAGCACTCTTCTATTGCACAAATGAGAGAATGAGTGAATTTTAGGTTTAGTTGGCTTTTATATGAGCTCACCCCATTCACACTTGGGCGCCCATGCTTAGCCAACTAATCCATTGAATGTCCCAGTTAGAGTGCGCCTCTCATCGGCGATCACTCTTACCCTTTTCCTATTGGTCCGACAAGCCCGGTACCTGACTCTACCAAATACATAATACACGTCTGTCGTAGGTGATGGGGTGTCCGTGAGTCGTGAGGGTTAACATGCCCCCCTTCCTGATGTAGATTCCGTCCTCGAAAGCTATTGAGTTGAAGCTTGTCGTCGAGGTGGAAGAGCATTTGAGATGAATGTCCTTAGCCTTCTTCAGTCACTGCAAAATCAAACAACATTGGCACAGTAATTGCATTCTCATAAGTGATTAAAAAGCATATGCACTTTTAGGTAGACAAATTGATTGGTAAAAGAATTTCAAACAATTTGTCAGCAACGAACATTAAATTGCAATGTAATCAAATGCATAAACATATGTAAAGGTAAAAAATTAAACAAGTCTGGGGTCGCTAATTTGACGGTCGAAAGGCACTAGAGATCGAATATTAATACCATGGGTAAGCTTCTTAATTTTCTGTGGTCAATTAAGTTGTTTAATCGCGAGAGCCAAGTATTCATGTTCGAGGGCTGACTAGAGGCTATATCTAGAAGACCTTGTAGTTAAGCTACCATAAAAGGAATTTCTCATGAAATCATAGCCTGACTGATTACTTTTTCTTTGACCCCCCAAAGTCTTTTCACAGTGATTCAATTTTGATGTGTGTGCTTGTTTTGTATGCCTTGGGTTTTTTGCTTTTCAGTAAAAGCGCCCATATTGGGAACCTCTAGGGCTCTAGTACCATAGGCAATACATGTGAGTGAAGTACCAAATCAAGCTGAGATTTCTCTTCCAGCTTAAGATTTTACAGTGTGGCACTTTGATTTTTTGTTTGTTCATTTTCAGCATTTTAATTTTGTAACTTTGGGGGGTCATATAACACTGATACACCTCCCTAGCTCATCACACTAGTAAACTCCCTTTATAATACTTAAGCTAAAGGTCAATAGGGTCAAGCCCACTAGAAAGCCCTAGTACATTTCACACAATGCTGCCTAAATCGGATTAAGAACCTAAGTAACCATTAATTATTAGGAAGGCATTCCCCATGGTATTAAGAGGAGATCTCTAACACCTAACTTGGTCAATTTAGCTTAGTCGGACTGCTTGAGTTTTAAACCTAGACAGCTGATTATGACAAAAGATTACATTGAATTAAATGTTTGATACTAAGCAAATGCATTGAATATTAGGCTACCAATCACAATTAAAGCAGACAATCATAGATGCAAAAAAGATAAGGGGCAATGCTAATGGACAAGAAACACCTGTTTGTGTCGATGGTCGCGCTTGATTTGAAGAGTGAGTCGAGATAAAGATTCCATGAAGGTCCAAATCCTATCAATAGCAACACGCTCCTGTACACACTAGGAAACAAAAGGAATACCTCCAAAAGGCACATTAGTGGGAAAAGAGAACTTTGCTAATCACTCAACTCTAAAACAGAAACACTCCTATCGTACTAATCTTACCTACCCTCCATCACTCAAGTGATGAGGATCAAAGGTGTTTCATGACATAGGTTTCTGTTTCAGTGTACCGGATGTAAATGTGTAGGTCTTGGTCAATGTTTTGACTTTTATTGTGCATACTCGTTTGCTAATTGTCTTGCTCTTTATTTTTTTGTTTTTTGTGAGTATAAAGCTTTATATGTACATTCCCTAAGATTGGTGATTGAGAGGTCAGGGAAAAAGGTTGAGAGGGAAACAAATGAATGATGACTATCAACAAACACTCCCCCCTTCCTTGGGTAGATCATACCGTTTGAAATGAGCTTGTCACCCTTTGAAACCAATTGTTCCAGTTGGTAATAGGTGGAGATTTTTGCCAGTAGTTTTCTATTACCTTAGGCGCCTCGTCGAGTTGCAAGGGTGGTAAGGTACTCTCCCAAGATCGAACTTGAAGTAGTTCATCAGGTGATTCTTGAACACTGGGAGGTGTGGATTCCTTTGTATCTTTATGGAGGTCCACTATTGTAGGTGGAGGCTGTGGAGAAGCTTTTACCTCTACGGATGCATTACATGAGGAGCTAGAAGCTTCATGGGACTCCCCCCTTCCTGAGCTAGGTGGAACAAATCGTTCTTTCTTTGGTACCCAAACTAGCTCGGGAGCGGGTGTGTAGCATTCTGTGATTTTTTTCTTTCCACGATCATTGATTCGTTTTGGAGCTACGAGATTGGGCTCACATGGGTCAGGTGATAGGTAAGAGCACAATCTACGTTTTGGCACCCAGATTTGATCATTTCCTTGATAGTAGCCTTGGGCTTCCAATAGTCGTTTAGGGATCCATCGCAACATTTTCTTACTTTTCTTGGAGCGAGTGGTACGTTTCTTACAAGGCTTCTGTTTTTTAGCACTAGCTGTGGTCACTAAAGAAGCTTTAGGGACCCACTTGTATGTTTTCTTCGTTACATTAGGATGAGTCTTGTCAGAAGCGATATGCATTGCTTGTAGCATATTTAAGGGTACATGCATTTCATCCCCCTCATGTGTTACCCAGGTCGTCCCCCTATTTCCCCAAGTGTCTATGGTTGCTGCTAGGTGGAACCAATCCACATTGTCCAACTCAGTCATCCCAGGTAGGATATCCATATAAGGAGAGTTCTCCCCAATATCCGTGTCTCCGTTACATGTGTAACAATACTGTAATGGAGCTGAGTGAATTGTTGTGTCTGATCGATTATCAATGATGAATTTATTTCCTAGAGGATGCGTTCGACCACTTAAAAGATCAACTCGAATGACAGAGTCTTGGAACTGTAAGTAGACGTGGTTTTTGGACCAGTCATGCTCCATTTTTGCTTCCCTCATGAATGGACACCCTAAGATCATCTCAAATGACATAGGATGCGTGAAAAAATCCATAACAATGAAAGTATGCCTTACCTTGTGTCCCAAGACCTTGATTCTGAGATCCTTTAGCATTCAAGGTGAGGTCGCCCCATAGAATCCCAACAACTCTTTGTCACCATGCTGACTCCCGTACCACTGTTAAGGACTCCCTTTACAGTTAATCCTTTAGTAGTGATTGGCAGAGTAGCATTAGATTCATCACCTTCAAAGTATTGCCCCAACTTGTTAACGGGTACTTCAATTACAGATTCATGTCCCGCTAGGTCAGATGGTGGTGCTAAATGTTCCTCATCATTCATTACCGAGTCAGGTTTGTTCATATGTGCAAACTGTGGTAATCCGGCCTGTAATTCTCCATTGAGGAAGGCTCGAAGAGCTAAGACTAGCTCGGGGTCTTTATATAGTTTGGACATGATGGTGGTTCTAACTTCTGAAGACATGAAATCCATCAATTTGGCAACATTTAATGGCATCTTGTGGGACATAGGACCCTGACAAGAGAATGGTGAAGATGGAATCTCCACTTCCTCAAGGGGGTCGGGTATTCCCTCACCAAACATTCTCTCTAGTAGGAAAGGTGTGTGTCCACTTTCAGATGTCCTACCCTCACTCTCTTCCCGAATGATACTGGGTATAGCTAACGGCCTGTAGTTCTTGTGAGGTTGAACTTGTGTGGGAAACACTGTGTCCGACATCTGGATGTGTTTGGGTTCAGGTTCTAATGTTCGTTGAGTTTCTTCCACCAAACCCCTCAGTTGTTGGACTCGTTCAATTTCCACTGTTGGGTTTGGATAGGTTCCAATCTTTCTCTTGCAATCCTCATTTTTTGTCTCTCGTGGCTTATCTTGGGGGTTCGCAACTGGGTAGTTTAACTTTGAATACTCTTTTGGTGTTCGTCGTAATTCCCTCTCGTGATCCTCCTCACTGGCTTTTTCCTTTGTAGTAACAGTTTTGGTCTCCGTGGTCTCTATCGAATCTGAGTCATCCTCAGGGTCATTCATATACACGGGATCATCTCCTGTCCCTATGTTAGTCTTTGAACTAGGTTTTGAGCTAGAAGCATTAAGGGATTTCTTTCTTCGTTTTTTCTTCTTTCTCGCTCGGCCAATGGATGCAGCATCTCTCTCTTCGAGGATGTAATTTTGCTTTTAGAGCATCGACCGTGTGAGTGCATTCACTGGTGCTATGTTTATAGTTGGTGGTGTCCCATCAACAATCTCCATTAAGTTCAATGGTGTGATTTTCAGTGCGTTTGGATTGTTGGGACACTGTGTGATCAAATGATCTATGCCACAACGATTACAAATGAGTATTGGCATTGCCAATGCACTCCCTTGACTTTTTTGCATTAGTGCAACATTCTTTTGCATTCTAATGGGGCACTCAGCTACTCGATGTGGTCCACCACATTTGTAGCACTGAAGAGGTGGTCTCCTGGCAAAACTATTAATGTTTTGGCCTCTTGCTGCTAGCGCAGTAGCTTGATATACCGGTTTGATTTGTCCCCAATGGTCTTCCATATAGTACATGGGACACTCCTCAAGCATGTCGACTCCATAGGTGATACTAGGGTCTATGTCCCCTTCGCAATCTACATAAGTACTAGATGACTCGCAACCTATTTGGTTCATAGGTGTAACTCTTGGATGAGGGGGTTGCGGTCCTAGCACTGGAGGTGGAAACGGCGTGGTTTGGACCACATTTTGGGTTCTAGGGACCATGTGCTGTAATGGCAACTATTGCTCCATGGGTGGGGTAGGCATCAATGCAGGAACTCGAGGTGAGTCTGCCCAAGCTATAGGCGGTCTATTTTCCATGATGCGTTTAAGCATTAGGCAATCCTTCGCTTGATGGCCATACCTACCACACGCGTTACAAGTCCCGTTAAACTTTACTCTGAAAGTAGGGCATTCACTCGTAGTATGTGGGCCCAAGCAAATTGAGCACCATTGTTGCTCCCTTCTTGGATACATATGAGTGTTTTGTGGAGCACGATTACCCCTAAGGCTTTCTTGGATGGCCTTGGTGAGATCTGCCAAAGTCATCTCAGATATCGTTTGCTCTTTCACAATTGGATTTATCTTCATTGGCTCATGCCCTGACGCTTGCGAGCTACTAGACTTCGGCTCGGCAGACACTCTTTCTCCTGCAATCATTAAATTATCCTTCAATTGGATTGCATTCATGGTGACTGCTTCCCAAGTAGTGATACCTCTAATGACTAGGCCATTATAGATACTTTCATGTCGTAGTCCCCTAATGAATCTATCGAGCAATTGGTTGTTGTTGAATCGCTCGTTTGGATTGCATCGAGAATTCAAATTCTTTAGGCGACTAATGAAGTCTCTCACGGATTCACCTTCTTCTTGTTGGGCTTTCTGGAGCTGAGAGGCTACACCCCAAAGTACTCCCTCTCGTATGTATTCTTTTAAGAACAGTCTCCTAAGAGTAGAGTAGATCGTTTTCTCTTCTACTCTTAAGGTTCTATACCAATCTCCAGCCTTTCCGCTTAGGGTCAAACTCAAAGCCTTACACTTATGTAGCTCATTGTGCTCTTCCAAGGAATCGTACACATGTTCAAAGACTTCCATATGCTTTCTAGCATCTCCGTCTCCACTGAATTTCTGTGTGAGCTTAGCTACTTGAAGTGCCTTGCTCCTAGGCTCTCTATCAGGTGCACTACGCATGTTTTCCGCAGTAGAGCGACCGATAGTTTGAGCAAATGCTGCCAAATCTCCTATTTGAGCAGGTATAATGGGTGTATGTGCTCCTCGGAGTTGGCCTTGGCCTTGGCATACGCGTGGCTCTTGGGTCCCATATTTTGTATGGTTGTGTACCAGACGGTGGTCCAAAGTTTACAGGCGTGGCCCTAGGCATAGGGGGTGCCTGATATGGCATGTTATTATTAAATGGAATGGTTCCACTTGTATAAGAGCTTGGATAATTCCATTGTAGATTGTAAGCTCTTGGAATAATCGGAGGTGTAGGAGCTACATGAGGCTGAGGTACGACAGGTGCACATGATTGATACATACATGTAGGTATAGATGGGGGCACTGTGCTACTAGGCATCGGCGCAGTGTTAACAAATGAACTGCATGGTGTACTTCTTGTCACGCTCACCACTGGGATATGCATGGTAGCCATAGTGTCATTAAGAGAAATATGAGCTAGATCTGGGAAGGTAAAGCTGCCACTTGTGGGCTCAGATTGTACTGAGGCTCCTGGCAAAACAACATATGGAGGATCAATGGGGCTCACTGAGGGAGTCTCCATTTGTGACAAATTTGGTTGGTTGGCCTTTCCCGTATCCAAGAATCTCATTAGGCCTGTTGAAGGCATGTTGATCCCTGTGTTCTGTCTTTCTAACTCGACAATCCTATGGAGGACATCACAGACTTTCTGTTGTTGCTCATCTATGCTAGTAGCACCCGATGTGGATTGTAGAACATCTAACCAACCCACATGATAGGTGTGTCCTGTGTACCGATCAGTTAAAGCTTTTGCTTGTAGTTCATACTCCAAATTTTCGTTTAGGAATATCCCATCTAGGCCTGGCGTGCTGGAGGTTTCCCTTGAAGTGGAAGCATTATTGCTCCCCATAGCTTGCCCCTCCGTGACTGCTACCTTGGGAGCACTCGATTGCTCGGCTGGTATGATTGTTGTCATAGGAGCCTTTGCTTTCAGGGCTCGACTTTGTTCTAGCCTTCGTAGGTTCTCAATTTCCCTCTCCCTTGTTGCTTGCATATAGCGTTCGATCTCTTGTACTTCGGCAAGACTCCTACCATCGGGTAGTAAAACCTCAGAGGGAGATAGTCCTAAAGGATCAGGAGGTGCAGTGGATGGAACATTCACATGCACACTCTCAAGAAGCATAGGGTCCATTTTAGGCAAGAATGACGAATTTACTTCCCCACTCCCTTCATTTATTTCATTAACCACATGTTCGGAGCGAGTAGCTCTACTAAGGGTCTCTTTTAAGCGGCTAAACACGCTGGACCCGGGCCGTGGGCCCATGGCATGAATGTCTTGACTTGAACTATCAAGGTTTGGTGTAGGATACCCCTCCATGACTTCGTAGTCAGAGGAAGAATCACTAGACGCGATATGAGGATCTTGGGTCGCGCTACCTTGAGTCCCGGCCGAAGGTCTAGAACCTAGGGTGGAGGAATAATGGGTGCCCGCATAAATGGAGGCACTACCAATATGCTCGTGCTCTAACACTCGTCCAGAGCGTAGGTTCATATGACTTGGATCCCCTAGAAGTGTCAATGAGGGCCCTTGAAGGCTGCTCACCTAGTAATTTTGGGTGTTTTGCAACCCAAGTCTTTTCTTATTTATTTATTTATTTATTTATTTTATTTTTTGGTCCTTTTTTTCTGACCCAGCTATAGAATAGAACATATGATAGCTCAAAACGAGCGTCTCGGTCAGAGGGACATGTCGTGCTTTACAGCCCTCCGTTTGGTCACTTTATGCCCTCGGAATCCCTAAAACTGTCAATTTCTAGTGGGGAACTAGGCCCAAATTAGAAAGTCTAAGGGTGCAAGTGGGAAGAGAAGGGAGGAGAGTGGAGGACTTGCCCCACATGCTCTCATTCCCTCTTGAGGAGGTAGGGTATATATATAAGAGTGAGTCTAGTATATATCATAGGACTGAGGCCTGGGCTTGGGCTTGGGCTTGGGCTTGGGCTAGGGCTTGGGGAAATGATCCCGATCCCGATCAAAATTTTAGTGTAGCCCCCTAGTCACTCACGCTTAAATATTTTCAGTTTTTTTTTTATTTAAGGCGATAACCGCGCGCGGTTTCGGTGACCCTTTCTTGGCCACACACACTGTCACCTGCCTAACCTGCCAGTCAACAGCTCACAGACAGCTCACTACCTTATCTACTTACTAACAGTGCTGCTAACCACTGACTAATCTGTTAACTGCTTACTGACAGTGAGCTAACTGTCCACCTACTTCCTCTCTCACTACCTTACTGTGCAAAGACTGTGTGCAGGCAAACCTTGACAGAAAACTATGTACAGACTGTGTGCAAGCAGAAATTGCTAACTGCCTTCCTACTTATTCATTCACTGCAAACAAGCTAACGACTACTAATTGTGCAAAGACTGTGTGCAAACAAAAAACACAACATTATGCAGAAATCACAGAACTTGCAAACAACACAGAAATTAACAACTTACAGAAAAACAACTCATTCCTCTTCCTCTTCCTCTTCTTTCCTACTACAAACAACTCATAGGAGAAGCACAAAGTGCCTCTTGGGCTTAGTGCAGGGCGATTCCCCGGCAGCGGCGCCAAAAATGTGCGCTCCTTGCCGCACTGTCAAAGCAAGGGCCTTGCCTAACACTGTGTGCGAGCCATAGACGGCTCCAAGCACACAACTAGCTTAACTAGTAAGCTCAAAAGAGGGCAATGGTGTGTCACTCACCGCTCTATGCTCCTGCCGTGGAGGATTCCTCGCCGCGAAGAAGAAGGAGATGCCGCTACGTCGCGCTCAAAAGCTTCACCGCCGTCGTGCCGCCGTAATGCTCGATCGCTCTCTCTCTCTCTCTCTCTCTCTCTCTCTCTCTCTCTCTCTCTCTCACACACACACACACACACACACACACACACACATACACACACACACAAGGAGGTGAAGAAGAAGAAGATGGAGATGGAGATGGAGCAAGAGCACTCTTCTATTGCACAAATGAGAGAATGAGTGAATTTTAGGTTTAGTTGTCTTTTATATGAGCTCACCCCATTCACACTTGGGCGCCCATGCTTAGCCAAATAATCCCTTGAATGTCCCGGTTAGAGTGCACCTCTCATCGGCGATCACTCTTACCCTTTTCCTATTGGTCCGACAAGCCCGATACCTGACTCTACCAAATACATAATACACGTCCGTCGTAGGTGATGGGGTGTCCGTGAGCCGTGAGGGTTAACAGCGTGATATGCAAAAATGTGTAAAACGCCCTTTTCCTCCTGCCTACGCGGCCCGTTTTGTGCAGAAACCTATTTTACAAAAAAATTCTAGAATAAGAATTTTTTGGCCTCCCTCATGCAAAGATGTGAAGTCTCTCACACACTTTCCTTTTTACCCCACTGACCACATGTCTTCCTCTACCCAAGTTGCCTTATATGTCCTAAGAGCCCTTTCACATGTAAAACCTTTTCTTCAAGAATAAAATCTCTACGCTTAGGCCTTCATAACCACATAAAGCATACACTTTCTGGATCTCCTTGCTTGTTTTCGAGCCCTGGTCATTGCTCAATAAATGTGTGAGCTTCAAATAGACTTTTTCTACTTCTCTTTACTCTTTTTTCCATCGTGGAAGCGAAGCGGTACGACATCCACCCCCTCTAAACCTGCATAGCCTCTGATCTGTGCCAATTGCACTTAATCGGCTTCATTAAAATCGTCATCAGACATATCATCTGATGTATACATAACATGATCCTCTGGAGGTGGGTCTGAATGGGAATCTTCAAGAACAACCTCTCCTTCTCGCTTCTTGAATAGCTTGATCCGTTTCCCTGCAATAGGCACCTTGAGCATAGTGCCATCAAGTTCGCATAATTGATATGTCACATTATCAAAAACATGTAGCACTACATATGGTCCAAACCACCGTTTAACCATTTTTCGCATAGCAGTGTATTGGTTCTCCAAGCTACTGTCATAGACAAGTACCTAGTCTCACCATCTTTGATAGCATGTGGTCATAGTCTATGCTTTCCATCAAATGATGCCTTATTCTTGAATCTTGCCTCCTTAAGCTTCTCTTTAGCCTGTTCAATATCCTCTTGACGCTTCTCAAGCTGGCGAATACGTAGAGCAAGCAAGTCTTCAGTAGACATACCTTCTTCCCATGGCATTATGGTCCAAGTCATAACTGCTTCCTCTATAGGCATAATGGGTTTTTGCCCATGCATCAATTCGAACGGCATAAATCCTGTAACAAAACTGTGTGTAGTGCGGTTAGCCCATAAAGCAAATGGAAAGAGTTTAGGCCAATCACCAATATGTCCTTCACACGCCTTTGCTAAAGCTTTAACAATAGGCGGATGTTCTCTTTCACTTTTCCCGTTACCTTCTGGATTATATGTTGTAGTGAGAGCGAATTTAATACCCAAACGAGCAAAAAACTCCCGAGCTTCATCTGCATCCAGCTTGCCTCTATCTGCAGTAATCCTGCCAACACATCCATAGCTGGAGATAACATCTTCAAGCAAGAACTTGCATACTGAACTGGTAGCTTTGGTGCGCAAAGCTCTGCCTTCAACCTGATTTGTGAGATATTCCCTGGCAAGAACAATATATCTCATCCGCCACACTCCTACTGGCATTGTAATAAGGTCCACCACCCACTTGTAGTGCATAGCCAGCAGATAGATGGGATGCAATCCATCTCTATGTCGCACATTAGAGTACTGTTGACATATTAAGCATGATTCCACAAATTGAACCACATCTTTGTACATACCTCTCCACCAATATCGGTCTTTATTCTTGACAAAGGTTGCCCAGACTCCTCTGTGTCTAGCCCATAGACTTTCATGAAACTCTTTAATTACCTGCTGTTGAGTTGCTTTGTCGCAAATAATTCGTTGTGGTACCCCTCGTGGGCACTTTGGTTGTTTCCATAAATGTCCATCTTTCAGGAAATAGCCATAGGCCTTTTTCCTAATCTTCTTGAATTCTTGGTCACTCCATCCTTCTTGTCTAGTAAGAGTACTTAGGGAGCGGCCAATCATAAGCCACTCTCCATCATAAAACTCTTCAGAAAAGACTTCAAAAACATGAGCAATATTTCCACAATTGGCATGTAGATAAGAAGATGTGTAGAACTTCAAGCCAACATCATCACTCATGGTCAACATCTCTTCTTCATCTTCAAATCTGGCTCTTGATAACATATCTGCAAACAGGGTTATCTCTACCTGCAATATGACAAAATTCAGGGTTAAGAGACTTAATATAGGCTATCCATCATAGCATGACAATGCCTGGAGTAGAGCAGTTTGCAATCATCCCTATCAGTGGCAAGCAATCTGTCTCTACCACAACAGAAGCTCCAATAAAGTATTCTTTATCGGTCCTTAGAGCGGTAGCAACGCCCCAAAGTTCCCTCTTAACCTATGGATATCCTCGTTGACGAGCATTGAGCACCTTGGCTCCAAATATCACTGCATACCTGTGTCCTTCAGCATCATTTGATCTATAGCCCATTCAATACCTGTCGGGCTAGTGTCAACTGTTAAAATAACTGGCCTATTTCATTTATAATCAACTTTCCTCAAGGTCGGAGCCTCAAGAAGAATCTTCTTTAATTTCTTAATAACTTGTGTGTGAACTTCTTCCCAAAAAAACCTCTTACCTTTTCGTAGCAATTGATACAGCACCTCTGCAACATGAGCAAAGTGTGGCAGCCAAATACGATAGAACACACATGCGCCTAAGAATTGACGAACCTCATTAACTAAAGAACATGTTTCCTTCATCTTTTGGATTGCTTCGACTTTTGCTGGACTTGGCCTTCTTCCTTCAGAACTACACATATGTCCCACAATTAAGACCTCCTTAGCACCAAAAGTTGATTTTTGACTTGAAAGTGTTAAGTTAACTTCTTCAAGCCTCGATAATATAGCATCACAATCAGCAATATGTTGAGCAACAAATTGCCGGCACCCCCTCTAGGCTTCTGCTTCATCTTTGGAGCTTTCTTCACAGCCCTTAATTGGTAGATCATCAATGAAAGGTATAGTAACATGTGGGATAAAGTCCCTTAATACCTGATTCATGCCGTTCATCATATGAGCTACTGAATTAGTAGCACCCTGTGGTAGAGTGCACATTCTTACCAAACCAAGAGGAGTACGCATTGTAGTAAGATCCCTGCTCTCCAAATCTAACTAAAATTGATCATATCCTAAATAAAGATCACCCATGGAGTAAATAGATCTACCTGCAAAGGCCTCAGCAAATTCATCCACAATTGGGCCAGTACCCATATTACAGATTGTTACCTTGTTAACTGGTTGCATATCCTGAATGAACCTTAATGTACCATTTTTCTTCGGAACAGTAAACCACTGATTAGAATACAGAGCACATGACGGCTCCAAAATTCCCATTTGAATCTTTTCATTAAGCAAATTGATAAGATTTGGCAAGTGAGCTTTAGGAACTAGAATAGGATGCAAGCTCCATGGTAGGTGTGTACAGTGAAAATAACCATTGGTGAAATAACACTCCTATCGACACACCCAATCTCACTTGGCTCAAAAGTGAAAGCTTTACCATGTTTTTTGAGCATACCTTGAAAATATTTGATCTCCTCTTCATTGAGGAAACCGTCTTCTCCAACCTTCAGCTACTGCAGTGTCTCCTTAGTAAACTTATTCCCTATGTTCTTTGGATCTCTGAGTATAGGCTGTCAAGAAGCCTCCTTGATCATCCCATCACTTCCTTCTGGCAGCGGTGTAGCCACTGGCCTCACTTTCTTTGAAACAGTCTTGTATTTTGTCTCTACCTGTGCTTCAACAGTTTCACTTGAATCATCTTCAATATGCATAAGTGCTTCATATATACTTAATTCATCATACATGTCTATTGAATGGACCTTGACCACTTCAGTTCCGCTTTGTAACCTGTTTTGCTTGATGTCCTCAAGCTCTGACATAGTATCTACATAAGATACCTCTTTAAAGACTCCTGAAATCACATCATCTGATTCAAGCACATCACAACCCTGCAATTCACTTTGGATACCTAAAACATACTGTTTTTCCCACTTTGGCAAATCATTAATTTTTTTGAAAGATACTGAACCTTCAGATGTTAACCCCAAAAACCCCAAAGAGAAATCTTCTCTTTGCGAGACCTTCTCCTCACTTGTACCACCATAGTCCCGCTTTATAATGGCACTCCGAGAAAATCCTGTGCAAACCTGTGTTCTCTAAACTCCTTGCGTATCTTCGGCATTGGATGATCACGTAGACTATCCTTGTTCCTGGCATGGTCAACACATACAGTCAAGAATTGCACTGCTTTCTTACCATCTTGGCTTCGAACCCTGGCATAGGCCGAGCCATTATCCAACACCTTGGTTTCCATTCGCACAGCCGTAATGTAGGGTTTCCCTAGAACTAATGGATAAGAGGAATGCTCCTGTACCAAAAAAAAAAAATCTCATCATAGACATCCCCTACAGTTACCTTAACATTGGCAGAAGCACCATAGAGGTCGCGTGGAAGCATATTGGCAGCTCGAATCCTCCAACCATGGTCCACATCAATAGACCATTTCCCCTTTTTGTGCAAGCTTTTAGCCATCAAATTGATCTCCAATCCATGATCTATGAGTGCTAAAACCGGTTCTTCAATGTCACCAAGCTTCACAACAGTTTCCGTTGTTGCTCTTGCCCAATGAGTCCTTGAAAAGTGACTCCTTGGTATACTTTCACTATCTTCATCTTCATTGAAATAAACATGCCTTACCTCTGGTATGGTTGGATTTGACACCACCACAGACCTTGACTCTTCTTCTTCTTCAAGGTTCACCAAATATTCTTCATAGTCATCCAAAATTTCTTCAATGTGGCAAACCGCCTGGCTCTTCACTGACTCTGGCTCCTATTCACTTGGTATCTACCGCTTTCTTTTGATGATGTCAATTATCTCCTCATGAAACTCATGTTTGGCAATGCCCAAAATATCACCCAAAGTGAGCTCCACTTTGCTATTCAGAATTCGCTCTTCAAAAACTTTCTTTAAATCTGTAGCTAATTCAATGTCGGACTTAAGTTTATATGAGGGTCCCTTGGGTTTACGTTGCTTTTTGTCCTTAGGTGCATCTTCCATCACCACTTCAGGAGCGGGCTTAGGAGGAGGACCTTCTTCTAGCTTGTGGTTGAACCTTGTCGTCCCTTTCAATGTCCTAGGAGCTTCATCATCTCTTTTTTGCTTTTCCTCCACCATAGCCTCATTAGCTTGAGACTTTGCAATGAATGCATACACCAAGAGGGAATCCATTGGATTAGTCCACCCTGTGGTTTCTCGAATCGAATTCCCTACTTTCCGCAGCTTCCCATAAGTTACCTGTCCTGTTTCTGCTATCTTCAAAGCATAAGGCCATAATTGACCCTTGGCACCTACACCATCATCATCACCCTTCCCGCAGACTTGCAGCCCATATGTAGCTGCTTCTACAAGAGCAACATTATGTTGAATCTCTTCAACTATCTTCTTCATGCCGCCCCTACCGAAGTTTAGGTGGAGCATCTCACCTGTTGCCCTAAGGTGTATCTTCTTGTCCTTCCAGAACACCACGTTCCTTTTATAAGCTTCGTCAAAATCATCGCATTCTTTAACGTACTTGTGGTCTTCACTGTCACACCACATGCATTGGTCCCAGCCTTTGCGTGGTGGTTGATGTCTAGGCTTAGATGTAGACACCTTTGCAGCTAGTCCGTCAAATTTAACAGCTTTAAAATTCAAACTTAATTCTTGAATACCTTTCACCAATTCGTCAAGAACTGGCTCCTCCACTCTAGGTATTGTCGAGGTTGTTTTCTCTTTAGGTTCTTCTTCCGCAATCCATGATGTCAGTCATGATCAGCTTATCGACTCTCATCTGTCATTTCATGATCATGTTGAGTGCTTCAGTGACTACCTTCCAATCGGATGTTAAGCCCAATTCTCCTATTGAATCCTATAGCAACTGCACTAGACTCTTCTGAAGTCGAGGGTCAGCAACCTGAATGAATAGCTCAACCTTCTGATCCCTCATCGAACGTTGCTCTGTTGAAGACAGTTGCTCAAACTTCTTCTCAAATTCCCGTAATAATTCTCGTGCAGACAGATTTTTTTTCTTCTTCTGCACCCACTTCATAAAGCTTTGCCTTGTTACTCTTTGCGAATCCTCAAGGAAGTATTCCTCCTGAAGAGACTTCTTGAAATCCTGCCAATTCGGGCCTTCAACCACCTGAATTTCTTTAATTCGACTCCTAAGTTCCGGCTCCGCAATCAAATGGAACCCTTCCACTGCATTCTGATCATCAATTCCATTCTCTTCCATTGCTCGCTCGTAGATATTGCAAAATTTGCTAATATCCCGGCCTTCAGATTGATGCAATTTCTCGATAATCGTATGCGGAGCTTTACGGATACTTTCTTGCAAATTGTACTGATGTTGGGCAGCCTGTTGTTGTTGCATGTAAGCAACAAACTGCTGCATCATTTGCTGCATGGCAGCCTCTTGTGGTGTCGACATCCTTCTTCACCACACTGCTCACCCCGGATCGTTTCACGTCGGATTCACCAAGAATGTCAGGGGATTTTTGTTCGAAAGGTGAGCCGGGAAGGCGCGAGGCCTCTAGTTGTGAGAGGTGTGTGGAAGAGAGTTGCCACCAACACAATTAATGTAGACAAAGTTTAAAATTGACAACTTGAACACGATTCTGAATCTTGATTACCCAAAAAGGACAATTAACAGTACCGCTGCTTAAATTAGTGAAACTCCTTACATGATTAGAGTGGCTTGGAAGCTTGGATTAGAGTGTGGCTATGGAAGCTTGGATTAGAGTGTCTATGGAAGCTTGGATTAGAGTGGGCTATGGAAGCTTGGCTTAGGATTAGAGCGCTCAATGCTTATGGATTCCTCCCCGCTAATACAGCAGAGTACAAAAACTTGAATATCTCCTAATCGGTGCAGAATTAGCCTCTGTGCATGAGATGCAAAAATGCGCAAAACGCCCTTTTCCTCTTGCCTACGCGGCCCATTCTGTGCAGACACCTGCTTTACAAAAAAAATTCCAGAATAGGACTTTTTGGCCTCCCTCATGCAAAGATGTGAAGTCTCTCACACACTTTCCTTTTTACCACTGACCACATGTCTTCCTCTACCCAAGTTGCCTTATATGTCCTAAGAGCCCTTTCACATGTAAAACCTTTTCTTCAAGCATAAAATCTCTACGCTTAGGCCTTCAT
Source organism: Adiantum capillus-veneris (assembly GCF_014529385.1). Classification (NCBI taxonomy): domain Eukaryota; kingdom Viridiplantae; phylum Streptophyta; class Polypodiopsida; order Polypodiales; family Pteridaceae; genus Adiantum; species Adiantum capillus-veneris. Next base: position 118,564,650 of record NC_140934.1, read on the forward strand.
AACCACATAAAGCATACACTTTTTGGATCTTCTTGCTTATTTTCGAGCCCTAGTCACTGCTCAATAAATGTGTGAGCTTCAAACAGACTTTTCCTGCTTCTCTTTACTCTTTTTTCCATCGTGGAAGTGGAGCGGCACGACAACGTTCTCATGTATACCCTAAAACAACACTCCAAAAAACTCAAAAAGCAAGGAATGGGGCGTTTTGTGATCCATGATATATCGCAAAGTGGCACCATCAAACTTGCAACATTCACAGGAGAGGAGATGCCTAATTGGACGAGTGGGTGTAGGTTAAAGAAATATCTTCTTCCGCTAACACCTGAAGAACACGCAACACTCCATGCAGCAGCTGAGCGCAGACGTCAAGCACAAAACATTCGGGAACAAGCGTCATCCTCAAGTTGGAAGACTTGGATACCTTTCAACAAGTACGAGGCTTCATACGAGGTCTGACTCCAAAACTTAAGAAGTATTTCAAGTCCCAGGACCCTAAAACACTTGAGGAAGCCATAGTAAAAGCACATAATTATGATGACCCTGATGATAAGAAAACACATAACAGTAACGTGACTGCTAGTACACATAGTAGTACACGCACTCAGTACGGGCACAATAAGCGAAAATTTATAGTTGCTAATTCAGATGCATCTAAAAAACCCAAGGGTTCCAGGGGTCCTCTCTCTCCTGAGGATTTTGATAAAGCCAAGAAAGAGAAGTTATGTTTTCAATGCTTAGGAAGAGGCCATGGAAAAAAGGATTGTCTCAAGGGGAAATCTGCTGCCCAGGGGAAGGAGAAAGCAGTGCACACGGTGCAACTACTACCTCTCGAGTCTTCCTCAAAGTTCTCTACAGTGGAAGTAACACACACTGAGGTGGTGCATTAATACTGTCTCACAGCTTCCATGTGGCAACAAACCTTTGGACCACATGAGTTAGTACATATGCACGGATATCTGCAAGGGCACAAGGTGCGCATCTTGGTAGATGACGGTGCTACACACAATTTCATCAATTATGGATTGGTGAAAAAGCTCAAACTGCCTCAAACTCCGAGTACCCACCGCTACAAGGTAGCAATGATGAATGGACATGATAGTGAAATATGGGATACTCAATGCTGAGTTGTTCCATTGGAAGTACAAGGGTACTCTACTTGTTTGGATTTTCAAGTTATGAACATGGAAAGGGTTGATGTGGTTCTTGGTAGGGAGTGGTTGCATAGCCTAGGACCATCACTGATGCGTAGCTATGAGCACAACAGTTTGATGTTCGATTCCCATGGCACACATGTGTTGTTGTTAGTCTCCTCTATTCAACCAATTTCTAATTCTACACAAGCAAACGTTGCTAATCAGTTACAACACTTGTTAAAGGAATATCAAGATGTCTTTCCTAATGATTTTCCATCAGGTTTATCGCCGACACGCTCAGTGCAACATGGCATTGACGTGGCTGCAGGCTATAAACCTATTAGTAAACCACCTTATCGTATGAGTTACTCAGAGGCTGCTGAGGTGGAACGTTAGCTTTCTGACTACCTTAGCAGAGGGTTTATACAACCTAGTTCTTCACCATGGGCTTCGCCTATCCTTTTGGTGAAGAAAAAGGACGGCAGTATGCACATGTGTGTAGACTACCGGGGGTTAAATGCGGTTACAGTTAATAACAACTACCCATTGCCAAGGGTAGATGAGTTATTTGATAAGCTAACTCATGCTCGCATTTTTACGAAAATCGACTTGCGGTCAGGATAGCACCAAGTGCGTATTCGGCTTGCCGATATACCTAAGACTGCATTTCGAACACGGTTTGGATATTACAAGTTTTTGGTGATGCCCTTTGGGTTAACCAATGTGCCTGCGACATTCATGACACTAATGGATAGTGTCTTGAAGCCATATTTGGGCAAATTTGTCATTGTGTTCCTGGATGAAATTCTAGTTTATAGTGCTTCTAAAGAAGAGCACTTACAACATCTTCGGCAGGTGTTTGAGTTGTTACGTGCAAACAAGTTATATGCCAAGGAATCTAAATGTGATTTTCTCAAGAAGGAAATTCATTATTTGGGGCATGTTATTTCAGTTATGGCCCTATACATGGATCAATCCAAAGTGGATACCATCCGGAAATGGCCACCTCCTAAAAATCTGGAAGAATTACAGACTTTTTAGGCTTTGCAGGTTTTTACCGAAGGTTCGTTAAAAACTATGCTCACATTGTTGTACCTATGACGGACTAACTAAAAGGAAAAGGTAAGGCTTTTCAGTGGGGTTCCGCTCAACAGCACAGTTTTGAAACACTGAAAGACGCATTAGCTACAGCTCCTATACTGGCTATCGTAGATCCTTTGAAACCATTCGTTTTGGAAACGGATGCCAGTGACCATGCTATTGGAGTAGTCCTGTTACAAGACAGACGGCCAATTGCATTTGAAAGTAAGAAGCTGGATGTAGCTCAGCAAAATTATTCTGCTTTACGAACGCAAACTCTATGCAATAGTGTTTGCCTTAAAGACATGGCGGCACTATCTGTATGATGCTCAGTTTGAGATTGTGTTTGACCATGAAAGCATCAAATGGTTTACACAACAAACAGATTTAAAGGGTCGAAAAGCCAAGTGGGCCGAGATCCTTCAAGAATATGACGCCAAGTTAAGGTATCGCAAAGGCTGATACAATGTAATGGCAGATGCTCTCAGTCGAATGCGAGAGATCAATTCGCTCTTGTTAACAGAACTTTGTAGTGAATTTTTAGAATCTCTCAAGGGCAAATATGAGCAAGATGAAACATATTCCAAAGTGTGGAGCCATGTTCAAAAGAGGGATCCTTCTTACTCCAATGCAGGTAGTGTACAGTTAACCTCCACACCTAGTTCTTCTTTATCAAGTAATGAACTACATCAATGGAAGCATTTTACCATCGACAATGCGTACCTACTCCACAAGGGGAGAGTTTGTGTACCGACGGACACAGACATTCGGCGCCAAATTCTTTATGAATGTCATGATAGTCCAAGTGCAGGGCACCCGAGGATTAGAAAAACTTATTTTCTCGTACGACGACAGTTTCATTAGCCAGGCCTACATGGCTTTGTTCAAGCTTATGTCTTGCATTTCCAAAAATGTCAAGTTAACAAAGCAGAGCGCCTAAAAGCAAGAGGACTCTTACATCCTTTGGAAATTCCCTTTGGAAAATGGGAAAGTATCTCCATGGATTTCATTGTAGGTTTACCAACCACTATATGAGGTCATGACTCAGTATGGGTGGTCGTAGACAGGTTGACTAAACTATGTAAGTTTATTCCGACCAAATCAACGGTTAAGACACCGGAACTAGCAAAGTTATTTGTGGACAATCTATACACATTGTATGGGTTGCCAAGTAACATTGTTAGTGACCGTGACCCCAAGTTTAACAGCCACTTCTGGAGAGTTGTATTTAAACGATTGGGTACACAACTCAACCTCGGTACAGCTGATCGTCCAAAAATGGATGGTCAAACGGAACGGGTTAACCAGGTGCTAGAGGATATGCTAAGAGCATACATCAGCAAAAAACAGACAGATTGGGACGAATACTTACCTATTCTCGAGTTTGTCTAAAACAGTTCTAAGCATGTCACAACAGGTTTTAGTCCTTTCATGCTCATGTAGGGGTTTCAACCTAGGTCACCAGTTACGGTGGGGTTGGCAACCAAAAAACTCCAACATGTTAAGGATTTTCTCCAAGACCACATGGATATGCTGAATGTCCGACAAGCACAGGATAAGAAATACGCTGATGAGAAATGTCGACAAGTTACCTTCGAAGAAGGGGAGGAAGTATTTTTACGTATGCCAGAACATTTAGAAAGTTTGAAAACTGGACCGACACCTAAATTATCCCCCCGATATTGTGGGCCTTTTAAAATACTCAAGGGTGAAAGCATGTTAACCTGTCGCGCTTTTTGTGCTAGTTAGCAGTTTCAAGTTAGCACATCTTCAAAAAGTTGGGCGCCCGGTAAATTTTTTACAAATAATATCAAAATTTGTCGGAGGTTGTACATTTGGATGCCTTGTTTCAAGTGCTTTCTATTGATATATCATAGGTCATAGATCTTGGAGATGTAGCTCAAGTTATTGTACTAGTTAGCATATGTCAAAATTGTGCTAGTTAGCATTGTCCGAGACATGAAAAACCATGAGAGGTTAACATGCTTTCACCCTCAAGCGAGTTGTTGATCGTGCCTACAAACTACTACTGCCATCACTTTCTCACATTCATCCGGTGTTTCATGTAAAGCCGTCTACGAAAGCGGTTACATGGGGACGACAACGTCATTGACCAACAGGTTTTGGTCGATTACATTGAACCTCCTACTTTACTGCATGAACCTGAACGAGTTATGGATTATCATGAGTTGCGTACACGACATCATGTACGACAACAAGCTTTATTCAAGTGGAAAGACCGACCTCTAGAAGGTGCCACTTGGGAAAACATTAGTGCTCTTAAGAAGAAGTTTCTCACTTTTGTTTTCGAGGACGAAAACTCTTCTTTAAGGGGGGAGTAATGTCAGGACAAGGGTCATGTACCCTAGAACTAGGATAGTCATGGACTACGGCCAAGGGTCGGGCTAGGCAGTGTGGACAGGGGATTCTTCTAGGGCAAGGGGCTAGGAGCCTGCCTATATAAAGGGAGGTTGGGAGGAGGATCTCAGTTCTAGTTTCTCTAGTTCTTACAACGTGCATTACAGCTTTCAAAGACATTGAAGTAGCAGAGCATCCATGGCAAGTTTTTTCCGAGGGTACATGGGGTATTTGCTGGAATATGGAGACAGAAATCCCCAGCAGAAATGTTATCATGGGATTATATGCAAGAGTCATGTTTCTGCCCTCTCATTACATGCAGACCTGTAAAGAATCTTTCATGACAGGTTTCTTCGAAGTGGACTCTTCCATATTCAATCCAATGACAAAAGATCTGCCAACCCATCCATTAGGTGAAATTTGGACTCACAAAGGGGCCCTTTAAGGAGTTTGCCTTTACCTCTCTCTACCAAAATGGGTGCATGGATAAATTTTTGCAAACAAACTCCAAAGTTGGCAGAGGTTTGACAGTTAGAATGTCCTCTTCAAGCTCTATCTACTGATATATAGCACGCCATGAGATTCCTCATATTTTCGAAGATTCTTTTTTTTATTCACTTAGATTATGACAGAGTTGTCACATCATAGGTGAATAAGAAAAAGAATCTTCTAAAATATGAAGAATCTCATGGTGTGTTATATATCAGTAGATAGAGCTTGAAGAGGACAATCTAACTATCAAACCTCCGTCAACTTTGGAGTTTGTTTGTAAAAATTTATCCATGCGTCCGTTTTGGTAGAGAGAGGTAAAGTCAAACTGCTTAAAGGGCCCCTTTGTGAGTCCAAATTTGACCTAATGACATCGCCTACCAGAGTACCATCAGCAATAATCCCTTCAGAGAGCTGGCAACCAAAGTCAAGATTGAAGCAAGAGCTCAAAAATTCAGAAATCTCGTTGCAACGCTCGAAAGAAGACAGTAAAGTAAACTCACTCAGAGACAGCTTGCACGAGGACATACAATGAATAGGAAGGGGGGAATGTTTGGTGGATACAGGCACATACGGGCGTATGCACACCAAACCCTGTGGACACTCTATTTTTTCGAAAACAAACCATGTAAGTTTGCCTAAGATGAGTTGTAATCATGATGAGATTAGACCATACCCTTTTTATTTCTCTGAGTCTACACCCTTGTAAGAGGCCGGATGGCCATGGGAAAGCCACCTAACTTTAAATTCAAAACCCTTAGTTTTGAAAAAACAAGCATCATCAGCTGAAGGAAAAGAAACGTGCACTGTGGAGGCTTCTTATGACTACAATTTGTAATCTTCTTTTCTCCTCAGCTCGTTATCAGAATTCTATTCCAAATAGCACATTGTGTTCCTTGTCTCTTGCTCTACAATCTAAGTGTAATCATTTCGAGTTCTATTGGGGTTCATGACGTATTGTTTGTGAGCTAAATGCATTGATTTGGGAGTTAAAATAGTTGTTTTTTGATGTTTTGACCATGGATAAGTGTTTCTATGCTTAAGGTAGATCTTTCCAAGTACTTCTGTTTCAATTTTCTACACATTTTCTGTGATGGATTGTGATTTATGAACCTTCCCAAATGGTGACAAAACTAGGTAGGATTGAGCCCATAAGTGTTGTGATACCTCTCCTTAAGTTTCGTGGCATTCCGGATTCATTTGGATATTGAAAAGGCGTGATGACATTGAGTGTTGAGATTGGACGCATACTAATTGTCTGACTAGGAAGTGGTTGATTTGCTTTTGTCGTAGAATGAGTAGCCCTTGAGTTCACTTTGGTGAGATTGACACTCTCATTAAGTCTCCGTGTCCCATCCCGAGTCGCTTCCTTGCATATTGACATTATGTTAGTGCAAAAGAGCTATGCTGCAGATGTCGGTCGTGGCGACCCGCTAACAAGGCCTCCTAAGCTCTCTCTCCTCTTGGAGAGGAAGGGAAATCTCGTGAGCGTGAAGTTGTTGAGTAACTTCAGCCTGCAAAGCAAGGTTGCCCATAACTTGCTGCAACCTAGTAACAAGATAATTGACAAACATGGGGGAATCATCATTAGCACCTTCATATGCAAAATCAAACCTATCAATGTTCATTCTGATCTCTTGGTTATTCTCAGCCATGCTAAGAAAATTTTGAGTACTTACTTAGTGTATGCTTTGGCAATTCAAAACCATAGTTTCTACTCTTCTTAGCCTTTGAGAAATGGCACTTAAGTATCTACACCCACGGCTCGAATTGGTTAATTATAGAGAGTAGTGGAGTGGGTCTAATATTGCAGAGTTTCCGAGGGCTAGCTCCTTTCAGACTTCTTATGTCTCAAAATGGTAAAGCCATAGGCAAGTCTAAAAAGACCTCATTATTAAGTCCAAAGCTCCCCAAGTGTGCACCATATCCCACATAGTAGGCTCAACAAAACCGATAATAGATCCCATTTCCACTTACCCTAATATAATTAACAAAATCAACCATTCATAGGCTACTTAAATACCTCTCTTCTTAAACAAGAAAAGAGAAACCAAATGCTCTGATACCAATGTAATGGAAATGGCCTATAAACTTTGAGAGTAGCGGAAATTAGAGAAAGTACTTTTGGGAACATACTTTGAGAGAATAGTGGGTGAGCTTAATTGATGGTAGCAACATAAACATAGGATTTAGTTAACTTGGCATGAACAATACTTTTGTAAGAGAGAGAGTTTAGAGAACATGACAAAAATTGAGGACCGGATTTATGTGGAGCCGATCTTCCCTCCAATAGGCATTTGTATTATAGTTTCTCCCATCAAGAGAGACTTGTTACAATACAATCTTTGTGTTCATTGTGACCTAGGTGATGCAATGTACATGGAAATCTTCATGCATCACGAGCATAACATAAACTTTGTGGAAAGAATTAACTATCCCAAGCCTCAGTCTCAAGACCTCAAACACCTTCAAAGGTGGAGAGAGCTAGCAGGGAATGAGGGTAGGGAAGAGGAAGAAGAAACATTTCATAGGAGAAAGAATTAGTTCCTCACTTATCATCACTCTTCTTGCTATCATACATAATATCATAGTAATGAAGATGGAGAAGATGGAAAGCTTAAGCATTGAAGCATGGCTCTTGGTTGGATTTGCATTCCATAGCCAAGAGTATTGGTGTAGTCTCTCAACCTCTCTACTTGCTTGGAGAAGGAGATGGAACTCTTGCACTTTTCACAACACACAATGAGAGTGTGTGTGAGTGTGTGACGGAGAGTATACCCCTCAAGCAACCCCCTAGCATGCTTTGGTCAACCCCCCCTTGTAGCTCATGCTTCAAGATCATTGGACCCCTCCAGGCCTAGCCAATCACAAGCAAGAGGCATATCAAGCAAGCATGCTAGTCCTTGGACCCATAGGGAGGCCAACCAATAGGCTTTAGGCACACCATGAGGGCAACAAGAAGAGGAACTTGACAAGTGTCCCTTTTGCTTTCTTTGTACCAACCTTGCCTTGTGTGAGGGTGTGAGTGTTCTCTCTCATCCCCCCTCTTGTAGGGCTCGCCCTCTCCTTGTAGGGATAGTTGTTGACTTTTGTACACCTTACCCCCAAGCACCTTAGTCAGCAAGCATGACAAAGCACCTCAAGCCTGGGTAGTGTTCCACAAGCACGCCAGGCACCCTAGTCAGCAAGCACAACAAGCACCTTAGTTCATCTTGCAGGATGGTTATCTTCTCCATGGAAATAGGCTATGTGTTACCTACTCCCTTCGTGAGAAAGTCATGTATGAATCCCATGCTCCTCCCTATGTGGGGCATAGAGGCATTCAACCTACTCTTTGAGGAGTAGAGACGTACTTCTATTTGCTTACCATGAAAGTAGACATACAAGGGTATGTTTCAAAATGTGTGTTATGCCAAAAGACCAAGTATGATAGAGGGAAGCAACTTGGATTAGTCTAGACATTGCCAATCCCTAATTCACCATGGGAGAGCATATCCATGGATTTTATCTTTGAATTATCTAAGTCTATTCATGGGAATACGGGAATATGGATAATAGTTGACATGTTTAGCAAGAAAGCACACTTTATTCATGTCAAACAGACTATTAAGGCACACCAAACTTCATTTCCCATGTTTTCAAACACCATGGATTGCCAACATCCATCATGTCAGATAGAGATCCTAGAATGACCAATAATTTTTGGAGAGTCTTCTTTGAAAATCTAGGTACAAGATTGAATATTTCTCTTTGGCCTATCACCCACAAATGGATGGCCAAAGTGAGATAGCAAATCTTATGATATTTGATCTACTGAAGACTTATGTTAGAGAAGTAGATCTGAGAGTCCCTTGCTACTTAAAGTACATGGGAAGATCTTCACTGCTGCTGATGAATATAATCATGACCTATAAGAATATTTCCAAAAGATTAAGGAGGCTATATCCATCTCTCAACAAAGGCAAAAATATGTTGCTAATAAGCACAGAAGGGCCTTAACGTTCAAAGAAAATGATTGGGTCTTATTCAAGTTTCCCAAGGCTCAATTAAGGTAAACAACGGGCAAAAACCCTACGGGCCATCAAAAGTATTATGCTAAATGTCATAAAATCTAATATCTAGCCAACCCAAATGATTTTCTCATATTAAACTGATCATTTAATGTGGAAGAATAAACGGGAACAAGGGTTAGAATATAGGTATGCGCTTTTAGGCCTATCTCGACACGGGGCCAATGGTAAAGGGGCCCAAATGAGAGATGGATCTGTCAAAGAGCAAGTTAGCTAATGGTGCTTAAATACCTTAGGGTTAGCTTCATTAAAGACCTCCAAAGGTTAGTGTTAAAAAGTTCGTTGACCTTAGGTAAGCTAGAGCTGAGCTTGAGGTGGGAACCCGGCGCAGCCATTGTGAGTTTCTATAGACACCGCATTGACTCTATTTTGGTTGTCGTGAAAGTGCATATGTCACTTGATTATGCTTACTAGCAACGTGAGCAATATGAAAATAAAATTGCGAAAGAAAATTTGGCCACCTCATTTGTTTGTCAAAAAGCTTGGTTTGTGTCATGAAGAACTTGAGACTTTGGTGATCCGTTCGCAAAATAAATGGATTCCCCAGTAGATAGTGCTTCCATGTGTCTAGGGCATGTAGAATAGCTAAAAGCTCTTTTTCATATATGCCTAAGACTCGTTCATCGGCATCGAGTCTTCGGCTCTCATATGCTATGGGGCATGCCCTTCTTGAAGCAAAACTACTCGAAGGCAATCACCACATGCATCATTTTGGACCTCAAATGGCTTTGAGAGATCCGGAAGCATAAGGACTGAATGGGAGGTAAGCTTCTCTTTGAGATTGTCAAAATCATTTTTCTCTTTAGCAGTCCATGAGTACTTAATGTTCTTCTTTGTTAAGTCATGTAATGGTCCCGCTATTTGAGAGAATTTGGTTATGAAGCATCTATACTAAGCACACATACCAATAAACGTCTTAGCTCATGTAGATTCCTTGGATTAGGCCATGCTTTTATTACCTCCAACTTTGATGGATCCATATGGATACCATCTTGAGAGATAGTATGACTTGAGTATTGAATCTCTTGAAGGAAAAATTCACTCTTCTTTTGATTGATTAAAAGCTTGTTCTCCCTCAAAGCTTGAAAAATTTCATGGAGATGCTACTTGTGTTCCTCCAAGGACTTGGGGTAGATGATGATATCATCAAGGAAGACTCAAGTGAGCTTTCAGTAGGGTCTACATATTTTCTCCATCAAACAATTGAATGTGGCCAGTGCATTAGTCAAGCCAAAAGGCATGACTAGATATTCATAAAGATCAAACGTTGTAGAGAACAAAGTGTTACCATGCACCAAGAGATTTTTCCCGAGCAAGGACAAACCCGAGCAAGTGTTTGTACACGATATGGTAAATTTTATCGTCAACACAGTATTTATCGCTTGTTATATATACATGAACCACAACAAAAAGGGTTATCAATGGATAGACTACCTCCTAAATTCCAAAAAGATCAAAGTTTACTTTTGATGAAATAAATAAAATATTTGAAAATATTATCTCTCTCTTAGGCTCGCTTGGGCTTCACATGTTTGAGCATAAAGTAAGATTGATAGACTAATAAGAGCTCTAGCTCTATACTTAATGCTCAAGTCATCGTAAGTTTCTTTTCGTAAGGTCATTTGTAGTGTCCGTTTGAAATGTGAGAAACTGACAGTAGTTGAGCATGTACGGGAGTCAAGACGATGAGCTCACAATAGGACAGCCGCACACGCCATGGGCACGCAGGACATGCAGCCGATCTTGCAGGAAAGGGTGGAGAAATATGAAAACTTCTTTTTTTAACATGAAAAGTCTCCTACAAGAGAAGTTAATGTTCCAAACTTCTCTTGTAGGAGACTTTTCATGTTAAAAAAAGAAGTTTTCATATTTCTCCACCCTTTCCTGCAAGATCGGCAGCATGTCCTGTGTGCCCATGGCGCATGCAGTTGTCCTATTGTTGGCTCATCGTCTTGACTCCTCTGCATGCTCAACTGTGGTCAGTTCCTTACATTTCACTTTTTCCCTTCAAAAAAATGTGAGAAATCCCCGCAAGATTCCCTCTAATAAGTTATTTTCCAAAATCCTTAGCACATATGGCTCACTTATATACTCAATTCTACATCAGATCTTCCGAATCTCATCCCTCCTTCTTAGGGAGACCTTAGAATTCCACTTTCGTAACCACAAACCAAGCTGCAAGCGATGTCGATTTATAGACTTAAATGCTACGACAACTGACCATTGTACCTGTCGCATCTTGTTTAATTCGCATTTTTTCGATAAACTGCAATCGATACCCACACTTTGCTTGATTCTTGTCTTTAATGATTAATCGCGGGCACATATTCTAAATTGGCCAGACATACCGGCATTACTAAATATAAATTGACCAGACATACTACTACTACTACTGGTAGGATTAAAAAAAATTTGAATAGTTTAGAAGATTCCCCTACCCAACACGCCCCCTCCCCAAGCCTCCCGCTTGCGCTCTCTCGCCTACATCGCCTCTGGCCTGCACCTCGAGATTTACCCTCTCCTTCTTGCCTTTACCCCATCCACACACGTGTGTGTGTGTGTGTGTGTGTGTGTGTGTGTGTGTGTGTGTGTGTGTGTGTGTTGGTCGCCTCATCTGCCGCCTCGCCTCACGTGTCGGTGCTCCTTGCCCGGGCCTCGCTCTACTCCCCCTATGAAGCCACCCTGCACACCTCATCTTGCCATCAGCTACTACTGTTGTTGCTGGGTTGCGTAGGAGTGTGTGTGTGTGTGTGTGTGTGTGTGTGTGTGTGTGTGTGTGTGTGTGTGTGAGAGAGAGAGAGAGAGAGAGAGAGAGAGAGAGAGAGAGCTGCATGGCATGCATCCATGTGTGGATAAGCAGAAAAGGAGAGCGGGAGAGAGAGAGAGAGAGAGACCTGTCCAACATGGAGCCATGTGTGGACAAGCAGAAAATGAGAGAGAGAGAGAGAGAGGGGGGGGGGGGGGGGGGGGGAGGCGAGCTTCCTAAAATAGTCGTAAAAAATTGCTCCCTAGCACCGTCAAAGATTCTAGTTGTTTTTTGAATTCAAACAGCCGGGTAGCACCTACCAGAACTACTAAATATAAATCCAATTAATCACCATGATTCCTTGACATATTCACCCTCGTCTTTGACACGGACTCCCCTCCTCGCCCAACCCATGCAGCTCTCCAACCCAACACCCTCCCGCACAGTTGGTTGCGTCGCTCAGAGAGAGAGAGAGAGAGAGAGAGAGAGAGAGAGAGAGAGAGAGAGAGAGAGAGAGAGAGTTTCTCAAACCTGCTCCCCCTGTTTCGCTAAGAGCGTGCATGTCTTCAACCCCCTCTCCTCCGTCACTTACTTCAATCCCCCCTCCTCGGTCATTTACTGCAGCTCTCCATGCTCCGACCCTATCTGCCCTACTCCTTGAAACCTCTCGCTGCATCAATGACACTTAATGGGGCACCCTCATCTCGGACACATGCTTGCTGCAGGCCGAGAGAGAGAGAGAGAGAGAGAGAGAGAGAGAGAGAGAGAGAGAGAGAGAGAGAGAGAGAGAGGGAGGGGAGTCGCCCGAGTCCCTACCCCCACAACTCACGACAGAGCTGGCTAAGAGCAAGAGGGCAGTCTCTCGAGTCTGTCGCCTACCCTGGCACGCCCACTCCAAAAAGTCGTTGCCTGCTCTGCGGACTACAGCAACAACAGAATCATTGCCATCGTGTCCAATGTTGCATCAGGAAGACATTGCACATGCCCGCAGCACTGCAAGGAGAGAGAGAGAGAGAGAGAGAGAGAGAGAGAGAGAGAGAGACGCGGTTAGGAGGGAGCGTCTCCACTATTTTCTGAAAACCGGGTACACATACTCTATAAAAAAAAATCTCTCAAAGAGCGCGCACCAGCGCGCTGTCGTGCTGTGACACGTACATAGTGGGAACGCATGCTACAAGAGTTATCTTGTAACTTTTTAGATACATAGTTATATTTTCTATAATGTACATATACATACTTAAGTATAATAATATGCTTTCTATTTCATTCTATTATTTATCTCAAGGGTAACCTATTCTTACTTTACCATCAGAAAATACTATGGGAAAAGCGTCAATAGCTCCGCCTCTTTAACTTGGGGCAAAAAACATTGATTCTTTATTTCTACTATCTCATTATCATCTCACACCCTAGCTAGATCCTATATCTAGGGTAAACTCCAATATATATATATTCTATGTATTTTTCATATTTTTCTTATATTTCTTTTTAAATACCTACTAGGAGGGAATCAAATCCTAGTGGGACACTAGGTGGCATGATTTCAAAGATACACTTATTTTAATACATTATTGCAAGCATGGTTACAAAAATTTGTCAAGGAGCAATTTCATGCTTTCATATGGCATGAGGTGTCCTTTGGAATCAAATGAAAGTCTAAGCTAAGGGGACCACAGGAAGACTTTTGCTGCCAGAAATGGACCCTATTTTGATGATTTTTTTACACAAGGTTCCAATCCGAATTGGAAAACAATTTTAAAATAAAAATCGTAGCTAATAAGCTGAATTTTCTGCCCATGTTTTTACTTTTTTATTTGGAGCCACAGTTGAGGAGATATGATCAAAATACTAGACCCCAGTCTGCTCACATCATGCAGGGACAGCTCATTTCCAACTTTTCCAGTTTCTATTCACACTGGCTCCTCTCTTCTTGTGTAAACCCTTGGGGGTTCCCTTCACCTATAAAAGGGGACCTATTCTTTCTTGAAAGGAACTCAAGCATTCAAGCCATCGATGAGAGGAATTCATGAGGGAGTGAGTAGTAATGCCAAATTGTACTTAGCCATTAACATAAGCCTAAGCCTACACTTTCTCCTAGAGGAAGACTAGCCATTCTTGCATGATATCCTTGGAAGATCAACTCTAATCAAAGAAGGTCGTGGACTTCGCTTATCAATCAAAGTTGAATTCTCCCCTCTTCTTCTCTCTCCATCAATAATGGTGCCGAAGGGTTTGTCAAGTAAGATGTGTTCTACATTGATGTTTTCTTGATTTCTTGTTGTTTTCTTTTTCATCTCTAATCCAATATATATATATATATATATATATATATATATATATATATATATATATATATATATATATATATATATATATATATATATATATATATGTATGTATCTAATCTCATCTCCTTAACCAAACCTATCTCTCTCATTCTTAGTAATTTATTCTCTCTACAAATTCTAGGTTCTCTTTGCTACAGGTACATCTCTCCCCGCAATATCCTTATTGCCTACGGGCAAGAATAGGGCTTGGGAGGGAAACTTCTCATCTCTTCACTTCTCGCATATCTACATTTCTCACATCTATCCTAAATGAATAATCCACATGATGATAATTTCTATCGCTTTCACTTTGTACGATCTATTAGAATTAACGTATGGATTAGCCGTAAAATACACTTTCAAGAACGTATAGTGTTTCTCTTTGGCCCAGAAAGGCTCAATGAAATACTTCTATCACCGGATCCCATCATACTACGTCTCATAGACTATAAATTTTCTTTTGACGTAAGCGTAGTTATCTTGATATGAACCAAGAGGATTTGTACACACAATTAATCCCAATCACTAGACAAAATATATATATTATGGTAAGCACAAAACTACAATTCCAAAGAACAATTCGTAGCCTATTTGGTCAGCCAAGATTGAATGCCATTAACTCATCTATTAACCCTTTCATATTACCCATGATACGATATGACCATAGCCTTGATGTTTTCATCTTTGTGTTGTTTTGACATTCTCTTTTGTGTTCTTTCTTTGTGTGTGTGAGTGCAAGAGAGAAAGAGTGGGTCTTCTTTGATTGCACTTCTTTCCAAACCCTAGTCTTCATGGCATCTATGGTTTAACTCCTTCATATAGTTTTTGTTGAGTTCTCTCACAAACTCCCACAGCCATAAGCCCGGTGCTTTCCTGGCAAGACCGCAAATTTCTCGACAGCGCGCTCTTTCATAGAGTTTTTTTTTTAACTGAAAGAGAGAGAGGACTCAGGAGAGAGAGGACTTTCAGCCATTGCTAAGAAAAAAATTATTTTTTCAAAAACTTGGCAAACCTACATATGTGCAACAACTGAGGTAAATTGGAAAAATTTGAAGGCTTTTACACCAAATTACACTAATTTAAAAACAAATTTGTAGGTTTTCTCACCTTCAAATATAAAATTTAGAGGTTAATTTTAAAATTTGTAGGTGGGATTACACTAAACCTAGGTTTTTTTCAAGCATTGCTTCCAGCGTCCACAGCGAGGTTGCAACGGCAGCGGAGGTGTACGCGACAGGTCGTCCATTCCTTCAACAATAGCATGTGCTGAGAAAATCATTTTGGTTGACTCTTCGGACAACATGAGGGAGCAAGCATTGGCATTCATGATTATTATGACATCCCCATCAATGTTTTGGGAGTAAGCATTGGCATTCATGACAAGTTCACAATCCACCTATACATTCATACAATCATAAAAATATTAGGTAGCTGCATTAATGTTTTGGGAGCAAGCATTGGCATTCATGACAAGTTCACAATCCACCTATACATTCATACAATCATAAAAATATTAGGTTTTTGAAAAATTGTATTTGATTGAACAATCATATAATAAAGTACAATAATATACATATAAAAATAAAAGAAAAGGAATTGAAAACTCCATTTCAACAATAGAAATGGGCAGAAAAGTACGTCGGTGTAGTGATAAGGAGCACTCCATTCCAACCATAGAAATGAGCCCCAGGCACTTGCACCATCTAACCCTTCACAAGGATGCTCCCTATCCACACCCATTTCCAGCCGGATAGACACCCAAGGAAGGTAACTAAACATAACAAACAAGTACGTCGGTGCAGTGATAAGAAACGCTCCATTCCAACTATGAAAATGAGCCCCAAGCACTTGCACCATCTAAACCCTTCACGAGGATGCTCCCTACCCAAACCTATTTCCAGGCAAATAGACACCCAAGGGAGGTAACTAATGTAACAGACAAGTACGTCGATGTAGTGATAAGGATCCTCCATTTCAGCTATAGAAATGATCTCTAGGGACTAGCACCACCTAAACCCTTCACGAGGATGCTCCTTGTCCAAACCTATTTCTAGGCGAATAGACACCCAAGGGAGGTAACTATACGTAACAGAACAATACATAGGTGTAGTGATAAGGAGTGTTGTGTTCTAGTCATAGAAATGAGCCCCAAGCTGAGTGAAGCCAATTTTCGAGCAAATATAAGTAACACCCTTGAATAATTGCTGCAAGTGCAAGCTATATTGAAGAAAATAATTATGTCATGATGGATTTGACCTCCTAGCATCTCAACGCAAAATGGTCGTACATTTGAAATTACCACAAAGTAGCGGAGGTTTCAAAATATCAAATCTCCTTACATGTTGAGGCCCTAACAAAATCTCAAGTCACAAGAGTATATAAAAAGTGGTTAATTATGGATGTGTCATCGTAGATAGCTAAGGTCTTCCGCCCTCTCATCTGAAATCCCTTTCCTCATCAATCTAAGCTTGGCCACTCTTGAAATTCTTTCCTTGCATTAAACGGGAAACAAAAAGCATTGCATGTTAGAACCTTGCAGATGTCAAAAGTGCAAAGGATTTAGGGGTTGACATGCTGGACCTTCTTTTGAAGCTAATGGGCATGTTCTTTTTTGTTGCAACATGTAGGCCAAGTGCATTTTCTTATGAGTTGGGGACACTAGTCCATGTCAAGGGAGCCTTGCCAAGCAGACAACTTCCTTCAACTCTTTTTAAGCTTGCAAATTGCAACACTAAAGTACTTATTGTACACACAGGTGCACAGATAGATAGATAGATAGATAGTTCTATTATCGTCCTGGGAGGTCAAATATGACCTATGGGACCAAATGAACATGTCACGTGGTGTGAGTGGAGTTCATAAGTGACTCTCGATGCTCAAAAATGGCTGAAATGAGCGTCGCAATAGAGAGTCCACATCGTGGTTGGGAGAGGAAGGTATGTAGGGAGAGCTCATGGCTGAATATATGGGGAAAAGAGGACCTAATGTGGTCAAAAGCTAAGCACTCAAGTAGTGTGTGGTACTCACTCACTACTTGAGTGAGAGAGAGAGAGAGAGAGAGAGAGCTGAATGTGTATGTGTTTTTTTCTTCTTTGCAAAAGTGAGACATTGGGAGAGAACCAGTTGAATATTGAACAAGCATGGCATGTATGAGCTCTCATACTCTCGCTAGATTTTTCTATGGATCACATAGATAAGTCATCCCAATAGTATTGTTGCCTAAGGTAACAAACAAGACTTTGAAGCCCAACTAATTACATGGTTTACTCTAGTATCATGTCTTCCACATCCTTTTCAATAATCTGACTAGCATGAACCGCTACTCTCTCTGTGTCACAATTGTCATCATGAACCGGTGCACCATTGAAGAGATGGTCGAGGCCACCTTGAGGCAAACTGGTATTCCTCACTTGATATACATTGATCTCCTTGGACACAATGGGAATCATGACAAATGGGATTTTCTCTAATTTCCTAGATTTACTTCTCAAGCTGAGCCTTATTGACAAAAAGAAAAGGATGAGCAATGAACACTCAAACGCCAATACCAATCATTACCCACAGTGTGAGACCCAAAATTGAGGTTTTTTCTTATAGTTGTGTGTCTGTTTGAGAAAATTCATTTTTCCAAACATACAAAGATCCTTGAATTTGCCAAGAGAAGATTTTAGAAAATTAGGTTATTAGCCCTGCCCCTTCCCCTTTTGTCTCTACCTTTCTTGGTTTCATTCTAGAATGCTTCAAAATGCTCTGAAGCTTGAAATACATGAATGCTCAAATGCAAGAGTTTGCTTCCCTGGTGCCAAAATATTGTGAGGATGCTATGAGGTCAAGGGATTGTGTGCTTATATATGGCCTCACTATGGGCTTTGATAATAATCAACGTAAACTTCCACTGATGGCTTACAATAACTCCATGAGGTTTGGTGCCAGGGTCAAGTCAATGTGTGAACCGATGCTGAGGCAAATTACTAAAATAACCCCACCTTTTTCAAAGTGTGTGGGAACTTTGCCTTGCAGAGTTCCAAGAAAATGAAGTTTTAATGGAGTTTTTTTAAATAAAAAAACCATCGATTTGTCTGCAAAGATCGAGGACGGCAAGTGAATGGGGTGGCTTTTGAATGAGCATGTAATAACTTGGTGTGACTAGACCTAGGATCCTCCTCCCAACCTCCCAATATAAAGGTAGGCTCCTAGCCTCTTGCCCTAGACGGATCCCCTTGTCCACACTGCCTAGCCTAGCCCCTGGCCCAGTCCGTACTCCCTGGCCTTGCCCTTGTCCTGACATTACTCCCCCCTTGGAGAAGCGTTTTTGTCCTCAAAAACATAAGTGGTAGTATCTTCGTAAGAACACTGATGTTTTCCTTATTGACATCCCATATGTGAGCCAATTGTCCATATGATACTTGATGCAATGAGGAGGTTTAATGAAACCAAGAGCAGCATCTTGATTTTCAACATTGTTGTCCTTTTGCAACCACGCGTATCTAAATAGTAACTCATGATAACTCATGTGAGTATCTTGAAAAGCTCATAACTATTGAGGGATAGAATAGGAAGTGTTCTCATGTCAAACTTTCAAACATTTTGGAACACACAGAATTACATGTTCACCCCTAGTGAAGGTTACATGCCAACATACTTTGTTAGCACACCTACTATGTCCTTCACTTATGAAACTATTGAATCGGTATTCAACCCCACCACAACAGGTGTTCAAAGTTGAAAACCTAACCTAAGGAAATTCAAGAATAGGGAGAGAATTTCCCATTCAGAATGCTTTGTGCTAACGTATGTCTTAGCAGATCCTTTAGCAAAAAATACTTGTAAGCTGCCCATCCGACGCAGGATGAATAGCAGCAGTAAGAGTGAGGTACTTTCCCCCAACCACTTACAGACAGTTTTCCATGAGACTGACGATAAACCATGACTTAAACATTGAGTGATGCATCCATATACTCGATATGGAATGGAGAAAACCAACTAGGTTGAAAGCGGGTGGAGTGGATTAAGCATCCAACCACACAGACACCCATCCTGAGACGTTACCTTGTACCGTAGGGTGTGAACTCATAAATCTGCTTGAAAAGTCGCACTTGAAGTGCGAAAAATTGCAGAAACAAGAAAGTCTATGAATTGGCATGCTTCTCTGAACAAATATGTGTTAAACACTAGGGCCCATAACACCTAGTGTGTATGCATTTATCACAAACAAATCCGAACCGTAATTCCATGACGAGACTTTCCACAGCACGTACGTGAAAGCCTTGCAACAAGAGTTGGACCATAACAGAATGTGAAAGCTCATTCACACCTAGGTACCAATCATGAGACATTCTCATGAACATAGCATACTTGACTATATGTAGAAACAACCCTCCGTTAAGGTGGTTTCACAGCACTTGTAATCATAACAAGTCTGTACTTACCCATCAATTTTTGGCCACTGAAATTCTTCCTGATACAGTGTGCTCCAAATTCTCTAATAAACAGATGCCAACACCACGTAGGGACTTTGTTGCGACACATCATTAGGAATTAAGCACCAACGTCAGTCCCAACGACTCATATTTGCCACATGTGGAATATGTCTCAAATAAGGATGGCAGATAAAGTGACATCCATCAAGCACAAGTTGTACTTGTGTGTGGAGGGAACTATGAACACTCCACGACGTGAGTGAGAGGGACCCTCATTATCATTGCTCCACACTGGCTAAACCAAACTCCTTGAGTTCCTACACCATGTTGTATCACGTATGATAACATGTGCCAAATCGAACCCTACACATGGTTTCATAACAGCATAATGCAAAAAAATATATGGGACACAATGACCCAAAATGCTTTTATTTTGGGATTCCCTTGGCATGTCTCTAAAACATTCAAGAATATTTATACGACTTGAAAAACCCAAGCAAAACATACTAAAAAATGGAATGACACCAAATCAGTAGATGCGTACCTGGAGAGTTGAACTTAATGTTCACTTATCCGCATTCAAATGCACAGGAGCACGTCGCCCACCGGTGAAAAAATCAAGCAACATTGCACTGGAAATCCTGGGTGTTGCCTTTGCAATCCAAACTCGTTGGTTAGAATCTACATAGTCAAACCCCTTGGTAAGACCCCTTGTAGAAATTGCTCAACTAGTAGGTAACGGTAACCAACATAGTCAACTCTGTACAGAATGATTGGAATCAACTGCAAAAGTTGAATTTATCCACTACCACATGGTAAATTGCGGAATTCTTTCCTTGAAAGTGTAACAGAAATGGATCAAACTGTGATCCTCAATGCCAATGGGATGATTTAGTAAACATCCGTTGGGTCTTACCCCAAAACTGTAATTCCATAGACACTCATAGTGCTATAACGAGAGCAGGATATCAACACAAGTGAAATGCCTAGCTCTTATGGACAGCTATGATGTCGCAATGGTTTGCTGCAGCTAGACTCCATGATAGAGAGCAGATGATGTGAGTTTAAGGCTATCAAAAACTCAACTCGAGCGTCGCACTAAAAACACGTAGTGCAAAAATGACACTCGAAACATTCATAATGACAAGACTCTTGCTTGTCCTTTAACGTCGATGTGTAGTCCACTGGGTTGATTTGTTTGATCTTGAAAATAATCACCCAAGGAATGCCAACAGTTGGGTCTTACCCGATATCTGACAATGACTCTTAGCCAGCATGTGTGGCTCATAGCCCTTGTGGCAAGAAGACTAATTTGGATGGCATCTTGCCAACTTTCTAGCGGAGAGTTAGAGCACCTTGGCTTAGGCTGACTCACGAACAAAACATGTATCAAAATATTCTTAGAAAGTTGTCGGTATTTATCGAGAGAAATAAGAGAGAGAAGAAGAGCATGCTGGGCTGAGGAACTTTCCGTAAATTTCTAGAGTGTGTGCACTTTTCCTGTGAAATAAGTCCTAGCTTTAGTTTCCTTTTAGTGTTGTTGTGTGTGGACAGCAACCTAAAAAAAATCATGCAAAACAATCCATCATTGATCTTGTGTCCTGGACATAGTTGCTAGTGTGATAGCGAAAGCGTAATCCATGAAGCATTGGAGTTCATGCCACCTTGTTAGCATGCCTTGCATGCACAATTGTAAGTCCTTGCCGAGAATGATGGCCTAAAACGTGAGAACCAAAACCAGAAGTGCCTTGCACAGTAGCATGTACTATTAGGGATACATCCTAACTTGATGTTGCCACACCTAAAATGGGAACAAATTTCTGATCATATCAATTCCCCAAACTTGTGTGCCAATGCCCTTGATTTGGAGTCAATGGGCTAGATCATGGCACACAGTAGAAGCCTTGCTTCTCTTGAAACTGGCAAAGCACTTTGCTTTGCACAACAAATAATAGTTGCCAAGGTAAACATGAAAACATGAAAAAGCAAGGAAAATTGAAAATTGTCGAACCAGGTCGCCCTGCTGTAACCACTAGTGCCGAGATTCCGTAGAAGAAAAATCGCTCCAAACTAGCTCATAGCCATATCTGCTTTGCGAGAGAGAATTGTCGTGTGGATCATATACACCCTAATGCAGTGATCTTGTACGCACCGCACAATGTGTTCGACTGATCATATAAGCCGAGATGATGTGACTAGTCTTATAAAAAACTACTATACCAGAACAGAAATTGGGGCATAACACTACCCAATTCAAAAACGTACAATACATTGAAAATCCATATGCAAGTATTAAAAAATGGCTAAGCATTTCATGTTCAAAAGACATATAACTTCTGTGTCGTGCACCAAACCTGGAGTTTATGTCGAATTATGAACTCATGCATCATGCTTAAGTTGTCGTACATGTGGACACTCCTTTTTTTGATGCGTTCCTAAGCAATAAAAGCATAATTTTTGACGCTTTGCCCGTTGAAAGTCTGATTGTGATAGTCGCTTCCTGACCACGTTGGTCATGACTAGATCTGTATTGACAACCGATTTCTCTTGTACCTGCTGGACCTCTTTGGTCATAACTATTGGGCAAACAACCCCTTGGGTTGTCGACAAGTGAGAAGTTGATTCTGGTAACATATTGTAAAGTATTCGTGTGAGGTTTTCCACTTGCATAGCCAATATTTGGACCCATACGGCTAGCTTGCAAAATCGGGCATCCAAAGTTTGCCAGTCCTGTCGAGTGACACACTCCCTGGCATCCGGCAAGTTACTATCATCCTCCAGAATATCAAACACACTCTAAGGAGGAGGTGTAAATAGTCACAGAGAGAGAGATAGATCACCTGGGTTTGCATCATTCATCCCTGTTGCCACGTGGGTACCCTCCGTGAGAGTATCCAACCACGCTGCATCCACAAGTGAAGCAGACTCCAAGTATTCGAAGTCAAACATGTGTTGATCATCAATGTCCGCATTCATGGCAAAGACGTGTGGTGCGAACAAAAGAGAAAACAATACCGTGGATTGCAGAAAGGCGCGTTGTCATAGTATGCACCACAAACGGTAATTAGCCGTGCTAATTACGTTGATAGTCCAAGCTTTAATCAACCAATAATTCCACCCGTTCAAGAATACCATGTAGATTTGTCGCAGTCGACTTGGTTTTCTGAAGCAACTAGCGATGACAGACACTGGGTGGACAATCGGAAGGTGGTCATTGTAAATTATCTTTGACATAGTGCTACAATTTCTGCACTTTAAGAGTATCTAGAGCAAACGGATTTCCTGTCTAGTGATATTGCGACTTGTTGTGGACGAGACGAGGGCTTGCACCTACTATCAATTGAGTGCGGGTGTGTGCTGGCTGGGCATGCACCCTTGTCGGCATTAAAAGAAATTTGGGACTATCCCAAGGCCAATAGCCTTAGGGTTTGCTTAATGGGGTGAGAAAATAAAAACTCGCACATATGCGGATATGGAGTCGCCATTGCCACGCGAGGTCGATTGGGTGATGGGGGTGCATCCAGTGCTTCCCACTATCCACTCTCGTGATGGGATTTTCTGTCCAGGTGTCCTCACACTCTCCAAGCTATGCAATGCGAGATTTGTGTGAGGTCAACTGCGTGTCCCTCCCCGCCTCAAGAGGCTCTGCACATGCTCCTCAACCACGGCGTCCTTCTTCCCTTGGCAAGAGAGAAGCCCCACAGTATGCAACATGCAAGAGGATTAGGAAAGAAGAACCACAACTGTCTTCCCAAAAAGGTACTTGGCACTTGATACCAGTGTAAGAACTTGGGGTGACTAGACCTAGGATCCTCCTCCCAATATAAAGGTAGGCTCCTAGCCTCTTAGCCTAGATGGATCCCCTTGTCCACACTGCCTAGCCTGGCCCTTGGCCCAATCCATGACTCCCTAGGCTTGCTCTTGTCCTGACAAAGCACCCCCGCTGCCCTCAGCACTCCAGCTTCTCCTAGGGTGCTCAACCCGCCACTCCTAACATCAACAATCGAGTGAGCCCCATATTCAAGCAGCCTACACCTTGTGAAACATGTCGAAACCATTCTGCACCAGTGCGGACTGGTTCCAACATTCTCCTCATGGGCTACACAAGCATGGTAAATCTCTCAAGCGTGTGCAGGCTCAGCAGTTATGGGGCTCTTGGAATCCATTTAGAAGGTGAAGCGGCTGGAGTGTACTTGCAAGGCAATGGAAACAATCAGTACGTACTGTTGAGGCTAGGGTGGTCTACAACTACTAACAAGCGGCTACTTGCTGCAAGGATTCTCTCTCTCTCTCTCTCTCTCTCTCTCTCTCTCTCTCTCTCTCTCTCTCTCTCTCTCTCTCTCTCTCTCTCTCTCTCTCTCTCTCTCTCTCTCTCTCTCTCTCTCTCTCTCGCCAAGATCAGCGGTTATGGGGCTCTCGGAAGCCAATTAGAGAGTGAAGCGGCTGGAGTAGTGCATCTTGATGTATTTTACCTACAAGGCAATGGCAACACTAGCCACAACATATGGTACAGTACTCAATATGTGTGGTACGATGGTGATGGGGTGGTCTACAATTGCTAGGAAGCAGTGTGAGTGCATAAATGTTTTCATAATAACTAATATCTAATTCTCCGAAATGATTTTCTCATGTTAAACTGATCATTTAATATGGGGAAGTACCACGGGAGAAAAAGCTAGAATATCGGTTAGGCTAGCAGACCGATCACAATAGGGATCCAAAGGATGCAAAATAGGGATCCAAAGGGGGGGCATCTGCAAAAGAGCAATGTGCATCAATGGCTTCACCCCGCATCTCGCAAGAAGTTAGGAGCACATGTCAAATTTCATGAAAAGTGGTTCGGGGACCTCCATTATAAGAAATTTTCACCTCATTTTTAGCTCATTTTCACTATTGTCCTTTGAGAGAGAGATTTTGTCACCTAGAGCGAGCGGAACTTCTAGCAACTTCTACAACGCGCACGACTACCCGACGAGCTTTAGACATGAGAGGTAGGCTCACCACCTTGAGCTTTTTGCGCATGTTTGCCGTTTTGTCGCGAAAACTAGCGTAGGGTTCACACACAAAGCGGACAATAGAGACCTACAGCTAGAAGTGGCCACCTAACGGCTAACCCAAAAGCAATGAGACTTCATCAACAGCTTACCCTAGCATAGGAGACCAGTCTTGGATGTCCAAAGGCAGTAGAAAACCATCGGGAAAAACCCTAATTCCTAGAATCCCGCAAGAGGCCACCAAATGGGAAATCGGCGACAGAAAGGCGTCCAAATGCTACCAAAATTCATGGGTAGGAGCATCCCGACATGCTCGACAAGTCTATGTAGCCCACATGACTAAAAGGTGACCCGAAGTGGCACTAAACTTCAAAAACGGCATTAGACACACAAAGCATCAAATAGCTCTCGCGGCCAAACCACATGTCCGTTTGCCACCAAACTTCACGAGCGGCTTTCCTAGACCATCAACAACCAAGTCCTATGGTGGTAGACCACCACAAGTCATCGAAGACACGTAAACACAACCGCGGGTGCTTCTAGAGCGACAAATTGCCAAATGGGATCCGGTGAAGCCAAAGCCGACAAAAACCATACGGCAAGGATCCCCAAGGGATCGGGAAGCTATGGAGACCAACATCAAGAAATTTCATCGCTGAAAAGCACTCCCAAAGTCAGAAAATGGCTCAGAGGCTCTGAAATCCACACAGGGAGTTACTTTCTATCCATTTGACTTTTTTGTTGAAATTAGGCTTAAAAGGGACTTAGGGGGACTAAGGGCATGCACTAGTGACAGATTCCATGAAAAAATCATTAGGAGACATCCTACGTGTAGGATGTCTCAAGGGCATTTTTGGGCACAGAACCCAACATTTCTCATCACACACATTTTCTGAATGGCCTTTACATGCTAGCCACCAAGTTTCATCACATTTGGACCAAAATTGACCTCATATGCATGAAAAAACGCAAATTTAGGGCATAGAGGAAATAATGGGCCATAGACCTACCAAATCTTGTCCAAATCACATGAAACTTGCACAACACCTTCATGAGCACATAGCCAACCAATCTGTGTGGTCACCTGCAAAAATTGATGAAGTAGACATCCTACGCATAGGATGTCTATTTGAAATTTTTGGCCTACAAGGGGTATTTTTACATTCCAGATCTTTTCTTATCATCTTCAAGAGATCATATATCAAGTTTGAAGCCATTCTAACCAAATTTGACCCCCAACACCTTCAAGATACACTTTTTAAGCCCAAAAACACTACCCAGGGTCTTACCAACATCAATTCTTGTCCAAATCAAAATCCAAGAGCATGGCCATGTTCCCCATGCCAAAGACTACCCACAGAACAAATCCCAGGCCATTTTGATGAAATAGACATCCTACGCGTAGGATGTCTCAAGGATGTTTTGACCTTCTGTGCAAAGAGTGACATCATGGGAGCCAATACCATGGTACAATGAGCCCATATATCAATTTTCAACCCATTTGGATATCATTTACTACCTGTTATGGACATTCTACCCAATTGGTGACCTAAAGCCTGAATCAACCCAAAAAACCACTTTTTGATGCCCAAATCCAAATCCAAGCACATAGCCATGTTGTACAGGCCAAGGACCACCAGCATGTCAAGTATCACCCAAATCTAATGAAAAAGACATCCTACGTGTAGAATGTCTAAATGAAAATTTTTGGCTAGAATTGCACTGTGAGCACATGCACAGTTTCACAAGTTCCTTTTAAGCTTTATTTTCAATTTTCAAGTCATTTGGATAGTTAAAACTCAGTTTCTTAGCTGATATCGAAAAAACGATAACTTCGGACTACTGAGTGCAACACGATCTATGGCAGCCGCAAAGTCACCGGCAAAGAAGAAGAGGATGACCATAAAGGATTACTTGGAAGAAGTAGAGCCCTTTGTCATACCAGAAGGAACTCTAAAGCCAACCAGCACATGGATCCAAGAAGATATGCTAGAGTCAAATGATCTAAAGATTTACCAAGGCGTGTTCAAAGACACCGAAGGAAATGTGATAGAACTACCAATGCTACCGCGGGAACTCAATGAGTTCGTCAGAAGCAAGATGACAGAGTATCTGGAGAAGATTGATCTCCACAATTATTTTGTAGCGGTGCCGATAGGTATTGACATAAAAAGAGTATGGGAATTTGTGACAACAATAAAAGAAGATGGAATGGCCCGAGTTACAGATCTGCAGGGCAAGCCAGGCACAGAGATTCTAATCACAGAGAGAGTAGTGGCAGTTGCACTAGACCTCTCCAACAAGGGGGATAGTGTAACCAAAAGAAGAGACGAAGTAAAGGTGTACACAGAAAAGAAAGCCAACTACACCTTTGAAGACATTGCCAACCCTAAAGTGGCAATCATGAGTCAGCTGTACAATCAATATTTCCATATGTGTACAAAGCGGCCACAAAAGTAGAGAATGCCGTTTGCAGTAATTGCCACAACATTCACCTGGGCAATGCAGAAAATCAAGCCGAAGGTATTCAATTATGCAGCTTATGTACATGATAATCTGGTGAAGATGGGCAACAAGAACCCCACATACATTGTTCCGGGTGAGCTAATCACGAAGGTGATTTATGGAGCATTGCACGCCAAGGGAAGATGGCCCGACCCTCCATCACAGAACGACTGGCTAAAGCTCAAGGAAGATAAGGAAGACGAACAGCCAAAAGCACCAAGGGTCGCAACCCGTTTGAAACGCCGGTTAGAAACCGTGCAAGAAGAGTAGCCAGAGTTGAAGAAGGGAAAGAAGGAATCTGCCCAAGTGCCAGTAAAAGAGACAAAATCACAGAAAGCTGCACTTCTAGAGCGGCTAATGGAAAGCTTCAGGGCCGAAAGAGCCCTCAAAGAAGATTTGAATGAACTATGGAAGCTGTCTCTAGAAGCAATTTTGGGATCATCCCGAAGGGTGCACAGAGACAGATTCGATGATTACATTAAAAGTTTTGAGATTCTTGATGCCACAGCGGAAAATATCCCACATATACCATTTATTGAAGCAGAAGTGGATCAAGTCCGACGGCAACTGCTAGAGGAGCAGGAAGGCCAAGAGAGAGAAAGAAAGACAAAGGCGGACAGGGATTTCAAGAAAAAGCCGACAACTCCACTGTCCAGCCTTGAGTCCAGCCCATCGCCCTCACAATCTCCTCGTAGCCCTCCACAAGAAGAGAAAGAGGAGCAAGACAAACCAAGAAGAATCAAAGCAAGAACAAAGCCAAGAGCAAGAACCAAAAGAAGAGGCTAAACCTAAGAGTGAGCAGCCAGAGCCAAATGAAGCAAGGTATAACACATTTCTAGACCTGCTAGTAGCTTTCGGATATACAAAGGAAGAGGCTGCCACAGTCGCATTTGACTTGGCAAGCACGGGACCCAAACAGAAAATGCAGAGCCTGAGGTTAGTGGAGCTTAAAGAAATGGCCACTGATACAGTGGACCTACAGCCAACCACCAGTGATTGGGATGTGGTAATGACAAAGCTAACCGGGCTAAGAGCACAATCAATGTCCTCAGAAAGTGAAATGGCAACTCTCAAAGCCACTGAAGTGCAAATAAATCTTGAAGTCGACACGTTGCAAAAGCAAAGCCAAAGGCAGATAGAGAGAGAAGCAGAGCTGCAAGCTAGTCTGGCAAAGGCATTGCAAAGATGCCAGGAAATGGAAAGAGAAAATATGGCAGCAGCTCAAAGACTGCAAGGAGCCGAAGAGGAATATAGACAACTCAGCAAGTCATTGACAGATGCAGAGAGGGAAAGGGATAACCTAACCCTACAACTTGCTGAGGAGTCTAAGGAAGTTGAGGCCATGTGAAATGCCAAAGAGAAGGCGGAAATAGAGCATGAGGCTAGCCAGGATGAGGTCCTTGAGCTCAACAAAGTTAAAGACCAAACCATCCAGCGGCTACGGGAATCTCCTGCCAGAGTTAGGGCTACTAGCTCGACTCACACCACTACAGAGAGCCAGATCTATGAAAAACAGATGAAGGAGCTTCAAAAAGAGTTGACCTTAGATAAGAAGCAAAGGTTGATGATGGCAAAAGGGTCGGTGGTTATGCAAACACGCATGGAAGACGAGCAAAAAGCAATGCAAGATGAGCTAGAAAATATCAAGAGAAAGCTCGAGGAGGCGGAGAAGATAAACGCCGATTTGAAAAACCTCCTCGTGAACATGGGAGAAGAAGCTGAAGCAGAGAAACAGACACTCCAAAAGCAGATAGCAGAGCTGAGAGGATAGCAGGCAGAAGAGCAGGCAGGGCACAGGGCCAGCAGCCATGGAAGGCATAGACCTAGACAATGTGGCAAATCCTATGGACACACCCATGCAAGAGGAAATCCTAGTAGGACCCTCTCAAGAGCCATAAGACCTAACGGGAGAGAAGCTGCACAAGGCCATAGAGGCAGAAATCAGAGAAACGGCCAAAGAAGCTTTGGAATGGGAGCAGAGGGTTTTAAAATCCATGAACATTTAGAAGATAGACGCCAACAACCTCTGGCATGAATGGCTATAGCCCTCTCTCCCATATCCTTTGCCTAAGTACGAAGCCGCCACCATCAACAAGAGAATCAGAGAAGAGACAACAGTGCCACTCTACACAGCAGATATCTCCCAGCCTCAAGGGGCAAAGTTGATAGTCGACTCCCAGCCAAGGTGGAGAAAGGCATGGCTGACGAAGTATCCACGGTACCTAATTCATTTGGTAGAGGCACCCAAACTCATCAGAGATAGCCTAAGCTTATGCCCTCTTCCAAGGATGCGGACGTGGAAGGCCCAGGAGATACTACAAAGAAAGGTTCCAAAATTAAATGGAATCTTCAATGGTCAAACCTTAGGGAAAATTGGATGCTTGTGGGAAGACTCAAAAGTCTTCCCACATCCCTATCCAAGAGGGGGCGAGCCATTTTTTGTAGGGGATGAGAGAGAAACACACACACACTCTTCCAAGCTCCCTTTACACAAAGGGCATAGTGGACGCATGTCAGCTTCCTAGCCCAGTTGCCCCCAAGGTGCATTCAAATCCTATTGGATGGCCATAGAGGTGGACCAATGAGAATTATGCTAGAGTACATTTAGTTTAATTCATTTAAAAACACTTGATAAAAGAACCAATAGAAATTAAGCTCTCTAGAAGACTATTGGACAGTCTCCCAAGGGGTCCAATGAGCATTCAGCAACCCAATGGCTTGCCTGATTCCTATTGGCCAGAAGACGAAGAGGTCCAATGAGAGATTAATTTAATTATTTAAATACCTAAAGCTCTCACGAAAGGGGAAAGGAGGACACATGTCACAAGGCTAGTAAATATGCTTCTAATTTCCTATTGGCTAAGCCTGGCATGAGCCAATGAGGGGCCAGCAAGAGGAATTAGTAAGAGGGGTCGACCAAGAGAGAGAGGGGGCTGATTTTTGCAAGGCATTATCACACACACACTCACACAAACTCATGTATGAAGTAAAGAAGACTATATCCTTCTCAAGCTTTAATGGAAATCTCATCATCTACTCCAAGCTTGTGAGAAGGGAGGCCTACACCAACAACTCTTGGCTTTGTGATGAAAATCAACCAAGAGCCAAGCTCCAATGCATGCTCATCTCCTCTACCATGCTAGTTACTAAGCTATGCTAAGCTCTTAAGAGTGATTATGTGAGGAGACATACTTCTTTCTCGTAAGAATACTCCTTCTTCCTCTTGGCTCCATGTAAATCCGGTCCTCAATTGTTGTCAATAGCTTAATTTATCTCTCTTTTTGAAGTATTGTTCATGCCTATCTAACTAGGTGTTATGTCTGTGTTGCTCTCTCCATCCAAGCACTCTTGCTATGTTTATTAGAAATCTATTCTTAATGAAATGCTCACTATGTCTATGTTATTTTCCGCTACACACACAAGTTACTAGACCATTAAATGTTACATTGGTATCAAAGCACAAGTTTTCTCTTTCTTGATCAAGAAGAGAGGCCCTCAAGCTAACTATAAATGGTTGGTATTATTAATTGAAATTGAATAAGTAGCTATGGTATTAATAGTGGAGTCCTACGGGGCTTTAACCACTAATGAGCTATTAGAAACTTGACAGGAGCCGGTGTTGTTTTGGTTGGTGAAAGACTCTCTCTTCTATTCCTTGCAATTAATGATATTCGAGCCACGGGTACAGAAGTTTGAGTGCTTTTCTAAAGGGTTAAGAGGAGTAGTAACTAGGGCTTAAAGTGCCAAAGTACACTCAAAAATTTTACACCTAAAATTTGTTAGAATGGCTGACAATAGTAAAGAGAGTAAAATTAACGTTGATAACTGTGATTTTGCTAATGAACAGGCTACTAATGATGCCCCTATGCTTGTCAATTACCTTGTTACTAGGCTTCAACAAGCCTTGGGCAATTCATCCCTCCAAGGTGAAGTGTAACGGCAGTTGTGTGCTCATGGGATTCTCCAAACTCCCCACCAAGAAGAGAGAGTACCTTGGGAGCCTCCTTGTGAGACTTCCAAAAGAGGCCTCTCTCCGATACTACTACTTGGACGACACATCTCCTTCCCAAATGGGAACTCAAGTTTCAGCAGTAGAGCCCCCACCAAAATAATAAGAAATAAGTGAGTCTCCTGCCACCTTGATGGAGATAGCTCCACGAAGACGGCGGGCAAAACACTCTCCAACACCCCCTAAATGGAGAAGACCATACTTCTCTACACCATAATTCAAAGAGGGACAAGAGAAAACAAGAGAAGAAAAAGGAGAGAAAGAGGTCACCCTCTTCTCCTTCTTACTCGTCCTTTTCTCTTCTGAAGAAAGTGATGGTGCAGACAAGGAGGAACAAGGGAAGAAAAAGGTGAGAAAGAGGTCACCCTCGTCTCCATCCTCCTCAAATTCTTCCTCTTCTGAAGAAAGTGATGGTGCGGCTCTTGAACCACCTAAAAGAATAGGCCAAAGGAAATCCTATGCCGCGTGGAAGAGGTCGTCCAAGCACAAAAATTTCAAAGAGGGAGAAAAGAACATCACTTTCCTTACCTACCATGGCACCTTTGGTGCTACGGACAAAGTTTTGGCCTTCATCCAACAATTCAATGTGGAGTTTGGAGATGAGGGCTTCGCGGGGTCCTGTATGCTACCTCATGTAGCTATGAATTTTCAAAAGTCCACCAGGCAATGGTGGTCTAGCCTACGGGAGAACGGTGAAGCTCCATGAACATGGAAAGCTTTAAAAGCTTCCATCATGAAGCAGTTTTTGGCTACTGATGCCAAAGACAAAGTACTCACCGAATGGCAAAGCTTGAATCTCGCTCCCTACAAATCTATTCACAAATATGAAGACAAGTTTTGGGACTTACATCTCAAAGCCACTGTCTTCAAAAAGATGGATTTTGGAGAGCAAAAACAACAATTTTGTGCGGGTTTAACTAAAGATATGGTGGAGTATGTCAACTCCCAAATGCCACGCACCATATCCTCGGTCATACACCATAGCATGGTGGCTTCACGAATCAATTTCCAACAAGGGGCTAACAGAAATCTTAAGCCCACGGAGAACAAGGACCGTAATATAACGAGCCCAAGGGGAAGGACAATGTCCAAAAGTCTCCTAAAGGCAACACCTGCTTTCAATGGGCAAGAAGCCTCAGTCACTCCCTTAATTGGGAAATTAAAGCTCCATGTCCAAGGCTATGTAGACAAGGAGGATTTCTTTATCTCTTCTCTCAAGCACGAGGATGTAATCCTAGGGGCACCATGGTTTGATCGCATGGCTGCCAATGTTAAATTCCCTGAAAGGCAAATCTACTTTAGGTTCAGGGAAAAAGATATGTAGATAGATGCTAAGGAGTTAGGTAACACCATATCCATTGTACATACGCAAGCTTTCAATAAATCAATAAAGAGTTCTATTTTCGTGTACACAATTTTTGTTAAAGATTCTCAAAATGAACCTAACGCTTTAGCAAAAGAAAATATAAACAATCACAAGGAATTAGAGTTATCCAATTTTGTCATGGGATTTCAAGATGTTTTTATTGATGACATCCCTTGTGAACTACCTCCTAAACGAGGCAATGATGACCATGCTATTGAACTTCTTCTAGTAAGTTCACCACTTATAAACCTCCTTATAGAGTTTCTCAAGCTCAGCAAGAGGAGATTATGCGGCAAGTGCATGAGTTGGTTGAGAAGGGTATGGTTACACCTAGCTCATCTCCATGTTGTCCACCCATGTTATTAGTGCAAAGAAATATAGCACATATCGTATGTGTGTTGACTATAGAGCACTAAATAGGATCACTATTAAAAATAGGTTTCCCGTTCCATGGGTAGAAGACCTATTTGACTAGCTACAAGGGTCAACTTACTTTAGTAAGATTGAAAGTGGCTACCATCAAATAAGGATACTATATCAAGACATTGTAAAGAACGCATTTTGCACTACGTTTGGTCTTTACAAGTACATTGTCATGCCTTTTGGCTTGACCAATGCACCATCCACATTTAACTGCTTGATGGAGAAGTTATTCAAGCTTCACCAAGCCTTTACTAGAGTATTCTTTGATGATATAATCATCTACTCTAATTCACTAGATGAACACAAGCAACATCTCCAGGTAATATTTCAAGTCTTATGAGATAATAAAGTTTATATTGATCAAAAGAAAAGTGAGTTTTCCTACAAGATATTCAGTATTTAGGTCACATTATCTCTCAAGATGGCATCCAAATGGATCCATCAAAGCTAGAGGTAATAAAAGGATGGCCTAATCCAAGGAATCTACATGAACTAAGAAGCTTTAT
This sequence comes from Adiantum capillus-veneris, assembly GCF_014529385.1. Classification (NCBI taxonomy): domain Eukaryota; kingdom Viridiplantae; phylum Streptophyta; class Polypodiopsida; order Polypodiales; family Pteridaceae; genus Adiantum; species Adiantum capillus-veneris. The sequence continues at coordinate 118,598,076 of NC_140934.1, forward strand.
AGGTATGTGTGCATACTATAGATGCTTCAGAGAAAAATTCTCACAAATCACGGGATGATTACATGACCTACAGAAATTTGGCATTTCGGTCAAACCTTGGCCAAAACACGCTTTCCGCTCCAGTATCATAATTGCACCCCCACTGTACCATAGGTTGTCCTATAGTCACTGATCATCCCCATATTTTTTGTTTTTCATTACGATCGTTTTTCACTTGCTTTTTGTATTTTTGAAGTTTTTCTGCCAAAAATTAGCAAAATTAAAAGGAAAATAGCAAATCAAACCCAAAAAATCTCCAAAAATCATAATAAATCAAAAACATCACCACAAAACATTATATACACTCACATGCAATTTTTATGGCCAAATTTCTCTATTTTATCAATATTTTGCCCGTAAAATGGCTATTTCTACTTATATACACACACCTAGGGGCTTGATTTGGCATTTGGCCCCATATACCTGTAGTTTCATGTTGTATAAGGGCATATGTACTTGGGTTAGTCCAGAAAATTTTGCAATCAAACAACAACCCTTAAAAATATTCGAAAAATCATGTCCTTTTTTGCTCTTTCTGCCATTGGGTCCGCATTTGAGAATGCCTCCCCCCCTCCTAGCCGGAGTCCTCCCGGAGGACAAGGTATCGCCTTGAAGTATGTGCCGTGCATAGGTGGAAAAATTTGTGCTAATGCTTGGCCATGTAATGTGGCCCTATTTTATGCATACTCGGCCAATGCATGGAAAAATTAATGTTGTGCAAGAGAAGGGTATAAGCAAGATGCTTATTCGCATCGCCGTCGAGGTTTCCTGTTTTCTTTGCAAGTAACAGCTGTAACTCTAATGCTCTCTGTTTAATTGTCTTTCTTGCAAAAGGGAGTCGCTTTGCCGCTACTGTTGATATGGCCGTATTTGTCTCTTTGAAGAGAATTGGCTTGGCCGGAATGGACGTAGACCGTATCTCTTTTGCTTTCCATTGGTAGCTTGTCTTTACCAGTTTTTGTAGATTTCTTGCTACTTCTTTGGTTGGCACTGTTTTTTGCTGATTGGCATCCACATAAGTCGATTTTTCGGTTGCAAATGCAGCTGTCTACCTTCCGATGTCGCTTGTACTGAAGGGAGTTCCTTTTGCTTCGGTTTCGATATCCAAATGCGAGTCACTTTTGAGTTATTGCTGTGCATTTTCTTTGGGATCCATAGCTTTTTTATGCCCTTGGTGTTTGGTTGAAATGTCGTCTTCGGTTGAATTCCCCCGTTGTCTTGTTTTTTGTCTGTCATGTCATTTCTATCTTTCTGCATCCATACTTGTTTCTCTTGTTTTGGTAACCTAGATCTTCGCACTGTTGTCTATGACTTCATATGTATGTAGTGAGCATAGTTGGCTTTTACCTGTTTGTTAGCCTTGGGTATCATGTTGTTCTTTGGTGGCACCTTTGCTTTTGACTCTTTTTCCAGTGATTGCATTGCTAGCAGCTGATTATTCCGGGGTTGCTGAGCAAAGGCTATTACCTGTTGTTCGTGTGCATGCTGAATTTTGACTGCATTCGCATTCCAATCTATCTGCACATTGTACTCTTTTTGCCAAGGTTGTCCCAACAACATGGGGTGTTGTGTGCTCTCATCCTTGACCATATAAAACTTGTGTGGGTAAATATATTGATGTTCTTGTACATGCAATATAGTCCAGCCCAATGTTTTCAACGAATGTGATGTACTACTTTCTAGAACTTGTGGAGTAGGATGAAGTTTACTTGTGGACTTGAGCTGTTTGTATAAGTCGTAAGAGATTAAATTTTCTTGAGCTACAGAATCAAGCTACAGAATCAACTTGATTGCTACCCACTTTGACTGCAATTATTGGCTCCACTGTGTCTTCATCAACCCTCGTTAGTCGAATGGCATTGATTTGCAATGGTGCTTCACATTGTTGTTATTGTCGCAGAAGTCGTCTTGCAATGCGTTATTTTGCTTCTACTTGAGCCTCTTCTCGTACCCTCTATTTCTCCTTCATTCGTTGTTTTCCTTGATGGATTTGTTGAAGCATATCCTATGTTAATGGTAAATGATATTTCCTTAATCGACACCCACTAATCCAATTGGGCATTTCTTCACCTGCTAATGTAGCAAGCTTGACAACTCTGCTTTGTGATAGATCACTAATCACCAAGGGTCCCATCCCTCGCTTTTTAAGTTTCTTGGCATGTTGCTTCAAAGTATAAACAAGTACATAATCACCTATTTTGAACTCTTTCGTGCGCACATGCTTGTCAAAAAACTCTTTTTGTCTTCTCTTTTTAGCATACATCGAAGCTACAGCTCTCAAGCGATGTTCATCCAGCTTTTCAAGGTCATCTATTCTTGAAGAGAGCTCATGCCCGGTCCATTCTAAGCGTTTCGCTACTCGTAGAGTTAGAATTAAAAACTCTATGGGTAATATAGCATTTAGGCCAAACACCATGTTGTACGGTGTCGTTCCTATTGATGTTTTGTAAGCTACCCTGTATGCCCATAGTGTTGAGTGTAGCTGTTGATCCCAATCTGTTCTTGTCTCTGATACAGTTTTAGTGAGAACCCTGCATAGTGTTTTATTTGTGGCCTCAGCTTGTCCATTTCGTACAAAAACATTCTCATACAAAAATAGTGTAGTGGTCCGTGCATCTGCTTTTTGTGTTGCCTTGGCTTCTGTCCATTTTGTGAGATAGTTCGTAGCCACAATGATATATTGGGTATGGGTGTGATATGCAGGGAGTGAAATAGGTCCCACAAAATCAATGCCCCATTTTTCAAATGCCCTTGCTCCCATCATTGGCCGTAGCAGCATTTCATCTCTCTTTACCGGCACCTTGGTGCACTGACGAGCGTCACAACGCTTTACAAACTCTTCAGCATCCATAGGCAATGTAAGACACCATATTCTTGCAGTTAAGACAATTTTTGTTGTCTTATCGCCTGAAAAATTTCCTCCACTTATACCTCCATGTGTGTGTTCTAGAATCAGAAGGTATTCACTTTCACTTGCACATATTCTAAGTTGATTGTCCTTTCCTCGCTTATAGAGTTGGTTCCCTATTAACTGAAAGTCCCGAGCCTCTAGCTCTATAGCCCTTTTCCGTGCTCTTGTTATGTTTTCAGGAAACGTCCTGGTGGTTAAGAAATCAATGATATATTGACTCCATGCAAGTGCAATGTTTACCTGAAACAATGTCGCGTGATCCACTAGTCTTTTGGCACTACATATAGTACAATTGGTAACATAAGTATGTGTGTCTGCGTACATATTTGGCCAATAAACCCCTAACTGTTTCAATCTTTGGTGTGTTTTCACTGTTGAGCAATGAAATGCACAATCCTCGACATGCGCTTCTTCTGGGTAACACTCGAATTCCTACGGATTTATACATAATCGTAGAATTTGGTCCGATCCTAGATGATACAGTCGTCCTGCCATCAACTGGAAATTTCTTATTTGTCGAATTGTTTGTTGTTTGGATCTGTCTTTCGTGTTATGAAACCTGCCTCCAAAGGAGAGAATGCTAACAATTTCCTAAGACCATTTAGGTATCATTTCAATATTGAAAAGATAAGCATCCGGTATGTCATCATCTACTCCTTCAGGAGCTTCCCCATTGTGTATCCTTGAAAGATGATCCGCCCGTAGATGGGTTTTACCCTTTTTGACCACCACTGTGAAATCAAACTCTAGCAATATAATAAACCAGCGTACAATCCTCCCTGTATTGCATGGTTTATTCACCAGATACAAAAGAGCTTGATGATCTGTGATGAACACAAATTTGTTTGCGAGCAAATAATGCCGAAATTTCTTTACAGCATAAATCATCCCTAACCCCTCTCTTTCGGTGGTTGTGTAGTTCTTTTCCGCACTATTTAACTATCGGCTTGCATAAAAAACGGGAAAATCCATTGTTCCGTCTCTAGGTTGAGCCAGAATACTCCCGATTGCATATGTAGACGCATCAATGTGAACATGGAATATCTTTTCCCAATCCGGTGCTTTAAGTACAGGTGCTGATACAAGGTTTTCCTTCAGCTTTTGGAATGAAGTTTCACAATCCTTGGTCCAATCGAAATTGACTAGCAAACGATACAGAGGTTGTGCGATGACTGCATACATATATATGAATCTTCGATAATACCCACAGTGTCCCATGAAGGATTGCACTTGTTTCGCATTAGTAGGCCTGGGTAGGTCTACTATGACTTTGACTTTGTCTAGGTTAGTGGTTATGCCATTTCTTGAGACAATGTGTCCTAAGATGCGGCCTTGCTTAACCATAAAAATACACTTTTTCGGGTTAAGACAGATTCGATATGTCCTGCATTTTTCAAATACCTTTTGCAAATGGTCAATATGTTCCTCTCGTAGAAGCGAGTGTACACAAAGATCATCCATGTATATTTCTAAGAATATTCTCAGGTATTCTTTGAACGCGTGCGTCATTAACCTTTGAAAGGTAGCTGGGGCATTAGTTAAGCTGAAAGGCATAACTCGATACGCATAAATTCCCCATTCTGTGGCAAACGTTGTTTTGTGTTGATTCTCCATTGCAATTGCCAGTTGGTTGTATCCTGAAAACCAATCCAGAAAGGAATAAGCCCGTTTTCTGGCCACCCTCTCAAGTACATGTTCTGTGATTGGCAAGGGATAATTATCCCTTATGGTGGCTGCATTTACCTTTTTGAGGTTTACACGCACTCGTAGTTTTCTGTTCTTCTTGGGGACTACCACAATGGGTGACACCCAATCTGTATGCTCGATTTCATAGATGAATTTAGCTTCCATCAGCTTGTCAATCTCCGCTTTGATTCGTTTAGCAAATGTGTCATTATATGTATAAGGACGTTGTTTGCTAGGTTTTGCATCTGATTTTAAAGGTGTTAGAAGTTGGACACACCCCACGGAGACTAACTACTCGGAGGCTTATCATTTTTTGTAATTATTCATTTATTGAGGAAACCTGATTTTTCACCTTGTAAATATTGGGACTTACAGAAGTTTCCAGATTGTATCCCAGTTTTGCTAGATAGATGGAGTATTTGGTTGATTTTGGAACTTTAGGGTTTGAGAACTGTAAGGTATATATACCACTTTTTGACCTTAATGAAAAAACCTTTTGTCATTTTTAAAACAAGTTTTGAAGTCTGTGAGTGAGCGTACTGTGTACGAGAGAGAGTGTGAGCTTCATCTTGACGCGACGTGTGCACCGGTGGTCAGAATTGAGTGCGGAGAAGTGTAGCGTGTTGCCCCCGACGAGAGCTATGTGCCGATACCTACATTGTGCGCGTACGGTCCGATTTTGTGAGCTCCTTCTACGAGCTTCATCTGGTGATTGGGTGAGCATACATTGTCCGATTTTGCATTGCAGCATATCCACGTGTTCACATTGAGTAGAGCTACACATTAGGCACTTTAGATTTTGGAAACGAAGACCTGCATATTTCGGCCAGACATCCTACGTGATTTTGCATCGGGTGTTTTGGGTTGGGGTTTCGGTTCATAGACCTTAGGGAGAGCGACCTATTGGTGTTAGTAGGGTCTCCTTCAAGTTCTATGGTGTTTCGAGATTGTTTGATGGGTGTTCGGCTCTAAACAACGTTGTAGGAAGTTTCCTCTTATGCACTCTTGAAGGCTGTGACTTAGACAAGTGGTAGAGACCTCTGTAAGAATTAGTTAGGATTCGGTCGAGTGTAGGCTAACACCTTATACTTGCTTCCATGCACCTGCGGGTCGAACTTCATCCTTAGCTGACATTATATGTTAGGTGAGTTCTCGCTGTGCTGACGTCCATCGCGGCGTATCCGTCCAACATTGGCGCCGCTGCGGGGACGAAAACCTTAGGTAGGTGAGCGAGACTAATCCTTTAGGATTGGGATTTTTGGCTTGCCAAGAGTCTCGTTTTACACTTAGATAGGATCAGAGGGTGGAGGACTCTCTAGGTCTTAGAGGGAGTCTAGGAAGCGTGTGTCTGGCCTAGATCCTTTGACTTAGGTAGATTTAGGTAGACCAAGATAGTTTTAGGTAGTAGTCGAGTTCTTGAGTAGGAGTTGGAGTGATAGAAGCGGTGAGAGGAAATCTTGAGAGTCCGGGGAGGCCCAAAAGCAACCAAAACACCATTATCACCATTTCACATTATGAGTAGGAGTAGAGTAAGTAGGACATCATGATTCAGGATCTAGAGAATTTCATGTATGTATACTTGCTTGGTAAAGTCATCACAAGTTTGTAAAAGACGCAAAAAGACGCAAAAGTGTGTTTGAAAGCCTAAGAGAAGTCCAAAAGTTACTGTGAGTGTTTCTGATAGAGCTACAGAGCATCAGGAGCATTTCTGTCAGAAAAAAAATTAATTTCAAGCTAGGAGACATCCTACGCGTAGGATGTCTACAGGCTAATCTGGTGGGAATTTTGGGATTTTGAGTTGACCAATGTGTTCAGAAGGTAGGGTTTACCTTCATTTTAACTGGAAAGTGAAAATTTGACCATATCTTGACAGGATAAGGCCAGATAGACTGAAATTGCCAGACATCCTACCCAAATTGTGCCAAAACCTTATTTTGAGACCAAAACCATAAGATGGTTACATGAGCATGTCTTGCATGATATATTGAGTGACTAAGAGGGGTTTCACCTCATTTGGGTGAGAAAATTGGGTTCAAAGCGAACTTTAGCACTTTTGACTGAAAAAGGCAATAACAGCTAAAATTGGGGACTTTTGAAATCCAAACCAAAATCTAAGCATAACACTGGATTACTAACACCAAGGGGAAGCTGTGGGTCAAGTCTGGGGTCAAACAGGCCAAAAAGACATCCTACACGTAGTATGTCTTCTGTGTGATTTTGGACTCCAAACCAAATTTTGAGTATACCAAAGTGATCAGCAACTCAAGGGGAGCCTGTGCTTTGAGTTTGAAGCCATTCTGATGAAAAAGACATCCTACGCGTAGGATGTCTATAGCAAGAAATTGAAGCCAGACATTGACTGTGAGCATAGCAAGGTGTTGTATAGCCTAAGGCAAGCCTCCTAGTCAATTTTAGGTCCAAATTGGAGTTGATTAGACTGATCAATATCAGCAAGAGGCTGTCGGAACAGATTTTTGACTCATTGACCAGCTTATAGGTGTCCAAATCAAAAAGTAAAAACAGATGTAGACTCAGCACATCAAGGGGAAACCATAGTGCAAAAATCCAGGCAAAACAAAGCAGGAGACATCCTACGCGTAGAATGTCTATTGGGGCTTACTAAGAAGAGAAAATTTGACTAAGCTTAGACAGTGAGATTCCAATTGACCTAAGGGTTCTAGAACTTCAGAAGTGAACTTGGACCTTGTTTGTCCATTTGACAGAGCAAAGACTGAATTCAGACTTTTTCGCGTAAATTGACCAACATCCGAGGGAAGTACAGTTTCAGATTAGTAGACCTAATCTAGAACATCAGCATTGTATAAAATACAATAGTGGTTGAGATTAACTCTCCAGTTATACCAATCACCAGATAAATGCTTTGATCTGATTGTCGAAATTAAACGCTTGTGTACAGGTATATTCAGCACAAAGCAAGAAGTTGTGCGGAAACCGATCCTTTGCCAGGTGAGTGGTTGGAGTTGTGATAAATTGCATTGATAAGTTTGATGAATTTAAGATCGGGAAGATACATTGTTAGAGACTAGAAGGTGGCAGGTGACCAAGGTAGCTTAGTGTCCACCGAGGAGAGTGTGACTCAAGCAAGGCTAGATCCGCTAGCACCAATTATTGAGGAAGGTAGTGATACTGACACTTCGTCAGACAAATCTTTCTTCATGATGGGTAGTCAACAGCCATGAGGTTTCACCTATGATGGACCAATGCCAGGAGGAAGCACCTCCCAAAATCCTTTGAATGATTACAAGCTCACTGTGATCTTCTTAAAGGGAACAAACTCGAGGGGAGCCCTAGTCTATTCTGACTATCGAGGACGCAAGTGCATTTGTATTGAAGAGAGGCTAGCACAGAGATTGGAGATAATCCGAGTCTATGATGATGGAGATAGATTCCGAGACGAAAAGGGAAACCACTATCTGATAGTTGGTAACCCTAAAGATTACAACAGATATGGAGATGATGTGGCGAAAGGGAAAATGGTTTCAGAAGCTCAAGAACCGCCACCAACCATTGATCGGCCCGGAGCTATTTTTATGTAGAGAACGTGGGAATCTACAAGCATGAGAGTGAGGGTATAGTTGCTTACTTTCGCAGAAAAGAACCATACGTAAACGAATTAAGCAAAGACAAGGTTCTTTACTTATTCTCTTATGAAACTGCTATGGGGAAGGGTATAGTTTTTGTTGATAGATACGAGCGAGAATACCAACGTATTCTTCCAGAGGAGGTAGAAAGGGCAACAGGTCCAGAAGCATCAGCATATGCTCCTGAGGAAGTACCAAGAGACACCTACACCCCAAGCAAGTCGACGAATCATTTTTCAGAAGATTATGATGCTACCTCACATTCCACCCGAACAGGCATTCAGTAACCAAAACCAATCGGCAAACCAGCCCATCATTGCAGGCATGGCTTCGACAGAGTGCTACATTAGAACAAGACCAAAGCCGAGAAGGTTATCAAGACGCATGAGGGCTAAGGGATTTGCAAGAACCACCACTCTATTCAAGGTATCAAGGAGAGAGTAAGCCAAAGACTCAAGGGTCAACAGAGCCTGAAGGGCCACCCATAGAACGAGTTTGAAGAGATAAACCATATTTGGCGAGAACTGTTAGAAATTATGGCTTAGGAGCACCACTGGGAGAGGAACCAGCCTACTACCGAAGACCTGAGGAGGTATATCGATTAGGACGTGGAGATCCAATGATGAAGTTTGTAGACCATCGGAGAATCAGACCTTCTTAAGTGCAAAAATGGGTAAACAAGAAATACACAGGAAGCAAAGACCCAAGAGATCATGTAGCAGCCTTTGTGCGTGTAATTAGAGCCGAAGAGGTGTTAGACTTCCCTACCCAATTTGCAGGGTTTGGACTGACTCTAGAAGATGATGGTGCCACTTGGTTTGACTTTGTAGAGCGTAGAGACTTTGAGTCTATGGAGGAAGTGTTTGACGAATCTATCAAGGAATTCTCACAAAGGGGGATAGCTCATAATACCGTCTCACAAATCCATAAATTCAAACAGAAAGATGGGGAATCTGTACGAAAGGCATCCCTAAGACTAAAAAGATATGTTAAGTTCTGTCTGTGGAAGAACTGCCAACTCAGTCCAGACTCATGCTGATATTCATCCAAGGACTAAGCAATGCAGATCTTCAGAAAGACTTACATATAAAAATAAGCACGACGTTGAATGAGTTGACCAAGGAGGCTCTTTACCTTGTGGACAATTGTGCGGTCTACAAAGAGGGGGATTTCAAGGATCTTGACGACGATTCATCTTTACAACAAAGTGGAAGCAAGTCTTCTAAGACAGCACCGAAAGGAGAAGTAGCGATAAACCAAGAGCAGCTTGTAGATGAAGTGCTAAAAAAGATTAACTTGTACATCAAACCCTAGGTTAAACAGCCCAAGTGGTGTGCTATTGAGCAAAAATGGACAAACCATGGGACCAAGGAATGTTATTATAATAAGAGATATGTGAGAGAGAGACCTTACGCTCCCCAAGCCTCGGTAGCTTCTCCTCAAGTTCCACCAATGCCTAGGTATCAAGCAGGAAACCTACCAGGACCTGTAGGTGTAGAAAGACCACAACCGGTGTTGGGGCAACAACCACCCCTACCAGGAGTACGACTAGTCGGTATAAGATACACACCAACCGTACGAATCAGAAGATAAGTCTTTGGTTCCTATGCATGCATATTATGAAGATCCCAATGGATATGCAGCAAACTCTGTCTATTATCCACCGGAAGAACCCTCGACACCAAAACCATGGAGCATGATAGGAAGTACAGGACCACCAACAGTTGCACAAGCAGCAGGAGAAGGGAGATATAGTTTAGATGAACGAACATTGTTGTTCATAGCCAACGGAGGCATGGGCGGACAGAGACATGCATACCAACAAAGAGGAGCTCAAGGAGCACCCCAACAACCCAAGGGACCCTGCTACAAGTGTGGTGGAGACCATTGGCTAAGAGACTGTCCTCATGATGAAATCATTAGAGTCAACGCATATTGCACTGAGTGTGGAGTTACTCATTTGATTGCTGATTGCCCTAAAAACCCGAGCAAAGGAGTAAAAACCACCTTGAACATGCTGGAAACAGTACCTTCCAGTGGAGGGTCGGAAAATGAAACAATCATACCTATTCAGGCAATAACACGAGCCCAAGCTCAAAGAATGACGAACGAACCCATAGTTGAAGAGCCAAAAACCGATGCCCAAAGTTCAGAAAGGAAATATCAGAGAAGCACTTGGAAAGCTAGAAAGGCGCGTATGAAAGCCAGGAAAGAACGAGAGCAAACAGCTCTATCCGAGGAGTTGAAACATACAAAGGCTAATAGGATGAGTAACCACATGAATAGCACGAGAAAAAGAAAGAATGTTACCTTACCTCCTATTGAAGAATTTGAGGCAAGGTCACAAATGAACTTTGAGATACATTCACAAGGGGGAGACCAAGGATCAATTAGTTCGGAGCACAGCCAACCATATTCGCTGAGAACTTTACCCTCTTACCTAGAAGAGTATGAAGCCAAGTCGGAAGTGAGAGCAATCCCATCTCAAAGATTGTCTTCTAACAAAGTGATGGATTCACAAGGATTGATTGAGTTATTGTCCACCCCGGTGGCATGCACAATCACATTAGCAGAACTCCTAAGGTTACGGCCAAACATGTGGACCACAGTAGGTAAATGCCTAGAAAAATTTAGAGTGAAGGACCCCACCTTGAGGCTACAGAAGGGATCAGAGAGTTGGATAGACCTCAATTAAACACTAGGCCAGTACCATTAAACAAGGTTGGAGAGTATTGTGAGGGAGAAGATGGAAACACCACACTACTAGTAGAATTCCAAGGAGTAGTTTCCAAAGCTATCCTTGACAGTGGAGCGGGAGTTGCTATCGCCACCAAGCAAATCTGGAAAAAATAGGGAAAACCAGCTTTGAGAGCTACCATAATGAAATTGCAATTGGCAGATGGGTTCATGGAGAAGCCTCTAGGACTCTTTAAAAAAGTGATTGTCACTTTGTGCGGAATCGAGTATGAGCATACATTTGCAATAGTCGATTTCGACAACAAGAACAATTATGAGATCATCTTGGGAAGACCATTCATGAGACAATTGAAGATGGTGGTCCAAGATTGGGGTTATGACCACATATACCTCAGACATGGCGAGACAACAACTAAAATACACCTGAAAGACCATAGTTACAAAGATGTGAACCAAACACCTGTGGAAGAGTTTGATTCAGCTATAGTAGCAGGATCAGAACTCCCAGCATGGTTAGGGCAACAAAAGGAGCTATGGATGTGCGGAGCTTCACATTGTGGAAGCTTAAGAAGAGAGGAATGCATCTTAGAAAGAGCAATTGAGGACAAGGAGTATATTCCGGAACCTTTCCCTGAAGATGCCTTGGAACCTCTAGAATGGGAACACATACTAGCAACATTGGATGTCTGTACCATTACAGATAGTCCAACAACAAAATTTTGCGATAAGGATGGCTATGATGTGATGGTAAACATTATACCAGGAGAAGATGAGACGATAGAACCACTAGAACAAGAAGAGTTTTATAACTCCTCTGAACATCTGGAAGTAAATGATGATGCAGATAATGAGTGTTTAAACACCTCAAGTGAGTGTGAAAGGAAAACCGAGAATATCAAGTTTTATGATTTTGCTAATCAACACCCTAGACGCAAGGAACGCTATAGGAGGAAACGAGCAGGAAACAAAGTGAGAGAGAACCTGATACCCAAGATAAAAGGTAAAACTCACTATTTGATGCTTGTAAAAGCAGAGGATTGTGTAAAAGATCAAATATCAGGAAGGTTCTCAAAAGATCGAAGGGAAAGAATGCGAGAGGAAATAAAACAGGTACGAAAAGCTAAAACAGAAACAAAATCACAAAAACCCAAAAATCAAAAAAAGAAACAACAAAAGACCAAGAGTGGACCAAATTGGAGCGTAAACAGAAATACCAAGAACTGAAACGGTCTTTACGTGAGATATGGACTACTGAAGAAGATAGTGATGGTAAGGGGGAGTCCGAAAAGGGAAACATGAATGTACCATCACACTATCGGAAATTTACCATCCAGGACAGAAAAATTATCATGACACCACCCGTCATGGAAAGAACCAACCAAGAATTTTACGATGGGCCAGAAAATGCAAAAAGGATAGACCTTGCAGAACCAGGTGAAAAGCCTCAGCCGGTCTATATAGCAAACGATTTAGAGCTTGAAGAAGAAGAACTGCTAACACAACTTCTCAAGGAGTATAAAGATGTGTTTGCATGGTCCTATAAAGACCTCAAAGGAGTTGATCCATCGATATGCCAACATACAATTCCTTTGAAATCGGATGCAAAACCTAGCAAACAACGTCCTTATACATATAATGACACATTTGCTAAACGAATCAAAGAAGATATTGATAGACTGATGGAAGTTGAATTCATCTATGAAATCGAACATACAGATTGGGTATCACCCATTGTGGTAGTTCCCAAAAAGAATGGAAAATTGCGAGTGTGTGTAAACCTCAACGAGAGGAACATATTGACCATTTGCAAAAGGTCTTTGAAAAATGCAGGACATATCAAATCTGTCTTAACCCGGAAAAGTGTATATTCATGGTTAAGCAAGGCCGCATCTTAAGACACATTGTCTCAAGAAATGGCATAACCACTGACCTAGACAAATTCAAAGTCATAGTGGACCTACCCAGGCCTACTAATGCTAAACAAGTGCAATCCTTCATGGGACACTGCGCATATTATCGAAGATTCATATACATGTATGTGGTTATCGCACAACCTCTGTATCGTTTTCTAGTCAATTTTGATTGGACTGAACAGTGTGAAACTTCATTCTAAAAGCTGAAGGAAAACCTTATATCAACACCTGTACTAAAGGCATCATATTGGGAAAAGATATTCCATGTTCACATTGATGCTTCTGCATATGCAATTGGGAGTATTCTGGCTCAACCTGGAGACGGAACAATGGATTTTCCAGTATGTTATGCAAGCCGACAGTTAAACAGTACAAAAAAGAACTACTCAACCACCGAGCGGGAAGGGTTAGGAATGATTTATGTTGTAAAGAAATTTCGGCATTATTTGCTCGCAAACAAATTTGTGCTCTTTACAGATCATCAAGCTCTTTTGTATCTGGTAAATAAACCATGCAATACAGGGAGAATTGTATGCTAGTTTATTATACTGCTAGAGTTTGACTTCACAGTGGTGGTCAAAAAGGGTAAAACCCACCTACGAGCGGATCATCTTTCAAGGATACACAACGGGGAAGCTCCTGAAGGAGTAGATGATGACATACCATATGCTTATCTTTTCAATGTTGAAATCGTACCCAAATGGTCTCAGGAAATTGTTAGCATTCTTTCCTTTGGAAGTGAGTTTAATAATACGGAATACAGATCCAAACAATAAACAATTCGAAAAACAAAAAACTTCCAGTTGATATCAGGACGACAATATCATCTAGGATCGGACCAAATCCTACGATTATGTATAAATCCGGAAGAATTCGAGTGCTACCTTGAAGAAGCACATATCCAGGATTGTGCATTTCATTGTTCAACAGTGAAAACATACCAGAGACTGAAACAGTTAGGGTTTTATTGGCTAACTATGTATGCGGACACACATTCTTATGTTACCAATTGTACTATATGTAGTGCCAAACGACCAGTGGATCGCGCGACATTGTTTCAGGTAAACATTGGACCTGCATGGAGTCAATATATCATTGATTTCTTAACCACCAGGACGTTCCCTGAGAACATCACAAGAGCACGGAAAAAAGCTATAGAGCTGGAAGCTCGTGACTTTCAGTTGATTGGGAACCAACTCTATAAGCGAGGAAAGGACAATCAACTTAGAATCTGTGCAAGTGAAAGCGAATACCTGTTGATTCTAGAACATGCACATAGCGGAATAAGTGGAGGCTATTTTTCGGGCGATAAGATAGCAAAAATAGTCTTAACCGCAGGTATATGGTGGCCTACATTGCACATGGATGCTGAAGAGTTTGTAAATCGTTGTGACGCACGTCAGCGCACCAAGGTGCCGATAAAGAGAGATGAGATGCCACTACGGCCAATGATGGGAGCAAGAGCATTTGCAAAATGGGGCATTGATTTTGTGGGACCTATCTCACCCCCTACATATCGCACCCATACCCAATATATCATTGTGGCTACGGACTATCTCACAAAATGGTTCGAAGCCAAGGCAACGCAAAAAGCAGATGCACGCACCACTGCACAATTTTTGTATGAGAATGTTTTTGTACGATACGGTTTACCAATAGAAATTGTCAGTGATCGTGGGACACACTTTCTTAATGAAGTCATTGAATATCTGCTAGAGAAATTCATGGTCATACATAAGAAATCTGCTCCATACCATCCACAGGCAAATGGACAAGTTGAGGCCACAAATCAAACACTATACACGGTTCTTACTAAAATAGTTTCAGAGTCAAGAACAGATTGGGATCAACAGCTACACTCAACACTATGGGCATACAGGGTAGCTTACAAAACATCAATAGGAACAACACCGTAAAACATGGTGTTTGGCCTAAATGCTATACTACCCATAGAGTTTTTAATTCCAACTCTACGAGTAGCAAAAAGCTTAGAATGGATAGGGCATGAACTCTCTTCAAGAATAGATGATCTGGAAAAGCTAGATGAACTCTGCTTGAGGGGCGTAGCTTCAATCTATGCTAAAAAGAGAAGACAAAAAGAGTTTTTTGACAAGCATGTGCGCACTAAAGAGTTCAAAACAGGTGATTATGTACTTGTTTATACTTTGAAGCAACATGTCAAGAAAAGCGAGGGATGGGACCCTTTGTGATTAGTGATCTATCACAAAGTGGAGCTGTCAACCTTGCTACATTAGCAGGTGAAATAATGCCGAACTGGATTAGTGGATGTCGACTGAAGAAATATCATCTCCCACTCACATAGGAGATGCTCCAACAAATTCATCAAGGAAAACAACGAATGAAGGAAAAACAGAGAGTACGAGAGGAAGCTCAAGCAGAAGCAAAGGAACGCATTGCAAAAAGAAGACTTCTACGACAACAACAAAAAAGCGGGACACCATTGCGAATCAATGCCATTCGACTAACGAAGTTGGATGAAGACACAGTGGAGCCAATAATTGCAGTCAAAGTGGGTAGCAATCAAGTTGAATTGATAGCATTGCTTGATTCGGGAGCTCAAGCAAATTTGATCTCTTACGGATTATACCAATAGCTCAAATCCACATGTCAACTTCATCCTACTCCTCAAGTGCTGGAAAGTAGTACATCACACCCGTTGAAAACATTGGGATGGACTATATACCATGTACAAATACATCAATATATTTACCCACACAAATTCTATGTGGTGGAGGATGAAAGCACACAACACCCAATGATGTTGGGACAACCTTGGCAAAAAGAGTACAATGTGCAGATAGATTGGAATGCGAATGCAATCAAAATTTAACATGAACATGAATAACAGGTGATAGTTTTTGCTCAGCAATACCAGAATAATCAGCTGCAAGCCATGCAATCACCAGAAAAAGAGCCACCAAAGAACAACATGATACCCGAGACCAACAGACAGGTAAAAGCCAACCATGCTAATTACAGACATACGAAGTCACCGGCCACAGTGCAAAGTCCTAGGTTACCAAAACAAGGGAAACAAGTATGGATACGGAAGGATAGAAACAAAATGGCAGACAAAAAAAATTGCAAGGAAAGAATTCAACCGAAGCAGATAGTTCAACCAAAAACCAAGGGCATAAAACAGATATGGATCCCAAAGAAAATGCTCAGCAATAACCCAAATGATACTCACATTTGGATACCAAAACAAAAGCAAAAGGAACTCCCTTCGTTACAAGCAACAATGGAAGGCTGACAGCTGCATTTGAAAAAGGACAGCCGACTTATGTGGATGTCAATCAGCAACATAACCGTGGCAACAAAGGCAGTAGCAAAACATCTACAAAAACCGGCAAAAAGAAAAACCAATGGAAAGCAAAGGAAATACCAATGGAAAGCAAAGGAAATACGGTCCACAACCATTCCGGCCAAGTCAATCCTCTCCATAGAAGCAGCTACGGCTATATCAACAGAAGCGGCAAAGCGATTGCCTTTTGAAAAAAGACAATTAAACAGAGAGCACTAGAGTTACAGTTGTTACTTGCAAAGAAAATAGGAAACCTCGACGGCGAATGCCAATAAGCATCTTGCTTATTCCCTTCTCTTGCACAGCATTAATTTTTCCATGCATTGACCGAGTATGCATAAACTACGGCCACATTCATCGGCCAAGCATTAGCATAAATTTTTCAACCTATGCATGGCACTTACTCTGAGGTGATACCTTGTCGTCCGGGAGGACTCCGGCTAGGAGGGGGTGAGGCACTCTCAAATGCGGAACCAATAGCAAAAAGAGAAAAAAAAAGGGGGCATGATTTTCGACTATTTTAAGGGTTGTCGTTTGATTGTGAAATTTTCTGGACTAACCCAAGTACATATGCCCTTATACAGCATGTATCTATAGGTATATGGGGCCAAACGCCAAATCAAGCCCCTAGGTGTGTGTATATAAGTAGAAATAGCCATTTTTCGGGCAAAATATTGGTAAAATGGAGAAATCCGGCCATAAAAATTGCATGTGAGTGTATATAGTGTTTTGCGGTGATTTTTGTGATTTATTATGATTTTTGGGGATTTTCTAGGTTTGATTTGCTATTTTCCTTTTAATTTGCCAATTTTCGGCAGAAAAACTTCAAAAATACAAAAAGCAGATGAAAAACGGTCGTAATGAAAAATCAAAAATATGGGGATGATCAATGACTATAGGACAACCTATGGTACAGTGGGGGTGCAATTATGAGACTGGAGCAGAAAGCGTGTTTTGGTCAGGTTTTGACCGAAATGCCAAATTTCTGGTAAACAGAGCAAATGGAGTCCAAATCAAGAAATTTTTGAGCCTAAACCACATTTTGCAAGAAGATAGGAGCACATGTCAAATTTCATGAAAAGTGGTTCGGGGACCTCCATTATAAGAAATTTTCACCTAATTTTTAGCTCATTTTCACTATTGACTTTGTGGAGAGAGCTTCTGCCACCTAGAGCGGACGAACCTTCCAGCAGCTTCTACGACACGCACGACTACCCAACGAGCTCCAGACATGAGAGGTAGTCTCACCACCTTGAGCTTTTCGCGCATGTTTGTCGTTTTGTCGCGAAAACTAGCGTAGGGTTCACACACAAAGCGGGCGGTAGAGACCTACAAGTAGAGACGGCGACCTAACGGCTAACCCAAAAGCAACAAGACTTCATCGGTAGCTTACCCTAGCATAGGAGACCAGTCCTGGATGTCCAAAGGCAGTAGAAAACCATCAGAAAAAACCCTAATTCCTAGAATCCCGCAAGAGGCCACCAAATGGGAAATCGGTGAAAAGGCGACCAAATGCTACCAAAATTCATGGGTAGGAGCATCTCGACATGCTCGACAAGTCTATGTGACCCACATAACCAAAAAGTGACCCGAAGCGGCACTAAACTTCAGAAACGGCATCGGACACACAAAGTGTCAAATTGCTCTTGCGGCCAAACCGCATGTCCGTTTGCCACCAAACTTCACGAGCGGCTTTCCTAGACCATCAACAACCAAGTCCTATGGTGGTAGACCACCACAAGTCATCGAAGGTATGTAAACGCAACCACGGGTGCTTCTAGAGTGACAAATTGCCAAATGAAGCTCCAGTGAAGCCAAAGTTGACAAAAATCATACGGCAAGGTTCCCCAGAGGATCGGGAAGCTATGGAGACCAACATCAAGAAATTTCATCGCCAAAAAGCACTCCAAAAGTAAGAAAACGACTCGGAGGTTCTGAAGTCCACACAGGGAGTTATTCTCTATCCATTTGACTTTTTGGTTGAAATTAGGCTTAAAAGGGACTCAGGGGGACCAAGGGCAAGCACTAGGAGCACAATCCATGAAAAAATCATCAGGAGACATCTTGTGCGTAGGATTTCTCAAGCGCATTTTTGGGCACAGACTCCAACATTTTTCATCATACACATTTTCTGAATGACCTTTACATGCTATCCACCAAGTCTCATCACAATTGGACCAAAATTGACCTCATATGCATGAAAAAACGCCAAGTTAGGGCATAGAGGCAATAATGGGCCATAGACCTACCAAATCTTGTCCAAATCACATGAAGCTTGCACAGCACATTCACAAACATATCAACAACCAATCTGTGTGGTCAGAAGCAAAAATTGGTGAAGTAGACATCCTACGCGTAGGATGTCTATTTGACTTTTTGGGCAGATCCAGATCCAATCCCATCATCATCAAGAGCTCATATATCAATTTTGAAGCCATTCTAATCATTTTTTACCCCCAACACCTTCAAGATACACTTTTGGAGCCCAAAAACACCACACAGGCTCTTACAAGCATCAATCCTTGTCCAAATCCAAATCCAAGAGCATAGCCATGTTCCATAGGCCAAGGACTACCCCCAGAATAAATCTCATGTCATTTTGATGAAAAAGACATCCTACGCGTAAGATGTCTCCAGCATAATTTAGGCCTTCTGTGCAAAGAGTGACATCATGGGAGCCAATACCATGGTGCAATGAGCCCATATACCAATTTTCAACCCATTTGGACATCAATTGCTACCTGTTATGGAATTTCTACCCAATTTGTGACCTACAGCCTGAATCAGCCCAAAAATCTACTTTTTCATATCCAAATCCGAATCCAAGCATGTAGCCATGCTTCATAAGCCATGCACTACCAGCATGTCAAGTATCAACCAATTTTGATGAAAAAGACATCCTACGCGTAGGATGTCTAAATGGAAAATTTTGGCCAGATTTGCACTGTGAGCACATGCACAGCTTCACAAGTTCCTTTTAAGCTTTATTTTCAATTTTCAAGTCATTTGGATAGTTAAAACTCAGTTTCTCAGCTAATATGGAAAAAACACTAACTTCGGACTACTGAGTGCAACAGAATCTATGGCAGCCGTGAAGTCACCGGCAAAGAAGAAAAGAATGACCATCAAGGATTACCTAGAAGAAGTGGAGCCCTTCGTCATACCAGAAGAAACACTAAATCCCACCAGCACATGGATCCAAGAAGATCTGTTAGAGTCCAACGACCTAAAGATCTACCAAGGAGTATTTAAAGACACTGAAGGCAATGTGATCGAGCTACCAATGCTGCCGCGAGAACTCAATGAGTTTGTAAGAAGCAAGATGTCCGAGTACATGGAGAAGATTGATCTCCACAACTACTTTGAAGAAATACCGGCAGGGGTGGACATAAAGAGAGTCTGGGAGTTTGTGACAACCATCAAAGAAGATGGAGTGGCCAAAGTAACAGATCTACAAGGCAAGCCAGAAACAAAAATAATCATCACTGAGTAGGTTGTAGCAGATGCACTAGACCTCTCCAACAAGGGGGATAATGTAACTAAAAGAAGGGATGAGGTCAAGGTGTACAATGAGAAGAAAGGAAACTACACCTTTGAAGATATTGCCAACCCAAGAGTGGAAATCATGAGCCAGCTGTACAACCAATACTTCCACATGTGTACGAAGCGGCCACAAAAGTACAGAATGCCGCCAGGTGCAATTGCCACGACATTCACTTGGGCAATGATGAAGGGCACCCCAAAGATAATCAATTATGCAGCGTATATACATGACAACCTAGTAAAGATGGGTAACAAGAAGCCAACATATATTGTGCCAGGAGAACTAATCACTAAGGTTATTTATGGGGCACTACATGAAAAAGGAAGATGGCCTGAACCCCCGTCTCAGAACGACTTGCTAAGGCTAAAAGAAGACAAAGAGGACGAGCCACAAAGAGCACCAAGGGTTGCCACAAGACTGAAAAGAGGACTAGAGCCGGTCCTAGAAGAGCAGCCCGAGCAGAATAAGGGGAAGAAGAGTTTGTCCAAGTACCGGTGAAAGAAACAAAGTCACAAAAAGAGGCGAGATTAGAGAGGCTGATGGAGAGCTTTAGAGCAGAGAGAGCCCTTAAAGGTGATTTAAGTGAACTCTGGAAGCCTTCTCTAGAAGCTATGTCGGGATCATCCCGAAGAATGCAAAGGGACAGATTCGAGGATTATATCAAGAATTTTAAGATTCTTGATGCCGCATCAGAGAATATACCACATGTACCTTTCACAGAGGAGGAAGTGGAGAAAATACGGGAGAAACTGCTAGATGAGCAAGAGAGCCAAGAGAGAGAAAGAAAAACAAAGGCAGACAGAGATCTAAAGAAAAAGCCTACATCTCTACCGGCCAGCCCACAACCCTCACCACCGTCCTCACCACCTCCTAGCAGCCCTCCACAAGAAGATAAAGAGGATGAAGACAAACCAGAAGAATGGGAAGAGGCTAAGCAAGAGCAGAGCCAGGAGCCGAAGCCAGAGGAAGAGGCTAAGCCTCGAAGTGAGAAACAAGAGTCGGATGATTCGTATCACACATTTTTGGACCTGCTAGCTGCAGGGTACACAAAAGAAGAGGCTTCCACAGTCGCATTCGACTTGGCAAGCACAGGGCCTAAAGAACAAATGCAAGGCATCCGGTTAATAGAACTAAAAGAAATGGCCATAGATACAGTGGACCTGCACCCGCCCTCCAACGACTAGGATGTGGTGATGACGAAGCTAACCGGGTTGAGAGCACAGTCCATGGCTTCAGAAAGTGAGATGGCAGCTCTCTCAAGGCCACTGAAGTGAAGATTAAGATGGAAATAGACACTTTACAAGGACAAAGCCAAAGGCAGAAAGAGAGAGAAGCTGAGCTACAGGCCAGCCTAGCAAGGGCATTGCAAAGATGCCAGGCACTGGAGGAAGAAAATCAGGCAGCAGCACAAAGAATGCAAGGAGTTGAAGAGGAATGTCAGCAGCTCAGCAAATCACCAATAGATGTCGAGAGGGAAAGGGATAACCTAACCCTACAGCTGGCTAAGGAATCTAAAGAAGTTGAAGCCATGAGAAACGCCAAAGAAAAGGCGGAGATAGATCAAGAAGCCAGCCAGGATGGAGTCCTTGAGCTCAAGGACCACTCAAAGTGAAAGATCAGACCATCCAGAGGCTGTGAGCATCCCCTGCGAGAGTCAGAGCTACTATCTCGACTCATATCACTACGGAGAGTCAACTTTATGAAGAACAGATGCAAGAACTTCAGAAGGAGCTGACTCTAGAGAAAAATCAAAGATTGATGATGGCAGAAGGGTCTATTGTCATGCAAACAAGAATGGAAGAAGACCAAAAAGCCCTAGAAGAGGAAGTAGAAAGTATAAAAAGAAAGCTCGAGGAGGCGGAGAGGATAAACGCCGAATTAAATGACCTCCTCGTGAATATGGGCAAAGAAGCTGAATCAGGAAAACAAAAACTCCTAAAGCAGATTGAGGAGCTGAAAGGACAGCAAGCAGGAGAGCAAGAGGGCACAGGGCCAGCGGTGGCCAATGAAGGCATTGATTTAGAGAATGTGGTAGATCCAATGGACACACCTATGCAAGAGGAAATCCTAGAAGGATCCTCTCAAGAGCCACATGATCTAACACAGGAAGAGGAAGAAAATTTGCGTAAAGCAATAGAGGTGGAGATCAGAGAGACAACAAAGGAAGCCTTGGAGTGGGAGCAAAGGGTTTTCAAGTCCATGACCATCCAGAAAATTGACGCCAGCAACCTCAGGCGCGAATGGCTTCAACCCTCTCTCCTATATCCATTGTTGAAATATGAAGTAGCCACCATCAATAAGTGGATAAGAGAAGAGCTGACCATACCACTCTACAAAGCAGATACCTCCTAACCAGAAGGGGTCAAGCTAATTGTTGACTTTGAGCCAAAATGGAGGAAGGCCTGGCTCACAAAGTACCCACGATACCTAATCCACTTGGTAGAGGCACCAAAAAACATCAGGGATAACCTCAGCTTTTGTCCTCTACCTAGAATCAGGACGTGGAAAGCCCAGGAGATCTTGCAAAGGAGCCAACCCACTTGGGTGAATTACCCTAAGCTGTCGGGCTTGAAGGCAGGTGAGAGAATAAGTGTCCAATACATGGTGAAAACCCTTAAGGGCGCCATCAAATTGTTCTCACTAGCTCACTTGACCTTACGTACATCACGATGAAGAAAATCTGCAAAACCCTCTTAGCAGTATTTGAGACTTTCAAGCCAGGCCAGGTGACAGACAGTATCTTTTTCTTCCAAGATACTTACAGATGCGCTTATGATCTGTCTGGTCAGCCTTCCAAGGAGGTGATACATGTGCTGTGTCAAAGGATAATGTTTGTACCATCCTATCACCTCCAGGCCTTTGAAGAAGCGTTCTACACAGGTTTCTTCACAATAAACACATATATTTTTGGCCCAACAATGATGAACCTGCAGGCAAGATACGAATCACTAATCAAGATGCGTAAAACAATACGATGAGGAAGCAGATCAGCGGCCATGTCGGGGACGACATGAGCAAGGAGGGGGGGAGTGTTAGAAGCTGGACACACCCCACGGAGACTAACTACTCGGAGGCTTATCATTTTTTGTAATTATTCATTTATTTAGGAAACCTGATTTTTCACCTTGTAAATATTGGGACTTACAGAAGTTTCCAGATTGTATCCCAGTTTTGCCAGATAGATGGAGTAGTTGGTTGATTTTGGAACTTTAGGGTTTGAGAATTGTAAGGTATATATACCACTTTTTGACCTTAATGAAAAAACCTTTTGTCATTTTTAAAACAAGTTTTGAAGTCTGTGAGTGAGCGTACTGTGTACGAGAGAGAGTGTGATCTTCATCTTGATGCGACGTGTGCACCGATGGTCGAAATCGAGTGCGGAGAAGTGCAACGTGTTGCCCCCGACGAGAGCTACGCGCCGATACCTACATTGTGCGCGTACGGCCCTGTTTTGCGAGCTCCTTCTATGAGCTTCATCTGGTGATTGGGTGAGCATACGTTGTCCGATTTTGCATTGCAGCATATCCACGCGTTCACATTGAGTAGAGCTACACATTAGGCACTTTAGATTTCGGAAACGAAGACCTGCAGATTTCGGCCAGACATCCTACGTGATTTTGCACCGGGTGTTTTGGGTTGGGGTTTCGGCTCATAGACCTTAGGGAGAGCGACCTATTGGTGTTAGTAGGGTCTCCTTCAAGGTGTATGGTGTTTTGAGATTGTTTGATGGGTGTTCAGCTCTAGACAACATTGTAGGAAGTTTCCTCTTATGCACTCTTGAAGGATGTGACTTAGACAATTGGTAGAGACCTCTGTAGGAATTAGTTAGAAGTCGGTCGAGTGTAGACTGACACCTTATGCTTGCTTCCACGCGCCTGCGGGTCGAACTTTGTCCTTAGCTGACATTATATGTTAGGTGAGTTCTCGTTGTATTGACATCCGTCGCGGTGTATCAGTTTAATAAAAGGAATTGTATGTTGGCATATCGATGGATCCACTCCCTTGAGGTCTTTATAGGACCATGCAAACACATCTTTATACTTCTTGAGAAGTTGTGTTAGCCGTTCTTCTTCTTCAGGCTCTAAATCGGTTGCTATATAGATCGGCTGAGGCTTTTCACCTGGTTCTGTGAGGTCTATCCTTTTTGCATTTTCTGGCCCATCGTAAGATTCCTGGTTGGTTCTTTTCCTGACTAGTGGTGTCATTATGATTTTTCTGTCCTGGATGGTGAATTTTCGATAGTGTGATGGTACATTCATGTTTCCCTTTTCTGACTCCCCTTTACCATCACTATCTTCCTCAGTAGTCCATACCTCTCGTAAAGACCGTTTCAGTTCTTGGTATTTCTGTTTACGCTCTAGTTTGGTCCACTCTTGGCCTTTCGTTGTTTCTTTTTTTTATTTTTGAGATTTTTGTGATTTTGTTTCTGTTTTAGCTTTTTATACTTGTCTTTTTTCCTCTTGCGTTCTTTCCCTTCGAACTTTTGAGAATCTTCCTGATATTTGATCTTTTACACAATCCTCTGCTTTTACAAGCATCAAATAGTGAGTTTTACCTTTTATCCTGGACATCAGGTTCTCTCTCGCTTTGTTTCCTGCTCGTTTTCTCCTATAGCGTTCCTGGCGTCTAGGGTGCTGATTAGCAAAATCATAAAACTTAATATTCTCGGCTTGCCTCCCACGCTCACTTGAGTTGTCTGAACACTCATTATCTTCATCATTGTTTACTTCCAGATGCTCAGGGGAGTTATAAAACTCTTCTTGTTCTGGTGGTTCTACCATCTCATCTCCTCCTGGTATAATGCTTACCATGTAATAGGGTAGCACATCATAGCCATCCTTATTGCAAAATTTAGTTGTTGGACTATCTGTAATGGTACAGACATCCAATGTTGCTAGTATGTGTTCCCATTCTAGAGGTTCCAAGGCATCTTCAGGAAAAGGTTCCGGAACATACTCCTTGTTCTCAATCTCTCTTTCTAAGACGCATTCCTCTCTTTTTAAGCTCCCACAATGTGAAGCTCCGCACATCCATAGCTCTTTTTGTTGCCCTAACCATGCTGGGAGTTCCGATCCTGCCACTGTAGCTGAATCAAACTCTTTCACTAGTGTCTGGTTCACATCCTTGTAACTATGGTCTTTTAGGTGTATTTTGGTTGTTGTCTCGCCATGTCTGAGGTATATGTGGTCATAACCCCAATCATGGACCATCTATAATTGTCTCATGAATGGTCTTCCCAAAATGATCTCGTAATTGTTCTTTTTCTCGAAATCGACTATTGCAAATGTATGCTCATACTCGATTCCGCACGAAGTGACAATCACTTTTTCTAAGAGTCCTAGAGGCTTTTCCATGGACCCATCTGCCAATTGAAATTTCATTCTGGTAGCTCTTAGACCTGTTTTTCCCCATTTTTTCCAGATTTCCTTGGTGGCTATAGCAACTCCTGCTCCACTGTCAAGAATAGCTTTGAAAACTACTCCTTGAATTCTACTGGTAGTGTGGTTTTTCCATCTTCTCCCTCGCAATACTCTCCAACCTTGTTTAAAGGTATTGGCCTAGTGTTTAGTTGAGGCATGTCCAATTCCTTGATTCCTTCCTGAAGCTTCGAGGTGGGGTCTTTCACTCCAAATTTTTCTAGGCATTTTCCTACTGTGGTCTACATGTTTGGTCGTAGCCTTAGGAGTTCGGATAATGTGATTGTGCATGCCACCGTGGTGGACAATAGCTCAATCAACCCTTGTGAATCCATCACTTTGTTAGAAGAAAGTCTTTGAGATGGGATTGCTCTCACCTTAGACTTGGCTTCATACTCTCCTAGGTAAGAGGGTAGAGTTTTCAACGAGTCTAGTTGACTGTGCCCCGAACTAATTGATCCCTGGTCTCCCCCTTGTGAATGTATATCAAAGTTCATTTGTGACCTTGCCTCAAATTCTTCAATAGGAGGTAAGGTCTCATTCTTCTCTTTTTTTGTGTTGTTCATGTGGGAACTTGCCCTGTTAGCTTCGTTGGCCTCACGGATTTGCTTCCACAGATCATCTAGACCGTTACAGTCCTTACCCATTACTGCCAATGTTTTAGGCTGGAACCCGTCACTTGCCTCATCTTTTGTATTTGGCACTATGATAGGTTCTCCCCTGGACTCATAGACATTCATGAGTCTTTCCTTCGTTTCTACTTGTTCCTCTAAATCTTGTTGGATAGAGGTTGGAGCTGGTACTTCATGCCAATTTGCAGGTTTACCAAGCGGGTTTTCCATCAAAGATTGAGCTGTTTCAATCATCTTTCTACACATTTCCAACCTTTGTTTTTCTATTTCAGCATATGGATAAGTCATCCATCTTTGCTCTTGGGTTTGGTTCCTTTTGAGTCTGGCTTTGTAAGCTGTTAGAAGTGCATCCAACTGCTCATTTACCTTGTCTACCAGTACTGATCTTCTGATCCTGCACTTTTGGGTTCTGCTATTTCCTTGGGTGCCATGGTTGCGTAGTGTGTGAGCTTAGGCTAGATAGATCCTCTAACCACTCTAATCTATCCTTTGTATGTTTTAACTCCTCGGATAGAGCCATTTGCTCTCATTCTTTCCTGGCTTTCATACACGCCTTTCTAGATTTCCAAGTGCTTCTCTGATTTTTTGTTTCTGAACTTGAGGCATCGGTTTTTGGCTCTTCAAATATGAGTTCGTTTGTCATTCTTTGAGCTTGGGCTCGTGTCACCGCCTTAATAGGTATGATCGTTTCATTTTTTGACCCTCCACTGGAAGGAACTATTTCCAGCATGTTCAAGGTAGTTTTTGCTCCTTTGCTCATGTTCTTAGGGCAATGAGGAATCAAATGAGTAACTCCACACTCGGTGCAATATGCGTTGACTCTAATGATTTCATCATGAGGACAGCATCTTAGCCAATGGTCTCCACAACACTTGTAGCAGGGTCCTTTAGGCTGTTGAGGTGCTCCTTGAGCTCCTCTTTGTTGGTATGCATGTCTCTGTCCGCCCATGCCTCCGTTGGCTATGAACAACAGTGTTCGTTCATCTAAGCTATATCTTCCTTCTCCAGCTGCCTGTGCAGCTGTTGGTGGTCTTGTATTTCCTATCATGCTCCATGGTTCTTGTGTCGAGGGTTCTTTTGGTGGATAATAGACAGGGTTTTTCGCATATCCATTGGGATCTTCATAATATGCATGCATAGGAACCAAAGCCTTCTCTTCTGATTCGGTTACGGTTGGATTGTATCTTATACCAACTGGTCGTAATCCTGGTAGGGGTGGTTGTTGCCCCAACACTGGTTGTGGTCTTTCTACACCTACAGGTCCTAGTAGGTTGCCTGCTTGATACCTAGGCATCGGTGGAACTTGAGGAGAAGTTGCATGAGCTTAGGGAGCATAAGGTCTCTCTCTCACATATCCCTTGTTATGATAACATTCCTCCGTCCCATGGTTTGTCCATTTTTGTTCAATAGCACACCACTTGGGCTGTTCAGCCTAGGGTTTGGCGTACAAGTTAATCTTCTTTAGCACTTTCTCTACAAGCTGCTCCTGGTTTACAGCTACTTCTCCTTTTGTAGTTGTCTGAGAAGACTTTCTTCCACTTTGTTGTGAAGATGAATCGTCGTCAAGATCCTTGAACGCACCCTCTTTGTAGACCGCACAATTGTCCAACAAGGTGAAGAGCCTCCTTGGTCAACTCATTCAACGTCGTGCTCCTCTTCATATGTAAGTCCTTCTGGAGATTTGCATTCCTTAGTCCTTGGATAAATATAAGCATAAGTCTAGACTAAGTTGGCAGTTCTTCCACCGGACAGAACTTAACATACCTTTTTAGTCGTAGGACTGCCTTTCGCACAGATTCTCCGTCTTTCTGTTTGAATTTATGGATTTTGTGAGACGGTATTATGAGCTATCCCCCTTTGTGAGAATTCCTCGATAAACTCATCAAACACCTCCTCCATAGACTCAAAGTCTCTACGCTCCATAGAGTCAAACCAAGTAGCAGCATCATCCTCTAAAGTTAGTCCAAACCCTGCAAATTGGGTAGGGAAGTCTAACACCTCTTCAGCTCTAATTACACGCACAAAGGCTACTACATGATCTCTTGGATCCATGTTTCCTGTGTATTTCTTGTTTACCCATTTTTGCACTTGAGAAGGTCTAATTCTATGATGGTCTACAAACCTCATCATTGGATCTCCACGTCCTAATCGATATACCTCCTCTGGTCTTCTGTAGTAGGCTGGTTCCTCTCCCAGTGGTGCTCCTAAGCCATAATTTCTAAGCCAGAGATGGTTCATCTCTTCGAACTCATTCTATGGGTGGTCTTCCAGGCTCTGTTGACCCTTGAGTCTTTGGCTTACTCTCTCCTTGATACCTTGAATAGAGTGGGGGTTCTTATAAATACCTTAGCCCTCGTGCGGCTTGATAACCATCTCGGTTTTAGTCTTGTTCCATTGTTGCACTCTATCGAAGCCATGCCTGCAATGAGGGCTGAGTTGCTGGTTGGCTCTGATTGTTGAATGTCTGCGGTCGGTTAGAATGTGAGGTAGCGTCATACTCCTCCATAGACTCGAATTATCTCTAGTCTCTGAGCCGGTCTTTCTTCAATACAAATACACTTGCGTCCTCGATAGTCAGAATAGACTAGGGTTCCCTTCAAGTTTGTTCCTTCTAAGAAGATCACAGTGAACTTGGAATCATTCAAAGGATTTAGGGAGGTGCTTCCTCCTGGCATTGGTCCATCATAGGTAAAACCTCCTGGCTGTTGACTACCCATCATGAGGAAGGATTTGTCTGATGAAGTGTCAGTATCACTACCTTCCTCAATAATCGGTGCTAGTGCATCTAGCCTTGCGTGAGTTACACTCTCTTCGGTGGACACTAAGCTACCTTGGTCACCTGCCACCTTCT
The DNA here is from genome assembly GCF_014529385.1 of Adiantum capillus-veneris. Taxonomy (NCBI): domain Eukaryota; kingdom Viridiplantae; phylum Streptophyta; class Polypodiopsida; order Polypodiales; family Pteridaceae; genus Adiantum; species Adiantum capillus-veneris. The sequence continues at coordinate 118,626,693 of NC_140934.1, forward strand.
GGTCTCTAAAAATGTGTCTTCCTTATCTTAAATTCATCAAACTTATCAATGCAATTTATCACAAATCCAACCACTCACCTGGCAATGGATCAGTCTCCACACAACTTCTTGCTTTGTTGTTGAATATAGCTGTACACAAGCGTTTAATTTAGGCAATCAAAACAAAGCATTTAACTGCTAGAGGTTATCTTAGTAATGATTGGTGTAACTGGAGAGTTAATCTCAACCACTACAGTATTTTATACACTGCTGATGTTCTGGATTAGGTCTGCTAATCTGGAACTGTACTTCCCTCGGATGTTGGTCAATTTATGTGAAAAAGTCTGAATTCAGTCTTTGCTCCATCAAATGGACAAACAAGGTCCAAATTCACTTCTGAAAGAAGTTCTGGAACCCTTAAGCAAAATGGAACCTCGCTGTCTAAGCCCAATCAAATTTTCTCTTCAGTAGGCCCCAGTAGACATCCTACGCGTAGGATGTCTCCTGCTCTGTTTTGCCTCGATTTTTGCACTATGGATTCCCCTTGATGTGCTAAGTCCACAACTGTTTTTACTTTTTGATTTGGGCACCTATAAGTTGTTCAATGGATCAAAAATCCATTCTGACAGCCTGCTACTGGTCTTGATCAGTCTAATCAACTCCAATTTGGACCAAAATTGACTAGGAGGCTTGCCTCATGCTATACAACACCTTGCTATGCCCACAGTCAGTATCTAGCTTCAATTTCTTGCTTTAGACATCCTATGCATAGGATGTCTTTTTGCCCAGAATGGCTTCAAATTCAAAGCACAGCCTCCCCTTGAGGTGCTGATCACTTTGGTATGCTCAAAATTAGGTTTGGAGTGCAAAATCACACAGATGACATCCTACGTGTAGGATGTCTTTTTGGCATGTTTGACCCCATACTTGACCCATAGCTTCCCCTTGATGTCAGCAACCCAGTAGTATGCTTAGATTTTGGTTTGGATTTCAAAAGTCCCCAATTTTAGCTGTTCTAGCCTTTTTGATTCAAAAGTGCTAAAGTCTACTTAGAACCCAATTTTCTCACCCAAATGAGATGCAACCTCTCTCAGTCACTCAATATATCATGCCGATCATGCTCATGCAGTCATCCTATGGTTTTGGTCTTAACATAATGCTTTGGCACAATTTGCATAGGATGTCTGGCAATTTCAGTCTATCTGGCCTTACCTTGTCAAGATATGGTCAAATTTCCACTTTCCAGGTGAAAACAGGTTAAACCCCACCTTCTGAACACACTGGTCTACTCAAAATTCCAAAATTCCCACCACATTAGCCTGTAGACATCCTACGCGTAGGATGTCTCCTGGCTTAAAACTAATTTTTTTCCTGACAGCAATGCTCCTGATGCTCTGTAGCTCTATTAGAAACACTCACAGTAACTTTTGGACTTCACTTCAGCTTTCAAACACACTTTTGTGTCTTTTTGCGTCTTTTACAACCTTGTGATGAATCTACCAAGCAAGTCTACATGCATGAAGTGCTCTAGATCCTGAATCATGATGTCTTACTTACTCTATTCCTACTCATTATGTGAAATGGTGATAATGGTGCTTTGGTTGCTTTCTGGCCTCTCCGGACTCTCAAGCTCTCCTCTCACCGCTTCTACCACTCCAACTCCTACTCTAGAACTCAACTAATATCTGGAACGATCTCAGTCTACCTAAATCTACCTAAGTCGAAGGATCTAGGCCAGACACACAATCCCTAGACTTCCTCTAAGACCTAGAGAGTCCTCCACCCTCTGATCCTATCTAAATGTAAAATGAGACTTTTGGCAAGCCAAAGAATCCCTATCCTCAAGGACTAGTCTCGGTCACCTACCTAAGGTTTTCATCCCCGGCAGCGGCGCCAATGTTGGACGGATACGCCGCGACAGACGTCAGCATAGAGAGAACTCACCTAACAAGACTTTTCAGCTAAGGACGAAGCTCGACCCGCAGGCGCGTGGAAGCAATCATAGGGTGTCAACCTACACTCGACCGACTCCTAAATAATTCCTACAGAGGTCTCTACCCAATGTCTAAGTCACAGCCTTCCCGAGTACATAAGAGGAAACTTCCTACAACGCTTTCTAGAGCCGAACACCTATCAAACAATCTCGAAACACCACAGAACTTGAAGGAGACCCTACTAACACCAATAGGTCACTCTCCCTAAGGCCTATGAACCAAAACCCCAACCCAAAACACCCGGTGCAAAATCACGTACGATGTCTGGCCGAAATTTGCAGGTCTTCGTTTCCGAAATCTAAAGTGCCTAATGTGTAGCTCTACTCAATGTGAACGCGTGGATATGCTGCAATGCAAAATCGGACAATGTATGCTCACCAAATCACCAGATGAAGCACATAGATGGAGCTCGTAAAACCGGACCGTACGCGTGCAATGTAGGTATCGACGCGTAGCTCTCGTCGGGGGCAACATGCTGCAGTTCTCCGCACTCGATTCCGACCACTGGTGCACACGTAGCATCAAGATGAAGCTCACACTCTCCCTCATACACAGTACGCTCACTCACAGACTTCAAAACTTTTTTTAAAAAATGACAAAAGGTTCTTTCATTAAGGTCAAAAAGTGGTATAAATACCTTACAATTCTCAAACCCTAAAGTTCCATATTAACCATCTACTCAATCTAAATGTCAAAACTGGGATACAATCTGGAAACTTCTGTAAGCCCTAATATTTACAAGGTGAAATGTCGAGTTTTATCAATAAATGAATAATTATTAAAAAATGATAATCTGCCAAGCCGTCATTTTTCGTAGGGTTTGTCCAGCTTCTAACATTCTCTATGGCAATAGACTATGCGTTACTAACTCACTCCGTGAGAAAGTAATGTATGAATCCCATGCTCCTCCTTATGTGGGACACGGAGGCATTTAGTCTACCCAAAAAGGGATAGAAACATATTTCTATTGGCCTGCCATAAAAGCAAACATACAAGAGTATGTTTCTAAATGTGTGGTATGCCAAAAGACGAACTTTGATAGAGGGAAGCAACCTAGATTGCTTCAACCTTTGCCAATACCTAATTCACCATGGGAGAGCATATCCATGGATTTTATCTTTGGGATTGCCCAAGTCTATTCATGGGAATAAAGGAATATGGATGATAGTAGACAGGTTTAGCAAACAAGCACATTTCATACCTGTCAAAAAGACTATCAAAGCCCATCAAATGGCAACCCTCTTTATATCACAAATCTTCAAGTGCCATGGCTTGCCAATGTCCATAGTGTTGGATAGAGATCTTACAATGACCAGTAATTTTTGGAAGGGTCTCTTTGAGAATTTAGGGACAAGGCTAAACTTATCTTCGGCCTATCACCCGCAAAACGGATGGCCAAAGTGAAATAGCCAACCTAACAATTCTTGATCTACTAAAAGCCTATGTAACGGAAGTAGATCAAAGGTCCCAATGGGAGAAGTACTTACCCTTAGTGGAGTATGCCTAAAATAACACTATACATACCTCCATTGGAAAAGCATCTTTTGAGGTAATTGAGGGAAGATCTAAAAGTCCCCTGCTACTTAAGGTACACGGGAAGATCTTCATTGTAGATGAGTATAGCCGAGACCTAAAAGAATCTTTCCAAAATATTAAGGATGCTATCTCTATCTCACAGCAAAGGCAAAAGGCTGCTGCTGATAAGCACAGAAGAGCTCAAGCCTTTAAACAAAATGATTGGGTCTTACTTAAATTTCCCAAGACTCGATTAAGGCACACAACGAGCAAGAATCCTACGGGACACCAAAAGTACTATGCTAAATTAGCAAAAAGGTACTATGGTCCCTTCCAGATTCTGAGACCAATCAATGAGATGGCCTATCAACTCAAGTTGCCCAGTCATTGGCTCATACACAATGCTTTCCATGTGAGCCTACTAAAGCCTTACAAAGGAGAGCCACCTCAAGAACCAACTATTGAAGACCCACCGGAGATCGAGGACCAAGAAGAGGTGGTGCAGCCCGAGTCCACAGCCCGAGTCCATTCTTTAACATGAAGACAAGGTATTGAGAGGCGGTAATATTATCCGACGATATCTTATTAAGTTTAAGAACTATCCTTTTGAAGATGGTAGATGGATGCAAGGTATACAATTAAAGGATAACCTAAACCTTGTCAATGCTTACAATGCTTCCCTAGAGTAAGCAAATGTAAAAATGTTTAAAATGAGCAAAGTTTTTGTCTTATAAGACTCTCTTTTTCTTTATTGTGCACAAATGTTAAGAAGTATGCATGCTTAGGATCATGTTTGCGGACACAACGTCTCTCGAACACCAAGTAGAGCTTGTCACTCTACTATGGAAGATTGATACGGACTAATGCATAGACATGCTTGCAGCGGCTTAGGCTCTCAAGGGCCAAATGGATTAGTCATCCATTCTGGAACGATGTCGTAGGGTAAAATAGGGATCCTCTACCCACTAGAAAAAAGACTAATGACTAGACTTCCTCTTCTCTACCCCATAGTCGAGGATGACTATGATTTCAAGAGAGAGATAATGTCATAATAACTAAAATATAATTCTCCTAAATGATTTTCTAGTGTTAAACTGATCATTTAATATGGGGAAGTACCAGGAGAGAAAAAGCTAGAATATTGGTTAGGTTGGTAGACCGATCACAGTAGGGATCCAAAGGGGGGGGCGCCTGCAAAAGAGCAATGTGCATCAATGGGCTTCAACTACCCTAAGTTTCAGCCCATTAAGACTTCCAAAATGCTAAGGTTCCAAAATTAAATGAAATCTTCAATGGTCAAATCTTAGGGAAAATTGGATGCTTGTGGGAAGACTCAAAAGTCTTCGCACATCACTATCCAAGAGGAGGCGAGCCATTTTTGTAGGGGATGAGAGAGAAACACACACACACACTCTTCCAAGCTCCCTTTACACAAAGCGCATAGTGGACACATGTCAGCTTCCTAGCTCAGTTTCCCTCAAGGTGCATTCAAATCCTATTGGATGGCCGTAGAGGTGGACCAATGAGAATTAGGCTAGAGTAAATTTAGTTTACTTCATTTAAAAACACTTGATAAAAGAACCAATAGAAATTAAGCTCTCTAGAAGACTAAGTAGGGATCCAAAGGGGGGATCGTCTGCAAAAGAGCAATGTGCATCAATGGGCTTCAATGACCCTAAGGTTCAACCCATTAAGACTTCCAAAATGCTGGTTCCAAAATTAAATGAAATCTTCAATGGTCAAACCTTAGGGAAAATTGGATGCTTGTGGGAAGACTCAAAAGTCTTCCCACATCCCTATCCAAGAGGAGGCGAGCCATTCTTGTAGGGGATGAGAGAGAAACACACACACACTCTTCCAAGCTCCCTTTACACAAAGGGCATAGTGGACACATGTCAGCTTCCTAGCCCAGTTTCCCCCAAGGTGCATTCAAATCCTATTGGATGGCCGTAGAGGTGGACCAATGAGAATTAGGCTCGAGTAAATTTAGTTTAATTCATTTAAAAACACTTGATAAAAGAAACAATAGAAATTAGGCTCTCTAGAAGACTATTGAACAGTCTCCCAAGGGGTCCAATGAGCATTCAGCAGCGCAATGGCTTGCCTGATTCCTATTGGCCAGAAGACTAAGAGGTCCAATGAGAGTTTAATTGCATTATTTAAATACCTAAAGCTCTCACAAAAGGGAAAAGGGGGACACATGTCACAAGGCTATCACTTATGCTTCTTAATTGTCATTGGCTAAGCTTTGCAGGGGCCAATGGGATGCCAACATGAGCAAATAGCACCAACAGGTTATTGAAGGAACACAAAGTACTGTATTGTAAAATGTCTCCCTTGATGGGGGAAACCTATAATACAAATCCTTTTGGAGGGGGGACCGGCCCCATGTAAATCCGGTCCTCAACTGTTGTCAATAGCTTGATTTATCTCTCTTTTTGAAGTAGTGTTCATGCCTATCTCACTAGGTGTTATGTTTTTGTTGCTCTCTCCATCCAAGCACTCTTGCTATGTTCATTAGGAATCTATTCTTAATGAAATTCTCACTATGTCTATGTTATTTTCCGCTACACACAAGTTACTAGACCATTAATTGGTACAAATGCGGTGTGTGTGTGGAGAGTGAAAAAGGGAGAGAGAGAGAGAGTACACAAAACGTGGGTGGATCTCCCAAATCTCACTGTATAAGCACAATGTGAGAATGAGTGAGAGCTCCTTATTCTTTGTATGTATAAAGAATAAGGAGATAAATGTGGGCGACCGGACATTGGTCGAAAAACACAGGAAAGCACGATGAGGCACACCACCTTTACCTAACATTCTCACACTAAAGGTTGTGTGTCAATAAGTGGCGAGAAGACTAGACTACAGCTAGTATATAGAAGAGGTGAGAGAAGATGTCTCTCAACCTATGCCCACTGGCTCACTCTGCAATCACTCTAGTGTAGATGCAACATGCATACCACTAGGGCTAGAGCTACAATGACAATCCTGATACAGGTATCGAGTGACAACCTGCATGGCTCCACAATGCACAATGCCATTGTCAGTCATCGCACGACTGACAACTCCCACCACTGCAAATACACCAACCGCATAAGCAAGATCAGGTCTCGAGACCAAAAGGTCAGACATGAGAGACCCGAAAGTTGACAAAACATGCACTATATGTGCCAATCTATCCTATCAGCAACCTCAGTGCCATATGCATCCTCATCAGGAACCACCTCACTATGCATCACCATGTCAACATTGTCTGGCAAAGACATATCTGTCGAGAATGACTGCAAAGACAAAACATCAGCACCACTGCAATCACACACAATTGTGTGAAGGACATTGTCACCCTCAAACGTATCAGACGCATCATAGAACAATGCATCGGTCTCTGGCTCAATTTATGTCACCTCAACTGATGACTGACAAATTTGTGCATCCCCAGAGATACCAATGTTTGCATGAACATCACCACAAGGCAAATGCACAACCTGCTCTCCATGTAGCACATCCGCAAAAGAGACACGCTTCATCTCTCACTCCAAACATGCCAGCAACAAAACCGAGACTACATTGTCTCGAACCTCAGACACATGCATAGGATATACCAGGCCATTGTAGGCTCCTCTTGCAATCACTAATGAACCGCAATGCATCTGGAAAGACTACTCTCTAAGCAGTACATGACAAGCAAAAGCTGCCAACTGGCTCACTTAGATCAAGCTCTATCTCAGCTGAGGAATAGCGTGTATGACACACCACTGGGCAAAGAAAAACAAACGTCTCGTGCACCCTCTATGTCAAATGCCGAACCATCAGAAAGTTGTACACAACCAAGTCCCCCACTAGAAAAAGTGCTAAACCACTCATGACATGGTGTGACGTGGAAAACAGCATCGCTTTTTAGTAACCACTTTGGAGAAAGTGTGCTACCCATAGACAAAAGTGTAAGAGGTACATTCCAAGCAAGCATGACATCACCGTCATTGGCATACACTGCCTCTGTAACCTGTGTCAAAGTTGTACCTTCATCACGCATACAGCTTTGTTGTTGTCTCATACGTCTGAAACAACGGCGCCTAATGTGCCATGTGGGACCACAATGCCAACAACGCAAGTATCAGCAAGAACAAGACCGTCGTCTCTCACTGTCACACATATCTGCAACCATAAGTGAATGGCTAAGGACCAAAGTATGGCGAGAACTCTGGGAAAAATCTGACAGAATCTCCCCTGTAAACTGAGCAAAACCTCAAGTACAATCTCAACCATAAACCATGCCAAACTGGCAATAAAGTGGGAGGTAACTCGACCACTACACAATGCTCAAAAGCATGATCAATCGCATCAAAACCAATGCTCACATATGCATAAAACAACTCCACAATCTGCAAACTCTGCAAGCATAAACTGGGACAAGCTGCTCAACCGAGCGTAAAGCGCATAACCATATATGCAAGTAGAGACCAAACTAGCTCAAAACGCGTCCCACAAGACAAACTGCTTGTAGAAATTTGCAAAAAAAACTATAAAACCTGTGACTAGACTATATTGTAGCCACATAAATTATATACACAAATCCTCACTCCTACGAGAGTGGTTAGAAGAACACCAAACCGTGTCCAAATTGACAAAACCTGTCAAAAGTGAGAGTAAACACTCGAGCACTGTCAAAGTGGGAATATATCGACCACTGTACAAGATGGCATGACACTGCAAACTTTTATGGCAAGAAGATGGGGAAAAATGAATAGAATTTCCATTGCAAAATGAGTCAAAACTCAACGCAAACTGCAAGCCAAAAAATTGCAGATAACTACCAGAGTGGGATTCAACTCGACCATTAAACCATCAAAGAGCAAACTGCGAATACGCATAAACTACGGCGAGAATCTTGGGAAAAATCTGGCAGAGTTTCCCCTAGAAACTGAGTGAAAACTCAAAAAATCTCACCAAATGCGCATGACAACAGACACTTAGTGTCTCAGTAGCAAAATCCATAAATGGTCTACATGCAATGCCAAAAGTCTGGCAAACTGGCTCACTCCTGATTGAGTAGCTCTATGGACATGTAATTGTTCAAAACCACTCCAAACCTGTAAACATGCTACCTGTGAGCTATGTCTAGTTCAAAATGTACCCGCATAATGCATACATAGCATGAAACTGCACAAAATCATGCTAAAACAGTTCTCTGAAATGCCCCACACAGTCAAACAATGCGCATGAAATCGCATTCGAATGTGTGACGATCCGAAAGTCACATCCCAAAGTATCACTTGCATACGCAAAAACAAGGTGAATTCTCTCTTAAATAGCACCACAGTGTGCCACACATAGCCAAAGATGCAAAGCGCATCACTCTCTACACTGTAGGAATCAAACTGCAAAACCTCGATATGTAGAGATTGTTGAAAGGCTGCTGCAAAAAAAAAAATAGCACTCATAATTTTAAAATTCTGATAAGACCAATGCGTCCAAAATGTGCCAAAACCTCAGGGTAGACTCTTGGATCACATGTATCCGAGTCCGGGTGTGAGAGATATGCCACGATCCAAAAACGTAGTATAAACTTGTTGTTGTTGCACTTGCTGTAATTCAAAGCAGAATTTCAAAAAATGAACATCACCATCGTGGCTGGAATGTGCCAAAACCCCAACCTAGACTCCTGGATCATATCCATCCAACTCTGTGTTACGGAGATATGCAAAAAACATTGTTTTGAGAGCCAAAAACAGTAAAAACGAGCTACAACACTTCTTTTTCTGCTCTTTTTCTGCAAAATTCAGCAATGGCTTGCTACACAAGATGAATATACATGCCTAAGCTGAGATCTGACACCATCGAGCCATATCCACAGTCGTCGAGCTCGAGCCGCCATAGCTTAGCTCTGTTGCTTCCGTCTCGCCGGAAAGCCATCGCACGTGCGTCACCAAAGCTCTGATACCAATTATGAGTGCACAAATGCGGTGCGTGTGTGGAGAGAGAGAGAGAGAGAGAGAGAGTTCACAGGATGTGGGTGGAGCTGCCAAATCTCATTATATGAGCACAATGTGAGAATGAGTGATAGCTCCTTATTCTTTGTATGTATAAAGAATAAGGAGATAAATGTGGGTGGTCAGACACTAGCCACCAGACACGGGCAAAGCACGGTGAGGTATAGCGCCTTTACCTAACAAGCAACTGCCTGTTGCAAGGATCACGAGGTGATGAGAGAGAGAGAGAGAGAGAGAGAGAGAGAGAGAGAGGAGAAGAAGAAGAAGAAGAGAATTTTAACATTGTAGGAAACTATACCAAAAGACCTTAAAAGATCTATCCGACGGGGTCATGAGAGAAAGAGAGAGAGAGAGAGAGAGAGAGAGAGAGAGAGAGAGAGAGAGAGAGAGAAGCTGGCTAGTTTGTGCATGCATTGATTCCACAGAGATCACCAATGATCAATCACTATCAGCCTGTTTGTGTGTGTGCGTGTGTGCGTGCACGTGTGCATGTGCATTGATTCCAAAAGTGGCCTAACATGGAGGTGGAGTAGTTTGATGTGGGTACATGCATGAGTTTTCATGCAACACAATTGGTTGATGCATGATGGGCTCCTACAAATTTTGAAAAAACCGTCAAATTATAGTCACTTTAGCACAAAGGCGATGGTCGAGGATACTTGAGAGAGAGAGACAGAGAGAGGAAGAGAGAAGTTAATTATTATGTTGTATGAACCCTTTTAAGAGACCTCAAAGATAAATAAGAGAGAAAAAGAGTGAGAGACTTAGTTCTAATGCACAAGTTCAACACCTAATTAGCTTGTCAACACCCTATACAAAGCAGTTTTTTTGTTTTTTGTTTTTAAATCGGCTCCAAGAGGCCATACGAAGCTAGATAACCACCACATATGGCCTTGGTGAAACTAGTCCAAAGCAATCCTAGTTGGTGTGGACAGGGTTCAACATGAGACTATGGATCCGAGTGGTGTTGCAGTGAGGTCAGGCAGTGTTATGGGGTAGTATTTTGTTTATGTTTTCTATAAAATTGGCTTCTTGGTTAAACTAAATCACATTTTATGAAAAAAAATTGAGGCATGTTGGAGAAGCAGCCAGACAGTCGGAACAGGTCCACAGCGCCGCGTAAACATCAAATCATGCTGAGAGCAGCGAGGGATGCATGTATACATCGACCATGGATCATCTCTCCTAATGAGAGCTTGAGCATTGTCATCGGTGGATCCATATGGACAGAGGTCGTGCTCTTGCTTGAGAGGGCGAGTTACATGATGCACAGTTTACAGGAGCCTTGTTCACAGCAAACATATGTCCATCCTTTCCAGCGGTTTTTGTTGATCCACCATCTCACCCACTGGAATCTAGTAGACCCATGCAAGCTTGTAAGTTTTGTTCAGCCTTAAGAGGATAAGTAGTAGATTGATTGCTTTAAGTTTTTTTAACAATTGTTTTGTTTTTGAAGCAACAAGCTCTTTGGACAAGATCAAGTAGATAGCCATAGATCTAGAGCATGTGGTTGATGATGTATCTATTGTCATGGGTACAAAAAAATATGCTTTGATGTTAGTACATATTTATCATGGGTACAATAGATAAAAGTCTTTATCATACTCTACAACCACTTTTCACAGTGTTATCACACTATGTCTCTTTTCCCTTATCCTTTTTGAAAATCTCATTAATTTACAAATAAATTTATTGAGGGACTTGCTTGCTTTTTTTGTTGCTCGGAAAAATTCGCTCACCATCTTGAAGACTCGCACCACCTAGACCCTCTGCAAGGATGCTCCCTACCCAAACCTGTTTCAGGGCGGATAGACACCCAAGGGAAGTAACTGTTTGTGGATGGGATTCAAAGCTACCTGAATGAAAGCCAGTAAGTAAACCACAACTAAGCCAACAAGATTTGCAGAGTGTGCCAAAATGGATGGCTAGAAGGATAAGACAACGTTTATATAGCCACCTCCATAAATGGGGAGCAAGAGGAGGATATAGCCAAGCCTGCCCAAGATCAGGTCTCGCCCGACGGGGCTCGACAGGCTAGCTAGGATGTCCGATGGGCTAATAGGAAGAGCCATTCTAGTAGGTGCTTGTGAACTTGATGTTCTTAACACTCCCGTGGAGGTGCTTGTGAATTTGATGTTAACACTCCCATGGAGTGTTAATAACATGAGTTATTACCACTTCGCACTTCACGTGATGACGTGAATGAAATCCGTGCTCTGCAATTATCTTAAATATTGCATCATATGGTAGTAGATTGTAACATTTAATGGTGTAGTAACTTGTGTGTAGCGGAGAATAACATAAACAGTGATCATTTCATTAAGATTAGATTCCTAATGAGCATAGCAAGAGTGCTTGGATGGAGAGAGCAACAAAAGCATAACACCTACTTAGATAGGCATGAACAATACTTCAAAAATACAGAGAAATTAAGCTAGACAACAGTTGACGACTGGATTTACATGGAGCCGGTCCCCCCTCCAAAAAGCTTTGTATTTTTATAGGTTTCCCCCATCAAGGGATACATTTTACAATACAATACTTTGTGTTCCTTCAATGACTTGTTGGTGCAATGAAGATGGAAGCTTCAAGCACCAAGCTTACATTTGAAAACATAACATCAATTCCCTCACGGTCTCAGACCCAATACCTCACACACCTTCGAATATGGTGAGAGCTAGCGGGGTATGAGAGTAGATCAAGAGGAAGAAGGAGTATTCTTACGACAAAGAAGTATGTCTCCTCACATAATCACTCTTAATAGCTTAGCATAGCTTAGCAATTAGCATGGTAGAGGAGATGAGCATGCATTGGAGCTTGGCTCTTGGTTGGATTTTCATCACGAAGCCAAGAGTTGTTGGTGTAGGCATCCCTTCTCACAACCTTGGAGTAGATGATGATCTTTTCATTAAAGCGTGAGAAGGAGAGATAGTCTTCTTTACTTCACACATGAGATTGTGTGAGTGTGTGTGTGTGTGTGTGTGTGTGATAATGCCTTGCAAAAATCAGCCCCCTCTCTCTCTTGGTCGACCCCTCTTGCTATGTGCTCATGTTGGCATCCCATTGGCCCCTGCAAAGCTTAGCCAATGACAATTAAGAAGCATAAGTGATAGCCTTGTGACATGTGTCCCTCTTTTCCCTTTTGTGAGAGCTTTAGGTATTTAAATAATGCAATTAAACTCTCATTGGACCTCTTAGTCTTTTGGCCAATAGGAATCAGGCAAGCCATTGGGCTGTTGAATGCTCATTAGACCCCTTGGGAGACTATTCAATAGTCTTCTAGAGAGCTTAATTTCTATTGGTTCTTTTTTCAAGAGTTTGTAAATGAATTAAACTAAATTTACTCTAGCCTAATTCTAATTGGTCCACCTCTATAGCCATCCAATAGGATTTGGATGCACCTTGGGGGCAACTAGGCTAGGAAGCTGACATGTGTCCACTATGTCCTTTGTGTAAAGGGAGCTTGGAAGAGTGTGTGTTTCTCTCTCATCCCCTACTAAAAGGGCTCGCCCCCTCAAGGATAGGGATGTGGGAAGACTTTTGAGTTTTCCCACAAGCATCCAATTTACCCTAAGCTTGACCATTGGCCATAACCTTTGAATTTTGGAACCTTAGCATTTTGGAAGTCTTAATGGACTGAACCTTATGGTCTTTGAATCCCATTGATGCACATTTCTCTTTTGCAAACGGCCCCCCCTTTGGATCCCTATTTTCCCTCCTTTGGATCCCTAATGTGAGCAGTCTGCCAGCCTAACCAGTATTCTAGCTTTTTCTCCCTTGGTACTTCCCTATATTAAATGATCAGTTTAACATTAGAAAATCATTTAGGGGAATTAGAAAATCATTTAGGAGAATTAGATATTATCTATTATGACATTACCTCTCGCTTGAAATCATAGTCGTCCTTGACTATGGGGTAGAGAAGATAAAGCCTAGTCCAGGGTACATTTTCTAGCGGGTAGAGGATCCCTATTTTACCCTATGACATTGTTCCAAAATGGATGACTGATCCATTTGGCGCTTGAGAGACTAATCTATTGCAAGCATGTCTGTGCATTAGTCCTATCAATCTTCCACAGTAGAGTGACACGCTCTACTTGGTGTTTGGAAGACGTCGTCTCCCGCAAACTTGATCCTAAGCATGCATACTTCTTAACATTTGTGCACAATAAAGAAAAAGAGAGTTTTATAAGACAAAAACTTTGTTCATTTTAAACCTTTTATACATTTTCTTGCTCTAGGGAAGCATTGTAAGCATGGACAAGGTTTAGTTTTCCTTTGATTGTATGCCTTGCATCCATCTAGCATCTTCAAAAAGATAGTTCTTAAACTTAATAAGATACCGTCAGATAATCTTACCGCCTCTCAACACCTTGTCTTCATGTCAAGGAATGGACTTGGGCTGCAACACCTCTTTTTGGTCCTCAATCTCCGGTGGGTCTTCAATAGTTGGTTCTTAAGGTGGCTCTCCTTTGAAAGGCTTTAGTAGGCTCACATGGAAAGCATTGTGTATGAGCCAATGACTGGGCAACTTGAGTTCATAGGCCATCTCATTGATTAGTCTAAGAATCTGGAAGGGACCGTAGTACCTTTTTGCTAATTTAGCATAGTACTTTTGGTGTCCCATAGGATTCTTGCCCATTGTGTGCCTTAATCAAGTCTTGGGAAATTTAAGTAAGTCCTAATCATTTTTTTTAAAGGCTTGGGCTCTTCTGTGCTTATCAGCCTTTTGCCTTTGGTGTGAGATAGAGATAGCATCCTTAATCTTTTGGAAAGATTCTTGCAGGTCTCGGCTATAGTCATCTGAACGCGAAGATCTACCCGTGTACCTTAAGCAACAGGGGACTTTTAGATCTTCCCTCAATTACCTCGAAAGGTGTTTTTCCCGTGAAAGTATGTACAGTGTTATTGTAGGCATACTCCACTAAGGGTAAGTACTTCTCCCATTGGACCTTTGATCTACTTCCGTTACATAGGCTTTTAGTAGATCAAGAATTGTTAGGTTTTCTATTTCACTTTGGCCATCCGTTTGAGAGTGATAGGCCGAAGAGAAGTTTAGCCTTGTCCCTAAATTCTCAAAGAGACCCTTCCATAAATTACTGATCATTCTAGGATCTCTATCAGACACTATGGACATTGGCAAACCATGGTACTTGAAGATTTTTGATATAAAGAGGTTTGCATTTGATGGGCTCTGATAGTCTTTTTGACAGGTATAAAATGAGCCTGTTTGCTGAACTTGTCTACTATCGTCCATATTTCCGTATTCCCATGGATAGACTTAGGCAATCCAAAGATAAATCCATGGATATGCTCTCCCATGGTGAATTAGGGATTGGCAAAGATTGAAACAATCCAGGTTGCTTCCCTCTATCAAACTTCGTCTTTTGGCATACCACACATCTAGAAACATACTCTTGTATGTTTGCTTTCATGGTAGGCCAATAGAAATATGTTTCTATCCCTTTTAGGGTAGACTAAATCCGTCTATACCCCGCATAAGGAGGAGCATGAGATTCATACATTACATTCTCACATAGTGAGAAAGTAACGCATAGTCTACTTCCATAGAGAAGATAACCATCTTGTAAGGTAAATGGTTCCTTTTTCTTCCCTAGTGCAAGGGCTGAAATCACATTTCTAAAATCGGGATCAATAGCATACTAGAAGATAGATCATTGTGAGTTGCTATGGAAACCGCATTCACTCTCGACCATCTTGAGAGTGCATCGGCTACTTGATTATGCTTGCTAGCAATGTGAGCAATATGAAAATGAAATTGCGAAAGGAAATTTCCCCACCTCATTTGTTTGTCGGAGAGCATGGTCTACATCATGAAATACTTAAGGCTTTGGTGATCTGTCCGCCACAGAATGAAAGGAGTCCCCAATAAATAGTGCTTCCACGAGTCTAAGGCATGTAGAACTGCGAGGAGTTCTATAACATTTAATGGTCTAGTAACTTGTGTGTAGCAAAAAATAACATAGACATAATGAGAATTTCATTAGAATAGATTCCGAATGAGCATAGCAAGAGTTCTTGGATGGAGAGAGAAACAAAAGCATAACACCTAGTTAGATAGGCATGAACAATACTTCAAAAAGAGAGATAAATCAAGCTATTGACAACAGTTGAGGACCGAATTTACATGGAGCAGGTCCCCCCTCCAAAAGGCTTTGTATTATAGGCTTCCCCCATCAAGGGAGACATTTTACAATACAATACTTTGTGTTCCTTCAATAACTTGCTGGTGCAATGAATATGGAATCTTCAAGCACCAAGCTTACACTTGAAAACACAACATCAATTCCCTCACGGTCTCAGACCCAAGACCTCACACACCTTCGAAGATGGTGAGAGGTAGCGGGGTATGAGAGTAGATCAAGAGGAAGAAGGAGTATTCTTACGAGAAAGAAGTATGTCTCCTCTCATAATCACTCGTAATAGCTTAGCATAGATTAGTAATTAGCTTGGTAGAGGAGATGAGCATGCATTGGAGCTTGGCTCTTTGGTTGCATTTGCATCACAAAGCCAAGAGTTGTTGGTGCACGCCTCCCTTCTCACAAGTTTGGAGTAGATGATGAGCTTTCCATTAAAGCTTGCGAAGGAGAGAGAGATTCTTCTTGCTCCACACATGAAATTGTGTGAGTGTGTGTGTGTGTGTGATAATGCCTTGCAAAAATCAGTCCCCTCTCTCTCTTGGTCGACCCCTCTTGCTATTTGCTCATGCTGGTATACTATTGGTCCCTGCAAAGCTTAGCCAATGACAATTAAGAAGCATAAGTGATAGCCTTGTGACCCCATTTCCCCTTTTGTGAAAGCTTTAGGTATTTAAATAATGCAATTAAACTCTCATTGGACCTCTTAGTCTTCTGGCCAATAGGAATCAGGCTCATTGGACCCTTGGAAGACTGTCCAATAGTCTTCTAGAGAGCTTAATTTCTATTAATTCTTTTTTCAAGTGTTTTTAAATGAATTAAACTAAATTTACTCTAGCCTAATTCTCATCGGTCCACCTCTATGGCCATCCAATAGGATTTGAATGCGCCTTGGGGGCAACTGGGCTAGGAAGCTGACATGTGTCCACTATGTCCTTTGTGTAAAGGGAGCTTGGAAGAGTGTGTGTAACATTTAATGGCCTAGTAACTTGTGTGTAGCAAAAAATAGCATGAACATAGTGAGCATTTCATTAGAATAGATTCCTAATGAGCATAGCAAGAGTGCTTGGATGGAGAGAGCAACAAAAAGCATAACACCTAGTTAGATAGGCATGAACAATACTTCAAAAGAGAGAGAAATTAAGCTATTGACAACAATTGAGGACCAGATTTACATGGAGCATGTCCCCCTCCAAAAGGCTCTGTATTATAGGTTTCCCCCATCAAGGAGACATTTTACAATACAATTCTTTGTGTTCCTTCAATAACACTACAAGAGGTACTTCACATTAGCGACGCTCGCAGTGCAACGCTCAAAAGTGAAAATCCAAGGCGTCGCTATCAGCATCACTATGGGCGTCGCTATATTATTTGTTACATAGCGATGCTCATAGCGACGCCCATAGCGATGCCGACAGGGGTAGAAAATAAACCGAGAGCGCCCGAAAACTGTTACCATATACATGTGGTAGTGATGTGTGTGAACACACTAGGACCGCCGGGGCATTTTTTCCCTCTTTAGGAGGTATTTTCCCCCGAGCATTGCATATACGCCCATCACTCTAGGGTTATCTATCTTTCCATTGCATACTATGAAACACACTCTCTATTGTGTGCCTTGAGCTTCCTTCGTCTTCTCCAAGCTGTGTGTGTTTCTCTGCAACCCTAATTCCAACAATTGGTATCAAAGCAAGTTGCGTCCTCCCGGGCTTAGTCGCCAGCTGCTCCAGTACACGCCTACTCACTTTCTCCGATTTTAGTGAGCTTTGGCGAGCGTTCGCAGGTCGACAAATATTTTTGATTTGGGCTCATTTCGGCATCCGTTTCCACTACAGGCAGTACTGCACATGCTATTTTGTCATTTTGTGCAGAATTTTAGTGAGTGTCGTTTTTTGCATTACAGGTGCCTTATAGTCTTCTACGGTTTGTGCTATATAGCACATGTTGTTCCCGCTCCGTTTCTCCTATTTTTAGGTAGTTTTCACATCAGGTGTAGCATTTACCATGGCTGACAACAACACAGATGTGTTCAAGATGTTTGCTGCAGAGGACAGGTTGGATGGGGACAACTACCCTATGTGGGCTTATATGATGCAACATGTTCTTGCGTCAAAGGGCGTCTGGAACATTGTGCAGGGCATTGATGTACGTCCTCGTTCTGAGGATGTAGGCGATGTTGAGGATGTTGCAGGTCTTGTTGCGAGGATTGCAGCTGTTAGAGTTGTTTTGCCTACGGAAGAACAAGCTCGTTGGGATGTTAAGGATGCGCAGGCTCATGCATTGATTGCGTTGTCTGTGAAGCGCACCATTGTTCCTCACATCCGTTCAGCAAAATCTGCAAAACGGGCTTGGGATATTCTAGCAGGTCTTTATGCAAGCCGCAATGAGGCTAAAATTGCTTTGCTGCGTAAAGAGCTGGAGTCGAAGATTAAGCATGAGGAAGATGATATGGACACTTTCCTTGCTAGTGTCAAGGATATCAATGAGCAACTTATTTGAGGAGGGTGAAGTTATTTCAGACAGTTCCCTTGTGCAGACTGTTCTTGATGCCTTACCAGATTCTTACCAGACTTTTGCTAGTACTTGGAGACTTATGACCCAAGGAAATCCAGAAGGTGTCAAGTTTGATGCACTATGCACATTGCTGTTACAAGCGTCGCTTTCCAGAAAAAACAGGACTAGATAGCGTGCAGTTGAACAGGCTTTTATTGCTTCTCAAAGAAAGGGTGGTAGAAGCAATGCAGCCACTTCTTATGGTTCTGCTACGAGTGGCGAAAATTATGTTCCTAATGCTTCTGCTGGCAGCAATTCGTGTGGAAATTCTGGTGATAAAGGCAAAAAGAAGATGCGTTGCCATTATTATAAAGCTAATGATCACTTGATCAAGCAGTGTCCTAAGTTGAAGGAAAAAGAGGCTAAGAAGAAAGAGGGTGGTTCCACTGCAAATGTTGGTTCCACTACAAATGTAGCCATTGTTGAGTCTTCTGTAAAAGGAGACTGTAATGCTGATGATTGATGCAGAATGGGCTTTAGTGCAGAGTGCACTTACAATCCTGTTGTCCATGATGCATGCTTGTCAGTTGCTGCAGATTCACATGTGTGGTATTTCGACAGTGGTGCTACAAAGCACATTACCTCACATCGTGAATTGTCTACCTCTCTCAAGTCTGTCCCTCATGGGAATTCAGTCACTTGTGCCAACAATGCCTCTTATCCAGTTCAGGGAGTTGGAAAGATTGTGCTTACTGCTGCTAATAGCAGTTCTTTCACACTTGTTGATGCACTTTATGTACCTAGGATCAAGAAGAATCTCTTGTCTGTATCTGCACTTGCTAGACTTGGACTTGTAGTCAAATTTGTGGATGACATATGTACATTTCATGATCTCAGTTTTGGTGATGAAATTGTTGCATCTGGCCTTTTGTGTCGTGGGCTGTATAAGCTCACTTTGTATGACAAGTGTGGACAAAATTTTGCAAATGCTGTTGCAGATTCAAGGGCTATTTCAGATGCAAAACATTGGCATGCACGTTTTGGTCATCTGAATTTTGCCAGTTTGCTGCGTTTGCAGAAATCTGATATGGTTTCTTCTTTGCCACCTCTTGAAGCACCTGTTAAACATGTTTGTGAAGTCTGTATTATAGGTAAGATGCAGCATTCTAAGTTTCCAAATGATGCACTTATAGAAAATGACACATGGACTTTATGTATTTGCCTCCTGGCAAAAAGGCCATTGGTACGAAGTGGGTTTACAAGTTGAAAGGCAAGCCGGATGGTGAGATCGATCGCCATAAGGCTCGACTTGTTGCAAAAGGTTATGCACAGCGAAAAGGCATAGATTATGAAGAGACTTTTTCTCTCACTTGTCGTATGACTACTGTACGTTTTCTATGTGCATTGGCAGCTCATTTTGGTTGGGATGTACATCAATCAGACATTGTTACTGCTTTCTTGAATGGTGACATATTTGAGGAAGTTTATGTAACGCAGCCTCGCGGTTTTGTCATAAAAGGACAAGAGGACAAAGTGTGCAAATGTAACAAGGCTTTGTATGGGTTGAAGCAATCTCCTCGTGCTTGGTATGAGAAAGCTGACACTCATTTGGTCAAACAAGGCTTTCGTAACAATCCAACAGAAAGTACATTGTATGTAAAGCATGAGGGTGATGTACTTCTCATTGTGGTTCTTTATGTCGATGATTTGTTGATCACTGGACCAAATGAGAGACATATTGCTGAATTTAAGGCTGATTTGAATGCTACTTTCAAAATGAAAGATTTGGGGATCTTGCATCATTACTTGGGTATACAGTTTAAGCACTGTGATGGTGGTATTGCCTTGTGTCAGAAAAGTTACATAGAGACATTGCTATGTAAGTTTGGACTTGAGGATTGCAAACCTATTGCCACTCCCATGGAAACAGGTTTGAAGTTGAGTCTACATGATGTTGGTGATCCTGCTGATGTCACTCTTTACCAAATTGTTGTTGGCTGCCTCATTTATGTATGCAACACGAGGCCGGATATTCAGTTTGCAGTCTCACAGGTCAGCAGATTTATGCATAGCCCATGGTCTAAGAATTGACAGGCTGTCGAGAGGATTTTCCGCTACCTTAGTGGCACTTTACATCTTGGCTTGTTTTATCCCAAGGGGGGATCATTGCCGCCAGACTTACATGCTTTTTCGGACTCAGATTGGGCTGGTTGTTTTGACACGCGAGTGTCCACGAGTGGTTTTTGTTTCATGCTTGGCAGTTCATGTATATCATGGTTGAGCAAGAAGCAACCTACTGTGGCCACTTCGAGTTGTGAGGCTGAGTACAGGGCGGTCTTCACAACTACGGTTGAGTGTGTATGGCTCAGACGCCTTATGGATGATTTGGGTGTTGGACAGGACACTGCCAACACGATCTACACTGACAGTCAGAGCGCATTGGCAGTTGCGAGGAACCCAGTTTTTCATGCTCGCACAAAGCACATTGAGGTGCATTTCCACTATGTCAGGGAGAGGCTCTCAGCAGGAGAGATCAGCTTGGCTTATGTGCCAACACAGGACAACCTTGCATATCTTTTCACAAAGGCATTGTCTCGTGAGAAGCTTGAAGCTTTCCGCAAAGCTTTGGGCTTACTCCCCTTTGTGGGCTGATCATGTCCTTAGGCCATGGCACTTCCCTTTACCTATGTGCCAGCTCTCATTCACCGCATCACTCTAGGGGGGATTTTTTACCATATACATGTGGTAGTGATGTGTGTGAACACACTAGGACCGCCGGGGCATTTTTTCCCTCTTTAGGAGGTTTTTTCCCCTGAGCATTGTATATACGCCCATCACTCTACGGCTATCTATCTTTCCATTGCATACTAAGAAACACACTCTCTATTGTGTGCCTTGAGCTTCCTTCGTCTTCTCCAAGCTATGTGTGTTTCTCTGTAACCCTAATTCCAAAAAAAACTCAGATCTCATATCTGAGTTTTCGGCGCTCAAGCAAAGAGGTAACCCGCGCTCTCTATCTCTCTCTCTTTCTTCCCCACACACACACACACGAGGAGAGGAAGGAGAGCCAGGTATGCTCCTTCCCTCTCCTCTCTCTCATGTTCCCTTCCCCTCTTTCTCTCTCTCTCCCTATCTCTCTCTCTCTCACACACACATTGTGTCTTTGAAAGAAAGAGAGAGAGAGAGAGAGAGAGAGAGAGAGAGAGAGAGAGAGCACATGCATAAACAAAAAACACATACACACACAAAAGTATAAACAAAGAATGCATACACACACATTGAGAGAGGAAAAGAGAGAGAGAGAGAGAGAGAGAGAGAGAGAGAGAGAGAGAGAGAGATAAAGTAAAGAGAGAGAATGTTAGAAGCTGGACACATCCTACGGAAAATGACTGCTCGGTGGATTATTATTTTTTGTAATTATTCATTTATTGAGAAAACCCGACATTTCACCTTTGTAAATATTGGAGCTTACAGAAGTTTCGAGATTGTATCCCAGTTTTGACATTTAGATTGAGTAAATGGTTAAATTGGAACATTAGGGTTTGAGATTGTAAGGTATTTATACCACTTTTTGACCTTAATGAAAAACCTTTTGTCATTTTAAAAAGTTGAAGTCTGTGAGTGAGCATACTGAGAGCCTCATCTTGACGTTACGCGTGCACCGGTGTTCGGAATCGAGTGAGGAGAAGTGCAGCGTGTTTCCCTCGACGAGAGCTACGCGCCAATACCTACATTGCACGCGTACGGTCCGGTTTTGCGAGCTCAACCTACGAGCTTCATCTGGTGATTCGGTGAGCATACGTTATCTGTTTTTGCATTTCAGCATATCCACGTGTTCGCATTGAGTAGGCTACACATTAGGCACTTTAGTTTTCGAAAACAATGACCTGTAAATTTCGGCTAGACATCCTACGTGATTTTTCACCTGGTGTTTTCGATTGGGATTTTGGTTCATATACCTTAGGGAGAGCGACCTATTGGTGTTAGTACGGTCTCCTTCAAGTTGTGTGGCATTTTGAGACCGTTTGATGGGTATTTGGCTCTAGAAAGCATTGTAGGATACCTCCTCTTATGCACTCCTGAAGGCTGTAGCTTAGACATTGGGTAGAGACCTCTTTAGGAATTAGTCGAGAGTCGGTTGAGTGTAGATTGACACCCTATGCTTGATTCCACGCGCCTGCGAATCGAGCTTCGTCCTTAGCTGACAAATCTTGTTAGGTGAGTTCTCGCTATGGTGACGTCCGTCGCAGCGTATCCGTCCAACATTGGCGCCGCTGCCGGGGACGAAAACCTTAGGTAGGTGACCGAGACTAGTCCTTGAGGATAGGGATTCTTTGGCTTGCCAAGAGTCTCGTTTTACATTTAGATAGGATCAGAGGGTGGAGGACTCTCTAGGTCTTAGAGGGAGTCTAGGGAGCGTGTATCTGGCCTAGATCATAGACTTAGGTAGACTGAGGTAGTTTTAGGTATTAGTTGAGTTCGAGTGGTAGAAGCGGTGAAAGGAGAGCTTGAGAGTCCGGAGAGGCCAGGAAGCAACCAAAACACCATTATCACCATTTCACGTGATGATTAGGAGTAGGGTAAGTAGGACATCATGATTTATGATCTAGAGCACTTCATGCATGTGTACTTGCTTGTTAGATTCACCACAAGGTTGTAAAAGACGCAAAAGAGTGTTTGAAAGCTGAAGTGAAGTTCAAAAGTTGCGTTGAGTGTTTCTGTTAGAGTTGCAGAGCATCAGGAGCATTTCTGTCAGGAAAAAATTTAATTTTACGCCAAGAGACATCTTACGCGTAGGATGTCTACTGGGTGATATGGTGGGAATTTTGAAATTTTGAGTTGACCAGTGTGTTTAGAAGGTAGGTTTTACCCTATTTTCACCTGGAAAGTGGAAATTTGACCATATCTTGATGGGATAAGTCCAGATAGATAGAAATTGCCAAACATCCTACCCAAATTGTGCCAAGGCATTATTTTAAGACCAAAACCATAGGATGCCTGCATGAGCATGATCTCCATGATATATTGAGTGACTAAGAGAGGTTTCATCTCAATTGGGTGAGAAAATTGGGTTCTAAGCAGACTTTAGCACTTTTGACTGAAAAAGGCTAGAACATCTAAAATTGGGGTCTTTTGAAATCCAAACCAAAATCTAAGCATACCACTGGGTTGTTGACATCAAGGGGAAGCTGTGGGTCAAGTCTGGGGTCAAACACGCCAAAAAGACATCTTGCGCGTAGGATGTGTTTTGGGTGATCTGGCACTCCAAATCCATATTTTAGTATACCAAAGTGATCAGCACCTCTCAAGAGGAGTCTATGCTTTGCATTTGAAGCCATTTTGAGCAATAAGACATGCTACGCGTAGAATTTCTAATGCATGAAATTAAAGCCAGAAACTGACTGTAGGCATAGTAGGGTGTTGTATAGCCTGAGGCAAGCCTCCTAGTCAATTTTGGTCCAAATTGGAGTTGATGTGACCGGTCATACCAACATCAAGCTGTCGGAACAGATTTCTGATCCATTGACCAGCTTATAGGTGTCCAAATCAAAAAGTAAAAATAGTTGTGGACTCAGCGCATCAAGGGGAATCCATAGTGCAAAAATCCAGGCAAATCAGAGTAGGAGACATCCTACGTGTAGGATGTCTACTGGGGCTTGCTGAAGAGAAACTTTGACTGAGGTTATACAGTGATGTTCCATTTGACTTTAGGATTCCATAACTTCTTTCAAAAGTGAATTTGGACCGTGTTTGACCTGAGTGCGTTTTATTTGCGAGCTTTCAATTTCGAGCTTTTGCAATCAAACCCAATTTTGCAAGCTTTTTGATTTTAGATTTAGAGCCTTTTCTAACGACACAAAAAATTAATCCAAAACAAAGACATCAAAATATTATACAAGACCAAAAAGATCTATAATCTCACAAAAAATTGTCTTAAGATTTTGAGTCTCTTTTAACAATACACACCAAAAACATGTACAAGATTCCAAAAGCCCTAATTTTGAGCTTCTACAATTGTCTAGATAGATACCACAAAGCATGCTTCTCTTACTAAAAGAATAAATAAAGTCTCATATGTCTAGAAAAGCTACTCCACATCTAATACAAAAGAGAAATCTACTTCAATGCATACCTCTACAGGGCAATCTCTAAGATTTAGGCTCACTACACCACAGGCTTTATCTTGCAGGTTTGCCCTAATACAAATGCAAGGTCTATGGGAGTTAGTGCAGGCTGATGAATGACCATGTGCTCTTTTGGTTGAAGCCCTAGAATATGTACATACACATAGTACATGTGCTTACATGCCAAAAACGCTTTATGTTTAGATTCTCTCTTCTGAAAATCGGGAAAGGTGCAACTAGGTCCTACCTTAATGTGTACATCATAACAACTCTCTGTCAATATTCGAAAAACTATGTGTTGTTCACTTTCTAATTTCTCGTCCAAGAACGTTGCAACCATGCTTGCAGCTGACTCCAATCTCTTTTGCGCTTCTTTGGAAATACTATGTCTCCACTTACGCTTCCTGCTACTACTGGAGCCTCCTTGTGTAAGAGTAGCATTTGTATTGTTCATGCGTCGTAGTGGTGTTGCAAAATTTGCAAATTGAATCCACTTTGTACCAAGCTGTCACTCTCTTCCTTTGATAAATTGGTTCCAATATCCACTTGCCAGAAAGTAGGAACGACAGGTGAGAATTTAACTTGCCTCTGTACTTGTTGTGTGTGGCCTACTTCATAATTGCAGAACCATATCCACTTTGCAATTGTCTTGTCTTTAAAAGTTCTCTCAGACCAAAAACAAGGAGCAACCATTCCCACATTACGGCTTTGTAATTTGTTACCACAACTTTTCTTCCCTACCATTCCAAAACATTTCCTCATGCAATTGGCTGGCATCCTTTGTAAAGCCCACTCTTCAAGGGCAACTTGGACCTCTTGAATACACCTTGTTGAATTCTCCCCAGGCTGCACTCGAATGCTATATCCTACTTCACTGTCAGTGACAATATATACTTCTACATTATCCTCTCTATCAAAATGTATACTCCGTGGTCTCCCTCTGGTTTTTCGTTGTCTTGCTTCCATTACATATCCAGGTTTATGTGAGCTTGTACCGACTTCACATGTTTTCTCTTCCATTGTATTGTCTCTTTGTCACCTTCCATCACAGGCTCCTCATACAAAGGACTACCAGCAACCAAGCCTTTTAATGTACTCATAAAATGATTTGGATTTGGAGATTCTTTGCGTTTGGAACTAGCCATCATTGCTTCTATGGAAGGGCCTGTTCCGATGTATCTGCCTGTGGTGTATCCCAATCTTTTTGCACATTGAATATATGCATTCAAAACATCACTGACACATGCATCATAAAGTGAGATTTTACGTTTACCACCTTCACTTGCCAGCCAACTAGCATGGATGCTCTATGACAAGTTTATACTTGGAATTTAAGCTCTCTCCCATGGACTCTTACTGACCTATAAATACAAAACAATTAAAACCATATAAATGTAAATCTCTGTTTTCAAGTATTTAATAAGAACCAAAAAAATGATTGATATACCATTGTCTCGGCGCTTCCCCAATGGGCAATCCGTTGCTCCCACCAATTAAACCATCTCTCTAAAGCCTTTTTATTATCCCCTATCACATATTTCACCCACCATTCTCGTATTGTGGAAGCTATACGAGAGGCCTCATTTGTAGTCTTTGTTAAGCGCCATGCTTCACACATTTCAATGTGATGCATTTGTCTATCTGTAGCGACATGTTTTTTTGTATGTTTGTGTAGAATCTGCTCCCAATGGAAAAGACACGAGCGCTCCCTTCTCTCCATTACATTATGTCATCCACCATTGTATACAACTCGTATTGCTAGCCAATTAGCACTAGCTTCATCAGACATAAATCCAACAAAGTCTGCTAGTTCATGCCCACACCTCTCCATAACTGTGTTTAAATTTCTCCAAAACAAGATTTGTGTTTCTTCGTCTTCTTCTTTTCATTCACATATTGCAATCACTTGCAATGCTCGCATGATGTACACATAGAACAAATAATTAATAACATGTGTCTTATATCAAACATGCTATCTAACATATTTTTATAAATTCACTTACCCAGGATCATAAACCGAGCAGGACATAGTTGCCCATCCTTCAATTCAATGAGTATGATCAAAGTGCACCCAAGCACTACTCAGATCTCCTGTCCCTCCTCGCCTCATTCTATGGACTAGTTCAACTCCAAAAGCAGGTCCTTTTGTGGACATTTTGAATACATAACATTTGTCATTAGGTCCACCTTGGCCTGGAAAACGACTTCCACGAAAGAATGGAAAAACACACCGTTTCTGTAGCAATAGTATATTGTCGTATCCATCACCAACAACCTGACCCTGTTTAGCTTTCTCATTTGACAAAATACTTTTGAATCCCCTATTTTGAACAAGGGGAATCATTTCCTCAATAAAATGGTTAAGCTCTACATCAGTGGCTTCTAAATCATCTTCTTTAGTCAATGATTGAAATAGCATTTGATGAGAAACTAACATCTGTACTTTTCTAGGACCCCCCTTCTCAATCTTTAAAACTGTCTTAACAAGATTGCGCACTTTTTCAAGAGCTGCCCTTCTAGTACCTGGCTGTACATTGTGTTCATGCACTCCCAGATGGATCACCAAACGTGTTATTGTTGTTTCCTTTGGCATCACATAATAGATCATACACTTGCAAACATTTGAACAAGTGACCGTTCTGTCACAATAGTGGAAGGTTATTTTAGATTTACCTTCACTAGCAGGATAGCCCATGCTGATTTGTCTGTCCAAATGTCCATGAAAGAAGGCATCATTGTATTTCCTTTCACCAAGGTAAAAAGGGCATGTCACTCTGCAACATTGAAGGCTTCCAAGACAATAACTCAAACGCACAGTGCAATCTATGGCCATGTTGGTCGATGCTGGGTGAGACCAAAAGTGACCGTCGTACTTCTGCTCCATACCGAGCATCCTTTTATTGTTGTGAATTGGAGGAAGCTCTAAACAAACATTGCCATTATAAAAATTTGGGAGCTCGTCAACCTTTTTGGGAGTTCCACAAAGCTCTAAAAGTTTAGACAACCTGCACGATTTACCTTTGTCTTTCATCCATGAAGTGTGGATATATCCTTTGAATACTCCTGCATTGTATGCTCCACCCCATCTTGTGTGTCTTGAAAGGGTCCTGGTGACCTGGTTAGTTCCACTGTCTCCAAAACAACTGTGTTTGTACCTTCATCAATATCAACATTTAAATGTGATGGAGTCGAGCTTTTGTTACATGGTGTAGCGAACATAGAAGAATCACCGACTTCTTCATTTGTTTCTAAACTGTCATCCACATAAACATAGCCATCTGAATGAAGAATGTGATAAGTTGAGGACAGAGAATGGTCAAGAAGGTAATGCTTTTGATCTTCGTGATCCCATCTAGGCAACACATTGACCTTACACTCAGAGCTCCCTGTCTGAACGACTGCTTGCAAGCCTTCAAACTGAATAGAAGGAGGCAATAGGCTTTGAATAAAATATTCACTAAGTAGAAGCTCTCCATTTCTTAATGACACTCTATAATCCATATGAGCACCATTAATCGTCCATGAAAGCATTGCTGTAGTTGTAGCTGTCATGTTTGAGACAGACAGGGAGGAATAATACTTGAGGTAAAAAAATTGACGAAAAGAGAAGGAAGAGAATGTGCATAAGGTACAAAGAAAGTGTAAAAGCATGCAAGTGCAAAAAGTTATTGCTGCATTCATTGAAAACTATTCGAAATTTAATTCATTCATTGAAAAGTGTTCTAAATAGATTTGGAATATTCACTCTTTAAGATATGCACAGTCATAGCCATTAAGATACATTTGAATCAGCATGTTGTCAAATCCATTTGTTCACCTATCGAGCTTTCAAAATCTCCCCAAATACGCGCATATTAAGAAAATGAACATAGGAGTTATAAAATATACGATGTTTTAAAAATTATTTATAATATATGTGTGTGTGTGTGTGTGTGTGTGTGTGTGTATATATATATATATATATATATATATATATATATATATATATATATATATATATATATATATATATATATATATATATATATATATATATATATATATATATATATATATATATATATATAGAGAGAGAGAGAGAGAGAGAGAGAGAGAGAGAGAGAGAGAGTATAGTTTTTTATATTCCCAATTAAGCGCTTTAAAATTAAAATGGACATAGTATAGTATATATAGAATATATGGTATTTAAGTATATAGTATATATAGTTACATTACATTATACCAGCACCAGTACCGGGCCAGTCCAGTCCAGTACCAATCAAGTCCAGTCTAGTAGCAGTCTAGTCTAGTCCAGTACTAGTCCAGTCCAGTACAATACCAGTCCAGTCCAGTACCAGTCAAGTCCAGTGTAGTCCAGTCCAGTACCAGTCAAGTCCAATCCAGTACCAGTCCACCCAGTGTAGTCCAGTCCAGTACCAGTCAAGTCCAATCCAGTACTAGTCCACCCAGTACCAGTCAAGTCCAGTCTAGTCCAGTACCAATCAAGTCCAGTCCAGTAGGCAGTACAGTACCAGTCCAGTCCAGTACCAATCAAGTCCAGTCCAGTCCAGTCCAGCCTAGTAGCAGTACAGTACCAGTCCAGTCCAGTATCAATCAAGTCCAGTCTAGTAGCAATCCAGTCCAGTACAGTACCAGTCCAGTCCAGTACCAATCAAGTCCAGTCTAGTAGCAGTCTAGTCTAGTCCAGTACTAGTCCAGTCCAGTATAATACCAGTCCAGTCCAGTACCAGTCAAGTCCAGTGTAGTCAAGTCCAGTACCAGTCAAGTCCAATCCAGTACTAGTCCACCCAGTACCAGTCAAGTCCAGTCCAGTCTAGTACCAATCAAGTCCAGTCCAGTAGCAATACAGTACCAGTCTAGTCCAATACCAATCAAGTCCAGTCCAGTCTAGTAGTAGTACAGTACTAGTCCAGTCCAGTACCAATCAAGTCCAGTCTAGTAGCAGTCCAGTCCCGTACAATACCAGTCCAGTCTAGTACCAGTCATGTCCAATCCAGTACTAGTCCACCCAGTACCAGTCAAGTCCAGTCCAGTCCACTATCAGTCTAGTCCAGTACCAATGAAGTCCAATCTAGTAGTAGTCCGGTCCAATCTAGTCCAGTACTAGACCAATCGAGGACTAGTCCACCCAGTACCAGTCCAGTCAAGTACCAATCCAGTCCAGTCCAGTAGCTGTACTGCACCAGTCAAGTTCAATTCAGTACCAGTATCAGTCCAATCTAGTACTAGTCCAGTCCAGTATCAGTCAAGTCTAGTCTAGTACAGTACCAGTACCAGCTCCAGTTCCAATCCATTACTAGTACTAGTACAGTCCAGTACTAGTACCAGTACAGGATAAGTCCACTCCAAGATAAGTACCAGTCCAGGATAATCCAGTCCAGTACCAATCCCAATCCAGGATAAGTTCAGTCCAGTACTAGTCCAATCTAGTCGAGGATAAGTTCAGTCCAATACCAATCCAATCCAGTAGCACTACAATACGTTATATAGTATATATAGATTATATAGTATATAATGTTATACTTACAGTAAAAAGTATATAGTAAATAGACTATATAGTATATAGAGTATATTATATATATATATATTGTGATTATTCATATATTGTACATAATACAGAGTATAGTAATGTTATATAATATTTATCGTTCATTTCACCATTTTCCACAGTCTAGGACTTTATTCTAATCGTTTTCGTGAAGTTCCAAATTTTGACCCGAGACACCTGTTGGGAGCTAGTTTTGAGGATGCTAAGGTCAAAATTTGGAAAATTTTTGTATGTAGGAATTGTAGTCCTCAATATGAGGAAAAATATTGCTTCTTTAAGTTTTTTCACATTCCTTCATTTTGATGCTCGTTTCAGCCCATAGATTAGGGGAAAAGTGAGAAAATGTTGTTTTGCGCTGTTTTTGTAGAAATTGTCAACTTGCGGGTGAATTTTCAGCCAAACTGAGCTCGATATGAATTTTTTGTATCACACAATTGTCGAAGAGCTGGACAAGGCAAACAAATCCATGTGAGTTGGCTCCGGGCAAATTCTGAACCATTTGGGAGTTACGGCTCGCTGAAAATGGCCAAGCATTACTACTTCGAGAACCAATCGTCTACCTGCTCGAGCTAACATAGTCCAGTGCCATCGTGCGCGTATCATGTTGGTGCCTCCTCTCTCTCTCTCTCTCTCTCTCTCTCTCTCTCTCTCTCTCTCTCTCTCTCTCTCTCTCTCTCTCTCTCACACACACACACACACACACACTATTGTCGTTGCAGCACCGGAAGATAGACCGCAGAGAACCGTTCAAAGCGGAAAAAAAGGGGGGGCGCAAAGCCCGCCCATCATCCGCGCGCGCGCGGATGATGGGCGGGCTCTGCGCCCCCCCTTTTTTTCCGCGTTGACTGGCTTTGTTCAAGTTCTGATTAAAAATGATTTTGGTGTTCATAACAAATCTATTTGATAAATGGTATGCTTTAATCAGAAATTACCAAAAAAAGGGGGGGAGGGCAGAGCTCCCCCATCATCCACGCTCGGATGATGGGGGAGCTCTGCCCTCCCCCCCTTTTTTTGGAAATTTTGGATTAAAGCATACAATCTATCAGATAGATGTCATTAAATTTTGGGATTAACTCCACAAAATTAATGAAAATAGCACAAAGCTCACCAAATCTACAAAAAAAGAGGGAGGTAGAGCTCCCCCATCATCCGCGCGCGCGCGGATGATGGGGGAGCTCTACCTCTCTCTTTTTTTGTAGATTTGGTGATCTTTGTCAACGGTTTTTGTAGGAAAAATGCTTTTTCTTGAGGTTATTGAAATAAAACCTAAATTATTTGTTCAATAAACACATCAAAAATGCAAACAAAAAAAAGAGGAGACAAAGCAACCCCATCATCCGCGCACACACGGATGATTGGGGAGCTCTACCTCCCCCTTTTTTTTGTAGATTTGGTGAGCTTTGTCATGGTGTTGCTGGAAATAGTCTTTTGATTAAGGTTTTTGAAATGTTTTTCCCCCATCATCTGTGTCGATAAAAAAAGGGGAGGCAGAGCTCCCCCATCATCCGCGCACACGCGGATGATGGGGAAGCTCTGCCTCCCCCTTTTTTTGCATTTTTTATGTGGTCTTATATAAACTAAAAACTATATTATATGTGTTGTGTAGATAATGGCACCAAAAAGGGATAGCAAGAAAAGAAAACCTCCAGTCTCTCCTTTTAGCAACCGTCAAGTGAGCATGAAGCTTAGGTCCGGTTGTATACCAAAGGGAGCTATCGATCAGGAGGCATCATCACGAGTCCGAAATTTGGACACTCCACCAAATAAAAAGAACAGGATTCTCAAAAGGTATGTTTTTATTGATGATGAGGCTCAAGTTGATGAAGACTCCAACAACATCGAAGATGACGTAGAGATCACAGGTAAATTATGAGTGTATGCTATAATTTTATGTCAATACGTAGTTTATATTATAGTTTTTTCTCATTTAGATTGTTAAATTTGATGGACGTTTTTTTTCGTTTGGAAAGTTTGTTTATGTTGGAGAAAAGGTCCTTAAATCTCATGTGAGAGCCCTATATAGGGTGTGCGGTTTTTTTTTTTTTAAGTTGTCTCTGTACAAAGGAGACTCTGGCAAAATTTCTGTAAATTAAATACTTTACACTATCTAATCCTAATTGCATATGTTTTTGGACAATTGAATGTTTGTCACTTGTTATCTCTATGCAGAGACCAATGTTCACATTGAAGATCATCATGACAATGAAGAAAATAGTGATCCTAAAGGGGATGAGGAGAATAAGCATTCCAAACACCTAGGCAAGCAAATTTTGCTTGGCTTGATGAAAGATGTTCTAAGTCAATTTTATGTAAAGAAGAAGACATTGCCTCCTCCGGTTCCACTTTGTCGACTCATGGTGCATGAGGCTGTTAGGTTTGCTAGAGATGATTTAGAATGGCTCATTTCCTCATTTGATTCTACTGAGTATTTAGAAACTATTGTGCATTTCCTTGTGTCCGTTGGGGATTCTAGAGGAGATATCATTCCCGTGACCACAACGGATTTGGAGGAATGGGGACCACATTGGCGGGAAAGAAATGCTGAGTTCGAGAGATCACTTGGTAGAGAATGGCAGGAGCTCAAAGGAAAAAAGTTTCTGGTATGGGATGGAAACCATAGGCTAAAAACATGGTGGAAGAGAATCAAAGATAGTAAGATCTTTCAACTTTTTCACTCTTTTGTTGTAAAGCTTTGTTTTTACAAATGATGATTTTTTTGTGTATGATAGAGTACTCGGACAATGGTCAATACCATGTTAGTGTTCATTGCCAATTCCTTGAGTTGTCCAGAGCAAAAGAAGCAGAGTTTCTTCTTGCACTTGACACTTCCAATGCGTAAGTTTGTTAATTGCATATTGACTCTCATTTTTTTGCAAGCAATGCTTGTGTTCAACTCTTTGTTTTCAATTTTTCTGCAGCATTTCTAGAGCACATGTCATGCCAAAGATCACTCATGAAGTTTATATGTTTCAAAGATTTGGCATGGCAAATAAAGATTCAATCCTTCAAAAATTGACACCTGATATGAGAGAATGGGCTAGGGTGTAGATGACTGTGGAGGCAAGGTATTACCATGGTGCTGCACCATGGTATAACACTCCATGTGGATTGATATCTCAACTTGTGTGGAAGGTGATACCTACTCTACATGTTGGGTAATTAATGTAAAATTTTATTATGGTTTCAATACAGTTTTTTGTATTAGGATGAGTTCACTGCATTTATGTCCAAAGAAAGAGCAAAGCTAGATGCACTTGGACTAAATGATGCTGAGAAGAAGAAGAGACTCGACAAGGCCACAAAGGTAGAAGAGGAACAGTTGAAAGATAGGGGTTACAAGTACTTGTCAATCGCCAATCCTCTTAATGGTGATGAGTTCTTCAAGTTTCTTTTTAGCATTAAATGGGATGAACCTGGAATGCTAAAGATCACTAGAGATAAGCTCTATTGTTTGACAAGCTCTATTCATGTTTCTCAAGGAGTTACTCAAAACACCATTGAGAGTGGCTCTCAAGGTACTCCACTAGCAAGCAATGTACTCAAGAAGGGTAAAGGGAAAATGGAGCCTCCAAGTACATCAAGGAAATCCACTCCTTCTTCTCACAGGGCCTCCAAGCTCTGGAATTTAAATGAAATTTCATCATTCTCAAAATGACCCACTGTCACCAAAAAATAAGGTTTAAGCTTTAAGGTTTACAAAAAATCCTTAAATTCCCTGTGGAAGCCCTGGATATGGGGTGGATGGTTCTTTTGACAATATGTGTGTGTATAATGTCTATGTTGAAAACACTTAAATCCCTTGTGGGAGCCCAAGATAGGGTTTATCGTTTATTTTGAAAAAGTATTCTCCATACAAAGGAGACTCTGACTTTTTTTTTTTTTGGATACATGACATTTATTATGCCATTGCATTTATATGCTTTTCAAAGTGGATGATGCTCTTAAAATTGTGTAGATGGGTTATGCAATGCTTTGAGGCGCAGGAATTGAATGAAGCCCCATTATTCACTAGAGAGTGGATTGATGTACATGATGAGAATACAATGTTCTCTCCCTCTTTCATTGAAAGGAATCTGACAACATGAGAAGCCAAGGTTTGTCCTTGGTGGTTGGATTACCCACTAGGAGTTATTCCAAAGCAAGAGTTGGAATTACGTAAGAGTAAGTATCTTAACACTAGTGGCTCTTTTATTTTGAGAATGTATATGTCTTACTTTAGTACTAATTTATGTGATATTGTGCTATATGGTTGTTGAGTGAAGGGTTTCAAAATGAGAGTGATGAGTACTTACAGGAAACACAAGAAGAGTCTCTCCCTCCCGTTTCTCAAGGAGTTACTCAAAACACCATTGAGAGTGGATCTCAAGGTACTCCACTAGCAAGCAATGTACTCAAGAAGGGTAAAGGGAAAATGGAGCCTCCAAGTACATCAAAGAAATCCACTCCTTCTTCAATGCCTCCCATTGTGCCATCTGTAGAGCCCGGCATGTCCTCTTTGGGAACCACTATACCCCATATGGCACCCTCTTCTAATGTGCCCACTACATCCTCATTGGTGCACACTACTTCGTTTGTTGCAGAGTCTTCACTTGGGCGAGAGGCTTGGGAGAGAAGGCCGATCACACGATCTGTTGGTAAGTTTAAGAAAATTGTTAGCATATCTGTCTTCCATATTTCCTAATTCAAAGCTAATTTGGATAATGCTTGCAGGGTTCCATTACCAAACTATTGTAGATGTTTTGCTTGTGGATATATCACAAATTGATAAGTTTGCTCTTGATAGGTAGATTTTCATAGTGCTTACTTATTTGCATTTTCTTCTTGCATTGTTCTATGATTTTGAACATAATTCATGTTTGGTTTTCTTATAGCATCAACAAATTTTTTGCGACACAGAATACAAATCTATATAGCAAAGATGGTGTGCCATGTCGTGAGGTTGCTAGGCTTATCTTTGCAAATTTTCCTACAAGTTTTCTTGTGGATGGTCTAGGACCAATCCCATTGGGTAAGTAACTTTTCTTTGGACTAGTACCTACAACTAACTATGGTTGTATGCTTACATGTCATCATTCACTTTTGTAGAGGGCATGAGTGTTCCCAAGTGGAACACATTTTCCAGGGGTCTAGTGACAGGGTGCATGGATGTTGCTCGTGAGTTTTTGGCCGATGAGGGGTTTTTAGTGACCATGTGCATGGCCGAGCATATTGGAGATTTTATTGCAGATGCAACTAGGGTAGGACTTGTGCTCTTACGTACATGGGCTCTCATGTGTAATAAGAAGGCATATCGGCATCCACTCACTAGAGAGGTGGTAAGATAACAAACTTAGTTTCATAGTTTAATTTCCTAACTAAAAACATTGTAGCTATGCCATTCATTCTTTGAGTTTTTTATTCATGCAAGTACTTGATCTTACCATGTGTCTTTGGTATCGTATTGGCCATCCTGTGCCACACTATGATAGAGAGGCAGGGGAGAAAATTGCCGAGAGATTGTTTCCAGCAGATTGTAGCTACATGATAGATGATGTAGTCTTCCCCATTGAGATTGATGGTGTTATTCTTAGAGGCGGGGCAGAGCGGTCTTCTTTGTTCTTTCGGTAAGACTAGTCCAAAGTATGATACTAGTGAATGTTATGGTATATATGTGTTTGCATTCGGTTTCTAATTTATTTTTTATATGGTCAGGTGGTTGCTGGCAACATTTACTGAGCCTCATGACTATGTTTTGGACTTGTTTGCGGGGTGTGGTGGTTTGGGCCGAGCTTCTGCGGAAGATATGAGGCATTGCATGTTTCTAGAGCTAGATCATGTGCTCTATGAAAGATGTTTGACCGATATTGCATGTGGACCTGTAAATGTTGATTGCTGATGCACATTTGGTTGAGGAAACTCTATTCTGACAGTACACATCTTCATGTTTTGATTTATGTTTTTATGTACATGGCAGCCATATGACATTGACATGGTATTTTGGTATGCTCCATACATTTCATTTGGATATTTCATTTGTGTTTTTTTGGTACATGACCTCCACATGATGTGGAGATGACTTTGATTGGAGATTTCTTTTGTAGTTAGATTATGTTGACACCATTGGCTTGTGTGTTGATTTTTGTGAGATAACAAAATCATTAAAGTGATAGAAATAAGAGTTTATGTGAAAGAAATCCCATGTGGGAGCCCACGTTTTCAGTACAGCCTCAAAAATACATACAATGGTGCTTTTCATAAAGTTTCATTTTGCATAAGCATAGAATGCTTCCATATTTCTTAAAAGTGTTTGGTAGTTGAAGGATTGTACTGTAAGGTTTTGATTTTTTCCACTATACAATGATATTTAAAGATATCATTGGTGTAAAATTTGGGTTTAAAAGCTCGAAAAAACAGTTCCAATTGTAAAAGCTCGAAACTGAAAGCTCGCAAAAATAAAACCCCCGTTTGACCTTTTGACAGAGCAAAGACTGAATTAAGACTTTTCAGGTAAACTGACCAACATCCGAGGGAAGGACAATTCCAGATTAGCAGACCTAATCCAGAACATCAGAAGTGTATAAAATACAGTAGTGGTTGAGGTTAACTCTCCAGTTATACCAATCATTACTAAAACCACCTCTAGCGGTTAAATGCTTTGATTCGATTGCCGAAATTAAACGCTTGTGTACAGGTATATTCAGCAGCAGCAAAGCAAGAAGTTGTGCGGAAACTGATCCTTTACCAGGTGAGTGGTTGGATTTGTGATAAGTTGCATTGCTAAGTTTGATGAATTTAAGATCAGGAAGACACATTTTTAGAGACCAAAAGGTGGCAGGTGACCAAGGTAGCTTATTGTCCACCGAACAGAGTGTAACCCAGGCAAGGCTAGATCCACTAGCACCAATTATTAAGGAGGGTAGTGATACTGACACTTCACCAGATAAGTCCTTCTTCATGATGGGTAGTCAACAACCAGGAGGTTTCACCTACGACGGACCAATGCCAAGGGGAAGCACCTCCCTAAATCCTTTGAATGATTCCAAGTTCACTGTAATCTTCTTAGAAGGAACAAACTCGAGGGGAGCCTTAGTTTATTCTGACTATCAAGGACGCAAGTGTATTTGTATTGATGAAAGACCGACCCAGAGATAAGAGATAATTCGAGTCTATGATGATGGAGATAGATTCCGAGACAAAAAGGTGAACCACTATCTGATAGTTAGTAACCCTGAAGATTACAATAGATATGGAGATAATGTGGCAAAAGGAAAAATGGTTTCAGAAACTCAAGAACCGCCACCAAACATTGATCGACCTGGAGCGCTTTTTATGTATGATAAGAAAACAACCAGGGTTTGAACTTATAATGAGAATGTGGGAATTTACAAACATGAGAGCAAGGGAATAGTCTCTTACTTTCGTTGCAAAGAACCATACCCAAACGAATTAAGCAAAGACAAGGTTCTTTACTTATTGTCTTATGAAATTGCTATGGGGAAGGATATTGTTTTGTTGATAGGTACGGGCGAGAATACAAATGTATTCTCCCAGAGGAGGTAGAAAAGGCAACAGTTCCAGGAGCATCAACATATGCCCCCGAAGAAGTGCCAAGAGCCACCAACACCCCTAGCAAGTCAAAAAATCCCTTTTCAGAAGATTATGACGCGACCTCACATTCTACCCGACATCAGACATTCAACAACCAAAACCAACCAGCAACCCAGCCATCATTGCAGGCATGGCTTCGACAAAGTGCAACATTAGAACAAGACCAAAATCGAGATGGTTATCAAGCCGCACGAGGGCTAAGGGATTTACAAGAACCACCACTCTATTCACAGTATCAAGGCGAGAGTAAGCCAAAAACTCAAGGGTCAACAAAGCCTGGAAGACACCCATAGAACGAGTTCGAAGAGATGAACCATCTCTTGCAAGAACCGTCATAAATTACGGCTTAGGAGCACCATTGGGAGAGGAACCAGCCCACTACCTAAGGGCAGAGGAGGTATATAGATTAGGACGAGGAGATCCAATGATGAGATTTGTAGACCATCGTAGAATTAGACCTTCTCAAGTGCAAAAATGGGTAAACAAGAAATACACGGGAAACAGAGATCCTAGAGATCATGTAGCAGCCTTTGTGCGTGTAATTAGAGCTGAAGAGGTGTTATACTTCCCTATCCAATTTGCAGGGTTTGGACTGACCCTAGAGGATGATGCAGCTACTTGGTTTAACTCTGTAGAGCGTAGAGACTTTAAGTCTATGGAGGAAGCGTTTGACGAGTTTATTGAAGAATTCTCACAAAGGGGGATAGCTCATAATACAGTCTCACAAATCCATAAATTCAAACAGAAAGACGGGGAATCTGTGCGAAAGGCAGCCCTACAACTAAAAAGATATGTTAAGTTCTGCCATGTGGAAGAACTGCCAACTCACTCCAGACTTATGCTTATATTTATCCAAGGACTAAGGAATGGAATGCAGATCTCCAGAAGGACTTACATACGAAGAGGAGCACGACGTTAAATGAGTTAACTAAGGAGGCTCTTTACCTTGTAGACAATTGTGTTGTCTACAAAGAGGGTGAATTCAAGGATCTTGACGACGATTCAGCCTCACAACAAAGTGGAAACAAGTTCGCTAAGACAGCACTGAAAGAAGAAGTAGTTGTAAGCCAAGAGAAGCTTGTAGAGGAAGTGCTAAAAAACATTAACATGTACGCCAAACCTCAGGCTAAACAGCCCAAGTGGTGTGCTATTGAACAAAAATGGACAAACCATGGGACGGAGGAATGTTATTACAACAAGGGGTATGTGAGAGAGAGACCTTATGCTCCCCAAGCTCAGGTAGCATCTCCTCAACTTCCACCGATGCCTAGGTATCAAGCAGGAAACCTACCAGGACCTGTAGGTGTAGAGAGACCACAACCAGTGTTGGGGCAACAACCACCCCTACCAGGATTACGATCAGTCCGCATAAGATACACACCAACCATAACCGAATCAGAAGATAAGGCTTTGGTGCCTATGCATGCATATTACGAAGATCCCAATGGATATGCTGCAAATCCTGTCTATTATCCACCGAAGAACCCTCAACGCCAGAACCATGGAGCATGATAGGAGGTGCAGGACCACCAACAGCTGCACAGGCAGCAAGAGAAGGAAGATATAGCTTGGATGAACGAACATTGTTGTTCATAGCCAACGGAGGCATGGGCGGACAGAGACATGCATACCAACAAAGAGGAGCTCAAGGAGCACCTCAACAACCTAAGAAACCCTGCTACAAGTGTGGTGGAGACTATTGGCTAAGAGACTGTCCTCATGATGAAATCATTAGATTCAACGCATATTGCATCGAGTGTGGAGTTACTCATTTAATTCCAAATTGCCCTAAAAACCCGAGCAAAGGAGCAAAAACTACATTGAACATGCTGGAAACAGTGCCTTCTAGTGGAGGGTCAGAAAACGAGACAATAATACCTATTCAGGGAGTGACACGAGTCCAAGCTCAAAGAATGACGAACAAACCCATAATTGAAGATCCAAAAACCGATGCCCCAAGTTCAAAAACAAAAAATCAAAGAAGCACTTGGAAAGCTAGAAAGACGCGTATGAAAGCCAGGAGAGAACGAGAGAAAACGGCTCTATCCGAGGAGTTAAAACACACAAAGGATAGATTAGAGCGGTTAGAGGATCTAGCTAGCCTAAGCTCACACACTACGGCAACCATAGTACTCAAGGAAATAGCAGAACCCAAAAGTGCAGGATCAGGAGGATCAATGTTGGCAGAAAAGTTAAATGAGCAGTTAGATGCACTTCTAAAAGCTTACGAAGCCAGACTCAAAAGAACCAAAACCAAGAGCAAAGATGGATGACTTATCCATATGCTGAAATAGAAAAACAGAGGTTGTAAATGTATAGAAAGATGATTGAAACAGCTCAATCCTTGGTAGAAAACCCGCTTGGTAAACCTGCAAGTTGGCATGAAGTACCAGCTCCAGCCCCTATCAAACCAACTTTAGAGAAACAATTAGAAACGAAGGAAAGACTCATGAATGCCTCTGAGTCTAGGGGAGAACCTATCATAGTGCCAAATACAACAGATGAGACAAGTGAGGGGTTCCAGCCTAAAACATTGGTAGAAATGGGTAAGGATTGTAACGGTCTAAATGACTTGTGGAAGAAAATCCATGAGGCCAACGAAGCTAACAGGGTGAGTTACCACATGAATAGCACAAAAAAAGAGAAAAATGAGATCTTACCTCCTATTGAAGAATTTGAGGCAATATCGAAAATGAAATTTGATATGCATTCACAAGGGGGAGACCAAGGATCAATTCGTTCGGGGCACAGCCAACCAGACTCACTAAAAACTCTACACTCTTACCTAGGAGAGTATGAAGCCAAGTCTGAGGTGAGAGCAATCCCATCTCAAAGACTTTCTTCTAATAGAGTGATGGATTCACAAGGGTTGATTGAGTTATTGTCCACCCCGGTGGCATGACAATCACATTAGCCGAACTCCTAAGGCTACGACCAAACATGTGGACCACCATAGGCAAATGCTTAGAAAAATTTGGAGTGAAAGACCCTACCTCGAAGCTTCAGGAAGGGATCAGAGAATTGGACAGGCCTCAACTAAACACTAGGCCAGTACCTTTAAACAAAGTTGGAGAATATTGCGAG
Source organism: Adiantum capillus-veneris (assembly GCF_014529385.1). Classification (NCBI taxonomy): domain Eukaryota; kingdom Viridiplantae; phylum Streptophyta; class Polypodiopsida; order Polypodiales; family Pteridaceae; genus Adiantum; species Adiantum capillus-veneris. Next base: position 118,667,169 of record NC_140934.1, read on the forward strand.
GGAGAAGATGGAAACACCACGCTACCAGTAGAATTCCAGGGAGTAATTTCCAAAGCTATTCTAGACAGTGAAGCAGGAGTTGCTATCGCCACCAAGGAGATCTGGAAAAAATGGGCAAAACCGGCTTTGAGAGCTATCAGAATGAAATTGCAATTGGTAGATGGGTTCATGGAAAAGCCTCTAGGACTCTTAGGAAAAGTAATTGTCACTTCGTGTGGAATCGAGTATGAGCATACATTTGCAATAGTCGATTTCGACAAAAAGAACAATTACGAGATCATCTTAGGAAGACCATTCATGAGACAATTAAAGATGGTCCAGGATTGGGGTTACGACCACATATACCTCATACATGGCGAGACTACAACCAAAATACACCTAAAAGACCATAGTTACAAAGATGTGAACCAAACACCAGTGGAAGAGTTTGATTCAGCTACATTAGCAGGGTCGGAACTCCCAACATGGTTAGGGCCAAAAAAAGAGCTATGGATGTGCGGAGCTTCACATTGTGGGAGCTTAAAAAGAGAGGAATGCGTCTTAGAAAGAGCAATTGAGGACAAGGATTATATTCCGAAACCTTTTCCAAAAGATGCCTCAGTCGGTCTATATTGCAACTGATTTAGAGCCTGAAGAAGAAGAACGGCTAACACAGCTTCTCAAGAAGTATAAAGATGTGTTTGCATAGTCCTACAAAGACCTCAAAGGAGTTGATCCATCGATGTGCCAACATACAATTCCTTTGAAATCAGATGCCAAACCTAGCAAACAGCGTCCTTATACATATAATGACACATTTGCTAAACGAATCAAAGAGGACATTGACAAGCTGATGGATGATGAATTCATTTATGAAATCGAGCATACAGATTGGGTGTCACCCATTGTGGTTATCCCCAAAAATAACAGAAAGCTGCGAGTGTGTGTGAACCTCAAAAAGATAAATTCAACCACCATAAGGGATAATTATCCCTTGTCGATCATAGAACATGTACTTGAGAGGGTGGCCGAAAAACGGACTTATTCCTTTCTAGATGGGTTTTCACGGTATAACCAGCTGGCAATTGCAATCGAAGATCAACACAAAACAGCGTTTGCCACGGAATGGGGAATATATGCGTATGGAGTTATGCCTTTTGGTTTAACTAATGTCCTAGCTACCTTTCAAAGGTTAATGACGCATGCGTTCAAAGAATACCTGAGAATATTCTTAGAAATATACATGGATGATCTTTGTGTACACTCTCTTCTACGAGAGGAACATATTGACCATTTACAAAAGGTATTTGAGAAGTGCAGAACATATCGAATCTGTCTTAACCCAGAAAAGTGCATTTTTATGGTTAGGCAAGGCTGCATCTTAGGACATATTGTCTCAAGAAATAGCATAACCACTGACCTAGACAAAATCAAAGTCATAGTAGACCTGCCCAGGGCTACTAATGGGAAACAAGTGCAATCCTTCATGGGACACTGCGGATATTATCGAAGATTCATATATATGTATGCAGTCATCGCACAACCTCTGTATCATTTGTTAGTCAGTTTCGACTAGACTGAGGAGTGTGAAACTTCCTTCCAAAAGCTGAAGGAAAACCTTGTATCAGTACCTGTACTTAAAGCACCAGATTGGAAAAAGATATTCCATGTTCACATTGATGCTTCTACATATGCAATTGGGAGTATTCTAGCTCAACCTGGAGACGGAACAATGGATTTTCCATTTTGTTATGCAAGCCGACAGTTAAACAGTGCAGAAAAGAACTACACAACCACCGAAAGAGAGGGGTTAGGAATGATTTATGCTATTGAAAGGTTGACCTTTCAACATTCAATGTTGGACGGATACGCCGCGACGGACATCAGCATAGCGAGAACTCACCTAACATATAATGTCAACTGAGGATGGAGCTCGACCCACAGGCGCGTGGAAGCAAGCAAAGGGTGTCAACCTCTACTCGACCCACTAATGACTACTTCCTACAGAGATATCAAATCTACATGCCATCGGTTCTCTGAATGTGAGAGTCTCCTATGATACTACCGCAAGCCAAAAGCCCATTAGACGTTCTCAAGACGTTACGAAACTTGAGGGATATCCTATCAACACCAATAGGCCACTCTCCCTAAGGTCCGTGACCAAAAAAACCTACCCAATACCCTCCGTGCAGAAAACGCGTAGGATGTCTGGCGGTTTTTGCAGGTCGACGTTTCCAAAAACTAAAGTGCCTAATGTGTAGCTCTACTTGCTCTGATCGCGTGGATATGCTGAAATGCAAAAACGGACAACATTTACTCACCGAAACTCGAAAAGTAGCTCGCGGGTGAATCTACCAAAACACAGACGAACGTGCGTGATGTAAGCATCAATGCGTAGCTCTCCTCGTGGGCAATACACTGCTGCTCTCCGTTTGCGATTCCGACCACCGTAGCTCCTGTAGCACACACACACACTCTCGCACTCTCTCGCAGTCTCCCAACGACACAGAAGATCATATTATTAGAAGTCCCTTTACAAAGATTTAGGTTTTGGCTTATATACTAAGCCTTAGAAAACCTAATGTCCGGCCAAAATGACCTGATTTGTCCCTAGGCTTCTATAGAGCTTAATTACAACACTCTGAGATGGCTTTGCTCATCCAATAAGCATCTCTGGCCAAAATACAATTGCCGACTTAACATATGAAGTTCCCGTAAACATTACAAAAAGGGGTCCCAACTTGTGTGTCTTGTCCTTCAAGGCATCTTTGAGGTGTCACATTCACATGCTTATGTCTTTTATCCTCCAAATATCTTATTTTATGGAAAAAGACCAAGATTACCTCTTTTCACTTGATTCACCTGTTTACCATCTCTTGTTGCAGTGTAGTTGTGAGAGGGTTTTTCACTGGTTTCCCTGTAACTTTTGACCTATAACTCGGATTGACATGCTTCAAAGGAAAAATTGGCTTACTAAAAGAGATTGACTTGGTTTTGGCCTTTTCTCCACGCCCTTAGGTCGGAATTTTCAAATTGGGATGGTCCAAGAAGCTTTGGATCTTCCTTTTCATAAAGTCTTCTAGTAGGCCCTTCCATCTTGTATGTATCCAAGAAGGTATGCATTATTGAAGGGTTATATTATTAGATAAATGTGAAAGAAGAAAATAATTTATATATGGTAGGGTATAGCTGAGATATTAGAAGAAGTATACAAATGCTTTTCCCCCAGACAAAAAGAGGCACAATCATTGATACTTCTCTTGCAGTACTTTCTAATAGTAATGTACATTTATATTACTTGAAAGGTAAATACTAAGGTATGGTAGAAAGCTTTTATTTATGCATATGAGTATTATATGAAGTATACTTATGCGTCAAAAAGTCACAAGATAAATTGTTTAATGCCCGTTCCCACTATATACGTGCCACAGTACGACACCGTGTGAAGCTAGGAAGCAACGAAGACATCAAAATCACCATCTCACATTGATGAATAGGAGTAGGGTAAGTAGGATATGTTGATTGCTGATCTAGAGTAGTTTATGCATGTCTTATTTGTTGTTAGGCTCATTAGAGAAGTGGAAAACGTTAAGTAGGAAACACGGTAAATTGTGTTTGGAAGCTGACTTGAAGTCCAAAAGTTTCTGCGATTATTGTTGAGAGCTCTACAGAGCATAGGGAGTACTACTGCCAGAAAAAATTTGCATTTTAAGACAGTAGACATCCTATGTGTAGGATGTCTCCAGGGCATAGGTTTTACCCTAGTAACATATTGACTTGGGTGTTTTTCCCTATTTTTGTTGACAAAAAGCCAAAATGTGGAGTCAGAAAAAGGTAAAATTTCAGAAAAGGCTTAAATTGAGTGATTTTTGCATGTTTTTGCAATTGTGAAGCATACTTGCACTTGCTGAGAGCATAAGGAAGCATCAGGGACGCTTCAGTCTGAAAAAATAAGCAGTAGACATCCTACGCGTAGGATGTCTACAGGGTGATCTGGGCACTTTTTTGAAAATATGAGGTTACGAGTGTGTTTAGAAGGTAGGCTCTACCCTATTTTCACCTGGAAAGTGGAAATTTGACCAAATTTTGATAGATCAAAGCCAAAAGACGAGAATTGCCAAACATCCTACCCAAATTGTGTCCAAAGCCTAATTTTGAGACCAAACCATAGGATGACTCCAAAGGCATGTTCTAAATGTTGTATTGAGTGCATGTGATAAATTTCATCTCATTTGGGTTAGTGGAAGGAAGATTGAACAGACTTTAGCATTTTTGACTGAAAAAGGCAAGAATAGCTAGTTTTGGGGTCTTTTGACATCCAAACTCAAATCTAAGCATACCAGTGGGTTGCTGAAGACTACGGGAATCTTTGGTCCAAGTTTGGGTTCATTCTGAGAAAAAAGACATCCTACGCGTAGCATGTCTCCTGCATGATTTTGAGACCAAAATTCTACTGTGCCCATACCATGCTGTCATATAGCCTTAGATAAGCCTCCTAGGCAAGTTGATTTGACTTGGGAATTCATCAGAACAGACATCAGGATTTTGCAACAGATTCTTGATCATTTGACCAACCTATAGGTGTCAAAATCAAAAAGTAAAAGTAGCTCTGAGTTTAGCACATCAAGGGGAAGCTACAATGCAAGTTTGAGCTGAAACAGAGCAAAAAGACATCCTACGCGTAGAATGTCTCCAGGGTCATAAAGTGGTCAAAATTCTACTGTAGCCATATAGGGAGGTTCTAAGTGTCTCAAGGATTCCAGAACTTTTTTCAAAAGTGAATTTGGACCTTGTTTGGCTATTTACCAAGCAAAGACAAGAATGTCAGACATCCTATTCTTGGAGTGCACTAGAAGCTTATGCAGCCCAAATCTTGACCTATTGGCATCCAAATTCAATTCTAAGCATACCATTGGGTTGCTGAGCACTAGGAGAATCTTGGGATCAAGTTTGGACAAAATCTGAGCAGTTAGACATCCTACGCGTAGGATGTCTCCAGCTTGATTTAGGACTCCAAACCAACCTATGAGGACACCACTGTGATCAGCACATCAAAGAGAAGCTGGGGTGAAAATTTCAAGTCATTCTGAGCAAAAAGACATCCTACGCGTAGGATGTCACAAGGCCATTTTTAGGTCCAAATGAAATTCTGAGCATACCATTGTGTTGCTGGACTTAAGGGGAGTCTCTAGACCAAATTTTGTTAAATTCTGAGCATATAGACATCCTACGCATAGGATGTCTCTAGGCTAGTTTTAGGGTCCAATTGTAGTTTTGACCATACGCCGCGACGGACATCAGCATAGCGAGAACTCACCTAACATATAATGTCAACTGAGGATGGAGCTCGACCCGCAGGCGCGTGGAAGCAAGCAAAGGGTGTCAACCTCTACTCGACCCACTAATGACTACTTCCTACAGAGATATCAAATCTACATGCCATCGGTTCTATGAACGTGAGAGTCTCCTATGATGCTACCGCAAGCCAAAAGCCCATTAGACGTTCTCGAAACGTTACAAAACTTGAGGGAGAAACGTTACCCTCCGTGGAGAAAACGCGTAGGAGGTCTGGCCGGTTTTTGCAGGTTGACGTTTCCAAAAACTAAAGTGCCTAATGTGTAGCTCTACTCACTCTAATCGCGTGGATATGTTGAAATGCAAAAACAGACAACATTTACTCACCGAAACTCCAAAAGTAGCTCGCGGATGAATCTGCCAAAACACAGACGAACGCGCGTGATGTAAGCATCACACTGCTGCTCTCCGTTTGTGATTCCTACCATCGTAGCTCCTGTAGCACACACACACACACACTCTCGCACTCTCTCGCAGTCTCCCAACGACACAGAAGATCAGATTATTAGAAGTCCCTTTACAAAGATTTAGGTTTTGGCTTATATACTGAGCCTTAGAAAACCTAATGTCCAACCAAAATGACCTGATTTGTCCCTAGGCTTCTATAGAGCTTAATTACAACACTGTGAGCTGGCTTTGCTCATCCAACAAGCATCTCTGGCCAAAATATAATTGCCGACTTAACATATGAAGTTCCCGTAAACATTACAAAAGTGGCCGTAATGGCTCAAAATAATAATAATGGGATATTCAATGATGTCCATGAGCTTGTATCTTCACATTACAGCATCCATCTTCGTCTTCATCACTTCATCAGCATCTTTAATTGGAATCTTTAGAGAATCTTTATGGAATCTTTGTGGAAGCATTGTTGAAAGGTTGACCTTTCAACATTCTCCCCCTCCGAAGTCTTGTCGTCCCCTACAAGACCTTATGTCTGCAGTGGCCTTGGCGAGTGCTTCATGGTTTCGTGTTGGTTGAAGCTTTTTTTGTTGCAATTGCTTCTACCAGATGCTTTGTATGCTGTAGAGGTACCTTTTTCTTGTACATGTAGTGTAGTTGAAGCCATAGCTCTCCCCCTCTGAGTGGTTGTTGTAGCGTGAATAGGTTGAGTGAGCTTTGTTGTTGCAGCAAGTCTTTGGCTGCATATTGCATGTGTACCTATAATCTTGAAGCCTTTTTGAATTGTTTCTAGGTCGCTCCCCTTGGATCCTATAGTTGATGAGCAGGTAGTTGTTTGGGGATGTCGTTGGTCTGCTTTTCTGTGTTTTAATAAGAAAAATAGTAAAAATAAAATGTGGCGTATATTACAAAATGAAGGTCTTGGATACTTGGATAAGACTAAAGGGAAAAACCCAGTGGGAAAAAATGCCTTTAGTCACAATTAAATGTCAGGCTATATGTACTTATGTTTGATGTAACCGAGTTTTGTTGAGTTAAAGTACTTATGGCCGTATGGCTACTATTATTGACTTGATATACATTGGATAAGTGTTAGTAGCTTGAAGTCAAAGTCGTTGTTTTTGAGAAAATGCTTATGAAACCTGTTACCACTTCGTCATCGTCATTTTGTTGTGTAAGTGCATGGGTGGAACACAAATCGTGTCAAATGCAAATGTCCAATGATGGGACATTATGTATGCTTGCACAGATAGATGCATGGGAAACAATATGCAGTGCGAGAGGAGTTTGAATGGGTGCTTCCAGGAGTGAACGTAGCTAGAGAAGCAAAAATATATTTGACTTCAAGAACTGTCGTTACTCACAAGAAGGGTTGTTGATGCTCGAGGTTTTTTCACTCTCCTCACTGTTTTCATGTGCGTGAGTGTTTTTTGGACTATGCCGCCACTCCACCAATTAAAATAATAGACTTTGACTCTTATGCTCACCTATCCAGCATGAGCGACTCAATTTTACAATATGCTCAGCTCTTCCAGCTTGAGCTATAATCTAAATATCTAGACTCATAGACCACAAAAGTTATTAAGACATGAAGCTTGGGTCTGACGCTTGCTCATTTAGTGGCTCAGCTGCCCGACTCTTGACTCTTATGCCATTATTTTTATGGCGACTTGACTTACTCTCGGGAGCTTTCGACCAAGAATAGGTTTTGAAATTCAAAACTCCCATCCTCAAAGAGAGGATTTGTAAAGGACCATACTCGAAATATTGCTTTTTTTTGCCATACCTAGGTGACCTTGGTTGTCAAAATTTCTTTTTGTTGTTGTTGGTCCCTTGGTTGAGAAGATTGTCTCGCTCCATTCTCCGTAACACTTTGTCTATCATGTCTTGACATTTCTTGAGAGCTAGAGATGACTTCAATCTTCTTCGTTATGTGTTGTTCTTTTGGTACCCATTTGTATCTGCATCGTGTGATTAGCGTGTCTTTGCAGATATCCTTTGCCTTGAGTATGACATTGTCCTTGATTTTGCCTCCCGTGAAATTGCGATTATTTTCAAACTCGAGTCGTTTGCTTGAAGAATGTTTACCTAGCATCTTTGGTAGCCAGATTCTCCGATTTCCTTGATAGTAACCTTGTGCTTGAAGAATTGTAGATGGCACTTCCCATGATGTTTTTGATGTCGTATTGAGATGTACAAGAGTGCCATTTTTGGGATTATTTATCGATGAAGTTTTATGTTGGTATGAAGGCCAGCTATATTTGAAATTTCTTGCATACCTTTGGTGAGCCTTGTTGGTTGGTTTCCTTTGGCGATATAAATATGAGCTTTGTTGCTTTTGGGGATGCTTTTTGAAACCTTTATCCACCACATAAGCCGAGGTCTGTGGTTTTGGTAACCAAAGTTTCTTTTGACCCTCATAATAGCCTTGCTCTGCTAAGCTGTCGTGGGAGGCTATCCATCCCATGTGTTTACCTTTCGTCAATTGGCTAGGATCATTTACCCATATTGGGTCCTTGACCTTGATTTCTTCAGCTTTGATGTAGACGTTTGAAGATTTTTTTCGACGATGATCTCCCAGTGTAGGGTATTTTGGTTGAAAAACTTTCTTTGGAGTCTGCCTTGGGCGTGGAAGCGTATTGACCGTTGATATAGAAGCATTATCTTGAACCTAAGTGGGTTGGACTGAAGACTTTGATTTAAGGGGCTGCTTCTGTTGGTAGGACATTTGTGGGCTCATTTTGGCTTTGCCTTTGTCTGAGCAGTAGTAGGCTGGATTTCTTGAGAGCTAGTCGTGATGACCATTGTTGAAAATTCAGGTTCTTCTATCAATGTTTTTGCCCAGTGCTTGGACAAAATCAAATGTGTACTCATTTTGGAGGAATCCACCACTAGGAACTTGTCTTTGATTACCTTTGACCGTAGTGTAAGGGTAGCTTTTGCAATCCCTAAACTTGTGACGGCTATTCCATGTGATATAGGAACCTGTACCTAAATTTCATACAGTTCTGGCTTATCTAGAAGTGACCACAGCCCATAATACATGACATTAGTCGTGGCAGTGCAATCTATCGCTGCTGTAAAATTGAATTTCAGTTTCTCATGCACATCCAACGAGAATTTAATCTTCTTGTTGGCTGCCAAGTAACTGATGTCCTTTTTGCTTTTGGTACTTGTCTTGGACTTTTGTGCCTTGGAAGCTTTGTCATCCTCTTGTATGTTGAACTTCTTTGTCATTTGACTGGTTGTAGCATGTCCCAAGTGCTTACTATCTTCTGCTGTAGCTACTTGTTGGTGTTCATTGCTAGTTTCTGATTGTGACGCCTTGATTCTTGATTTCAGAAGCTCTCTGTCACTATTTACTTCTTCTAGCACTTGAAGGTCATTCAATGGTGACTTTTCTTCTTGGAAATGTTTTGAAGCTTGTGTAGCAGGATGTTGAGGTTGACTCTCTTCTTCTGATGCAATGGTCGCCGTGGCCTTTGGTCTCCATTGTTCCATGGGTTTTTGTAGAGTCTCTTCTCAAAAATATTCATTCATATCCTGTATTGCTTGTCCTTGGTAGTCAATCTTGGAGTCGGTCATTTCCCTTTCTTCTATGCATTCTATGTTTTCAGTTACATCTTCTTTTAGCTTCTCATACTCTTTGATTTGTTCAATCACCAATGAAGAGTCCACAATAGAGAATTTATTTGGTAGACTTTCAGCTTCATCCATTGATTCTATTTGCATGTCTTCCACTTGTGATGTGGCACTAAGATTTTTTGTTACCTCTGCCACCTCTTCTTATGTTGGCTCACTATCGTCCGAATCTTGGCTTCTTTTGCTCTCGAACCTTGAACTACGAGCTTCATCTTCATCACCTTGTGGATGCTTTGACTTGTCCTCACTCGGGTTCCTTAAACGATCTTGAATCAGCTGATTCAATTGATCTTTTTTGAAAGCCTGAGTCTCTATGATAATGTCGTCGACACCCTTGACTTCAAGAAACTGTGTCTTGAGCCTATCTTGTGTGCTCTGCGACAAGATCTGCTTCTTTTCCGGAGATCTTGTTGGGGATTCTTGCTTCTATTCCCTTGTTGTCTCACTGTCTGAACTTTGATTTTGGCTTGTTGCTTCTTCTTTTCCATGTAGAGCTTTGCTGGGCAGTCCTTCACTAAATGATCAATGGCACATTGGTCGCAATATGTTGTTATCTCAACATGTGCACCCTTTGGACGAGGCATCTCTCCATAATACTGTTGATAATGGTTTCCTATGGTATCTAGATACAAATATGACCTCTTCTTTGCATGCATGAACCTGTAGATTACGACTGACTTAGGTGATTCCACTGGCTTTGTCTCTTTATCCTTCATTGTCTTGTCCTTTAGAAGATGAAAATAGCTTCCATCATTGCTTGCATACAAAATCAAATCACTATCCATGCTTTCTAGCAGTTGTAATGCTAATTCTTCCATCAGTATATGGTCTTTGACGTGGGGCTTCTGCATAGCCTTAGGGCTATGTTTCCGAGTTGATTTTGGCGAGTTCTGCACCGAGGGTGAAGATTGAACCGAATCTTTGTTTTCCGTTTCCCTTGATGGTGCTTTTGGACGGGGTCCAAGTATGTGACTTACAGGTTGCCCACAATTGCTAAACTCATCCATATTTTTCACATCGGCTATTTCATAGTGCCTATCGTATTTGTCGACCACAATGACATCTTGACCTGACCTTTTACATTGGGCATTGTGAATTTCCAGTGGTCTCGCCTCCGGCTCGGCATCTTCCAATGCTTCTTGAAATTCCACTTGGACTCCTGAAAAGGACACTACTTCTTGTAAAATTGGACTTCTTAGTCCCACTCTTGAAGAGATAGGGTCTCTTTGTTGAGTTTGAACTCTCCCCATCCGAGAGGGTTTCATATCTGATGTTGGCATCTGTTTAATGCCTGATGATATGAATTCTTGTGCTTTGTTAAGTAGCTCTTGAGACCGAGCTCGCTCTTTTTGAAGTTGTGCTATCTTCATAGCTGGTACTTCCGACGTATTCCCTGTTTGTGCAATTTGGTGTTCTTGTGCTTTGTCTTGTGCTGGTGTGGTGCACGAGACTTGTACCGTGTCTTTCCATGTTGTGCCTTGTGTTGTGCCTTGTTGTGTGTCATGTGGTGTGTCACTCATTTGTGTAGTGACAGCAGTTGTAGGTGTCTTCTTCTAGGTGCGTAGTTAGAGGTAAACCCATGACAAGATGGTATACATTACCACCTTTAGACATGTAGTCTTCTCCTCTTGAGCCAAACGCTTCTGCTATAAAGTAATGATTGTTTTCTACAGGAACTTCCTGACTTGTGACAGCCCTGTAGTATCGATCGTCTTCGTCTCCATAGAGGGTACCAATTTCCCGTTTTCCATCTTGTGCTTTGTACAGAAAAATACTTGGAGGATATGCGTAGAGTTCTGTAAGTTGATCCTTGTACAACATTTCTATTTCATTGTTGATGTATTTTCCGTGCCTCATGTAAATTGATCCCAGACAGTCTTCCATGAAATCTGGATGTGGGATAGTACATTTTTTGTTGTTTCAACTTCCACATATTGAGATGTCCGAGTTTCCTCTGTATCTTTCTTTGTCTTGATGTACAAATTCCGATTGTCATCCTCATAGCATGGCAACCCTTTGTAGTGGCCAATCAGATAGATCCAAATTTGCTCTCTTGTAATTTATGTGGATGTACTTGAAGCTTCATCTCGGCTGGTTTGATTCCTTTGAGACGCCATTGCTTTCGTCTTGACTCACTTGTTGTATTTGTTCAGTGATAGCTCTAATTGCTTGCCTCAATGCTAATAAAAATTATTAGCACCCTTGTGTCGGTCTTTTTCGCTTAAGGTCCTTCAACTTTTGTGGATGCCTTAATCTCTGAGTTTTCTGAACTGGGCTTTGCTTGAACTTCTTAGCTCCCTTGCTTGCCAGGGTTGATATTGTCTTGTCTGGCTGCTTGCTTTTCCTAGAGCTTTTTAGCAGGCCTCGATCTAGTGGAAGCACTATGATAAGTTATGCAACTTACCACTATACTGCAACGACTGCTCCCTTTGTAGCGATTCTTGAGTCGAGCTAACCTGTGTTCACTTTAGCACACAATCTACAAAATTCTATTTAGTTGGAAAACTTTTTCACAATGAATGCAAAAATTCTTGATGTACCTTTGACAGCCACACTTGTTCCTTGAGCTCGGAAGTGACTTTCAAGTTTGCTTTTAGCTGAACTAAACTTAAGCTAGCACAAGAGAATTATGCACAAGTCGCAGGGATTTGCTAGCAAAAATCTTGTGTTAAAGTTCTCCAAAACTTGCGACTGTTGTTGCAAAATCAAGAGTCCTTGTGTATGGTCTTACTGCTACCAGATTTGTGTATGGACATACACTAGGCCGTAGTTAACTTTTACACCTTCCCGCGGGTGACCAATGGTTTTCCCAAAAGATAATTTCAATCTGCTAACTTAGCAGTCTTCAAAAACCGTGACCGTTTTCTCACAATTCTTTCGAACTATCGGTTTTAAACACTCCTGACTTCCAGATGCATTTTGAGGCCTTAAACGATGTTTTTTTCAAAGTTGAACTAAATGGTTGCTGTAGTTGAGCTTTCAGGCTACGTTTTGATATAAAAACTTTTCCGATCCGATACCGTTTGTGAAAGTTATGGCCAAAATAGTGAAATGCAGTTTAGAATGGTCAAAATGAGTCCAAATTCAATTTTAAAAGAAGATTTGGGATCTCTGTGACACTGTGAACACTCTTGTATGGTCAAAACTACAATTGGACCCTAAAACTAGCCTAGAGACATCCTATGCGTAGGATGTCTATATGCTCAGAATTTAACAAAATTTGGTCTAGAGACTCCCCTTAAGTCCAGCAACACAATGGTATGCTCAGAATTTCATTTGGACCTAAAAATGGCCTTGTGACATCCTACGCGTAGGATGTCTTTTTGCTCAGAATGACTTGAAATTTTCACCCCAGCTTCTCTTTGATGTGCTGATCACAGTGGTGTCCTCATAGGTTGGTTTGGAGTCCTAAATCAAGCTGGAGACATCCTACGCGTAGGATGTCTAACTGCTCAGATTTTGTGCAAACTTGATCCCAAGATTCTCCTAGTGCTCAGCAACCCAATGGTATGCTTAGAATTGAATTTGGATGCCAATAGGTCAAGATTTGGGCTGCATAAGCTTCTAGTGCACTCCAAGAATAGGATGTCTGACATTCTTGTCTTTGCTTGGTAAATAGCCAAACAAGGTCCAAATTCACTTTTGAAAAAAGTTCTGGAATCCTTGAGACACTTAGAACCTCCCTATATGGCTACAGTAGAATTTTGACCACTTTATGACCCTGGAGACATTCTACGCGTAGGATGTCTTTTTGCTCTGTTTCAGCTCAAACTTGCATTGTAGCTTCCCCTTGATGTGCTAAACTCAGAGCTACTTTTACTTTTTGATTTTGACACCTATAGGTTGGTCAAATGATCAAGAATCTGTTGCAAAATCCTGATGTCTGTTCTGATGAATTCCCAAGTCAAATCAACTTGCCTAGGAGGCTTATCTAAGGCTATATGACAGCATGGTATGGGCACAGTAGAATTTTGGTCTCAAAATCATGCAGGAGACATGCTACGCGTAGGATGTCTTTTTTCTCAGAATGAACCCAAACTTGGACCAAAGATTCCCGTAGTCTTCAGCAACCCACTGGTATGCTTAGATTTGAGTTTGGATGTCAAAAGACCCCAAAACTAGCTATTCTTGCCTTTTTCAGTCAAAAATGCTAAAGTCTGTTCAATCTTCCTTCCACTAACCCAAATGAGATGAAATTTATCACATGCACTCAATACAACATTTAGAACATGCCTTTGGAGTCATCCTATGGTTTGGTCTCAAAATTAGGCTTTGGACACAATTTGGGTAGGATGTTTGGCAATTCTCGTCTTTTGGCTTTGATCTATCAAAATTTGGTCAAATTTCCACTTTCCAGGTGAAAATAGGGTAGAGCCTACCTTCTAAACACACTCGTAACCTCATATTTTCAAAAAAGTGCCCAGATCACCCTGTAGACATCCTACGCGTAGGATGTCTACTGCTTATTTTTTCAGACTGAAGCGTCCCTGATGCTTCCTTATGCTCTCAGCAAGTGCAAGTATGCTTCACAATTGCAAAAACATGCAAAAATCACTCAATTTAAGCCTTTTCTGAAATTTTACCTTTTTCTGACTCCACATTTTGGCTTTTTGTCAACAAAAATAGGGAAAAACACCCAAGTCAATATGTTACTAAGGTAAAACCTATGCCCTGGAGACATCCTACACATAGGATGTCTACTGTCTTAAAATGCAAATTTTTTCTGGCAGTAGTACTCCCTATGCTCTGTAGAGCTCTCAGCAATAATCGCAGAAACTTTTGGACTTCAAGTCAGCTTCCAAACACAATTTACCGTGTTTCCTACTTAACGTTTTCCACTTCTCTAATGAGCCTAACAACAAATAAGACATGCATAAACTACTCTAGATCAGCAATCAACATATCCTACTTACCCTACTCCTATTCATCAATGTGAGATGGTGATTTTGATGTCTTCGTTGCTTCCTAGCCTCACACGGTGTCGTGCTGTGGCACGTATATAGTGGGAACGGGCATTAAACAATTTATCTTGTGACTTTTTGACGCATAAGTATACTTCATATAATACTCATATGCATAAATAAAAGCTTTCTACCATACCTTAGTATTTACCTTTCAAGTAATATAAATGTACATTACTATTAGAAAGTACTGCAAGAGAAGTATCAATGATTGTGCCTCTTTTTGTCTGGGGGAAAAGCATTTGTATACTTCTTCTAATATCTCAGCTATACCCTACCATATATAAATTATTTTCTTCTTTCACATTTATCTAATAATATAACCCTTCAATAATGCATACTTTCTTGGATACATACAAGAGGGAAGGGCCTACTAGAAGACTTTATGAAAAGGAAGATCCAAAGCTTCTTGGACCATCCCAATTTGAAAATTCCGACCTAAGGGCGTGGAGAAAAGGCCAAAACCAAGTCAATCTCTTTTAGTAAGCCAATTTTTCCTTTGAAGCATGTCAATCCGAGTTATAGGTCAAAAGTTACAGGGAAATCAGTGAAAAACCCTCTCACAACTACACTGCAACAAGAGATGGTAAACAGGTGAATCAAGTGAAAAGAGGTAATCTTGGTCTTTTTCCATAAAATAAGATATTTGGAGGATAAAAGACATAAGCATGTGAATGTGACACCTCAAAGATGCCTTGAAGGACAAGACACACAAGTTGGGACCCCTTTTTGTAATGTTTACGGGAACTTCATATGTTAAGTCGGCAATTGTATTTTGGCCAGAGATGCTTATTGGATGAGCAAAGCCATCTCAGAGTGTTGTAATTAAGCTCTATAGAAGCCTAGGGACAAATCAGGTCATTTTGGCCGGACATTAGGTTTTCTAAGGCTTAGTATATAAGCCAAAACCTAAATCTTTGTAAAGGGACTTCTAATAATCTGATCTTCTGTGTCGTTGGGAGACTGCGAGAGAGTGCGAGAGTGTGTGTGTGTGCTACAGGAGCTACGGTGGTCGGAATCGCAAACGGAGAGCAGCAGTGTATTGCCCACGAGGAGAGCTACGCATTGATGCTTACATCACGCACGTTCGTCTGTGTTTTGGTAGATTCACCCGCGAGCTACTTTTCGAGTTTCGGTGAGTAAATGTTGTCCGTTTTTGCATTTCAGCATATCCACGCGATCAGAGCAAGTAGAGCTACACATTAGGCACTTTAGTTTTTGGAAACGTCGACCTGCAAAAACCGCCAGACATCCTACGCGTTTTCTGCACGGAGGGTATTGGGTAGGTTTTTTTGGTCACGGACCTTAGGGAGAGTGGCCTATTGGTGTTGATAGGATATCCCTCAAGTTTCGTAACGTCTTGAGAACGTCTAATGGGCTTTTGGCTTGCGGTAGTATCATAGGAGACTCTCACATTCAGAGAACCGATGGCATGTAGATTTGATATCTCTGTAGGAAGTAGTCATTAGTGGGTCGAGTAGAGGTTGACACCCTTTGCTTGCTTCCACGCACCTGCGGGTCGAGCTCCATCCTCAGACATTATATGTTAGGTGAGTTCTCGCTATGCTGACGTCCGTCGTGGCGTATCCGTCCAACATTGGGGCCGCTGCCAGGAACGAGGGCCCTAAGGTGGTGACCGAGACTAGTCCTTGAGGATAGAGGTCCCTCTGGCTTACCAGAGTATTATTTTACATTTAGACAGGATCAGAGGGTGGTGGACTCTATAGGTCTTAGGAGGAGTATAGGGAGCGTGTCTCTAGCCTGGATCTTCCATCTTAGGTAGTATTAGGTAGTAGTAGGTTATGGTGTAGAGAGTAGGAGTTGGAGTGGTAGATGTGGTGGTAGGTTGACTTGAGAGTCCGTTTTCAAGAAGTAGGCGGTCTCGCCAGGAAGGCATCGGGCCTCTTGCTGTGAGAGTTTGTGAGGAAGCTCAAGGGTTATGAGAAAGAGCTAAGATGTAGATAACATAGCTTTTAGAGCTAAAGAAGAAATGTAGCCAAAGAAGCCGCTCACTTTTCCTTATAAACACACATGTGATGGAGAGAACTCATGAAAGATAGTCAGAACAAAACAAAAATGAAAACATCGAGATTACGATCATATCGTATCATGGGTAGGATAAAAGGGTTAATGGATGAGTTAATGATATTTAATCTTTGTTGTCCAAATAAGCTGCGGATTGCTCTTTGGAACTGTTTTGTCTAGCGATTGGGATTAGTTGTGAGTACAAATCCTCTTGATTCATAATAAAATAATCACATTCACATCAAAAGAGAAGTCATAGTCAATAATAGGTAGTATGATGGGATCTGGTGAGAGAAGTATTTCGTTGAGCCTTTCAGGACCAAATAGAAATACTATGCGTTGCTGAAAGTGAATCTTTCGACTAATTAAATGTTGACCCTAATAGATTGCACTGAATGGAATTGAAAGAAATTACCTCTATGTGGATTATGGTTATTCATCAATGATATACTTAGTATGTTCAAAGATAAAGGTGTGAAAGAAGTGAAAGGAGAAGAAGAAGAGAGTTTCTCTCCCGAGCCCTATTGTTGCCCTTAGGCAATAAGGATACTGCGGGGAGAGAAGTACCTGTAGCAAGGATATTCTAGAGTTTGTGGAAGAGAATGAGAACCTTAAGAGAGAGAGATGCTTGTGGAAGATGAAGATATGGTTACTAACCTTGTGCACATAATTGTTTCCCGCAAGAAGGTTGTACCCATTACATTGACAAGGTTGCTGCTTGAATACCTTCCAATGAAACAATTAGGACACAACAAGAGAGATCAAAGGAGGAGTAAGATAGAATTAGAGATAGATCTAAGTGTGGTGGTGGTATTAAAGATAGATAATGAGAGATAGAGATAGAGTTAGAGACAAGTATTGGACTAGATATGCAAATGAAAGTAAAACTAGCAACATATATCTTACATGAGAGCAATCGCCACCACCTTAATGGAGAGAGAAGATGAGGCAAGACTTCAGCCTTTCTTCAAGAGAAAGTGTGGCACTAATATGAGTGTGTCACTATGGAATTGAGCTATTCTCACTCACTCATAACTTGCCCCAATGAAGAGAAAGTTGCCCTTTTTATAGGTGAGGGAGCCATGTTTTACATAATCACTTGATTAGGCTAAAGAGTTAGCCCAAATCAAATGTTATTTGGATATTTCTTAAAATGGGCAATATTAGGACTCAAAATATCATGAAATTCAGCATTTTTGGTCGTTGAGGCTCCATGTGGGTGCATGATGTATGTGGGCCCCACCTAGGCATCTTCTGTGTGGCTCCACTAATGGCTCAAAATAATAATAACGGGATATTCGATGATGTCCATGAGCTTGTATCTTCACATTACAGCATCCATCTTCGTCTTCATCACTTCATCAGCATCTTTATTTGGAATCTTTAGAGAATCTTTATGGAATCTTTGTGGAAGCGTTGTTGAAAGGTTGACCTTTCAACATATGCTGTAAAGAAATTTCGGCATTATTTGCTCGCAAACAAATTTGTGTTCTTCACAGATCATCAAGCTCTTTTGTATCTGGTAAATAAACCATGCAATAATGGGAGAATTGTACGCTGGTTTATTATATTACTAGAGTTTGATTTCACAGTGGTAGTCAAAAAGGGTAAAACTCATCTACGAGCGGATCATCTTTCAAGGCTGCAAAACGGGGTAGCTCCTGAAGGAGTAGATGATGACATACCTGATGCGTATCTTTTCAATATTGAAATGATACCCAAATGGTCTCAGGAAATTGTTAGCATTATTTCCTTTGCAGGTAGATTTGATGACAAGGAAGACAGATCCAAACAGCAAACAATTCGACAAACAAAAAACTTTCACTTGATTGCAGGACGGCTGTATCATCTAGGATCGGACCAAATTCTACGATTATGTATAAATCCGGAGGAATTTGAGTGTTATCTTGAAGAAGCACATGTCCGAGATTGTGCATTTCATTGTTCAACAATGAAAACACACCAGAGACTGAAACAATTTGGGGTTTATTGGCCAACTATGTATGCTGACATGCACGCTTATGTTAACAATTGTACTATATGTAGTGCCAAACAACCAGTGGTGGATCACGCAACATTGTTTCAGGTACACATTGCACCTGCATGGAGTCAATATATCATTGATTTCTTAACCACAAGGGCGTTTCCTAAAAACATAACAAAAGCACGGAAAAGGGCTATAGAGCTGGAGGCTCGCGACTATAATTTAATTGGGAACCAACTCTATAAGCGAGGAAAGGACAATCAACTTAGAATCTGTGCAAATGAAAGTGAATACCTGCTGATTCTAGAACACGCACATGGAGGTATAAGTGGAGGCCATTTTTCAGGCGATAAGACAGCAACAATTATCTTAACTGCAGGAATATGGTGGCCTACATTGCATATGGTTGTTGAAGAGTTTGTAAAGCATTGTGACGCATGTCAGCACACCAAGGTGCCAATAAAGTGAGATGAGATGCCATTACGGCCAATGATGGGAGCAAGGGCATTTGCAAAATGGGGCATTGATTTTGTGGGGCCTATTTCACCCCCTGCATATCGCACCCATACCCAATATATCATTGTAGCTACGGACTATCTCACAAAATGGACGGAAGCCAAGGAAACACAAAAAGCAGATGCACGAAACACTGCACAATTTCTGTATGAGAATGTCTTTGTACGATACGAATTACCAATAGAAATTTTCAGTGATCGAGGAACACATTTTCTTAATGAAGTCATTGAATATCTGCTAGAGGAATTCATGGTCATACATAGAAAATTTGTTCCATATCATCCACAGGCAAACGGACAAGCTGAGGCCACAAATAAAACACTATGCACGGTTCTCACTAAAATTGTATCAGAGTCAAGAACAGACTGGGATCAACAGCTACACTCAACACTATGGTCATATAGGGTAGCTTACAAAACATCAATAGGAACGACACCGTACAATGACCCATAGAGTTGTTGATTCCAACTCTACGAGTAGCGAAACGCTTAGAATGTACAGGGCATGAGCTCTCTTCAAGAATAGATGATCTTGAAAAGCTAGATGAACTTTGCTTGAGAGCTGTAGCTTCGATCTATGCTAAAAAGAGAAGACAAAAGGAGTTTTTTGACAAGCATGTGCACACGAAAGATTTCAAAACAGGTGATTATGTACTTGTTTATACCTTGAAACAACATACCAAGAAATTTAAAAAGCAAGGGATGGGACCCTTTGTGATTAGTGACCTATCACAAAGTGGAGCTGTCAAGCTTGCTACATTAGCAGGTGAAGAAATGCCAAATTGGATTAGTGGGTGTCGATTAAAGAAATATCATTTACCACTAACACAGGATATGCTTCAACAAATCCATCAAGAAAAACAACGGATGAAGGAAAAACAGAGGGTACGCGAAGAGGCCCAAGCAGAAGCAAAAGAACGCATTGCAAAAAGACGGCTTCTACGACAACAACAACAATGTACATCACCGTTGCGAATCAATGCCATTCAACTAACGAATTTTGATGAAGACACAGTGGAGCCAATAATTGCAGTCAAAGTGGGTAGCAATCAAGTTGAATCGACGGCATTGCTTGATTCTGGAGCTCGAGAAAATTTAATCTCTTACAAATTATACAAACAGCTCAAGCCCACAGGTCAACTACATCCTACTCCACAAGTGCTGGAAAGTAGTACATCACATTCGCTAAAAAAATTGGGCTGGATTATATTGATGTACAAGTACATCAATATATTTACCCACACAAGTTTTATGTGGTTGAGGATGAGAGCACACAACACCCCATGTTGTTGGGACAACCTTGGCAAAAAGAGTATAATGTGCAGATAGATTGGAATGCGGAAGCAGTCAAAATTCAGCATGCACAAGAACAACAGGTGATAGCCTTTGCTCAGCAACCCCGGAAGAATCAGATGCCAGCAACACAATCACTGGACAAAGAACCAAAAGAATGGGTGCCACTAAAGAACAACATGGCGAACAAACAGGGAACTGCCAAACATGTTCATTACAAATATCCAACCAAACAGACCGCAGTGCCAAGATCAAGGTTAGCAACACACGAAAAACAAGTATGGGTGCGGAAGGATAGAGGTGACATACCAAACAAACCACAATACAACAGAAGAAGTCAACCGAAGCAGCCAGTGCAACCAAAAACCAAGGGAATGAAATAGATATGGATACCAAAGAAAATGCTCAGCAACAACTTAAATGCGACTCGCATTTGGATCCCGAAACCGAAGCAAAAGGAACTCCCTTCAGTACAACCAACATCGGCACGCAGACACAAACAACATATGAAACCGGCAAACCGATCTATGTGGGTGCCAATCAACAGCAAAACAATGACAACCGCGGAAGTAACAATCAACCTACACAAACCGGCAAAATCAAGCTACAAATGGAAAGCAAAAGAGACAAGGTCTAAGGCCAATTCCGCCACGAAAATTCTCTCCAAGGAGACGACTATGGCCATATCGACAGTAGCGGCAAACCACGCGAATTTTGCAAGACAGACGATCAAACAAAGAGCAATGAAGTTACAACGTTTACTTGCAAAGAAAATCTACCGACAAAATCAACAACAAACAGGAAACCTCGACGGCGAATGCCAATAAGCATATTGCTTATACCCTCGTCTTGCACAGCATTAATTTTTCCATGCATTGACCGAGTATGCATCATATAGGGCCACATTACACGGCCAAGCATTAGCACGAGTTTTCACCCATGCACGGCACTTACTCCAATGCGAAACCTTGTCGTCCGGGAGGACTCCGCCTAGGAGAGGGGAGGCATTCTCAAATGCGGACCCAATGGAAGAAAGAGCAAAAAAGGGCATGTTTTTCGACTATTTCAAAGGGTTGTCGTTTGAGTGCGAAATTTTTTGAACTAACCCAAGTACATATGCCCTTATACAACATGAATAGACAAGTATATGGGGCCAAATGCCAAATCAAGCCCCTAGGTGTGTGTATATAAGTAAAAATAACCATTTTTCGGACAAAATATTGAAAAAACGGAGAAATCCGAACATAAAAATTGCATGTGAGTATATGTAGTGTTTTGCAGTGATGTTTTTGATTTATTATGATTTTTGGGGATTTTCTGTGTTTAAATTTCTATTTTCCTTTTAATTTTACTAATTTTCGGCAGAAAAACTTCAAAAATACAAAAAGCAGGTTAAAATAATCGTAATGAAAAACAAAAAATATGGGGATGATCAGTGACTATAGGACAACCTATGGTACAGTGGAGGTGCAATTATGAGAAGTTGGGAGCACATGTCAAATTTCATGAAAAGTGGTTTGGGGACCCCCATTATAATAAATTTTCACTTCATTTGAAGCTCATTTCCACTATTGACTTTTGAGAGAGAGCTTCTGCCACCTAAAGCGAACGGGACTTTCAGCAGCTTCTACGACGCGCATGACTACCCGACAGGCTCGAGACATGAGAGGTAGGCTCACCACCTTGAGCTTTTCGCGCATGTTTGTCGTTTTGTCGCAAAAACTAGCATAGGGTTCACACAGAAAGCAAGCAGTAAAGACCTACAAGTAGAAGTGACCACCTAACCGTTAACCCAAAAGCAATGACACTTCATCGGCGGCTTACCCTATCATAGGATACCACTTTTGGATGACCAAAGGCAGTAGAAAACCATCGGGAAAAATCCTAATTCCTAGAGCCCCGTAAGAGGCCACCAAATGGGAGATCATCGAAATACTACCAAAACTCATGGGTAGGCGCATCTCGACATGCTCGACAAGTCTATATAGCCCACATGACTATACGGTGACCCGAAGTGGCACTAAACTTCAAAAACGGCATCAAACACACAAAGCGTCAAATAGCTCTCGCAGCCAAACCGCATGTCCGTTTGCCACCAAACTTCACGAGCGGCTTTCCTAGACCATCAACAACCAAGTCCTATGGTGGTAGACCACCACAACTCATCGAAGACATGTAAATGCAACCACGGGTGCTTCTAGAGCGACAAATTGCCAAACGGAGCTCCGGTGAAGCCAAAGTCGACAAAAACCATACGGTAAGGATCCCCAAGGGATCGGGAAGCTATGGAGACCAACATCAAGAAATTTCATCGCTAAAAAGCACTCCAAAAGTTAGAAAACGGCTCGGAGGCTCTGAAATCCACACAGGGAGTTACTTTCTATCTGTTTGACTTTTTTGTTGAAATAGGGCTTAAAAGGGACTCAGGGGGACTAAGGGCAGGCACCAGTAGCAGTCACCATGAAAATTTCATCAGGAGACATCCTACGCGTAGGATGTCTCAAGGCCATTTCTGGGCACCAACCCTAACATTTCTCATCACACAAAGCTTCTAAATAGCCTGTACAAGCTAGCCACCAAGTTTCATCACATTTGGACAAAAATTGACCTCATGTGCACCAAAAAACGCAAAGTCAGGGCATAGAGGCAATAATGGGCCATAGACCTACCAAAACTTGTCCAAATCACATGAAACTTGCAGAATACATTCATGAGCACATTGCCAACCTATCTGTGTGGTCAGAGGTAAAAAATGATGAAATAGACATCCTACGCGTAGGACGTCTAAATGACATTTTTGGCCCACAGATGGTGTTTTTCAATTCCAGATCTCTTCATATCACCTTCAAGAGCTCATATATCAAGTTTCAAGCCATTCCCATCACTTTTGGCCCCCAACACCTCCAAGATACACTTTTTGAGCCCAAAAACACTACACATGGTCTTACCAACACCAATTCTTGTCCAAATCAAAAATCCAAGAGCAGGACCATGTTCCACATGCCAAGAGCTACCCACAGAACAAATCTCAAGCAATTTTGATGAAAAAGACATCCTACGCGTAGGATGTCTCCAGCATGATTTTGACCTTCTGTGCAAGAAATGACATCATGGGAGCCATTAACATGGTGCAAGAAGCTCATATATCAAATTTCAACCCATTTGAACATCATTTGCCACCTGTTGTGGACATCCTACCCAATTTGTGAGCCTAAAGCCTGAATCTGCCCAAAAAAGCACTTTTTGATGCCCAAACCCAATTCTAATCACATAGCCATGTTCAACAGGCCAAGGGCCACCAGCCTGCCAAGTTTCACCAAAAACTGATGAAAAAGACATCTTACGTGTAGGATGTCTAAATGATAAATTTTAGCAAGAAAGCCACTATGAGCACATGCAGGGTTTCCCAAGTTCCTTTTAAGTTTTATTTTCAATTTTCAAGTCATTTAGATAGCTAAAACTCAGTTTCTCAGCTGATATGGAAAAAACGCTAACTTCGGACTACTGAGTGCAACAGGATCCATGGCAGCAGCAAAATCACCTGCAAAGAAGAAGAGAATGACGATAAAAGATTACTTGGAAGAAGTAGAGCCATTTGTCATCCCAGAAGGAACTCTGAAGCCAACCAGCACGTGGATTCAGGAGGACTTGCTAGAGTCAAATGATCTGAAGATCTACCAAGGCATATTCAAAGATACTGAAGGAAATGCAATTTGTCCGAAGCAAGATGGGAGAGTACCTGGAGAAGATAGATCTCCATAACTATTTTGAAGTTGTGCCAGCAGGAATCGACATCAAAAGAGTGTGGGAGTATGTAACTACTATCAAAGAAGATGGAGTGGCCAGAGTCACTGATCTGCACGGCAAGCCGGACGCTATGATTGTAATCACACAGAGAGTAGTGGCAGCCGCACTAGACCTCTCCAACAAAGGGGATAGTGTGACAAAGAGAAGAGATGAAGTCAATGTGTACTCAGAAAAGAAAAACAACTACACCTTTGAAGATATTGCAAACCCTAAAGTGGCTATCATGAGCCAGCTCTACAACCAGTACTTCCATATGTGTACAAAGCGGCCACAGAAGTACAGAATGCCGTCGGGAGCCACTGCCACCACCTTCACCTGGGCAATGCAGAAGAGCAAGCCAAAGGTGATCAACTATGCTGCCTATATCCATGATAATCTGGTGAAGATGGGAAACAAGAACCCCACCTACATTGTGCCGGGTGAGCTGATAACGAAAGTGGTTTATGGGGCATTGCACGCCAAGGGAAGATGGCTTGACCCTCCATCACAGAATGACTGGCTAAGGCTCAAAGAAGATAAAGAGAATGAACCACCCAAAGCACCCAGAGTTGCCACACGATTGAAGCACCGATTAGAGACCGTGCAAGAGGAGCATCCAGAGTTGAAGAAGGGAAAGAAGGAAACCGTACAAGTGCCGATCAAAGAGACAAAATCACAGAAAGCGGCACAGCTTGAAAGATTAATGGAAAGCTTCAGAGCCGAGAGAGCACTGAAAGGAGATTTGAGCGAGCTGTGGAAGCCCTCACTAGAAGCAATGTCGGGATCATCCTGATGGGTGCATAGAGATAGATTTGAAGATTACATTAAGAATTTTGAGATTTTGGATGCTACAATAGAAAATATCCCAAATGTTCCTTTCACATAAGCAGAAGTGGATGAAGTGCGATGGCAACTGCTAGAGGAGCAGGAAGGCCAAGAGAGAGAGAGAGAGAGGAAGACAAAGGCAGACAGGGACTTTAAGAAGAAGCCAGCAACTCCACCATCAAGCAGGGAGTCCAGCCCACCGCTATCACCACCTCCTCGTAGCCCTCCACAAACCCAACAAAAGGAGGAGCTAGACACATCTGATGAACAAGAAGAATCAAAGCAAGAAGAGACCAAAGGGGAAGAGCAGAAAGAAGAAGCTAAGCCCAAAGACAAGCAGCCAGAGCCAGAGGAAGCAAAGTTTAGCACATTCCTTGATCTATTAACTGTTGGTTACTCAAGAGAAGAGGCAGCCCTTGTGGCATTTGAGCTGGCAAGCACAAGGCCCAAAGAACATAAGCAGAGCCTGCGGTCAGTGGAACTGAAAGAGATGGCCACTGATACAGTGGACCTACAACCACCTACCAATGACTGGGATGTGGTGATGCACAAGCTAATCGGGCTCATGGCAAAATCATTAGCCACAGAAAGTGAGATTGACAATCTCAAAGCCAATGAAGTTCTGATCAAATCTGACGTAGACACAATACCAAGACAGAGCCAAGAGCAGATAGAGAAACAAGCAGAGCTGCAAGCCAGTCTGGCCACGGCATTGCAAAGATGCTAGGAAATGGAACGAGAAAATCACGCAGCAGCTCAAAGACTGCAAAGAGCTGAAGAAGAATACAGAAAACTCAGCAAGGCATTGACAGATGTAGAGAGGGAAAGGGACAACCTAACCCTACAACTTGTTGAAGAATCCAAGGAAGTGGAAGCCCTGAGGAATGCCAAGGAGAAGGCAGAGATAGAGAATGAGGCGAGCCAGGATGAGGTAATAGAGCTTAAAAATCATATTAAAGTTAAAGATCAAACCATCCAACGGCTACGAGCATCTCCTGCCAGAGTCAGAGCTGCTAGCTTGACTCACACTACTTCAGAGACGGATTTATATGAAGAGCAAATGAAGGAGCTCCAAAAGGAGTTAACATTGGAGAAGCGGCAAAGGCTGATGATGGCCGAGGGCTCTGTAGTAATGCAGAACCGATTGGAAGAAGAGCACAAGCCCATGCAAAATGAGCTAGAAGCCATCAAGAGAAAGCTCGATGAGGCAGAGAAAATAAATGCAGCTATGAACGACCTCCTTGTGAATATGGGAGAGCAAGCTGAAGCAGAAAAGAAGACATTTCAGAAGCAAATAGAAGAGTTGAGAGGCCAGTAGCAAACAGAAGAGCAGTTTAGCACCGAGCCAGCAGCCATGGAGGGAATAGACATAGAGAATGTGGTAGATCCAGTGGACACCACCATGCAACAGGAAATCCTTGTAGGACCCTCGCAAGAGCCACAAGATCTGACCCAAGAAGAAGAAGAGAAGCTGCAAAAGGCCATAGAAGCTCAGGAACAACTTCTAGAAGGTTGTCAATCTCTTCCTTGAACTTCTTAGCATAATTTAGATTCATTCAATATCGCGCAGTCGTACTGGTCTGGCATCTGGTTTCAGTGGTATTCGATGTTGACATACCTCTAGATCCACTCCTTTGAGATCAGTATGTTCCCATGTGAACACATCTTTATAGTGCTGAAACATATGTCGTGCCTTCTCTATCATCTTAGGATTCAGATGTTTATTGACGTTGATCAATCTAGGGTTTTCCTCACACCCCAAATTCCATTCCTCTATCTCCTGATCATCTGGAAGCAACCAGTTAGGCCCTCCGTCCTTTCTCGTGGTTGACTCCTCAGCGTATTCCCAATACGTTCCTCTGAGGTCTGAACTACTATTCTAATTTTTAGTAGCTCCTCCAGAGTGTGCTTGTTCTACTGGTGTGCTGAAATCAACCGGTTCTTCTGGCCTTCCAGTTAGCTGAATTGGACGTTCTCCTGAATTCAGTTCAATGAACTGGTCTGGAAATTGTTTCTTTTGTTTTTTAGCTTAATCTTTGTTCAGTAGAACTGCATTGAGATCTATCTCTATTAATGGAAAAATATTCATGGCTGCTAGCATTCTCTCAATTTTCTTTACCTTATACTTCTGGCAAAGCTCTTTCGGTCTCAGTTCCTTTCTCCAGCTTCTAGTCTTATTTGTCTGAATCTGGATTCTACCACTGGCCCCTTGTATTGTCAGAGTCTGATTAGCATAGTCATGAACAGCCTGTGCCGTTCGTAGCCATGGGCGCCCCAGTAGCATCCCATACGCTCGTTGCACATCTAGTACTAGGAAACTAGCTTTGAACTTTTCTTAACTAGATTTGAACTTTTCTTTGCCCACTCTTATTTGCATACTCTCTATCATACCAGTTGCCTGCACCACTCTATGATCCGCCATTTGAACTTTGGAAGGTGTTGGTTTCAAGTTTGTAATTCCCATCCTTTACTGAAGGTGTGCCCCTAGAATGTTTACCCCTACTCCTCCATCTAGGATGAGACCCGATAGTGGTTCCCACTATTTCCGAACTTTGTAATCCACCTGGATCACCGGCACTTCATCATCTCTGACAACCGCCAAGTCAACTGATCTGGCCTCCACCTCACCCTTTATTTGCTGTCTGATGAATTTCGTTGCTTCAGGCAAATTCTCCCTAATGTCCTCTAACTCCACAATGAGTTTCTGAATTCTGTCACAAATCTTGACATGAATTTCCTCTCTCTCATTATCAAAGTTGTTATCAGAACTTGAAGAACTGGTAGTATCTTCACAATACCATTCTTTTATTTTAGTGCTTTCAACTCCTTTATCAGTTTTCAACTCTTCCATTAGTCCTTGTACTGCAGCCAACATGGTCTCAGCTATTCCAGACTTTGACTGATCTAGTTATGCTCTCTCAAACAACTGGGCTGGTATCCTTTGAATGACCCGGGTGTCAGAACTCTCTGGCTGCTCTGGCAGCTTCTTGGCTAAATCCCTTTTGATTTTCACCGCTAGTTCTCTTTGCTCCTACCATTCATCAACCACCTTTTCTTTACCCTTGGCCTTCCACACCTCTCTCTGCTGAGCCCATTTGCTACTTTCAGGAGTGACTGGTTTTGCTGGGTTTTCTCAGATTTCCTCAATCACCAGCCCTTTACTTTGTGTGACTACTCGTACAAGAACTGGTTCTGGAATCTCCGCCTCAGTATCCGCAGTCAAAAGGTGTTTATGGACACTGAGCCGTGAAATGCCCATACTTACCACAAGTATAGCAATTCAGGCTTTGACTTTGGAAATTACCACGACCCCGGCCCCGGCTAGTACCCCCTTGGTATCTGTCGTGCCCTGTACCAGTACCACTGATACCTAATTTCTCTTCTTGAGAAGCACTCGTAGTTTCCACTCTTATTGGTTCAGCATTGGTAAATGCCACCACCAACAAATCTTTTCCCTTCTTGAAATGATGAATTCGAATACCACAGTTGTTCCATAGATGTCCATAGGCTTTGTAAGAAGTACATTGCGGGCATTCATTTGAAACATGATCTTTAGATTTACACTTTGAACACCAAGTTTCCATTCTTCTTATCGGTTATCTGGTCTGGCTAATTTCAGCAATTTTCCTGGCCATCTCTTCAATATTCCTAGACCAAGATCCCTTCTTAAGCTTGTCTTTGCTCTTTCCATCTGAGCTACTTTCAGAACTACTGGAGGCCCTAGTGGAATCAAAATCCTCAGTAGAAGTACTGCTACTACTGGACCTCCTCTTCTTATGACTCTTATCCTTCTTGGCTTGTTGTTCTAGCTTCAGGGCTCACTGCACCAAATCATTGAATTTCTTTGTTGGTGTTGGCACCTCCTGTTCCCTAAGCTTCTTACTGCAAAAACCATTCAAAAACCCCTTTTCAGGTGGTGGTTCTTGCGGTTGTCTAGTCAGTTCCTTGATTTTCTCAACATAACTTTCTAACTAACAATTTTCTCTGCTCTCTCTTATCCATTTCACAGAGTATATCCTCATCTCCTCTGTTGTCTGAATATTCCAGTCGGAAAGCTTTAAGCAATTTATTATATGATCTGAGTTGGCAAGCGGGGTAATGGTAGTACCATTTCCTTGTTGCCTCCTTTAATGTTTGAGGAAAGTATTCACCCCAGTCATCTTCATCAATATTTTTCAACTCAGCATACTGCTCAAAGTCTTGGATATCAACATCCGGGCCATCCTTCTTTCCCCCTTTGAAAACGGGAAAAGAATTTTCAATGAAGATGTGTAATCATGTTGATCAGCATCATTTCTTTCGCTTCTCACCTTGGGGCCCTGGCTCCTTTTTGAAGCTTTCTTATAATGGTCTATGTCTACATCCCTATTAATTTTTGCCTCCGTCTCAGTTTATGTTTCCTCTCTGGATTTTCTACTGGAACTATGGCGACTTCCTATACTTCCTTTGGCACCTTTGTCCCCCTGTATGGTCCCAGAACTCTTGGCCTTGCGTTCTTCCCTTCCAGCCCTTCCTCTTCTGGACTGACTGAAATGTTGAGAGTCCATTGCCTCATCAGCATGATTGTGCTCCTCTTGAGCCTCAGTGTCAGTTACTTGTTCATTCTTAGGATCAGAATCTCTTTCTGACTCCTCAGGGATAGGGTCAAATTGGTAGGATGGTTTTCGGCCACGGCTGGGTTTGGGTGCCATCACTTTAACTGAAAACTTAAACTGGGAGAAGAGTTTTCTGGTCATCGAGCAATAGCCCTAGCCACCGTGATCACCAAAATGGAATTGAAGCTAATCTCTTTAGATAGCTGATTCCAGTGTTGGAATTTACAGCTAGGTAAGTCGTTAGTTTAGTCAGTAGAACTTGGAAGAGAAGATAGAAACTAAACTAGAATAGTTACATGAACTGAAATACATCTACTGAAGCGAGAGGCAGACTGAACAACTGGAAAGAGTGTTCAGATTCAGATTGAGATTCAGAGTTCATGAAGAATGAATACAAGGTATATCTGACTGAAGTACACATGACTATTGTATTAAGGATTACAGAGTAGGATTACAAGTGACGATAGTGTAGCTCAGGAACAGCTTCAGGACTAAAACCACACAACTAAGAGTAAGAAGTCAAAAGATAAGCAGCCCAAAAATACAATCAACCCGATTACAATGTAATGGGTTCTATATTTAGCCCCTTGAAGTTACTGTGGTAACCACCATGGTAATTACTGGCTGGTCCGTTGTTCGGCTTCCAAGAGCCAGTTCCCACCTATTGAGACTATCTCTGCCATCTACAACGAGGATGCAAAGCAAGAGCGACAAAGGGCACGGATCCAGTGGAGACGGGGAAGACGACCACCAATGCATTATCTGGCGGGTTTGGAGAGCCTACCAACATTCATGAGCTTAAGATGGTTGCACAATCAATTGAAAAGCGCACAACAGTGCGGTGAAGAAGTGACTGAGGAGGAGTGGGAGTTCTCTCGGGGTTCCGCGACCAAGGTAAGTTTGCAATGTACGACTAGGGACTTTCTAGATGTTTGAACGGCCACTCATGATCTTTGTTGGTTGTAGTATAAGTCATAGACAGCAGCATGGTGTAAAGGTCGACATTTTAGGGTAAAACGAATCGACAAAAAGCGTTTTACTCAAGATTGTGGAATCATGGCAACATTTGAATAGTCTAGTCGACGATGGTTCTCTGATGCAGATCCTATGGTGGCGGAACTCACTTACTTCGGCACGCTTCAAGAGATTTTGAGGATCATTATAGAGGATTTTTTGTCGACTTGTTCGATGTGCAATGGTTCAAGATAAACATGGAGGGTCGCAATGGTACTGTGCGCAGAGGAGAGTTTGGTTTCCTTAAAGTGGATTCAACTAAAAAATGGACCGACCTAAGAGACACTTTCGTACTACCCGAGCATTGTGAGCAAGTAAGTAATGTGCTTGGAAGCTATCCAATTTTAGAAGCTATGTGCTTAGAAGCTCTCATGTAAGTTATGTGGCTCTAGCAGGTGATATTTCATCCTACAAAGTCTGCATCAAATTGGTGGTACGTCATAGAGGTAGCCCCTCGTAGTGCACGGACGTATGAGGGCTACCATGTGCCAATCACAGTGGCATCAATGGAGGAGATTGGAGAAGATGCTCAGTCAAAAGTCGTTGAGGTGGTGCCAGACGAGCATTAAGCTGCTACTCTCTATGGGGTGCATGCAGAGGATCTACAAAATGAAACGGAGGACATCTGCCTAAACGGAGAGCTCTATATAGATATAGGGAGTTATGTTGAGCTATGCGAGGATGAGAGAGAGCCATAAACATTGTATTTAAACAATTTTGCCCCGTTTTATAATATATATTGTGTTCACGTGGCTATACTTGAGAATTTTAAATTGTGTATAATCGTCATTGCATTCACTCTAGGTACGTATGCTCCAGGTATGTTCTCACAAGCGAGGACACTCCTCGCCGATGAGCACTGCACTCCGAGTGCGATGGAGACTGAGGCTGCAATCATGAAGTAGGTGATTCGTCTCTGCTCATAGATGTTGCTCGTCCCTCCACTAGATCTAGTTGATCAGATGAAAGAGACGCTAAGAAGCACTACTACTGCTTCTTAGCGTCTCTTTCACCTGATCAACTAGATCTAGTGGAGGGGCAAGCAGCATCTATGAGCAGACATTGATCACCTCCTTCGCGATTGCAACCTCAGTCTCCATCACACTCGAAGCGCAGTGCTTTTACAAGATACGTAAAAAGCACACGGGAGACAAATTCACAAGAACTTCACAGGAATCTCTCTACACAGGAATCCCTTCCTCTTTATGAGTCCTCTCTCTCTCTCTCTCTCTCTCTCTCTCTCTCTCTCTCTCTCTCTCTCTCTCTCTACTTGTCCATGTTTTCTTCTCCATTTAATATTAAGATTAAATGTTCGTGTGTTTAATGCAAGTATGGATGATGATGAGTTTCTTTCTTCTTTGTCACCCCGGCAGAGGCAGTGGTATGAGGATCGTCATCGCTCTGGAGCACCATCACATTGTTCTACTCCTTCAGCATCTCCCTCTGTTTCGGAGCATTCAGCGTGCTCCGAAGCTTCGGTGTCGACAAGATGATCTTCACACTCATCTAGGCACCGACGCTCTAGTGGTGGTGGCGACAATTGTTGTGAGGATGCCACCGTTGATGCCTCGACACCACCTCGTGTTCGACGAGGCTCTTTACCTTCCCCTTCTTTAACCGCCCCCACACCAGCCACGGGATCGCCATCTACGCCAAGTTTTGCGCGGTTGACGGCCGTTCCTGGCTACACACTACTACCCACTCCTCCGGGAGTCACCCCAATCGACACTCCTCGCTTCGGGGCCCAAACTCCAATGGAGACACCTGACATCCGTACCCCCATCGACACACCGCTAGAGACCCCTGTCAGGACACCCAGGTTCACGCGTCACAGGCAAGAGGGCTTGCCTTACTCCGTCGACTTCAGTGGTGGCATCATTTTGGATGATGAAGGCAAGAAGGTGATCTCGCGCATGCGCGGTCTTTGCTCTCAGGTGTTTAGACACTACATACTACACCACTAGAGTGAAGTACCAAGTGAATTTAAAGACAGAGTTATCAGCATGTTGCATGACGAGTTTCCCGTGTCAACACGAGATGACCACTTCAATGAAGACCTGATGAAGGTTCGAATGCGCGAATACTGCAAGCACAAGTGTTCTGAAGTGCAAAAGGCAATAAAGCATGGGTGGAACAGATCAGATTGGCTGGCCAAAGAAGATTGTGCAAAGCGAGCAACACGTGGGAATCCTGACAAGTGGAAACAACAAAAGGAGGCAACCAAAGCGCGAGTAAAGGCAGGGAGCTCGCACCACTTGGGGAGCGGCGGGTGGGCATCATTTGAGGTCAATTTTGTAAGTGTTTTCGCATTGCTCTTTAGGTTTGATAGTTTAGGATTTAGGGGTTTTTAAATTCTAACATAATGGATTCTTTGTATGTTTTGAACAAGGTCGATGAGACAGGACGTGACCCCACACCGTATGAGCGTGAGTACGCAGGCAGGAAGGGCTTAAACGCTCTGATGGGGGCATTATGAGTTCTCTCAGCGGCATGGTTAGTATTAGGGTTTACTCTTTTCTATTTGTTATATTGTTTTGTAAATTATATGTTTATACTTAGAGAAAGTTGTCTTATTGTTTTTTTTTGCAGAATCCGACAGATATGCCGCTTGGACGTGATGAGACATCTGATTAGACAGCGTCAGTCTAGCTGTAGCTAGATAGCATTAGTTTTCTTTTGTCATAGCATACGTATCATGAGATGACGTGTATACGTTTTTTTGTAACTATTGGAAAACCATGTATATTTTCTCAATAATGACAATGGTGTTGTAACTATTACATTTGCAAAGCTTAACAATCAAGTGATTTTGCCTATGATGTGTACAATTGTCATTGATTTACTTTCATCAATTTACTTTTGTCAGTTAGTTTTGTATCTTTATTCTGCAAACAATACTATGGATGATGG
This sequence comes from Adiantum capillus-veneris, assembly GCF_014529385.1. Classification (NCBI taxonomy): domain Eukaryota; kingdom Viridiplantae; phylum Streptophyta; class Polypodiopsida; order Polypodiales; family Pteridaceae; genus Adiantum; species Adiantum capillus-veneris. The sequence goes on from NC_140934.1 coordinate 118,700,455, forward strand.
AGTTAATGGTTATATTGTCTTGTGGGTGACTCCTTGGGGCCTATACCTAAGCTTGCACTTTCTTTCAAAGGTGAATCTGGGCTTATCTTGGATTCATTTAGGTTTGCTCTATTATGAAACGTTCAATACGGTTAATGGGTGGCAGGGCATTCAATGCACTGCCACCAAAAAATTTTACTCTCTGGTGTCGCTATATAAGGCTCTGCAACGTCGCTATAAGCGTCACTATAGGTAGCCTGTAAGTGTCATTATTAGCATCACTATATGCGTCACTATATAGCGACGGCCATAGCGATGCATATAGCGACACTCATAGCGACATCCCCGTATCGACGCTATTAGCGACAGCCTTAGCGACGCCGGGGAGTATAAAAACCCAATGTATTTCCATCGCTAAGAACATCACAAGTGCACACAACCTCTTGTAGTGTAACTAGCTAGTGCAATGAAGATGGAAGCTTCAAGCACTAAGCAAACACTTATAATACACAACATCAATTCACTCATGGTCTCAGACCCAAGACCTCACACACCTTCGAAGATCGTGAGAGCTAGCAGGGTATGAGAGTAGATTGAGAGGAAGGAGTAGTCTTACGAGAAAGAAGTATATCTCCTCACATAATCACTCATAAAAGCTTAGCATAGCTTAGTAATTAGCATGGTAGAGGAGATGAGCATGCATTGTAGCTTGGCTCTTGGTTGGATTTGCATCACAAAGCCAAGAGTTGTTGGTGTAGGCCTCCCTTCTCACAAGCTTGGAGTAGATGATGAGCTTTCCATTAAAGCTTGAGAAGGAGAGAGAGAGAGAGAGTCTTCTTGCTTCACACATGAGATTGTGTGAGTGTGTGTGTGATAATGCCTTGCCAAAACCAGCCCCCTCTCTCTCTTGGTCGACCCCTCTTGCAAATTACTCATGCTGGCACCTCATTGGACCCTTCAAAGCTTAGCCAATCATAATTAAGAAGCATAAGTGATAGCCTTGCGACATATGTCCCCCTTTCCCCTTTTGTGAGAGATTTAGCTAATTAAATAATGCAATTAAACTATCATCGGATCCCTTTTTCTTCTGGCCAATAGGAAGCAGGCAAGCCATTGGGCTGTTGAATGCTCATTGGACCCCTTGGGAGACTGTCCAATAGTCTTCTAGAGAGCTTAATTCTTATCGGTTCTTTTATCAAGTGTTTTTAAATGAATTAAACTAGATTTACTCTATCCTAATTCTCATTGGTCCACCTCTATGGCCATCCAATAGGATTTGAGTGCACCTTGTGGGCAAGTGGCCTAGGGAGCTGACATGTGTCCAGTATGCCCTTTGTGTAAAGGGAAGCCTTTGAGTGTGTGTGTGTGTGTGTGTGTGTTATCTCACAAGCTTCTCTCTCTTTCCCTGCCTTTAGGGCTCGCCCCCTCCTCTTTAGGAGTCATGAAATACTTTTTGGTCATCTGTTGGACGGGGAGCGACTCACACACCCATGAAGTGCATGCAAACACTACCTAGATCAACATAATGTCAATCGAGGACATAGATGACACGATAGGCACACGGAGGAAATCTCTTAAGCTTGTCAAGCTGAGACCATCCTACACATACAACACTCATGAAGGCCAACTAAACCACAATCAAGAACCTCACTGCTCTCAACTACACCACCTAGCCACATACACACATAAGGAAGGTAACTCACCTAATCATGCCAGATTCGTACGAAACTTAAGGAACACCATCCCCTCACTAGGATACACCTGTCCCTAAGCTTCTACACTCAAAACCCTAACTCTAAACCCGTCTGCGGAAAACGCGTAGGATGACAGAGCTGAATTTTGAAAGTGCCCGAAACTGAAATTTATGAGTACTTATGCGTAGCTTATGTCGCCACGATCTATAGACTACTAGCACGCGAAAAACAGACATCGTTTGATACACTTACGGCCACAAATAGCTCGTAGATGCGTCGGCGTGCGCGCTTCGTCTCGCTTGGAATGCTTGGCGTTGTTGCGTAGCTCTCCTCGAGCCTACAGCAATGGTGCAGTCGGATCTCCAATGTGTTGAGCGAGCCGGGCGTAGCGAGAGGATGAAGCTCACGCTCACTCTCTTTCTCTCTCACACACAGTAGACGGCAGCGCTCAGTTTTGATTATGATAAAAGTCTCTTTACAAAATGACCTAGGTACCTTATATACTAAAGCTACCTTAGGTTTAACCAAAAATGGGGTTGAAAGGGTCAAATGGCTTTGTATTTACAATTTGGAAGTGCCATTGCACCCCGGCTTCTGAAACTAGAATAACTACCCATTACAAATGACATCTATAGCCATAATCCGCAGCATTTCATAACTCGCAAAAGATAAGACTTTGGTACGAAACTTGAGTTATGTTGTGTTGTTGACCCAGCGGTCAACATTCCCCCCTTCCGCGTTCATGTTGTCCCTGACATGACCTGATTGTCGATGGCGATGTGGTCTTTGCTATCGTTTTGTTGTTGGAAAGAAAGTATAGACTATAGACTTTGCAGTAGCTTGTCTTGTTCGTCCAACCGATGTACATAGTCTTCACATGATTCACGAAAATCATAATTGATGAACGAACTTTATGTCTTTCACATCCACGCTCCGAGCTGCAGCATCTGTTTCTGTCATTATAGGTCTACTGGCAGATCTAAATTCAAAAAGAACCCAATGTCGTTTAACTTGACTCTTATCATCATGGATAGAGAAAGCTCCATCCATCACTTGCTCCAGCAAATCTGTCAATTCGGAGTATTTGTGATTCTCAGAAACAACTTCTACAATCTGTAGAATTGAGTGATTGGCTTTCTGATCTTGTGAGCCAATGACAACTTTGTAAGGAGTTATGTTGTGTTGTTGACCCAGTGGTCAACACTTTGCTGTTGTTTTGGCTTCATCTGTTGCACTGCTTGTATCTTTATCGAACCACAACAAGAACTATGATACAATAGAGCAGACATCTATCATCATAACCATTCATCTTTTGAGATCCTCTGATTACTTTTATGTCTGCTCTTCTTCATTGGGGACTTCTTTGTTCCTGTGCAATCATGTTGTTAGTGTTGTCTGCAGCGTTGTCATTGTAGGCCATTCTTCGACTCGCCATTGAGGAGAAGTATGCTATGATCTAAAATTGGTGCTCCAATTCATTTGTCAATTGATTTGAGTAGCATTTCCTTATTGTTGATGTAGAAGGAATATGTACAAGAGGATGGTGATAGGTGACTTTAGATTAGGGTCTAAAACCTGGATGACCAAAGGGAAAAAACCCGGTGGGAAAAAAATGCCTTTGGTATACGCTCTTATTGGAGTTGAGCAGTTGAACGTGAAGTACATGTTCATGAAAGGTGAGTGCTTGGGTGAAACACGGAAAGAGTGCCTGATGCAAGTGCCAATTATGGGACACTCTATATGCATATGAGAAATTTGTCAACAAAAGCATGCAATGTGAAAGAAGGAGATGATGGGTGTTTCGAGGAATAAATGTAGCACATGTGACATCAAAAGATGTCTCAATAGCTTCCACCTTTCCAAGAAGGGTTTTCGATGTAGAAGTTTCTCCACTCGTATCTCATTGTGCTCAGTACGTGAGTGTCTTTTGGAGCTTCTCCTTCACTTCACCAGACTTAAGTACTTAGACTTCGACTCTTTTGCTCACCTATACCAGCATGAGAGACACAACGTAAATATGCTCAACTCTTCCAGCTTGAGCAGTACCTAGAATAGCTAAGACGCTTAGACCACAGAGAATTTACTTGAAGCTTTGGGACTAACACGTCACTCATTTTGTGGCGTACCTATTCGACTCTGACTTGTATGACTTGTCGGTTGCCTGTTGACACTGCTTTGTGACAAGTTCTTCGGCTGTTGTAGTGGCTGCTGAGACATACTTCGTGAAGTTTCATCGTTTCCCTGTACCTTCTTCTCTTTGTAGTGCTCAGGCCTCTTGTCAGTCTTTTCTTCATGTGGATTATGGATTTTTTAATTTTTTCTTAATAATAAACAAAGAAAATCTTAAAACGAACTCAACAAAAGAAAAATCATTCAAATAGAAATCTAAATGCTATGTACACTATACACATGTCCCTAGGGGCTCATATATGGATTTTGTCCCCATACTCCTATGTAACACTACTATGAGGGCATATACTCTAAATTTCGTCAAAAAATTATCACAATAAAACGCAAAAATTCAATGCATCTCACAAAACATTGCCCTCTAATAGTCATAATGTTAGGTCTGCATTCAGAATGCCTCCCCCCTTCCTATTTGGAGTCATCCTTTACGACAGAGTACCACAAAGGGTATGTATTGTGCTTGGGCAATTAAAAGTTGTGCCTATGCAGGCCTTGTAATGTAGCCCTATTATGCATACACACTCAATGCATGCAAAAGATTTATGTTGTGCAAGATGTGGGTATAAGCAATTTGCTTATTGGCATTTGTTGGTGAGGCTTCCTATTCTAAGCAATGTAATGGTCTTTGAAGCTCCTGTATCGTTGCTTGATTGAAGCGACTTGCTCTCTTCTAACTGTACTGTAATCGTAGGAAGAATTGTAAGAATTCAAGTGGGGATGCATTGATAGCAGTTTTGTTGTTCTTCTTTGGGACCCATTTCTTTGCGATTATTGGTTGTTTTGTTGTTGACGCTCGTTTGAGAACCCATACTTGCCCGTGCTTCGTTTGTGTTTGAAGAGACTTCTTTGGGATCCACCTTTTTGTTGTGTGAGTCGACAGTGGTCTTTGCTTCAGCCCTTGTACGCTTGGTTGGGGACAGGATTTAGGCTTTGAAATTTGATACTGTGGTTGTTTTGGAATCCAAATGAATTCTTGATTTTTTTGTGCTTGAATCAAATTCTTTGGATCCCAAACCTGAGTTGTGAAAGCTTGAGACTTTGTGATATTCTTACCCGTTTGTGCACGCTTTCCTTGTTTTTGTTTTGGTGTTGGATCTTGTGCTTTGTCATGAGAGATCTTTGTCTTCTTGATCCATATCTGTTTTTGGCCGATCTGGCTTTTTGGTATCCAGATTTGTCGAGCTTTTTGGCTTTGACTTGTTGTCCTATTCTTTTGACCTGTCATGGTTGTTGTTGAAGGGGTTGGTGATAGTGATGGCCTGAGTTGATAATAGGGGATGTCGTAAGATTCATCACTATCACTACTATCCTCAGCAAGGTTGACTTCTTGTACTTTCCCTTGATTTTTTGGCTGGTAGTGGAAAGTTACTGTCTGTTTGCTCGTGGGTGGTAGTTTCTTGGAGGAATTTTCTAGCACATTGATTAAAGCATTGTTAGCTCGTTGCTCTAGTCGTATTCCTCCTAGCTGAGTCTTTGCATTCTTATTAGGAGCCATGTATGAGGATGCTTGTGGTGGCTGTGTCTTCACCGAGGACTTTGGAATCCACTTTTGATGCACTTTATTCCTGTAGCGATGACATTGATTCCTGGGTCGTTGATCTTCTTGAAGCTCGAAGTGTTCTACAGAGTCATAGAACTCGTCGTCTTCTTCATCTTTTGATTCTCCACATTTCTTTGTTTGCTCCTTATTTCAAGATCTTGTTGATGTCTGGATCTCTTCGTTTTCTTGGATTACACTCACTGCAAAATAAGGAACGACATCATAGCCATTTTCATCACAAAACTTTGTTGTGGGAGCATCTTCCACGGTGCACACGTCCAGAGTAGCCAAGATGTGTTCCCATCCAAAAGGCTCTAACTCTTCTTCAGGAAATGGTTCTAGGATATAGTCCATATCCTCTATAAGCCGCTCTAGGATACATTCCTCACGTTTCAAGCTACCACATTGTGAAGCTCCACACATCCACAGTTCTTTAGGCTTACCTAACCAAGCTGGAAGTTCTGATCCTGCTACTGTGGCGGAATCAAACTCCTCAACCGGTGTTCTCGTCACATCCCTATAGCTATGGTCCCTCAAGTTTATCTTTGTTATGGTTTCCATATGTCTCAGGTATATATGGTCATAACCCCTATCTTGGACCATTTTCAATTGTCGCATGAATGGTCTTCCCAGAATGATTTCATAGTTGTTCTTCTTGCCAAAGTCGACAACAGCAAAAGTGTGTTCATATTCAATGCCAAAATAAGTAACAAGTACTTTTTCTAGCAGTCCTAGGGGCTTTTCCTTGTGTCCGTCTGCAAGCTGCAGGGTCATTCGTGTGGATCTCAAGGCAGGTTTCCCCATTTTTTCCAAACTTCTTTGGTTGCAATGGCCACACCAGCTCCACTGTCAAGGATTGCCATGATTTTTACACCATTGAATTCCATAGGAAGGGTGGTGTTTCCATCTTCTCCCTCGTAATACTCGCCTACCTTGTTTAATGGCACTGGCCTAGTATTTAGCTGAGGCATTTCAAGATCTTTGATGCCTTCCTCGATTTGAGTCATTGGGGTTTTTACACCAAATTTCTCTAGACATTTACCCACATTAGCCCACATGTTTGGTCTTATTCTGAGCAACTCGGCTAACATTATTGTACAGGTGACTGGGGTAGATAGAATATCTACTAGCCCCTTTGAATCGATGGCTTTGTTGGGAGACAGACTCTGTGATGGGACTGCAACCACATCTAACTTGGTCTCGTACTCTCCCATGTAGGACGGTAGTGTTCTTAGCGAATGGGGTTGACTATCCATAGATTGTACAGATCCTTTGTCGCCCCAATACGATCGCACGTCCACATTCATTTGAGATCCAGTCTCAAATTCCTCTATTGGTTTTAGAAACACTCCTCGTTCATCACCAGTCTTGTCTACTCGTCTTCTTAGGTCATCGGCTTCATTGGCCTCTCTGACTTGTTTCCACAATTCATCAAGACCATCTATCTCTTTACAATCCTCAGGTATGCTTGGTGAAATCCCTTGGAAGAGTTATCCGTGGTATTCAGTACTATCCTTGGTTCTAATGCTAGGTCTTTGAGGTTTGGTCTGTGATCATGACTAGAATCTGGCTCTTTTAATTCCTGGTTTGGTGGGATTACTTGTGTAGGCATGACAAAGATCACATCCTCAGGTTTTGCAACTGGGGGTTCTAGTAAAGCTTGGGTTGTTTGAATCATTTTCTGGCACATTTCAAATTTTTGCTTTTCTAGTTCCGCATAGGGATATGTCATCCACCTGTGTTCTTGGGTTTGGTTGTTTTTGAGCCTCACATCATAGGCTTTCAAGAGGGCATCTAATGCCTCATTAACCTTCTCTACCAACACAGATCCTCCTGTACTAGCACTTCTCGGTTTCTCATCCGTGGATGGTTCTTCTAGAGATTTAACCATCTATGTAAGAGAAGGTGCCTCCTTTTCCTCGTGTTGTTTTATCTTCTCCTCAGCTTCGGTAAGCTTCTCAGCTAGGGATTTTTGCTCTCGTTCCCTGCGTGCTTTCATCCTAGTCTTTCTAGCTTTCAAACTATTTTGTTTGCTCTTGGTTTTCTGACTAGGTGCGTTTGTCTTTGGTCCTTCATCCGTCTTTGGACTCATGTCACTTTCCGTGTTCTTTGTCTCTGGATTCTCATCAGCTTTATTTTGAGCTTGTGCTCTCGTAACCACTTGAACTGGTACGACATTTTCATTTTCTGAGCTACTATGTAGCTGAACAATCCCTAATACATTTGTCGTGATCTTCCTGATATTGTTCGGGTTTTTCGAGCAATCGGGGATCAAGTGAGTGATGCCACACTCAAGACAATAGGCATTTACTTCAGTGATCTCCGTATGAGGACATTGTTTGACCAAGTGGTTGTCACGACTTTTGTGACAATCTGTCTCTGGTTGAGGAGATTCTTTTAGCATTTTCTCTTGGCTATAAGCAAGCTTTGACCTAGATAAGCCGCTATTTGCAATGAATCGCAATGTCCTTTCGTCCATTTCATACCTTCTTTCTTTCGACTGAAATCCAGGAGGTGGAGGTTGTACCTGCCTCACCACTCCATGTGTTTCTCTCACATTTTGTTGCTCCGAAGGGTAGTACTCACTTTGGTTGCTATACCACATTGTAGCTGGTACTGGCGATGGTTTATTTGATGCTTCCATCATTGGCATGTATCTCATGTCTATCAGCATTCTAGCACCTGGCAGCGGAGGTTGTTGTCCTAAGACAAGCTGTGGCCTTAAAACTCCTACTGGTCCTGGCACATTCCCCGTAATGTATCTAGGTGGAGTAGGTGCTTCTGGAACAAGTTGTACATACCTCTCCCTAGCATTTTCCATGCTATAATAGCACTCTTCCCCCGTATGGTTTGTCCATTTTCTCTCAATTTCACACCACTTCGGCTCTCGCGAATCAGACCTTACAAGAGGAATCAACCTCTTGACCAAGTCATCGATAAGCTTTTCTTGATCAATAGGTGTCGTTGGCTTGGCAATGGACTCACTTATCTGTGAAACACTGTGCTGAGAGGATGTGTCATCTCCTTCACTCTTTAAGTCCTTTTCTTTGTATGCCTCACAGTTATCCACTAGATAAAGAGCTTCTTTGATCAACTCGTTTAGCGTCATCCTCCTTATCATACGCAGATCCTTTTGAAGGCCCTCATGTCTCATTCCTTGGATAAAGATCAGCATCAATCGTGATTGCGTAGGTAATTCCGCTCTCGGACAGAGCTTAACATATCTCTTGAGCCGTAATCATGCTTTGCGTACTGATTCATCCTCTTTCTGTTTGAATCTATGGATTTGCGAGACCGTGTTGTAAGCAATGCCTTTTGGCGAGAATTCTTCAATAAACTCCTCAAACAGCTCATCTAGGGTCTCAAAATCCCATTTTTCCACTGAGTCGAACCATGTAGCTGCATCATCTTCTAGAGTCAATCCAAATCCCTCAAACTGTGTCGCAAAATCTGAAACTTCTTCTGCTCTAATCACTCTTCTAATAGCCGTTACGTGATCTCTCGGATCTTTATCTCCGGAGTGTTTTCTGTTTAGCCATTTCTGGACTTGGGATGGTCTAACTCGTGGATTGTCTACAAGTCTAACCAGAGACTCTCCCAATCCTTCTCTCGTTATCGCTCTTGAAGGGAATCCTAGTGGCTCTCTTCTTGGAATTCCTATAGGAATTCTCGTGTTTGGTGGAGGCATTTGTGGTCCTTCATTGACCAAATGTCCACCTCTTTCTAGTACAGTCTGTGGATTTGTGCTTTCTACAACTCTGTATTCTCGTCCATACTTGTCGACAACTATAGATCTCCATTGACAGTCGACTCCGTATGTGTAGACATATAAGAGCTTGTAATCCGTTATCTCTTCTAGGTATGGATCTGAGCACCTATAAAGATTGACCTCATTGTCGTCAATGTATCTATATAGTCCTTCACTCTCATGACCAATCATCCAAACTCTCTCAACAAGATGGGTCTTTATCAATTGCAAGTTTGGAAGATCCATTGTGGGAGGATATTCCTCTATCGTCGGGATCTCCAAGCTTGTGTAAGCTGCATTTGAATCTAGGGTAGACATGATTTCTGGGCTTAAGAGATTTTGCTTGGTTCAAGTAGACTTAGTCCACTGTGTTCAAGTGCTTTGGTTAGGGAAAAGTCGAAACTATGTCCAAACCTGCAACCGTTTCGTCACAATTCTCGCAAATCGTCACTTTTACACACCCCTCCTAACTTGCGGATGTATTTTGAGGCCTCAAACGATGTTTTTTTCAAAGTTGAACTAAATGGTTGCCGTAGGCATCATTTAATTTGAGTTTTGCTCTAAGATCTGTAGAGCTGCTCTCAGGCACGTTTTGATATAAAAACTTTTCCGATCCGATACCATTTGTGAAAGTTATGGCCAAAACCGTGAAATGCAGTTTCCAATTTCAATTTTAAAAGAAGATTTGGGATCTCTGTGACAGTGTGAACACTTCTGTATGGTCAAAAGTACAGTTGGACCCTAAAACTGGCCTAGAGACATCCTACGCGTATGATGTCTATATGCTCAGAATTTAACAAAATTTGGTCCAGAGACTCCCCTTAAGTCGAGCAACACAATGGTATGCTCAAATTTTCATTTGGATTTAAAAATGGCCTTGAGACATCCTACGCGTAGGATGTCTTTTTGCTCAAAATGACTTGAAATTTTCCCCCCAGCTTCTCCTTGATGTGTTGATCACAGTGGTGTGCTCATAAGTTGGTTTGGAGTCCTAAATCAAGCTGGAGACATCCTACGTGTAGGATGTCTTTTTGCTCTGTTTCAGCTCAAACTTGCACTGTAGCTTCCCCTTAATGTGCTAAACTCACAGCTATTTTTACTTTTTGATTCTGACACCTATAGGTTGGTCAAATGATCAAGAATCTGTTCCAAAAGCCTGATGTCAGATCTGATGAATTCCTAAGTCAAATCAACTCCAAATTGGACCAAAATTGACTAGTAGGCTTGCCTAAGGCTATACAACACCCTACTATGTCCACAGTTTGAATTTGGCCTCTAAATCATGCCTTAGACATCCTATGTGTAGGATGTCTAACTGCTCAGAATTGTCTAACTGCTGAGAATTGTCCCAAATTTGAACCACAGACTCTCCTTAAGGTGCTGATCAGTGTGGTATGCTCAGAATTTTGTTTAGAGTCCAAAATCACACAGAAGACATCCTACGCGTAGGATGTCTTTTTGGCCTGTTTGACCCCAGACTTATCTCACAGCTTCCCCTTGATGTCAGTAACCCAGTGGTATGCTTAGATTTTGGTTTGGATGTCAAAAGACCCCAATACTAGCTATCCTTGCCTTTTTCAGTCAAAAATGCTAAGGTCTGCTTAAAACCCAATTCTCTCACCCAAATGAGCTGAAAACTCTCACATGCACTCAAAACATCATGTATAACATGCACATGAAGTCACCCTATGGTTTGGTCTCAAAAATTATGCCTTGGGCACAATTTGGGTAGGATGTCTGGCAATTCTCATCTTTTGGCTTTGATCTGTCAAAATTTGGTCAAATTTCCACTTTCCAGGTGAAAATAAGGTAAAACCTACCTTCACACAAGTAACCTCAGATTTTCAAAAAAAATTCAGATCACCCTGTAGACATCCTACGCATAGGATTTCTACTGCTGATTTTTTGAGACTGAAGTGTCCCTGATGCTTCCTTATGCTCTCAGCAAGTGCAAGTATGCTTCACAATTGCAAAAACATGCAAAAAACACTCAATTTAAGCCTTTTCTGAAATCAAGCACTTTAGCAAATAATTCAGTGCTGAATAGCTCTAGATCAGAATCGGATCACTTACCTAAAGCTACTCCTACAAATCATATGGGGTTTTGCATCTATGAGTAGAAAAATGCTTCACTGCCACACACAGACTAGTAAACGCTTTTATCACCTCACAAATCACTCGACCACCAACAACTACTCTAATCCACAGATCCTAACTAAACCTATCTAGTCGCAGACCCTCGGCAAGACACACGCTTCCTGACTATCCACTTGATCGCGGAATATCCTCTTCCAGATCCACTTAAGAAAAACGCTTTCTTTAGCCAAAACTAAATCAAGCAACCATCACACGAGTATTAGTAGGAAACCTACTTAGGTCCTTGTGTCCCCGGCAACGGCGCCAATGTTGGACGGGGAGCAACTCACACACCCATGAAGTGCATGCAAACACTACCTAGATCAACATAACGTCAATCGAGGACACAGATGACACGATAGGCACACGGAGGAAATCTCTTAAGCTTGTCAGGCTGAGACCATCCTACACATACAACACTCAGGAAGGCCAACTAAACCACAATCAAGAACCTCACTGCTCTCAACTATCCCACCTAGCCACATACACACATACGGAAGGTAACTCACCTAATCATGCCAGATTCGTACGAAACTTAAGGAACACCATCCCCTCACTAGGATACACCTGTCCCTAAGCTTCTACACTCAAAACCCTAACACTAAACCTGTCTGCGAAAAACGCGTAGGATGACAGAACTGAATTTAGAAAGTGCCCGAAACTGAAATTTATGAGTACCTATGCATAGCTTATGTCGCCACGATTTTATAGACTACTAGCACGCAGAAAACAGACATCGTTTGATACACTTACGGCCATAAATAGCTCGTAGATGCGTGGGCATGTGCGCTTCGTCTCACGTGGAATGCTTGGCATTGTCACGTAGCTCTCCTCAAGCCTACAACAATGGTGCAGTCGGATCTCCAATGTGTTGAGCGAGCCGGGCGTAGCGAGAGGATGAAGCTCACGCTCACTCTCTTTCTCTCTCACACACAGTAGACGACAGCGCTCAATTTTGATTATGATAAAAGTCTCTTTACAAAATGACCTAGGTACCTTATATATTAAGGCTACCTTAGGTTTAACCAAAAATGGGGTTGAAAGGGTCAAATGGCTTTGTATTGCACCCCGGCTTCTAAAACTAGAATAACTACTCATTACAGATGACATTTATAGCCATAATCCGCAGCATTTCATAACTCGCAAAAGATAAGACTTTGGTACGAAACTTGAGTTATGTTGTGTTGTTGACCCAGCGGTTAACATCATCACTAAACCATCCAATTTTCCCTAGGGTTGGACCATTGGACATAATCTTTGAATTTTGGAACCTTAGCATTTTGGAACTCTTAATGGGCTAAACCTTAGGGTCTTTGAAGCCCATTGTTGCACATTTCTCTTTTGCAGATGGCCCCCCCTTTGGATCCCTATTTCCCTCCTTTGGAACCCTATTGTGGCCAATTTGCCAGCTTAACCAATATTCTAGCTTTTTCTCCCCTGGCACTTCCCCATATTTAATGATCAGCTTAACATGAGAAAATCGTTTAGCAGAATTAGATATTAGTTATTATGACATTACCTCTCTCTTGAAATCATAGTCGTCCTCGACTATGGGGTAAAGAAGGCAACGCCTATTCATTAGTCCTTTTTCTATCTGGTAGAGGATCCTTAGCTTACCCTACGACATCGTTCCAGAATGGATGACTAATTTATTTGGCGCTTGAGAGCCTAAGCTGTCGCAAGCATGTCTGCACATTAGTCCTATCAATCTTCCATACTAGAGTGACAAGCTCTACTTGGTGTTTCGGAGACGTCATCTCCACAAATTCGATTCTAAGCATGCATACTACTTACCATTTGTGCACAGTAAAAAAAAAGAGAGTCTTATAAGACAAAAACTTTGTTCATTTTAAACATTTGTACATTTTCTTACTCTAGGGAAGCATGTAAGCATTGAAAAGGTTTAGGTTATCCTTTAATTGTATGCCTTGCATCCATCTAGCACCTTTAAAAGGATAATTCTTAAACTTAATAAGATACCGTTGGATAGTCTTACCACCTCTTAGTACCTTGTCTTCATGTCGGAGAATGGACTTTGGCTGTAGCACCTTTTCTTGGTCCTCGATCTCCGGTGGGTCTTCAATAGTTGGTTCTTGAGGTGGCTCTCCTTTGTAAGGCTTTAGTAGGCTCACATGGAAAGCATTGTGTATGAGCCAATGGCTGGGCAACTTGAGTTGATAAGCAATTTCATTGATTGGTCAAAGAATCTGGAAGGGACTATAATACCTTTTGCTAACTTAGCATAGTACTTTTGGTGCCCCGTAAGATTCTTGCCCGTCGTGTACCTTAATCGAGCCTTGGAAAATTTAAGTAAGACCCAATCATTTTCTTTAAAGGCTTGGGCTCTTCTATGCTTATCAGCAACAGCCTTTTGCCTTTGTTGTGAGATAGAGATAGCATTCTTAATTTTTTGGAAAGACTCTTGTAGGTCTTGGCTATACTCATCTGCAGCGAAGACCTTCCCGTGTACCTTAAGTAGCAGGGGACTTTTGGATCTTCCCTCAATTACCTTGAAAGGTGCTTTTCGCGTGAAAGTATGTACAGTGTTATTGTAAGCATCCTCCACTAGGGTAAGTACTTCTCCCATTGGGACCTTTGATCTACTTCCGTTACATAGGCTTTTAGTAGATCAAGAATTGTTAGGTTAGCTATTTCACTTTGGCCATCCGCTTGAGGGTGATAGGCCAAAGAGAAGTTTAGCCTTGTCCCTAAATTCTCAAAGAGACCCTTCCATAAATTACTGATCATTCTAGGATCTCTATCCGACACTTTGGACATCAGCAATCCATGGTACTTGAAGATTTGCGATATGAAGAGGGTTGCCATTTGAAGGGCTTTGATAGTCTTTTTGACAGGTATAAAATGAGCTTGTTTGCTGAACTTGTCTACTATCGTCCATATTCCCGTATTCCCATGGATAGACTTAGGCAATCCAAAGATAAAATCCATGGATATGCTCTCCCATGGTGAATTAGGGATTGGCAAAGGTTGAAGCAATCCAGGTTGCTTCCCTCTATCAAACTTCGTCTTTTGGCATACCACACATTTAGAAACATACTCTTGTATGTTTGCTTTCATGGTAGGCCAATAGAAATATGTTTCAGTCTATTTTAGGGTAGACTGAATCCCTCTATGCCCCGCACAAGGGGAGCATGAGATTCATACATTACTTTCTCACGTAGTGAGTTAGTAATGTATAGTCTATTGCCATAGAGAAGATAACCATCTTGTAAAGTAAATGGTTCTTCTTCCTTTCCTAATGCAAGGGCTGAAATCATATCTCTAGAATCGGGATCAATAGCATACTCTTTTATCATAAAATATAGATCATTGTGAGTTGCATGGAAACTGCATTCACTCTCAGCCATCTTGAGAGTGCAATGGCTACTTGATTATGCTTGCCAGCAATGTGAGCAATATGAAAATGAAATTGCAAAAGGAAATTTTCCCACCTCATTTGTTTATCAGAGAGCTTGGTCTGCGTCATGAAGTACTTAAGACTTTGGTGATCCGTCCACAAAATGAAAAGAGTCCCCAGTAAATGGTGCTTCCATGAGTCTAAGGCATGTAGAACTGCGAGGAGTTCCTTTTCACATATGCCTAGAGCTTGCTTAACAGGGTCGAGCCTTCGAATTTCGTAGGCTATGGCATACCCTTCTTGGAGCAAAACAGCTCCAAGGCAATCACCACAAGCGTCACATTGGACCTCAAATGGCTTTGAGAGATCCGGCAGTGTAAGCACATGTTGAGAGATAAGCTTTTCGAAAGCATTGTTCTCCTTGGCAGACCATGTATACCTAACATTTTTCTTTGTTAGGTCATGTAATGGTCTTGCTATTAGTGAGAACTTTTCTATGACCCGTCTATAGTATGCACACATACCTATAAAGCTTCTTAGTTCATGAAGATTCCTTGGATTAGGAATCAGGATTAGGCCATCCTTTTATTACAACTTTGATGGATCCATTTGGATACCATCTTAAGAGATAATGTGACCTAAATATTGAATCTCTTGTACGAAAAACTCACTTTTCTTTCAATTAACATAAACTTTATTCTCTCTTAAAACTTGAAATATTACCTAGAGATGGTTCTTGTGTTCATCTAATGAATTAGAGTAGATGATAATATCATCAAAGAACACTCCAGTAAAGGTTCGGTGAGGCCTGAATAGCTTCTCCATCAAGCGGTTGAACGTGGCTGGTGCATTGGTCAAGCCAAAAGGCATGATAATGTATTCGTAAAGACCAAATGTAGTGCGAAATGCGGCCTTTGCAATGTCTTGATCAACTATCTTTATTTGATGGTAGCCACTTTTTAGGTCAATTCTACTAAAGTAGGTCGATCCTTGTAGCTTATCAAATAGGTCTTCTACCCGTGGAACAGGAAACCTATTTTTGATAGTGATCCTATTTAGTGCTCTATAGTCGACACACATACGATATGCCGCCTTTCTTTTGCACTAATAACACGGGTGAGAAAAATGGAGATGAGCTAGGCCTAACCATGCCCTTCTCAACTAACTCATGCACTTGCCGCATAATCTCCTCTTGTTGAGCTTGAGAAACTCTATAAGGTGGTTTATTAAGCGGTGAACTTTCTAGAAGAAGTTCAATTGCATGGTCATCATGGCCTCGTTTAGGAGGTAGTTCACAAGGGATGTCGTCAATAAAGACATCTTGAAATCCCTTGAGAAAATCGGATAACTCTAATTCCTTGTGATTGTTTACATTTTCTTTTTCTAAAGCATTAGGTTCATTTTGAGAATCTTTAACAAAAATCATGTACATGGAAATAGAGCTCTTCAGTGACTTATTGAAAGCTTGCGTATGTACAATGGGTATGGTGTTACCCATCTCTTTCGCATCTAACTTAAAGTAGATTTTCCTTTCAGGGAATTTAACATTGGCAGCCATGCAATCAAACCATGGTGCCGCTAGGATTACATCGTCATGCTTGAGAGGAGAGATAAAGAAGTCCTCCTTGTCCACATAGCTTTGGACATGGAGCCTCAATTTCCCAATTAAGGGAGTGACTAAAGCTTCTTGCTCCTTGAAATCACCATCTGCGGGTAGGACATCTCCCATCTCATAGGCTTGGATGCCTAGCTTGGTGGCCAACTCTGTGGATATGAATTGTGAGTAGAACCAGGGTCAAAGAGAATAAAAGCATCATGTTCTCTTACCTTTCCCCAACCATGGCATAGAGGAGATCCTTTGTGGCGAGCTTCTTCTTCTTGAATTTTGAGCAATGTAGCTCTAGGAGGCTCATAGTGGGTGTTCTTTTGGGGGCAAGCACGGTACGCATGCCCTTGCTCGCCGCATTTGAAACAACAGTTATACTTGCGATAACGTTCAAGCTCTTCAGGAGAGAGTTTGTTTTTGCCTTTGTAAACTCCCTTCTCCTTTGCTTTGTTGCTATTGGAATTGCCCTTAGGAGACTTTTGGACATTGTCCTTCCCCTTAGGCTCATTGGAACCCTTGTTTTCCGTGGGCTTAAGATTTCTCTTAGCCCCTGTTTGAAAATTGATTCGAGAAGCCACCATGGTATGGTGTATGACCACAGATATGGTGTGTGGCCTTTGGGAGTTGACATACTCCGCCATTTCTTCAGTTAAGCCCGCACAAAATTTTTGTTTTTGCTCTCCAAAATCCATCTTTTTGAAGACAGTGGCTTTGAGATGTAAGTCCCAAACCTTGTCTACATATTTATGAATGGATTCGTAGGGAGAGAGATTCAAGCTTCGCCATTCGGTGAGTACTTTGTCTTTGGCATCGGTGGCCAACAACTGCTTCACAATGGCAGTTCTTAAAGCTTTCCATGTTTGTGGGGCTTCACTATTTGCCCGTAGGCTAGACCACCATTGCCTGTCGGACTTTTGAAAGTGCATAGCTACATGGCGTAGCTTAGAGGACTCCGTGAAGCCCTCATCTCCAAACGCCACATCGAAGTGTTGGATGAAAGCCAAGACTTTGTCCGTAGCACCAAAAGTGCCATCGTAGGTAAGGAACGAGATGCTCTTTCCTCCCTCTTTGAACTTCTTGAGCTTGGACGATCTCTTCCACACGGCATAGGATTTCCTATGGCCTCTTCTTTTTTATGGTTCAAAATTTTCATCATCACTTTCTTCAGAAGATGAAGAATTTGAGGAAGATGGAGAAGAGAGTGACCTCTTTCTCACCTTTTTCTTGCCTTGGTTCTCCTTGTCTGCACCATCACTTTCTTTATAAGAGGAAGAGGATGAAGAAGATGGAGAAGAGGGTGACCTCTTTCTCGCCTTTTTCTTCTCTTGTTTTTTATCATCCCTCTTTGACTTATGGTGTGGAGTGGTGTGCGATGGTCTTCTCCGTTTAGGAGGTGATGGAGAGTGTTTTTCCCGTTGTCTTCGTGGAGCCATCTCCGCCGAGGTGGCAAGAGACTCACTTATTTCTGGTTCTTTTGGTGGGGGCTCTTGAGTTCTCCTTTGGGAAGGAGATGCATCATCAAGAAGCAAATCTTTGAGCCCTTCGTATGGATCCTCTTCTTCTTCCCAAATTGGGGAGAGGCCTCTTTTGGGAATCTCGCAAGGAGGCTTCCTAGGTGCTCTCTCGTCATGGTGGGGAGTTTGGAGAATCCCATGAGCAGGAAGCTGCCGTTGCACTTCACTTTGGAGGGATGGATTGCCCATGGCTTGTTGAAGCCTAGAAACAAGGTAGTTAAAAAGCATAGGGGCATCATTAGTAGCCTTCTCATTAGCAAAATCAAAGCTATCAACATTAATGTCACTCTCTTTACTATTGTCAGCCATTCTTACAATTTTTAGGTGTACTTTGGCACTTCAAGCCCTAGTTGTTGCTCCTCTTTACCACTTTAGAAAAGCACTCAAGCTATTGTACCCGTGGCTCGAATATCATTAATTGCAAGGAATAGAAGAGAGGGTCTTTCAACACCAAAACAGTATTGGCTCCTGTCAAGCTTTTAATAGCTCAGTAGTGGTTAAGTCGTAGGCAAGCCCCGTAGGACTCCACTATTACAACCATAGCTCTCGACGGTGATGCCCCGTTATCTGCAGGAAGGCAAGCACACTACAAGGCTGAAAAATCCCTATTCTACTTACTCAATTGCAATTAATAATACCAACCATTTATAGCTAGCTTGAGGACCTCCCTTCTTGAGCAAGAAAAGATAAACCTTGTGCTCTGATACCAATGTAACATTTAATGGCCTAGTAACTTGTGTGTAGCAGAAAATAATATGAACATAGTGAGCATTTCATTAGAATAGATTCCTAATGAGCATAGCAAGAGTGCTTGGATGGAGAGAGCAACAAAAAGCATAACACCTAGTTAGATAGGCATGAACAATACTTCAAAAGAGAAGAAATTAAGCTATTGACAACAAATGAGGACCAGTGTGGGCGTTTGTCGCATGTGTCAATGCAAGGGACTTGCCGATACACTGTGTGCGAGGCACAAATGGCTCCAAGAACATGAGCCATTCACATGAGCTCGGCCCATTCACACTTGGGCGCCCATACTTAGCCAACTAACCCTTGAATGTTCCTGTTAGAGTGCACCTCTCATCAGCGATCACTCTTACCCTTTTCCTATTGGACCGACAAGCCCGGTCCCTGACTCTACCAAATAAATAATACGGCATTTGTCATAGGTGATGGGAATGTGCGTAAGGGTTAACATGCCCCCCTTCCTGATGTAGATTCCGTCCTCGAAATCTATTCAGTTGAAGCTCATTCGTCAGGTGGAAGAGCATTTGAGATGAATGTCCTTAGCCTTGTTCAATCACTGCAAAATCAAACAACTTGGCACAGTAATTGCATTCTGATAGCATATACAGTTGTAGTCAGACAAATTGATTGGTAACAAAATTTTAAACCATTTGCTAGCAGTAAACATTAAATTGTAATATAATCAAACTCATAAACAGTTGTAAAGGTAAAAAAACTAAACAAGTTCGGGATCGCTAATTTAACGATCGAAAGGCACTAAAGATCGACTAATAATACCATGGGTAAGCTTCTCAATTTTCTCTGGTCAATTAAGTTGTTTAATCGCGAGAGCCAAGTATTTCATGTCCAAAGGCTGACTAGAGGCTATACCTAGAAGACCTTGTAGTTAAGCTACGATAAAAGGAATTGCTCATGAAATCATCGCCTGACTTATTTCCTTTTCTTTGACCCCTCAAAGTCTTTTTTCACAGTGATTCAATTTTGTGGTGTGTGCTTATTTTATATGCCTTGGGTTTTTGCCTCTCAAGGTAAAGCACCCAGACTGGGAACCTCTAGGGCTCTAGTACCATAGGCGATACATGTGAGTGAAGTACCAGATGAGGCTGAAATTTCTCTTTTAGCTTAAGATTTTACATTGTGGCACTTTGATTTTTTGTTTTGTTCATTTTCAGCATTTTAATTTTGTAACTTTGGGGAGTCATATAGCATTGTTACCCTCCCCAGGCTCATCATACTAGTAAACTCCCTTTATCATGCTTAAGCTAAAGGTCAATAGGGACTAAGCCCACTAGAAAGCCCTAGTACATTACATACAATGCTGCCTAAATCAGATTAAGAACCTAAGTAACCATAGATTATTAGGAAGGCATTCCCCATGGTATTAGGAGAAGATCTCTAACGCCTAGCTTGGTCAAACTAGCTTAGTCGGACTGCTTGATTTTTAAACCTAGACAAGTGATTATGACAAAGAATTACATTGAATTTAATGTTTGATACTAAGAAAATGCGTTGAATATTATGCTACCAATCACAATTAAAGCAGACAAACATGGATGCAAAAAAGATAAGGGGCAATGCTGATGGACAAGAAACACATGTTTGTGTTGATGGTCGCACTTGATTTGAAGTGTGAACGAGAGAAAGATTCCATGAAGGGCCAAATCCTAACAACAGCAATTGTTCCTGTACACACTATGAAACACAAAGAATACCTCTAGGAGGCACATCAATGGGAAGAAAGAACTTTGCTAATCACTAAACTCTAAAGCAGAAACACTCCTACCGTACTAATCCTACCTACCCTCCATCACTCGAGGGATGAGGATCAAAGGTGTTTGATGACATAGGTTTCTGTTTCAGTGTACCGGATGTGAATGTGTAGGTCTAGGTCAATGTTTTGACGCTTTTATTGTGCATACTTGTTTGTTAATTGCTCTTGCTTTTTATTATTTTTGTTTTTTGTGAGTATAAAGCTTTATACATACATTTCCTAAGATTGGGAGATTGAGAGGTCAGGGAGGAAGGTTTAGAGGGGAGTGAGTGCATGATGACTGTCAGCAAACACTCCCCCCTTCCTTGGGTACATCATACTTTTTGGAACGATATCGTCACCTTTTGAAACCAACTGTTCCAAGTTGTTATGGGTGAAGGCTTTAACCAATAGTTTTTTATCACCCTATGCGTTTCATCTAGTTGCAAGGGTGGTAAGGTACTCTCCCATTATTTTATTTGCAACGTTGGAGAGGGGGAATGGGGAGCACGCCCAGCGCGACCAAAAATGCCTCACTATAGCTCAGGGTCAACACAACACCCCAATCCACTCGAAAACACCTTCGAAATGACAATCTACACCTAATCCGCTTCACCTGCTCAGTTCCCAAGAGCACACACGCTATCCAGGACTGCAAAAGGAGCCGATACCTCACTGCACCTGCTCTACCTCCCTCCACACATACACTTACTCTCTCTCTCTCTCTCTCTCTCTCTCTCTCTCTCTCTCTCTCTCTCTCTCTCTCTCTCTCTCTCTCTCTCTCTCTCTCTCTCTCTCTCTCTCTCTCTCTCTCTCTCTCTCTCTCTCTTTGCAAAGCACCAACGATTCGGGCGTATACACGCTTCACTGGCACCGCGGCTGGCAACAGACGAAACGACAAAGAAAAAAGGGGGAAGGGGGATGCGACACAGCACCAGAGACCAAAAGGGTTGTGCATTAATGGCTTCCAAGCTCCATTACAAACCTTCTCTGAGCTCCTCTCATGTACAGTGCAAAAAGAACTCCTCTATTACAAAAAGTTTTGCCCGGGCCCGTTTTTTAGTTTTTAGGCATTTTTCATGGTAGGCCGACATGTGGCACTCCCCTTGGGAGACTTGACCTTGCTTTGACCATTTTGAACATATCCCGAGGCTTCATACTTCGCTCTACTCACAAGCACCCTCTAGGGAGCAACGACGGCGCCGTCGTTGCCCCCCTAAGGGCTCACATTGCCTTCAAAAAAGATTTTGGACCAAACTTGTCCGCGGGAAACGGCCCCCTCATGTGCGGGCACCACGTCATCACCTTCCTCGCGCGGGCGGAGCCGCCCAAAACCACCACCTACCGCCAGCGGCAGCCAGCGCAGCGTTGGTAGCGCCTTCCGCCATAGCTCACGCGCTCCCAAGGAGCCTCTCTCTCCCTTGTGACACTATAAGGGCCTCACGGCCCAGCCCAAATAGCCCGCGCTCGGCATTTCCGGCACCATATGTGGGACCTCCAAATGTGCCACGTGGCGGCCCCTCTTTGAATGGCCTCCAAGGCCTTTAAATTTTTATAAAAAAGACCTCCATGGAAAATCAACTTCTCCCCTCTTTTCTCTTGCCTGCCAACTGGCACCTGCTAAACCAATCACTGAGTCGTAAAGTGGTGCCCAGTCTCCACTTTGCCGGTCCCTAGCCGTGCCAACCCCACGTCATTTCGGATTCTCTGAGCTAGCTATCTGAGGCCGCCAAAAACTGGGAAAAACATCTGCCAACCTTTCACCATCAAATGATCCCAACTTCGTCTAGCTGTATCTGACTAACCGAATATCCGATTGATGTGCAGTGGATTTGTGCTAGCTCCACATGGTAAACACTTCCACCAAGAACCTTGGCGAGACTCAAAAGACGCCAGATGGCGCACTTTCCAATGCGGTCAAGTGGGCTCAGACCCGGCCCCCGAAAAATCTTCAAATGGCCATAACTTGCTATCCAGAGCTCCGATTCACAATCCGAGAAGACAGGCATGCTCCATAACTCGAGCACTACACACATATGCACTGTCATCGGCCCGGGCCACCTGTCCCCAGCTGTCCTGTCCGTCGGGGATCTGCTACACACTTTACCTTTAAACTGCAATATCTTGAGCACAGAGACTCCGTTGGACAAGCCGTCTGGACCGGCTTCTAGAGCACGCTGAACTCTACATTCTAGAGCACTAACTTGGCATTTCGGGCACCTTGACCTGCCATCCCAATTGGACCATTCCGCTGCACTTTTGGCCTAAAAAACCGCTTCAAACACACTTTCCCGCTATCCTTTGGCTGCCAAGGGCATCGGCACCTGCCCTAGCCTTTTGCACCGCACTCGATTGCACCCTTTGCCTGGCATAGACCACTACTTAGCTCCGACCAACTTTAGCTGCACCATCATTGCCCAACCCTCTTGTTGAGCATTCATGCTCAACTAAAAGCACACTTTTGAACCTGAAAACTGCAACACTTGACAAACATGGAATGAAGTAAAAAACCATAGCTGTATGTACATGCTATGTACAGAGTATGTACAAGGTGTCCTCTCTCTTCATAAGCTCCCTCTGTCTAGGTTAGTTGCCCAACCCCCGTAGCTACAATTTGGTGTACGTCAGGCACCAGACCCCTCTCGAAATACAGTTTGAGCCGCACGCCATTTACCCTGTTCCTGAGAAGTTTGCCATTTGTTCTTACCAGCTGATAGGTCCCATTTGAAAAGGTCTTCTTCACTTTATATGGACCCATCCACTTCTTCTTGAACTTCTTTTGGAAGGTAAAGTCCAAGTAGCTCTCAAACTTCATCACCAGATCTCCCTCTTGAATCTCCTTGTTTGGCAAGCTCTTGTTGAACTTCGCCACTCACTTATCCCTCTATTTCACATAAAAGTTTGCCGCAGCCTCCCTATCCATCTGTAAAGCCTCCAAACTAGTGATCCGATCCTGCAACATGCCCTGTTGAGTGGCATTGACACGCCACATACCTTTCAATGCACCTAGTTGTGCATGCACTGGCAAAACCACCTCTTTACCATAAACCAGATCAAATGGAGTGAAGTTTGTGGCCACCTTGTAGGATGTGCAGTAGGCCCACAAACACTTCTCCAAGTTTACCTCACACTCTGTCACCTGCTTATAAACATACTTGGTCAACATCTTCACAATCTGCCCATTGGCACTCTCTACCAGACCATTGCACTGTGGGTGATATGGCGAAGAGAAGCGGTGTTGGATACCCAGCTTTTTCACTAAATCCCGCATCAATTTGCTTCGAAATCCTTGGCCTCTGTCCGAGATTAGCACCCATGGAACACCAAAAGGGCAACAAATGCTGTCAAACACGAACTGAGCTACCACATTTTCATTTACCTCTTTGACAGCCTTGGCTCAACCCACCTGGTAAGGTAGTCAATCGCCACTATAATGTATTTTTTACTGCTTGCCGACTTCGGGAGTGGACCAATGGCATCCAAACCCCACTTCTCAAAAGCATCCTGGGCAATGATGGCTCCCTGTGATTCATCTATCAGCCTCCTCTCACCCATAGTTTGACATTCATGGCAGGTTTTGCACCAATAGCACACATCCTTCACAATGGAAGGCCACCAAAAGCCTGCTCTAAGCACTCGAAACAGAACCTGATCTTTGCCCTGATGTCCGCTCTCTTCATGGCATTGCTCCAGCACCATTCCTATCTCCTCTTTGTACAGCACCCTTCTAAGCACTCCGTCACGCCCGTAATTCATGAGATCTTCACCTACCAGTGTGAATTTGCGGGCCTTTTGCACCACTCTTCTCTTTTGCAGCTTGGACAAACCCTCTGAACATTGCCATGTACTCAAAAAGCCTTCAATCTCCTTTAGAGTCTCTCTACCTGCATAAGTGGCTGGGGCCACATATAGACCTGCAACATGTACCTGTACTTTGCTGCTAGCTAGTTGATCCGCCTCTTGATTCTGCTCTCTCCTCACATGCTTGAATTGGACTTCTTCAAAAGACTTCAACATCTTCTTGATGGAAAAGAACCAATGCTTCAAAGAATCGCGCTTTACCTGCCATTGGCCTAACATTTGCTTGATGACCAGTAATGCATCTCCCTTCACCACCAATCTTGAAATGCCGAACTCTATGCACTGGTTTAAACCCAAATGCAGAGCGAGATACTCTGCCTCATTATTGGTGTGGACATCCTCTAAATCATATGCCTTTGAAAAAATGGTTTTGCCATGTGGATCGTGTATCACCACACCTCCTCCTGCTTTCTGCACTACCCTTCGATATGCTCCATCGAACCACATAGTGAAAGCATCTTCCAAGTCGGGTTCCTCCTTAGCTTCATCTCGCACCACTCTTGGATAGGTCGGCAAATCTATAGCCTTGTTGACAAGAATGTCTGCCAGGTGAGACCGACTCGTGTGATCCACCTTAAACTCGAACTCGAACTCCTGTAGCTCCAACACCCACTTCATAATCCTCCTTCCTGGCTTCAAATGTAGCACTACCTCTGGCAATAGATTGTT
Source organism: Adiantum capillus-veneris (assembly GCF_014529385.1). Taxonomy (NCBI): domain Eukaryota; kingdom Viridiplantae; phylum Streptophyta; class Polypodiopsida; order Polypodiales; family Pteridaceae; genus Adiantum; species Adiantum capillus-veneris. The sequence goes on from NC_140934.1 coordinate 118,725,244, forward strand.
AGCCGTCAACACAAAAAACTTACGCACAATCAAATGGACTTTGAATTTCCTGCAAGCGAAGACTAGAGCCATCACCCACTGCTCCACCTCTGTGTAGGTAACCTCTCCTGGGCTAATAACCCTGCTCTCAAAGTATATCGGCTTGTAGCTTCTCCCTACCTTTTGCAATAGAACTGCTCCAATAGCAACTGTGCCCACTGTCATAGATACATAAAAGTCGTCCTCTCGATTGGAGGACACACCGCTGGCAACTGGCATAAAATCTCCTTGACTCTATCAAAAGCCTCCTGAGCCTCCCCATCCCATCCATAGCCATGCACTTGCTGAGCCCTCTTTTGAAGAGGATGCACATATTGCGACAGCATCCAAAAAAAACGTGACAAATACTTCAACTTAGGAACAAATGAAGCCAAACCTTGACCATCTGATGGCGGCTCCATCAACACCAATGCCTTCACCTTCTCAGGATCTGCCTCTATACCATTTTACGACACTACATGACCTAACAGCTGCGCTCGAGGCTGTGCTAGCTTGCACTTTTTGGGATTCAACTGGCCTCCTTATTCATCAAGCCTTTGAAAGCATAGTTGGAGCTTCGATAGGTGCTCCAACCTTGAACTGTAGCAGCCTATATCATCCATGAAGACCCTAATAAAACGGCCCAAGTATGCACCAAATACCCTGTTCATCCAACCTTGGAAGGTAGCGTATGCATTCACCAATCCGAACGGCATCCTGCGGTAAGCAAAACAGCCCCATGGAGATATGAATGTTGTCTTCAGCTGGTCTTCAAGTGCAATTCCTATCTGAAAGTACCCCGAAAAGCCATCCATAATCGAGTACCTCTCATGCCCAGCCACCTGGTTTAGGATTTCGTCTTGAAACGGTAAGGGATAGTGATTCCTCTTGGTCGCGGCATTCAATGGCTTGTAGTCGACACACACTCTCCATTTCCCATTTTTCTTAGGGGTTATGACCACTGGCGAGACCCACTCTGACTCCTTCACAGGATATATGATGCCTGCATCCAATAGTTTATTGATCTCCTGCCAAAGGGCTTCTTTTTGAATTTCTCCTAGCCTTCTAGCTTCTGTGCTTTAGGCTTATACCCCTCCTTAAGAACAATTTTGTGCTCCACCCCCTTTGCACCTCGCAAATGCTTGTACTCCGTTGCAAACAGATTTGGATAGGACTCACACAGTTGAACATAGTTCTCCTTTTCCCCTTTGGTAAGGTCTTCACTTATCATACTCGAAACCTCCTCTATGCTTAAACCCTGAGCTTGAGGCTGCATACCTTCTTCTTTAGGTGGAGAGTCATCTATGGTGACTCCGAAAAAATCCGCATCTATCTTCAGCATGTCATCCTTGCTCTCCTCTTCCTCTATGTTAGTATAGCCTTCATCATAGCCCATCTCAGTCTCGTACTCATAGCTCGTCATGTCGCCCTCATCTTTAACTACCATAGGACGAGAACTGCTCTCCTTGGTCTTCAAATCAAGCACAATTTGTCTGCCTCTCTCTTTGTCAGGCAAAGTGAACACTTTGCTCTCCCAATCCTGCTTTGCACCTATTGCGAACAGCCATGGCCTACCCAAAATGATAGGGTAAGCATTATCCCCTGCTTTCATCACAAAGAAGTCAATCAGGCACTCTATGCCCATCACCTTGACCTTCACATCCTGCGCCACACCCAGACACCTGGCTTTAGTATGGTTAGCCATCCTCATGCGCACATTTGACCTGACTACTGCCTTGACTCCCGTCTCTTTCATGGCTGCTTCTGTCATGACACAAACCTGTGCTCCACCGTCTATGTAGGCTTGTACCTGCATCCTCTTCTCTATAATCACATCCACCAATGGAAGAACATCGGTGGGGCTCCCTACTCTCAAAGCCATGTTTTGCACTGCTTGGACATTTCCCTTAGCTCTTGGCAACCTGGTGCTAACACTCGTGGACCACTGCCTTCTTAACTTTGGATTTAAAGCTAACAACTGACCAAATGTAATATTTGCCTTCTGATTTGAACGTCACTCACCAGATTGTACTCGGGATAGCCTCGTCCTAGCTGGAAATCCGCTTGCTTGATCTTGCGACGCCTCCTTCTTTTGCTAGGCTCAAGCTGCTCTCTACCTTCGTACACCTTCTCTTTACCCTTGTGAGCTCTAGTTTCCCGTTCTACCTCTGTCTCCCTCTCAACTCTTGCCCTTTTGTTAGCCAACACTTCAACATCCTGTTTATCCACCCAATGATCTTCACCCTAGGAACCTCACCTCCGTTTTGCGGAGCTGGCTGCACAGGATTATCCACCACTTGCTCTCTTGGACCATTGTATTGCCCTTGACCTCGACCTCTACCAAAAAGCGGGTACATACCTCCTCTTTCTCTCTGCGGTTGAGGACAATCAGGTGCACAATGCCCTTCTTCTCCACAATTGTAACACCTACCAAGCAGTGGCCGTGCCCTGCCCCTTGCTCCTCTTGGCTGTCCTCTATCCATGACACTAAGCCGCAACTCTTGCATCTGCTCGGATAAATCTTGCACTGTGCGCACCCAATTTTGCGGCACAACAGCTACACCTAAAATTCCCTGATTTTCTTCATGTCCAGCCTCTCTCGGGCTCTGCGGTTGAACATGGGCCATCGTCTCGTAGCCTGACACGCCCTGCTCTATCTTCTTCTTTATCTTTATGCTCTTCAACTGTGCAATGGCTACTGCACCATTATAATTCTCTGGGCTCTCGAAATCAACTTTTTCTCTCACCTTGGGATGCAGACTCGCCATGAATTTTTCTAGCTTGAAGTAGTCTCCATTGGCCAATTGCATGGCTGCTGCCAACTCTGCCCAACACTCTTCAAAATGACCCAAAAACAAATTGAACTCTTCACTTACATATAGCTTAAGCACCTTCATCTTTGCATCCATTTCGATTGGGGAAGTCTCCTTGCGAAAGTCGTGAAGAAACCTCGCCCGTAGAGCCGGCCATGCTTGCTTCGGCTCACCTTCCAATGCATCGTACCATGCTTTAGCTCTACCACGCATCACCAAAGGAAAAGTCTGCATCTTGCTATCCTCGTTCGGCATACGCAACGATAGCATGTACAGCTCGAAATCTGACATCCTCTCATCAGGGCTCTCATCTCCTATGAAAATTGGTCCATAGCTTCTACCTGCCATGACTCCCAACGCAAAAACTGCTTCTTTTCGATCAACTAGGAGCAATCAGTGTGCTCCTCAGTGGGGGCACCAAAAGATGGAGAGGGGGAATGGGGAGCATACCCGGCGTGACCAGAAATGCCTCACTATAGCTCAGGGTCAACACAACACCCCAATCCACTCGAAAACACCTTCGAAATGACAATCTACACCTAATCCGCTTCACCTGCTCAGTTCCCAAGAGCACACACGCTATCCAAGACCGCAAAAGGAGCCGATACCTCACTGCACCTGCTCTACCTCCCTCCACACATACACTTACTCTCTCTCTCTCTCTCTCTCTCTCTCTCTCTCTCTCTCTCTCTCTCTCTCTCTCTCTCTCTCTCTCTCTCTCTCTCTCTCTCTCTCTCTCTCTCTCTCTTTGCAAAGCACCAACGATATGGGCGTATACACGCTTCACCGGCACCGCGGCTGGCAACAGACGAGACGACAAAGGAAAAAGGGGGAAGGGGGATGCGACACAGCTCCAGAGGCCAAAAGGGTTGTGCATTAATGGCTTCCAAGCTCCATTACAAACATTCTCTGAGCTCCTCTCATGTACAGTGCAAAAAGAACTCCTCTATTACAAAAAGTTTTGCCCCCTTATTGGGCCCGTTTTTTAGTTTTTAGGCATTTTTCGTGGTAGGCCGACATGTGGCACTCCCCTTGGGAGACTTGACCTTGCTTTGACCATTTTGAACATATCCCGAGGCTTCATACTTCTCTCTACTCACAAGCACCCTCTAGGGAGCAACGACGGCGCCGTCGTTGCCCCCCTAAGGGCTCACATTGCCTTCAAAAAAGATTTTGGACCAAACTTGTCCGCGGGAAACGGCCCCCTCATGTGCGGGCGCCACGTCATCACCTTCCTCGCGTGGGCGGAGCCGCCCAAAACCACCACCTACAGCCAGCGGCAGCCAGCGCAGCGCCGGTGGCGCCTTCCGCCATAGCTCACGCACTCCCAAGGAGCCTCTCTCTCCCTTGTGACACTATAAGGGCCTCACGGCCCAGCCCAAATAGCCCGCGCTCGGTATTTCCGGCACCACATGTGGGACCTCCCAATGTGCCACGTGGCGGCCCCTCTTTGAATGGCCTCCAAGGCCTTTAAATTTCTATAAAAAAGACCTCCATGGAAAATCAACTTCTCCCCTCTTTTCTCTTGCCTGCCAATTGGCACCTGCTAAACCAATCAATGAGTCGTAAAGTGGTGCCGAGTCTCCACTTTGCCGGTCCCTAGCCGTGCCAACCCCACGTCATTTCGGATTCTCTGAGCTAGCTATCTGAGGCCGCCAAAAACCGGGAAAAACATCTGCCAACCTTTCACCATCAAATGATCCCAACTTCGTCTAGTTGTATCTGACTAACCGAATATCCGATTGATGTGCAGTCGATTTGTGCTAGCTCCACATGGTAAACACTTCCACCGAGAACTTTGGCGAGACTCAAAAGACGCCAGATGGCGCACTTTCCAATGCGGTCAAGTGGGCTCAGACCCGGCCCCCGAAAAATCTTCAAATGGCCATAACTTGCTATCCAGAGCTCCGATTCACAATCCGAGAAGATAGGCATGCTCCATAACTCGAGCACTACACACATATGCACTGTCATCAGCCCGGGCCACCTGTCCCCAGCTGTCCTGTCCGTCGGGGATCTGCTACACACTTTACCTTTAAACTGCAATATCTTGAGCACCGGGACTCCGTTGGACGAGCCGTTAGGACCGGCTTCTAGAGCATGCTGAAATCTACATTCTCGAGCATTGACTTGGCATTTCAAGCACCTTGACCTGCCATCCCAACTGGACCATTCCGCTGCACTTTTGGCCTAAAAAACCGCTTCAAACACACTTTCCCGCTATCCTTTGGTTGCCAAGGGCATCGGCACCTGCCCTAGCCTTTTGCACCGCACTCGATTGCACCCTTTGCCTGGCATAGACCACTACTTAGCTCCGACCAAATTTAGCTACACCAACGTTGTTGTAGGTGGTGAAGTTACAATGGGAGGTGCAAACTCCTTGTTTGTATGGATATGTACAATGGTGGGTGGAGGTTGTGTCAAAGCTTCTATTTCCGTATAGGAACTACATGAAGAGCAAGAAGCTTCATTTGACTTCCCTGTTCTTGAGCTAGGTGGAACAAATCGTTCTTTCTTTGGTACCCAAACTAGCTCTACAGCAGCGGGTGTGTAGCATTTTCATATTTGATCATTTCCTTCATAGTAGCCTTGGGCTTCCAATAGTTTTGTAGGAATCCAACGCAACGTTTCTTTACATTTCTTGGGGCGAGTGGGACGTCTCTTACCAGACTCTTGTCTTTTAGCACTAGCTATGGTCGCTAAAGAAGCTTTAGGGACCCACTTGTATGTTTTCTTTGTTATATTGGGATGGGTCTTGTGTGTCTCAAGCTTTATTTCAACTACATTAGTTGAAGCTCTATAGAGTTGGGCTATGGGGACATATGATTCAACCTCTTGGACATGCAATGTTTTGGGTTTAATTTCTTTAAGAGGTAATATCTCAGGGACTATGGCTTGAGTGGCAGGGCTAAGAGTTGGTTTCTGCGTTGTGACACCCCCTATCCCCCAATCAATAGTGCATTTGGTGGCTATCATCCACGTGCGTCCTAGGTTTATATTTCCCTCCATAGTTCCAACAGGCATGACCAAAAAGTCTTGAGCTACAACCCCATTGTCATAACTGACAGAAGTGTGCCAGATTCCAAAAATCGCAGTTTTTTCTTGTTGACACCCTTGACTTGGATAATACTTTCAGATAGAGGTGGCTTCCCTAACTGACACCATACCCCATATGATAGCAGATTATATTTAGCACCCGTGTCCAATAAGGCATTATATAGCACTTTTTAATAGGTGTTGTTTAGCTCAATAGGGTATCGTAGAGGTGTGTCAGAGTCCAACCAATCCTCGTCGGTTTCAATGTGGAATGCATGTGTAACTCCAAGGTTAGCCTCTCGTTGGCGTTTTATGCATTGTTGTCGCTCCTTAGCCTCACATTGAGCTTGTATCTTCTTCAATTCTATTTGTGCCTTGGCTGCCTTTTTTTTATGGATGGCACGTAGCTCCTCTTGGCTTAAAGGATCATAGTATCTTTTAAAGTTGCTCCCATTGAGGAATCCAATGGTTTCAACTCCATCAAGAGTCTCCACACGAATGGTTCCTTGTGGGGTGATCTCACATACTCCATATGGTCCTTTTCCCACATATTTCAACTTTTTCTTTTCGTTATGCACTCCATACACATAAGGACTTTATCACCAACATTGATATCTTTGTTCTTTAGATGACGGTCAAACCATTTCTTCCTCCTATCTTTCTTCACAAGTGCATTTTGCACAACTAATTGCCTCTCTTCATCTAGCCTTTCAAGGATATATAATCACTCAACTAAGGGGTTACCATCCCAACCTTCTTGAGAAGCTACCCGAAGACTAGGAACGACAAACTCCCATGGCATAACCGCTTCTTGGCCATATACCATCTTAAATTGTGTGCAACTAATGGCAACTTTGTACGCAGTACGATAAGTCCATAGAGCTTATGTAAGCTTTAAATCCCAATCTGTGCGATGAGCTTCCATCGTTTTGGTCAAGATAGAGATTAAGGTCTTGTTGGTGCTCTCAGCGTGGCCATTTGCTTGTGGATAAAAGGTGTGGACTTATGGTGAGCTATCATAAACTTGGTAGTGAGTTCTTTTATTACTCCATTTATAAAATACCATTGTCACTCACAATCTCAAAGGGACAACCAAATCTTGTAATAATGTTCTCAAAGAGAAACTTGGCAGTTGACCTCGCATCAACCTTATGTGTCGCCTTGGCTTCCGTCCACTTTGTCACATAGTCAGTGGCAACGATAATATATCGAGATTGAGTGCTATGAGCTACGGGACTAATTGGGCCTACAAAGTCCAAACCCCATTTTTCAAATGGTTGAGTCACTTTAACATGATGTAAGGTCATCTTATCCTTTCATTGTGTGATCTTGTAAAGTTGGCATTCATCATATCCTTTTGCAAAAAGTGATGCATCCTTGAATAAGGTAGGCCACCAATAGCCTGATTGCAACACCTTTCTAACTATTAGTTCTCCTGAGAAATGTCCTCCGGCTATAACCATGTGGGCTTCTTGCAGTATGTATAAATACTCATCCTCACGGGCACAACATCTAAGAATATCATCCTTCCCTAGCCTGTAGAGAGTTCCTGCAATGAGAGAGTAACGTTCACATTCTTTTAATAGTTTTCGAGCTATGTCCTTACGAAGCTCTTTGGGTGGAAAACCATTAACTAGAAAGTTCACAATGTTCTCACTCCATTCAAGTATGGTTTTGACTAGGAATAGAGAAGTATCGCGCAACTCATCATCGACTCTAGTAGGGGCTTCACCATTGGGTATGCGAGACAAATTATCTGCCATGACATGTCTTTTACCAGGTCTTACCACAACGGTAAAATCAAACTCAAGGAGAATTAACAACCATCGTGTAATTCTTCCCATGGAACAAGGTTTATTTACTAGATACAACAAGCCTTGATGATCAACATAGAAAACAAACTTGTTGGCCAAAAGGTAGTAGCGAAATTTCTTCACTGCATATATCATGCCTACACCTTCTCGCTTTGTAGTGGTGTAGTTTCTCTCGGCATCATTCAATTGACGACTTGCAAAGCTAATGGGGTAGTCCAATTTATGTTCTCCTCGTTGAGCTAGAACACACCCAACAGCAAAGTTCTATGCATCAATATGCACATGGAAAATTACATTCCAATCGGGCACTCGTAGAATAGGAGCGCTAGTCAAGGTTTGTTTCAATGACTCATATTTTCTTCTTTTTTTGAGATTAGGCAATTGATGTCGTGTCTCTTTCCTCAAGAATATAATTTTGTTTTTGGAGCATCGATCGTGTGAGTACGTTTACTGGTACCACAGGTGTACTTTGTGATGGCTCCTCGGTAACCTCAATCAAGTTTAATGGCGTGATCTTTTATGCATTTGGATTATTTGGACATTGGGCAATCAAATGATCTATGCCACATCGATTACACATGAGTATCGGCATTGTAGACGTGCTTGCTTGATTGGTTTGCATTAGTGTGGCGTTCTTTTGTAGCCTAATAGGACACTCGGCCACACGATGTGGACCTCCACACTCATAGCATTGAAGAGGTGGTCTCTTAGCAGTGTAATTGATATTTTGGCCTCTTGCAGCAAGAGCAGCTACTTGATAGACAGATTTGACTTGTCCCCAATAGTTCTCCATGTAGTATTGTGGACTTTCTTCAAGCGCATCCATCCCATAGGCAATATTAGGGTCTATATCTTCCTCATAGCCTTCCAAACAAGCAATAGATGACTCACAACCCACTCGGATGTGGTGGTTGCGGTCTAGCACTGGAGGTGGTAAGGGTGTTTTTTGAACAACATTTTGGGCCCTAGGGACCATGTGTTGTAAAGTTTGTCAAAAAGTGGGGCCGGCATCAATGCAGGCACTCGAGGTGTGTCTGTCCATGCTAAGGTTGGTCTATTGGCCATCGCGCACTTAAATACTATGCAATCCTTAGCTTGATGACCATACCTCCCACCACAGGCATTGCAGTTCCCATTGAATTTTACTCTAAAAGTAGGGCATTCATTGGTACTATGCGGTCCATAGCATACTGAGCACCATTGTTCCTCCCTTCTTGGATACCTATGATTGTTTTGCAGAGCACGATTGTCTCTAAGACTCTCTTGAATGGCCTTGGTGAGATCTGTTAAAGTCGTCTCAGATATCTTTGGCTCCTTAGCAATAGGCTTTAGGGTCATTGGTTGATGCCCCGATGCTTGTGAGCTAATAGATTTAGGCTCAACAGACACTCTTTCTCCTTGAATCATTAAATTATCCTCCAATTGGATCGCATTGGTGGTGACTGCTTCCCAAGTGGTGATACCTCTAATGACTAGGCCATTGTAGATATCCTCATGTCGTAATCCCCTAATGAATCTATCAAGCAATTGATTATTATTGAAGCGCTCATTTGGATTACAACAAGAATTCAAATGCTTCAAGTGACTAATAAAGTCTCTCACCGACTCTCCTTCCTCTCGTTGGGCTTTCTGGAGCTGAGAGGCTACACCCCAAAGCACTCCCTCTTGTATGTATTCTTTTAAGAACAGTCTCCTAAGAGTAGGGTAAATTGTTTTTTCTTCCACCCTTAGGGTTCTATACCAATCCCTAGCCTTTCCACTTAAGGTTAGGCTTAAAACATTACTCTTATGCAGGTCATTGTGTTCTCCTACAAAATAACATATTTGTTCAAACACTTCGATATGCTTTCTCACATCCCCGAAGAGTCAGGTGGTGCAGTGAATGGAGTATTCACGTGCACATTCTCAAGGGCATAGGGTCTACGTTGGTCATGAATGGCAAATTTACTTCCCCACCCCCCTCTTTTACATAGTTAGCTCCATGTTCGGAGCGAGTGGCTCTACTAAAGGTTTCCTTCAAGCGGCTAAGCATGCTCGGCCTGGACCGTGGACCAATGGCATGCATGTCTTGGCTTGAGCTATCAGGATTAGGCATTGGGAAACCCTCCATGACGTCGTAGTCAGAGGAAGAGTCACTAGCCGCTATGTTTGGATCTTGGTTTGTACTACCTTGGGTCCCCGTCGAGGGCCCGGAACCTAAGGTAGGTGGATATTGAGAACTCGCGTAAGTCGAAATGCTCTCTAGTTGCTCAATCTCTAGCACATGACCAGAGCGCAGATGCATGTGCCTTTGGCACCCTACAAGCGTCGGTGAATAACCTCGAAGGTTAACCGCTTACTTTTTTAGGCGTCCGTTTTCACTCATTTTTTTTATGTTTTTTTATGATCAATTTTTGGATTAGAACGTGTGATAGCTCGAAACGAGCATTTGCTCAGGGAGTCGTGGTGTGCTTTACAACACAATGTTCGGTTACTTGAAGCTCCGTTGGTCCTCAAAAAGGTCGATTTTTTACCTACACGTGAGGCTAAAATACATAATTTTAAAGGGGGACTGAGGCCTGAGCCTAAGCGTGGGCTTGGGCTTGGGTCTGGGCTTGGGTTTGGGGGATATTCCGATCCTGGTCCTATCTTTAAAATTATTTTTTATTTTTTAATTTTATTTTTTTTAGGATAAGGTCGTCGCGGCCGCGCTGTGCGCGCGAGCACACACACACCTAACCTACCTACTTACAACTAATACATGTATTGTTACACACTAACACACTACTACAGCAACTCATTAGCTACTAACTGTACTTTACATAGAACTAACATATGGATCTACTACCTTAATCCTAACACCTTATCACAGAGAAAACACCTTATGAACAGAAAAGACACGGTACCTTTCAATACCTTATTAACAAAACAATACACAGCAGCAAACAAACTCCTTCTCAACACACATGTTATAGAATTGACATTTAATTATTTATTGCAGCTGTGACAGGTGGAAAAGCTTGACAGAGCTAGACTATTGCAAAGGATATCATATTTTATGTACATTTTATTATTCAAGTGCTCTTTATGAGCTTTGGCCATTTATGACCGGCCGGCCAGTTTGTAACCAATTTGACCATTCAAGAAATCTATATAACAAATACGTGCAAGAGGGAAATGGTCACTCTTGCACGGGGGGAGATTGCACCCAGTGTCTGCGTTCTTCTTCTCACCTCTCCTCTCTTCTCTCTCGCGTGCCGGCGTAGCACTCCCTTCTAGGAGGTGCGCCTGCACGTGCTCTTTCCCTCTCTTTCGCTCTACGTCTCTCGTTGTTCGCATATAGCTTCGATTACGAGTTCGTGGATGTGCCAGGTATACAGTTTTGTTGATTTATGGCTTGCTATGTGCTATTTTGAGTATTTTGCAGGGCTTTCCACGCTCCCGTTTGTAGCAGTGGTATCAGAGCCGAGGCTACGCTTCTAATATTCTAGATTCGGATAATCAAAAGCTAAGTGCATATACACAGATCTTTCTTTCTTCTGGTTTTCAAAATTTATCATTTTATCTCCTTGTTTTATATCATGCAAATCTGACGTTAATCCTTCATTTATTTATAATTAGTGAAAGATGTCTGAATAAAATAGAAGAAATGAAAATTTTATACTGTGAGCAAAGTTTACATAGTATTAATGTGTGTGTATATATTTATATATATATATTAATAAGCATGATAGATATCAACATAGGATCCATATAATAGACGAAGAATAGGAAGAAGAAGCAGCCAAACAACTTGATTTTGCATAGGTCAATGAACGAGAATAGTATCTTTATGAGATATAAGAATGCAGAAGAAGAGAAAGAAAAGTAGAGGTGATGGTTTAACCACCTAAGAGCTTCACAGATATGTTGTCGAGTTTTGAAATCACGGGTGATGCTTGTTGAGGCAACCTCAGACACACCACTATCCGCAGTGTCACGTTTATGGCAACGTCCGAACTTCTATTCTCTATGGGAATATCTCTTGGCAAGAAAATCCTTTAAGGCTCGTCTTATTGGGCTTCCTTAAATGCTCGTGGTGACCTCCCATCTCCTCCACCAAAGCCCCCGCGCTTTGAGCCATCACCTATTGGCAAGACACAATCGACTTGGCATTGCTACTCGAAACAATAGTCCCCTACGTTCACGGCACCCAGCAGTGGTATTTGATTGTCGTTTGACATGCAGCGAACCGCTTGGGATTTGACTCTCACCAACCAGGGCAGACTTGGCGTGTGCTAGGGCATTAAGTAGGCGAAAGCATGGTAGTGCAGGCATTGACAGGCAGCGTTGCATCAATTTCTCATTCGCCTTGGACAACCTCAGTACCCCCTGCCCGACAGGATGTGTCTATTGATGACACCGAGCTAACGACGACCATGGAATCTAAGGAGCTCATGCACATCTAGGTGCGTAGACCACTAGACGCCATGCAAAAACTGAGCAAGGAGCGGCCGAACCTACAGTCCCACACTTGCTAATCACCTCAGCATCACTGTGTCTCTTCCTCTTTGCCAAACAGCGGCGTTAACCACCCTCGGTTAGCATGGTTACTCATGCAAATCTCTCTCTCTCTCTCTCTCTCTCTCTCTCTCTCTCTCTCTCTCTCTCTCTCTCTCTCTCTCTCTCTCTCTCTCTCTCTCTCTCTAATGCTGGTTCACCACGTGCAGCTACTCGTCTAACGTCGTTTGCATGCATGGCACCTTCTCCAACACACAGAGCACATTTCGCAATTTCTCTCTCTTACTTTCACTCTCCACTTTACAGCAGAAGCCGCCATGGAGATATTTCTCTCAACCACAACTTTACCACCCATGCTCCCATGCAGCCACACCCAACGAGCCAACTCTCTTTGTCTCTTTTTCCCTAACTGCCGCCGCCACCCACCCTCTTTCTCTTATAGTACAGCTGCTGTTTTTTTCCTCGACTCCAACTTGACAATGGTTTTCCTTGTCGGCCTGATGCTCTGATAAAACTCTCAAGACCACGTCCACCGAGAGAATTTCTTCTTTGTGATGAATAAAAGGGTCTACCCACAGGACAAAACATTTCAGTTGGAACCTCACACAAAACAATGTACAAAACTTTGCAGAGCATCCTGTGGGGCATCCGGTTGCCTTCCACTCAAAAATTCACCCAGAACTTGATTGACACGTTCAACTGTCTCTCCCTCCTTGGTACTCCATTTTCTTCATCCTTCTCCACTATCTTGATGCTGAACTCTCTGCTCTGAAAAGGAAGAGAACTTGCGGTATAAAGACCTTTTCAACCATCATACACATGTATAATGGAAGCATCGTAATGGTGGAGATCTGCATTTGGTAGCTCAGCGACAAAATGGTTTTCCCTAATAGTGCATAATCTTCCTGTTTTTCCAAAGCCTAGGCGGTGCAGGATCTTGAAGCACACTGGCGCAGCCTTGACTCTTTGCTTTTGGACATCCAATCCTACCTCCTTAGTAGCCAAGCTACAATGACCCTCATCAGCCCATCAAGCTCCTTCCTGCGCTACCTGACATGGGATGGCAATAAGGCCGCTACTGCTATTTCTGCTACTCCTCTATGTCTGTGTTCTCAAGCCATGCCTGCAGAGAAAGCATGAACCACCACTAGGGCTCTCAAAGCAAGGACGGGGACTGGTGCAAAGAAGGCCTTCTACGGCTTCACAAACGGTTGTCCAATGGCATGATCATTTTTTTTTCCCTTCGCCAGTAACACTGGATGTAGCTGCGGCTTGTACCTCCAATATACACTAATTTTTAGGGCTTGCTTTTCTTTGCACGGTTTTCTTCTCTTGTTACATTAGACCCATTGTAGTCGTCCCCAAGAATGTATAGCCATTATCCATATATAAACTTCATCTAATTTAAGAGTTCATATTTGAAGGGCTTCCAAAAGAAGAACCCTTCATTGTACTATAGGGTTCTTTTCCTCGAGCAATTGTTTGTTAAGCACCTTGCACATCAGTGGTGGGGCAAGGTACAACATTTTGCCATGCTTGTGGTGACAGTAGTGTTTGAGACAAATCATTTTTCTAACAATACAAAGAAAGAGGAAAGTTTCGAAGAATGACTTGCATTTTTCTTCTTTTTACACTATTTCTCTTAAACTTCAAGCGGAATAATTCCTTTTTCTCCTGCTCGTAAGGGGCATTATTGAATTTTCAAGGAGCATGGTTGTGAGCTGAGACACGCTTTCCCCAAGTGGGAAGAGCTACAGTTTTCAACCTTGCCGATCTGTGCCTGTTTTTTTTATTTTTTTGGGCTTTGAGATTTGTGTGTCTATATTTAAGGTAAGCATTGTTATGTCTTTTGGTATTTCAGTGTTTGTTGTATCCATTCAAAGATGACCATCAAAAGTAGTTCCTACTAAATTTTTCATTAGAACTTCTCTTTGAGAGAGCAATGGTGAAAATCAAACTTTGGATTAGAGTAATCATAGCAACATTTGTTGATCGAGTTAGGGCTTTCCAACAAAAAAAAAAAAAAAACAAATTTTGTAATTAATGAAAATAAGGGCACACCTAAAGCTCTTTGGGTTTTTACCTCAAAATTCAAAGATTTTCAGGTATTCACACTAAAATTTGTACAACTTTGCTGATTTACTTGAAGGAAAGCATGGAATCTAGCCGATGTTTTTCTATTTTAGCTAGTTTCAATAACACTGGTGAAATTTTCCTAGCTTTTAATTTTCTTGGACAACAATCAATTGTTTAAAAACTTACTCACATATACAATCCACCTCACCGATATCTGACACCCATCTGTACGACTTGAATTTTATGGCATCTGTACTTTGGTTTGTTCTAACTTGCATAACATTACTCAAATGATGAATTTTGCTCTTGACCCTTGTTTCAAGAAATTGTTTAGCATTTGATGATTTGGATACTAGTCACTTCTTCAAACCACCTCCAGGTACGTTGTTTTCCACGGTATTTTAATTCTTCTGAATGAATCCATTCCGATATATATCTATGGCTATCATATTTCTTAAGATCTCATCAATTATGCAACATATATTGTCTGCCTATACTGCACTAACATCCCTTATCACACTCCTACAATAATACTCACTTTCTCTACTTGCTTGGAATGGTTGTGCATATATTTAAGGACACAAAGTCAAGTAGTTTGTAATAGGGATAATATCATTGGACAATTTGAAAAGAAAAAAAAATATTTATTTATTTGATTTCTTTTAAGTGAGTCATTTTGCAAATATTCTCACAACCCCATTGATATCCCAACAACTTTGCAACACGGAAGATTTTTTTGCAGATGCTCCCTTACTTGTCAACATTATGTTGCAAAACCTATTGTTTCTAATGCCATGGGTTCTATTTTCCTTGATTGAACTCTTAGTGAGATGACTTGTCATACCACTACTTACACGAGCTTAGTTGGTGTGCGATGATCGCTAACACATTCCAGTCTATTCCAATTTTTATTTATTTTTAATCAAACATGTCACTTATTTTTTACTTTTATGCCTAGCCTAGTCCTTTGGTCATAGACACACAGATTCGCCGATTTAGGCAGTGTGTAAATACTCATCTTGGTGCAGATCCGCCGATTTAGGTAGCATTAGTGCAGATTCGCCGATTTAGGCAGCACGCTTTATTGGTGTAGACTCGCCGAATGAGGCAACACCAATCACAAAATCATGCTGCAGTGGCTGGCCACCACTGTAACTGGTGTGATTTTGTTACCCGGGTACATAATGAAAGTGATTTGGATTTCGACTTATATTGTGGAATTGGAATTGGATTGGGATTTGATATCTGGTGATTACGACAGTGTTTATGTGATGAGACTTGACATTATGAGATTGATGATGAGTGTGACCAATGATATCCTGATTTATCAGGGTATGACATATATTGCTTATTCTAGTGGTATGGGACACTAGAATAGGTAGTATGTGGATGACGGCAAGTATAAGCAATGTTGTTTAGTTTCATTATATGCTTTTTTTCTTTTTTCTTTTTTTGACACCGATTTCTAATCACTATTTCTTACAAGTATCGTTTGCAGATTTCTTGTCTTTGCAACTGAGGACAGTTGCTTTCCAACAAAGAGGTATGTTATAGAATTGACATTTAATTATTTATTGCAGCTGTGACAGGTGGAAAAGCTTGACAGAGCTAGGCTATTGCAAAGGATATCATATTTTATGTACATTTTATTATTCAAGTGCTCTTTATGAGCTTTGGCCATTTATGACCGGCCGGCCAGTTTGTAACCAATTTGACCATTCAAGAAATCTATATAACAAATACGTGCAAGAGGGAAATGGTCACTCTTGCACGGGGGGAGATTGCACCCAGTGTCTGCGTTCTTCTTCTCACCTCTCCTCTCTTCTCTCTCGCGTGCCGGCGTAGCACTCCCTTCTAGGAGGTGCGCCTGCACGTTCTGTTTCCCTCTCTTTCACTCTACGTCTCTCGCTATTCGCATATAGCTTCGATTATGAGTTCGTGGATGTGCCAGGTATACAGTTTTGTTGATTTATGGCTTGCTATGTGCTATTTCGAGTATTTTGCACGGCTTTCCACGCTCCCGTTTGTAGCAACACACACCTTCCTTCTCTACCTTTCCTACATTTCAAAATGCACCACAAAGTAGCATAGAGTGCTACTCAAGCTTAATGCAAGGCATTCCCCGGCAACGGCGTCAAAAATGTGCACGTCTGTCGCACATGTCAATGCAAGGGACTTGCTGATACACTGTGTGCGAGCCACAAATGGCTCCAAGCACACAACTAGACTAATCTAGAAAGCTCAAGAGAGCAAGGATGTGTCGCTCACCACCCTGTGCTCGTCTTCATGGAGGATTCCTCGCCACGAAGAAGAAGGAGCCGCCGCGCTCAACCGCTTCACCGTTGTCGCAATGCTCTCTCACTCTCTCTCTCTCTCTCTCTCTCTCTCTCTCTCTCTCTCTCTCTCTCTCACACACACACACACACACACACACACACACACACACAAAAGGAGATGAAGAAGAAGAAGATGGAGATGGAGATGGAGATGGAGCAAGAGCACCCATACTTAGCCAACTAACCCTTGAATGTTCCTGCTAGAGTGCGCCTCTCATTGGCGATCACTCTTACCTTTTTCCTATTGGACCGACAAGCCCAGGCCCTGACTCTACCAAATAAATAATACGGCGTCTGTCGTAGGTGACAGGAATGTGCGTGAGGGTTAACAACTGGATTTACATGGAGCCGGTCCCCCCTCCAAAAGGCTTTGTATTATAGGTTTCCCCCATCAAAAGAGACATTTTACAATACAATCCTTTGTGTTCCTTCAATAACTAGCTAGTGCAATGAAGATGGAAGCTTCAAGCACTAAGCAAACACTTATAATACACAACATCAATTCCCTAATTGTCTCAAACCCAAGACCTCACACACCTTCGAAGATGGTGAGAGCTAGCAGGGTATGAGAGTAGATTGAGAGGAAGAAGTAGTCTTACGAGAAAGAAGTATATCTCCTCACATAATCGCTCATAAAAGCTTAGCATAGCTGGTAGAGGAGATGAGCATGCATTGAAGCTTGGCTCTTGGTTGGATTTGCATCACAAAGCCAATAGTTGTTGGTGTAGGCCTCCCTTCTCACAAGCTTGGAGTAGATGATGAGCTTTCCATTAAAGCTTGAGAAGGAGAGAGAGAATCTTCTTGCTCCACACATGAGATTGTTTGAGTGTGTGTGTGATAATGCCTTGCCAAAATCAGCCCCCTCTCTCTCTTGGTCGACCCCTCTTGCAAATTACTCATGCTAGCACCTCATTGGACCCTGCAAAGCTTAGCCAATCATAATTAAGAAGCATAAGTGATAGCCTTGTGACATGTGTCCCCCTTTCCCCTTTTGTGAGAGCTTTAGGTAATTAAATAATGCAATTAAACCCTCATTGGACCCCTTTGTCTTCTGGAAAATAGGAAGCAGGCAAGTCATTGGACTGTTGAATGCTCATTGGACCCCTTGGGAGACTGTCCAATAGTCTTTTAGAGAGCTTGTGGGATGCGTGTCTAACCTCACTATCCTATCTTATTGCAGTTTTAGCAAGAACCACGATTAATTGTCAATCCATGGAATGAAGCTAACTCAACTAGTGCATAGAGGCTACAAGAGGTTGTCAATCTCTCGGAAAACAACTAACAACTTGCATCTAACTCAAGCTACACTCAAGTGATTGAAATCACTGAAAGCCAATCGCTCATCGACAAGCAAATCACATCCGTTACAGCATCAATGACATCCAAACGTAACGAAACTTCTAGGACATGTTTATAAGACCTAAGCACACATGCTTATGGTCTCAAACCCCACTTTAGGTCAAGTGCCAAAATCGCGATTATTAACAGCAGTGGATTTTTGACCTAGTCGTTTTCGACCCAGAATGCATCTAAATGCTTAGCAATGCTGCCCCAATACTCCACCTATCCTTAGTTTTTGGTTCTGAAGTGTAAATTCCTACTTATGATGAAATTAGTCCACGGGTCGACGACGCCAAAAGCTACGAAATATCGTGATGTGTTTACGTCAATGCGTAGAGAGCTTACCTGCGGTTGCAATATAACAAACGTGACTGCAATGTGACAACCGAGGAGGGAGTAGGAAACAGGAGAAGGAGAGAAGTGAGCGCCGTTAGCTCACACTGTGTATTTTATTATCCAAAACTTCATAATAACTTACAAAAATTGGCTTTTATACCTTAGCCAAGGTTTTTGGTGGTCAAAATTAATAATCTGGGAGTTCTACCAAAGATGGATACTGACAGGTTGATACAATCTAGAAGCTTGTAGCCCCGGCTCATCAATTATAAGGTTTATCCGAGAAAATAGGAGTTAGGATATTCCCGATTTATCAAAATAATAAGTGTTTTTACAATGATAACTCAGAAAAATGATATCCGTGTTAGCTTGCTGCTAACATTTCCCCCCTCCTCGCCTGTGTCGTCCCTTGACACAGCTATATGGGCTGAAGTAGTCTTCGGGTTGACGGCTGGCAAGGCGGTCTTTAAGCGCATTGAGTGCCTTTTGGTATCTGATTTTCCTTTCTTTATTTGGCACTTGCAAGAACTGTATGGTGACTTTGTTTTTCAGCTCCACTGCTCAGTAGCCTACAAAGTGTGATGTCAGGTTGCTAATCATTGGCCCAAATATTTTCGTTCGCCAAGTGAAGAATCTCGTATAGAATGCTTCCTCGAACGTAGCATATTGTGAGAAGGTAGAAACATACACTTGGCGTAGAAGCCATAGAAGCCATAGAAGAATTTTAAAGAATGACATGGCGCCCTTTAGGATTTTCACCATGTATTCCTCAGTCGGTGGTCCCTTTTCTAGAGCAGGCAATCTGGGGTAATTCAGCCAAGTTGGCTGCTTCTTTAGTAGTGCCTCATGTGCTATCCAGGTCTTTACTCTTGGTACAGGACAGAAGGTAGGATCCTTTTGCAGGGCCACAGGTGCTCTTGTGAAAAGAATTAAGTACCTTGGATTATTGTTCAACCAACTCAGCCTCCACTTCGAGTGGTCTTGATCTACACCCTCGACTTTCATGTCGGTGTAAAGCCTTTCTTTTACTTGTAGCAACTCCACTTTAACCAAGGGTAGGGCAGGGATTGTTGGTGCCACTGCACATTGATTTGATTGGGAGTGAGTTGTGTGACATTGACGAAATGAAGTACTCTCAGCTCCCAATCCATTGCTGCCTTCCATTGCTCATCTACCTCTTGTATAATTTTTTCCTTCAGTGCATCTTCCTCAGCCTTTGACAACTGGACCATTGGAACTGTGTCTGCTTCGGTAATGGTTACTTGAAACTCCTCCTCGCCACTTAGCTCTTCGGCTGGCTGCGTCTCCATCTCAACAAATGATGCTGAGGGGATTTCTATCTGAGGTTGCTCGGAAGTGCCTCCCTCTTCTTGTGTTTCTGTCCGTCCCTCTCGCAATAGTTGGTTGACTCTTTTGAGTTCAGTTATTTCCTTCAGTAGCTCGTCTTCTCTTTGGACATGCATTAAAGCCAGGTCTCTGCGCTGAGACTGCTCCAACTTTAGCTCCAGTTCGAGGTCTTTGTTTTTCTTCTCTAATGACTTGTAGACCTCGTATGTGCCTTTGATCGAGGCCACGGCTGGATTCTCTCGTATTTGCTGCAAGAATATCGCCTGATCATTTATCCTTTGTTCTGAGTACTGTAAGGAAGCATTGGTCACATCTAACTATACCTGAATTTTTTGAACTGAGAGGGTTGTAGTTAGAAGCTCATTTGTAACTTCTATCAGTTGCTAATCCTTTGCTTTGCATGCATTTGACAATTTTGTAAGCAATTCTCCCAGTTCCTCCATTTCTTTCTGCTGCTTATCCTCGCGAGCTAATGTTGTTCAGCTTCCACTTTCAACTCTTGCACTTGCCTCTGTAGATCGGTGATGACATTGAGTCAGTCGTCTAACTCCCCTTGGAGTGCGTCAATCACCATCTCTAACTCTTTGGCCCTTGTGCTACGGTCAAGTGCTGCTGAGCGAAGTCGTTCAGTCATGTCCTGCATTTGCTTAGCATATTCATTTACTTGTAGGATGACTTCGTCATTTGATTGCCAGTCTTCACTACGAGCCAACTGACTTGATGTCTCTGCAGCTTCTTGTGTGTCCTTTGGTTGTGTCATGGCGGCTGGTTGCTGATGCCCTTGTGGCTATGGCTGTGGCTGATCTTATTATGTCTTATCATCCTTAGGCTTCGTGGATGCCTCGGCCTTCTCATGTTGTGTTGAGGTAGAGGGTGTTTCCTCGGCCTCCTGTTCTCTTGTGTACTCAAACTTTGTGGTGTCCTCTTCTGGTGCAGGACGAAGAGGACAGGACTGGCTGCCCTTTCTAGCTCTTTGTCGTGCTCCTTTTCCTGTTCTTATGTAGACAACTGCCTTTTCTGCTGATTTCGCTGACTCTTTTTGTTCAAGTCCCTATGTAGATTCAGCTTCCTTTTGCTGTTCAGGCTCTATTTGCTCAGTTGCTATGGTTCTAACTGCTGGCGATGGTGGTGGGCTCGGCATTGGGTGATCTTGGTGTTTAGAAACAGGAGAAGAGATGCGGGGAGACACATCACCTTGAGCATGTTGTTCTTCTCCTTGTGCAGTGGCTTCCTCTGCTTGCTTTTGTTGTTTTGCTGCCTCTTTAGCTTTACTTGTTGCTTCTTGTGCTTCTTTCAGCTTTAAAGCTTTTGCTTCTTGATACATCTGGTCCACGGATTCCGTGGGGTCTTCAGCTTGCTTCTTGGTATGATGCTTTGTTCTAGAACCTTTAAGCTCAGTGGGTATCCACTTTATCGGGTCTTTTCCTTGTGCTTGGCGGCTGCGTTGGTAAGAGTGTTTTTCTCGTTCAAACCGGGCTTGCTTTTGTACCGATTCCTCCTAGTGTGCTGCCACGGTTTTTGTCTTTATTTCTTCTATCCCCGCTCTCCTTTCCTCGTTTTTCGAGCTTTCACTCTGATGTGCCGTTCTGGCGAGCTCTCGACGGACTCTTTATTTGACTTGTATGATCGCTTAGCAGATCTTGTAGCTCAAGGAGAAGGTTGTGCTGACACTATCCAAGTGTTCTGATCTGGGGCAGCATGCGACAAGTTGTCGGCCATGTCGATGGCATGGTAAGCAATCCTTGTCAAAACCTCTAGTGCACCCAGGTATGTGATTTTTCCTTCTTTCTTTGTCCCTTTTAATGTGGACAAGACATATTGTGCCTGGTCAATTGGCTGCCTGGTCGTTGATTTGAGGACTTGCGTAAAGGTTGTGGCAACCGCATGATTAGGCGTTGTATACCTTGGCAACCTCTTAGCAAGAAAAAGGAAGTGTTGTTGGTATAACCTTGCGAGCTCTTCCACCTGTTTGTAAATGAGGTCTACAAATGTGGTCGTGGCGGTTTCTTTGGTGAAAGTTCCGGTCGTCTTCCTATCTCTTGCCCTCATTGTCATTCTTTCTGTTGGCAGTCTAAGTGCTTCTGCCACTATCTCCTTGGTGATCACCACTTTAACTTTATTCCCTTGAGGGTTAGAGATTTGCACAGTTCCATCTTTTTTGATCGTGGACAAAAGCTCATAAGCCTTTTGGAAGACCACTCCACAAGGCTCTTGTTCATAAAAATCTCTGAGTCCTAGCCTTTGGTTGGCTTCTTTGGTCTCGGGGTTTGCGACGACATCATATACTTCTTTGGGTAGAAGCTGCAGCTCTACCTGATGTCCCTCCTCGCTCTTGATCGGCTAGTGAACATTGTGGTGTTGTGCTATTCAAGCTATTCCTTTGAGAGATAGGTCGCTTTTGCATTCTTGATTGAATCGGGGTCTAGTTGATATGTTGGTAGCTCTTGCAACTTTTCTTTTTGGTTGAGCTGCTTCTTGGACCTCTCTGCTGCTTGCATGGCTCCTGTTCAGTGAATAGAGTGTCAAAGTTAGCAGATTTAGCAGATTTGATAGATTTTTCTCTGACATGTCCTTCAGTTTGAAATGCCAACAATTTTGGTCCAATTTGCTTCAAATCAATTTTTGAACAAGCATAGATGCATAAAATCATGCAAGGAACAAAATTATAAAGTCCAAACAAAAAATTACAACAAAAGTAAATAATCACAATTATTTCCAGCTGAGTAAATTTTTCAACTTTTTGCAAATTTGGCATTACAACCTTGAAGTATATACGAAATAGATACTCTGAGAGGAATATTGGCTCATTTGGATACATAGGATGAAAATGGTACTAGATTTTGTCTTTAGGTCTCTGAAACAGTAGATATAAAGAAAATTTGAGATTTTGAGCTCCAAATTTGTTCAAACTTGGCCAGTGGGCTTTTCACATCATGTACCTTGGATATATAATGGCAAAATAGCAAAATTCTCCCATTTTGGCATGAAAGTAAATAATCGCGATTATTAACTTTTCTACCAAAATCAACATTTTTTGGCACAACTTGGTTCTAAGCATTGTATAGACCTTGTGTATGGGATATGACGTGATTTGGATCAAAAAATGTGGCTCATAACTCAGAATTTGGCTCATACTTGAATCTTGGCATGTATTAGGTGTGTACAAATGATATGTGAGGTGATGATACAACTTTCAAGCAAAAATAGTGCAAAAGTAAATAATTGCGATTATTTACAACAATCACATTTTTCTTGCAAAACTTAAAATTTTTGACATAAACACATTCTAACACCTAAAACAAGTCCTAAATTGAATATGGTAAAGTTTGGTCTTGCCGACATCACTTTGTGCTTTGTCGACTCTTAAATCACTGATCTGTGTGACTACACTGCCTGTTGAGTTGGTTAGTCATCTCTAAGCCTATGGACTTGTCCGCAACATAGTTGTGAAGCAGCTCATCCAATTTTGGCCTATTTGGAGTCAGTCTAACCTCGTATGTCGAATTTGACGCTTTGTAGCCTTTGAGCCATTTTCTGCTTTTCGAGGGCTTTGCTTGATTGATTTCACGAAACCAATCATATACATTGTATATAAACCTCGTAGGCAAGTTGTCTATGGAGTCAGAATCGAATTATGGCATTTACCAAAAACCTAGCTTTTCTACTGGGGACCCCCTCGACCCTTGCCGAATGGTCAACTGATGATATAGAAAGGTTCTATTATGTTAGGGCATGCTACAGTTCAAATCCCATCTAATTTGGTTGAGCTGACATGCCCCTATGATCAGTTTTTGGTCGTAGTCCTTGTGCAATGCTTGGATTCTAGGGTTTTTTCTAAGGGTTTAGACTAGCTTCCGGCCATACCAAGTGGATCATTGATAAGTAAAGATCTTACCTCTCATGTCTCTTGTGAGACGGTGCTAAAAACAGGTGACTATAGGCTCCAGAAAGTACGCACGAAGAAGTCGAAATGCTCTCTCTCCAAAGGCAACAAGTGGAAATGAGGTGGTTTTAGCTTACCTTGGGCATCTATACTCGGACTTCCTGAACCAATTTTTCTCAGGTTCTCTTGTTAGTCCTACTAGGCCGTGAAATCTATGTTAGACTCAAAAATTTCCCCGATCGGATTCATGTAGCTCATTCTGCAAGAGTTCTGCAAAAGTAGGTCTGGCCGCCTCATTTAGGCTTTCCACTTCTATCTTCCGATTTTATTGAAAATTTTTGTGCTTGTCTGCCTTATCTTTCTGATCACCACCGTGTCTTTAGTTTTTCCATATGAGCTCCCTTGCTATTTATTATTGATTTTTGACCTGTTTATTGAGAAAAATCAAATAAAATAACAAAATACGCTAAAAAGCAAAGTGAAAATCTAATAATTAAGAAAATCCATTGACAAACACAGCTGTACTATTTTTTATTGGATTCCTCCATTTTTAAGTTTCAATATCGACAAAAATGATGAAAAAGAACCAAAAAGGACTATTTTTTGATGATTTTCTGATAGTATATACACTATTTACACTCATCGAGAAGATATTATTAGTGAATTTTTCCTGTTGATGAATTATAAGGACATTATTAGGTAATTTTGCAAAAGATCACACGTTAACATCAAACTTTTTCCTCCCTCTTCAAACATTGCCCTTAATTACTTAGTGCCCTTCCACCCCTCCTAGATGGCGTACTCCGGAATGACTGTGTGCATAGGTTGAACAATCGTGTCTTATGCATAGCCCTGGTTGGCTCTACCATGCTTATCAATGCAGTTCAATCCAATATGTTGTGCAAGAGTCGGGTCTTGAGTAATTAACTCAAGGGTTTCTGATGTCGAGGCTTGCTGATACTGTCTGCCAAAGAGCAAATTTTGTAGCTTGTGTGCTCTTTGCTTGATTGTACCATCAGGATACTTTAGCACGCTGATTGCTTGAGATTTTGGTATCAACAATGGTGGTTGTCGAGCTTTTTCTCGCCATTGGTAGCTTGGTTTGCTTGGTGCAGAATGGTGTGGTTGAGGTTTCTGGGACTTAACTTTCCATTGCTTCAACGGTTTTGCAATTTGCGGAGAAGATAAGTGTTCTTTTTTCTTCCAAACCCATTTTGTGTTAGGTTCCTTTCTTGGAGATGCTCGTCTTTGTGTTTTGATCTTTGGAACCATCTTTTGTTTTGTCGCTTATGTTTTGGGTACCCAGATTTGAATCGGCTTATGCCTAAGCTGTGCTTTTGGTACCCAAATTTGCCTGACTCCTTGCATGCTACTTGTAGCATTTGCTTGTCGATAGGATAGAGAAGATTGATTACTTCGTGGGTTGCTTTGTTGATTGCTTCCTTTCCATTCCTCCTTGCTTGGTGCAATTGGAACAATGAGTTGCCCACCTTTAGGTGAGAGCTTGAGTTGATTTGCATTCCAATCTAGTACTGCTTTGTATGTCCGCATCCAAGGAATACCAAGGATCATCGTCTCATTCATGTATTCATCTAGTAAGCATACAAATTAATGAGGACATGAACATCCATGTACTATCACGTTCAAGTTGACTACTCCCAATGTTGGTGTTTTCTTGTTGCATCATTTGATTGGTGATATTCCTGCTGTCAATGACTGAGTTGTTGCTTTCTTGTACGTGCAATAACTGACTGCATTTACTCTAGCCCCTGTATTGACCAAAGAATTTGTACTATGATTGTTGAGCTGTACTTTGATGCAAAGATCCATTCCATCTAGCCATTCATCATCTGTTAACACTGCATCTTTCGGTGATTCCCATTGTCGGTCCTCTATTTCCAGAGTGTTGATGGGAATCGGTATCTGTTTATTCTTGAGAGCAACTTTCCATTTGAGTACCCGAAGCCAAGCTTCTCTTGGGCTTCATCAAGAACCTGTTGTCGTTTAATCGTACTTTGCTTGGCTGCATGCATTCTTTCTAGCAATTCATTGGTTAGTGACAAATTGTATTTCTTTAAACCACATCCACTAATCCAATTAGCCATTGGTTCACTATCTAGGGTGGATAGCTTAACTGCTCCACTTGGAGATACATCTTCAATGATAAACGGCCTGTTTCCCTTTTTCTTAAACTTGGGAATGTGTTGCTTAAGGGAATAGACTAAAACTAAGTCCCCTTTCTTGAAGATTTTTGTGATGAGATGGGAATCAAAAAATTGTTTTTGTTTCCACTTTTGTGCATAGATGTGAGCTACAGCAGTTAGCCTTTGCTCATCTAGCTTTTCTAAATCTTCTAGTCTTTCTGATAATTCATGTCCAGTTCACTCAAGATTCTTTGCTACCCTTAGTGTCGGCAATAGAAATTCTATTGGCAGTATGGCATCAAGACCGTAAACAAGGTTAACGGATGTAGCATTTAAAGTTGTTTTGAATGAAACTTGATAAGCCCATAGAGTAGCATGGAGATTCATTTCCCAGTATGTCCTTCCTGAACTAACCACTTTAGTCAATATCAAGCTAAGAATTTTGTTCGTATGCTCAGCTTGTTCGTTTGCCTGTGGGTGATAGGGAGCTGATTTGTTATGGATGACCATAAATTCATTAAGCAAATACTCGATTACCTCATTGAGAAAATGAGTTCCCCGATCACTGACAATTTCTATTGGCAGTTCATATCTCGTGAATACAAACTCATATAAGAATGCGGTAGTGGTTCTGGCATCATCCTTTTGAGTTGCTTTAGCCTCGGCCCACTTAGTCAAATAGTCCATAGCTACAATGATATATTGAGCCTGGGTTCTATAAGCAGGTGTCTGTATTGGCCCAATAAAGTATATACCCCATTTTGTGAAAGCTCTAGCCCCCATCATTCGTCTTAAGGGCATGCTATCTACACGTGTTGACATTTCTGCTCGTTGACAAGCATCACACCTTCGGACATATTCTTTGGCATCTGCAAAAAGTGTTGGCCACCATATGCCTGCCATTAAGATTGCTCTTGTGGTGGTCTCACTAGAAAAGTGACCTCTAGCTAATCCAGCATGTGCTTGTTCTATAATTGGAATATATTCGTCTTCATTTGCACAAAGACGCAAATGTTGATCCTTACCTCTCCAATACAATTGGTTTCCAATAAGAGCATAGTCTCTTGCTTCAGTTTCAATTGCTCTTTGATGGCGTTTGCTCATATCATCAGGAAATGTTCGCTTGATAAGTAAGTAACTAGATAGTTACTCCACTTAGGAACATGCGACATTTGAAACAATGTTACGTGAGGTATGGGTGTTTGTTTTTGACATTGAGAACAATCCTTTACAAAAGAGCGAACATCACTCCTCATAGTCGGCCAAAATACTCCAAGTCTCAAAATTCATCGCATAGTTTGGTCTTCCGCAAAGTGAAGTCCTACTAATGTAATATGTGCTTGATTTAGGTATTGTTTTTTCTCTTCAGGATTAACGCATAAGAGCAATATTCCATCTCGGTTTCTTTTGTATAGCCTACCAGCTAGTAATTGATACATAGTCGATCGCTCAATTAATCCGATTCTAATAGGAAGGGGTATTTGCGAATCCACTTGAGCTATGTCATCAATGATACCATGTTTTCCGACCATCGAGGTATCATCTCCACGGAGAATAAATAGGCATCTAGTAGATCATCGTCTACTCCTTTAGGTGATTCTCCTGAAATAATCCTTGACAAATGATCTGCTCTTTGATGTGTAGTGCCCTTTTTTACAACCGTAATGAAATCAAATTCTAGAAGAATAATGAACCATCTCACTATTCTTCATGTGTTGCATGGCTTGTTGACCAAGTACAACAAAGCTTGGTGGTCCACAAAGAACACAAACTAGTTGGCTAATAGGTAATGTCTATACTTTTTAACGGCATAGATCATTCTGAATCCTTAGCTTTCTATGGTAGTGTAATTCTTTTCTGCCATGTTCAATTGTTGGCTAGCATAAGAGATAGGAAAGTCAATTTTCCAGTTTTCTCGGTTGAGCCAGTATACAACCAATGGCATAATTGGAAGCATCTACATGTATGAGGAATATCTTATTCCAATCTAGTACTTTCAATATTGGAGCTAAGGTGAGAGCTTGTTTAAGCTTCATGAAGGATTCTTCACATGCCTCGGTCCATTCAAAGTGTGTAATCAAGCTATACATGGGTTTTGCAATTATAGCGTACATGTAAATTGAAAGGGCATGGGGATTGAACATGCTAATCTCCACCGATCCATGCCCTATATAGGCATTGGCCTGCTAAATATAGGGACCCCCTTGACTACATATCCATCCTAGCCCTTGGCCGTGATTGGTCCTACCCTTGTCCTGACATTACTCCCCCCTTGGAGAAGCATTTTTGTTTGCAAAAACGCAAGTGATGGTATCTTCATACACTAATGTCTTCTACCGTAACATCCCTCATGGATCCAACAGTTCATTTGAGCGAAACCCGGGTCAGTAGGAGGTTCAATGAAACCAAGAGTAACATCTTGATTTTCTACATTGTTGTCCATTTGTAACCATCTGATGGTACCGGTTCCTAGACTCCATTTTGAACGCTCATGAGCATGGTAAACGAGTTTATCACAACAAAGATGTACCAAAAAGAGTACCTCTTGTCAACTGTTCATGAAAGTAACTTGCTGACATAACTCATCAGCCAAGTCCTTGACTTGTTTCCAATTTTCATCATCAGCAAACAAACGAATGTTCAAGGTTGAGGACCTGACTTATACATGAAGAGACTACCTAGTCGCAACATGCGTTAAATGATAGTAAGTAAACTCCAAGAAGAGCAATAAATGCTTATTAATTGGATTTCTTGGTGCTAATGTACGCACTTTGCATATCCTTTTAGCCCAAGGTTACACTTTGTAATCTGCCAATCCCCTTGGATACTGACAGTACTGAGGTGTGTTTCCCCCACGTTTACAAACAGTCTTCCCAGACGACTGGTAAACGGGGAATCACAATAGCGTATAACATTGTTGAGGAATCAACAATGTCTGAAATAATCGTCGTGGTTAACTTGAAAAATCCACAAACACCCAAACCGAGCCATGATCTCTATTGGTGATTAGTAGACCCAAAAGTAATCTCATAGAGATAGTGCAGATAGAGTGCAAAATGCTTCATAAGCAACAACTTAAGGAATATGAATGCCGTTCCAAATCAGACTTTGCTAAACACTAGGGCCCATAACACCTAGTGTGCATGCATTTAGCAAAAACAAACCCGAACCTGTATATCCATAATGATCCTTGCCAATACTTATGGCAAATGTGATGCGCCTAGCACGCATTAAAAAGGAATGTAAATAGTTCTGAAAAGAAACTAAATACTTTTAGTTGCAATCTTTTGCAAGCCTTGCTGATTAAACGTCTGAATCAATAGAAGGTGAAACATTGATCACTTCTTGGTACAGACAATGAAACTTTTTCATTAACAACTTATCGCCTTGCTATATGTATAAACAACTATCTGTAAGGTTGTTTAGCAATACTTGTAGCTGAAGAAGTCATTCCAAGTATCTGACAATTTCTGGTCACGAAAGTGCTCTTGATACGCTGAAAATGGTCTAGAAAACAGATATGACCAGCACCTAGTTGGACTTTGTCGTGACACATAATTGAAATAATGGCGCCAATGTCAGTCCAGCGACTCATATTCTCCACATCTGGAATATGTCTCATGTAAGGATGTGTAAAAAAGAACATCCTTCAAGTACAAGATGTACTTGCATGTGGAGGTAACTCTAAATACTCTACGACAAGAGTGAGAGGGACCCTCATTCATTGCTCCACACTGGCTAAACCGAACTCCTTGAATTCCTAGACCATGTTGTATCCCATGTGACAACATGTGCCAAATTGAACCCTGCAAGTAGGTTCGTAACAGCATAAGGCAGAAAGATAGATTGGACACTTGGCCCAAAATACTTTGTGCCGACATGCCCTTGGCATGGCTCTGTAACATTCAAGCATACTTATACGTCTTAAAAAACCAAGCAAAGCATACGAAAAATGGAATAACACCAAATCAATAGATGCGTACCTGGAGATTTGAACGTAATGTTCACTTACCCGTATTCAAAAGGAGAGGAGTACATCCCCTACCTGAAAAAACAAACAGCATTGCACTGGGAACCCGGGGTGTTGCCTGTGCAATCCAAGACCTTGGATTAGAATCTACGTAGTGAAACCCCTTGGTAAGACTCTTTGTAGAAACTGCTCAACTAGCAGATAACGGTAACCAACATAGTCAACCATGTACAGAATGATTGGAATCAACGTGAAAAGTGTGTTCGTCAGCTACCGCGTGGTAGATTGCGGAATTCTTTCCTTGAAAGTATAACTAGGAGAGATCAACTGTGATCCTCAATGTAGATCAAACTATGATCCTTAATGCCTATGGGTGATGTAGCAATCACCCGCCGGGTCTTACCGCAAAACAATATGTCCATAGAAAATCTGTAGTGCTATAGAGGGAGCAGGAGACCCACACAAGTGAACTGCCAAGCTCTTATGGACAGTCATGCTGTCGCAACTGATTGTTGCATCTATACTTTCTTGTAGAGATCAGATGTTGTGAGTTGAAGATTATCAAAAACTCAACTTGAGTGTCGTACTGAAAACATGTAGTGCAAACATGACACCCTAACCGTCCGTAAGGACAAGACTGTTGCTTATCCATTAACGTCGATGTGTACTTTTTGGGTAGATCTTGAAAACAATCACCCAAAGAATGCCAATAGTTGGGTGACCCTTGGCCTGACAACGGCTCGTAGCCTATTTGGCTCATAGCCCTTATGCAAAGTAGTGTTCAATCGACGAACCAATGAAGACTAATGTGAGTAGCATCTTAGCCACGTGCTAGCTGTGAGTTAGAGCGCCTTGGCTCAAGCTGACTCACGAGCAAAACATGTATCATTTTTTCCTTAAAGAGGGAGAGAGAGAACGAAAAGAAGAGCATGCTGGGCTGAGGAACTTTCCTTAAATTTTTAGTGTGTGTGTACCCAGAATGTGTGCTCAGAGACATCGTATGCATGACGGGCAGCTTATCCTATAAGCATGCAAGAATCTGCATGTATAATGCTGTCATCGAGAGAGGAAAGAGAAAAAACAAGCCATGGATTGCCCCACTTACCATGTAGGGGGTTATGACTTTACAATAGTGACTTAATATGGCACTTCGCCCATGAAATAAGTTGAAAGTTTAGCTTCTGTTTAGTGGTGTTGTAAACAATCCCTTTTTTTTTAGTTTGTCCGTGACAGAGTTGCAAGTGTGATAGCGGAAGCGTAATGCATGAAGCGGCAGAATTGAATTCACTTCACTAGCATGCCTTGCATGAAGAATTGTAAGCCCTTGTGCAGAGTGATGGCCTCAACTGTGAGAGCCAAAACTATAAGTACCTTGCAGAGTTTAGACCGGTAGGGATTCTATGAGCTGATATTCCCTATTTTGCCAGTTCCCTAAAGCCGTGCTTCCTAGAAAATTGCCAAAGCACTTTGCTTTGCACAATGACAGTAATTGCCAAGTAAGGTGTAAACAGAAAAAAACAAGAAAAACTTAAACTTTGCTAACCTGGTCGTTGTTGCTGCAACCAGTTGTCATGAAAGTTGGGAGGAGAAACTCATTCCAAAACGGCTCATAGCCATGTCTGCACAGATGTCGTCGTATGTCCTATACACCCGTCATACCATATGCCAAACGTGGGGAGTCGCAACGCATATAGTTCTGGATGGCCTTATTGCCAACAAACGCTATTGGCGACAGATGTCATACGAAAACAAAGTCGACCATGTCAACCATTCACAAAAAATAGACCTTGTTCATTTGTAGATCTGCTGGAAAAAACGGAATTATGTGTGCAAAGTATATGCATCTTGTACATACTTAAAGTCTTATGAATGATATCCGTGATCAATCGTATACCATAGTGGTCAAACACATGCTTAATAAACAAATATCAAGTGCGTACCTCATTAAGTACACCTGCTGACGAAGCTTGTCGCCGAAAGAATCAAATGAGTTGCCAGCAAGAAGAAAACCAAGAAATGATTTTCTCGATACTGATGTTTGGTTCAATAGACATGGCCGGTAGTGGATGCAACTTCACCACGTCAGATTGCCTGCTGCTTAAAATCAAAGAATAATGGGCCTTGCCAATCACCGATGCCTTAGAAGGCACAAGCCATGCCTGAGTTGCCTTCAGTACGAGGCAATTGTGCATCGAGAAATCCGTGGAGAGGGTATCTCGATCGGAGCCGTGCTCCGTGGTCCAAATCATGGTAATGACTACCAAAATTGGACGTAATGTGTTGACTTTGGTCAGACTGGATCCGTAGATAATCTATGAGGACCCCATGGCCGAGATCAACATAATACATAGACTTGCAATACAAATGTATACATAAAGTGATAGAAATTGCAAGAACTGAAAATTACGAACCTGATAGAAATTGCATATGTCCTTGTATGCACCATGCAGGCGAGTTGCATGTGGCTTGGGCAACACGTCGGAACTTTGCCTTGATGACCTGTCAAATTTGTCCTTTAACTTCTTCATACTGAAAACCGACTACATACCTGAGGGTGCTGAGGGCATCAGGTATTGTACTACGCGCCCGATGGGGACCCGGGCATGCCCTTTGCATGAGAAGGCTTGTTTGCCGACAAACCCTGTGGGGTGACCGCCCTTAGTTGGGGTACAACTATTAGGGCAGAGAGAGAGAGAGAGAGACCTAAAGAGAGAGAGAGTCCTTTCCCCTCCTCCATGGCTTTCCCCTCCCCCTGAGCTCTGATACCAGTGAAAGGGCATGGGGACTGAACATGCTAGTCCCCACCCAGCCATGCCCTATATAGGCCCTTGGCCTGCTAAATATAGGGACCCCCTTGATTGCATGTCCATCCTGGCCCTTGGCCGTGACTGGTCCTACCCTTGTCTTGACATAAATGAACCGTTTGTAATATCCACAATGCCCCATGAAGGCTCGAATCCCCTTGAGTGTTGTTGGTCTAGGCAAATCAGCAATAACATGAATTTTATCCATATCAGTAGCTATGCCATTTTTAGACACTATATGTCCAAGAATTTTTCCTTGTCTACCCATGAATGTGCACTTTTCAGGATTTAGGAAAATCCTATAAAGTCTACATTTTTTTAATACCTTTTTGAGGTGTTCAAAGTGATCAGCCCGGATTGATGAATGTACACATAGCTCATCCATATACACTTCCAAGAATTTCCTAAGATACTCTTTAAAAGCATGACTCGTCAATCTTTGAAATGTGGCAGGAGCATTAGTTAACCCAAAAGGCATAACCCGATAGGCAAAAATACCCCATTCCGTTGTAAAAGCAGTTTTATGTTGATCTTTTGGGTCAACCAAAAGTTGATTGTATCCCAAAAAGCCATCTAAGAAGCTGTAAGCTTCTTTTCCTACAACTCGTTCTAAAACATGCTCAGTGATTGGAAGAGGAAAGTTGTCTCTAGTGGTAGCTGCATTCACTTTTTTGATGTTGACACACACTCGTAATTTTCCATTCTTCTTGGGTACTACCACAATTGGAGACACCCAATCTGTGTGTTCAATTTCGTAAATGAATTCGGCTTCCTTTAGTTTCTCAATCTCTTCTTTGATTTTCCTGGCAAATGTTTCATTATATGTGTATGGCCTTTGTCTACTTGGTTTTGCATCATCTCTCATGGATATGGTATGTTGACAAATATCTGGATCAACACCCTTGAGATCCTTATAAGACCAAACAAAGATATCTTGGTATTATTTTAGCAAGCTTAGCAAAAGCTCTTCTTCTTCCTCTGTTAGGTCATTTGTAATGTAGGCAAGCCTAGGTTCTTCCCATCGTTCAGCCAAGTCTATCTTTTTTGCGTTCTTAGGTCCTTTGTAGGACTCGCCTTGTTTTCGTAGTTCTCTAACAAGTTGTTCGACAATGATTTTTCGATCTTGGAGATTATACTTTTTGTAATGGGACGGAACACTCATTACATCCTTACCATCCTCTTCTGTGGTTTCCATTTCGGTCGTATATATGTCCTTTTGAGCTTTTTTCAACTCTTGATATGTCTTTTTCCGCTCAACTCGTGTCATGGTTGGCTCCTTGTCCTATTTGTTTGGCTTTGCTTGAGTATCCTTCCTTTTTTTTCTCAATGTTTTCAACATTTCTAGATTTTTGTTTGAAGGATATATGCCAGTGATTTTGTCCTTAACGCAATCATGTGCATCTATCTGCATCAGGAATTGTGTTCTATTGGAGATTGATGGCATAGGTCTTGTTTTCACGTTTCTGGTGTCTCTTTTTCGTCTATACCATTTTTGTCTTCTCAATTTATGGTTAGGAAAGTCAAAAAACTTTTCCTCCCCTCCTTTCAAGAGTAGCTTAGCTCTCACATGTTCTTTTTCTAACCCCGAATCTTCTGAGGTAGCTGAGTATTCATCTAACTCATCTGTTGCATCGTAGTAGAGGTCTGAAAAGACTTGTTGAGCTTTCATCCAGTCCTTGGGTTCCTCACTTTCATCTTCAATGTGAAGGGTTGAAATCATTTGGATGGGAATTATGTCGTAGCCATCCTCATTGCAAAATTGAGTAGGCATAGACGTATTCACACATACATCCATTGTCGCTAAAATTTGAGTCCACTCAAATGGCTCAAACAAATGCTCTGGAAAGGGTTCAGGTACATAGGCTTCGTCTGTGCAATCCCTTTCTAAGATACATTCTTCTCGTTTTAAGCTCCCGTTTTCTGAAGCTTCACACATTCAAATAGGAGTGTCTTTGTTCAACCAAGAAGGAAGCTTAGTTTCAGCCGAAGAGACTGAATCAAACTCTTGTATGGCCATTTTCAAGACATCTCTATAAGTGTGAGCTTTTAGATTAACCTTTGTTATAGATCCCACTTGCTTCAAGTACAGATAGTTGTTTCTCCACCAATCTTGAATGAGTTGTACTTGTCGCACGAAAGGTCTTCCCAATATGATTTCGTAATTGAGTTTCTTCTCAAAGTCCACTATGGCAAAAGTGTGTTGATATTCAATCCCACACAAGAGTTAACTATCACCTTTTCTAGTAGTCCTAAGGGTCTTTCAATATGTCCGTCAGCGAATTGCAATTTCATTGGAGTTTGTCTAATGGCTGGTTGTCCCAGGATTGTTATGGAATTGATATTCTATTATTCGTTTGCAGCTGACATTTGAAAAAGGCTTGACCGATCTAGGCCTATGTGAGCAAATATGCATTTTGTACGTTTTATTATTCAAGTGCTCTTTTATGAGCTTTGGCCATTTATGACAGGCCGGCCGGCCAGTTTGTACTCACAATTGACCATTGAAGAAATCTATAAAACAAATACGTGCAAGAGGGAAATGGTGACTCTTGCACGGGGGGCAAATTGCACCCAGTGTCTGTGTATTCTTCTCCCTTCTCCTCTCCTCTCTCTCGTCGTGCCAGCGTAGCACTCCGCTATAGGAGGTGCGCTTGCACGTTCTCCCTCGCTCTATCTTGCTCTCTATCTCTCTGTTCATGTACAATTGGATTATATACTAACATGATTCGTCAGGTATGTATATTTGCCATGTTTTATAGTTTCTATCATGCTATTTGAGGTATTTTGCAGGCATGCTGTGCATCCGTCTGTAGCAAGGATTCCCATATTGCTTTCATGGCTATGGCTATGCCTGCCCCACTATCCAATATTGCCATGGTTTCAATGTCATTATATTTCACTGGAAGGTTTGTGTTTCCTTCTTCCCCTTCGTAATATTCTCCGACTTTGTTCATTCGAACAGATCAAATCTCTTTGGTGTCCATTTCGTTTTTCAATTTTCCCAAATTTTCTGAGATAGCCCCGTTATCCCCACCTTCTCTAGGGATTTCTGTAGATCATTCCATAAATATGGTATGAGTTTTAACAGTTTTCCCAAGGTAAGAGTGCATTGGATGGGTGTAGAGATGATTGAATGAATATTGTCTACTTCTGGGGTCTATTTCGCTCTTTTTACTTGAGTGGTCTTACACACTATGGATTCATCTTTGTTATCTCCCAAGTAAGAGGGTAATGTTTTCAAGGTCAATGGTTTCGACATTCCTGAAGCTTCAGATCCGCAATCCCCATACAAGGATTGTACATCCATGTCCATATCAGGAGGTAGGTTGTCCAACCAAACTTCCTCTATAGGAGCTAACTTTAGAGTTAGGCTCCCATCATTGATCTCTCTGACTTTTTCCCATAAGTGTCTTGGCCAATCTTCCTCTACGAATGGAATTCTGTTTAAGGTATCTTCACTGCCCGGCACTATAAGTTCTGGTTTTTTGTTTAGTGTCTCTTACCACAAGCTCCTTAGGTTTTGCCACACTTTCGAGCTTGGGGTTTTGTTTTCCTAGCATCTCTTGTGTGATTCTCACCAAATTTTGATAAGCTTCAAGCTTAGCTGCTTCCACGTCTGGAGAAAGATAGTTTTTCCTTTTTTTTTCCATGTTTTGGCCTACTTTAAGTCCTGCTTGGTAAGCTTTCAAGGCTGCATTAATAGTGCTGGGATTCAGGCCAACTGGCCGGACATCCCACTTACTACTGACCCATCTACTATCTTAACCATGTATACACTTATTCTTTAATACAACAGAATAAGGAGCTACAACAACAGGATAATGTTGTTCTGCACTCCATTCAAAGCAGGTCTCTCTCTCTCTCTCTCTGCTCTCGCACTTGCACTCGCACACGCTTCCCGCGGCACCTTCAACTGGTATCAGAGCCAGGTTTTGATTACATCATGTTGACCGATTGCGGTGAGCCAAGCTGCTACCAAGAAGCCATGATGACGAATGATGTGGTGAAGTGGAGCAGGCTATGGAATCTGAGTATAACTCAATTCTGGCTAATGACACTTGGGACTTGGTAGAACTGCCAAATGATGCGAAAGCTTTACCTTACAAATGGGTTTACAAGAAGAAATTTACCTCAGGTGATCCAAATCCAAAGTACAAGGCTAGACTTGTAGCCAAAGGGTTCAAACAGCAAAAGGGAGTCGATTTTGATGAAATCTTCTCGCATGTGGTCAAGATGACAACGCTTAGAACCGTACTTGGTCTTGTAGCGATTAAGGAGATGGACCTTGTCCAAATTTTGATGTGAAGACATCATTTCTTCACGGGGATCTCGATGAGAATGTTTACTTGCAGCAACCTGAAGGGTTTGTTCAGGAGAACGCATCTCGTGAGGAGCTAGTATGTAAACTCAAAAAGGCACTTTATGGATTAAAGCAGGGTTCAGGCAGTGGTATCATAAATTTGATGCATGTATGAGGTCTCAAGGATATAAAAGGAGCGAAGAGGATCACTGCTTGTACACACAAAAGCTAGATGATGGCTCGATGATCATTCTAGTTTTGTATGTTGATGACATGCTTATAGCTAGGAAATCCATGGCGAAATTTGCCAACTTGAAGAAAACACTTAGCAATAATTTTGCAATGAAAGATTTGGGGGATGCTACACACTTTCTTGGCATGCAAATCAAAAGAGATCGCAAACATCGTATTCTTGAGTTATCTCAGGAAACATACATTAAGAAAGTTTTGCAGCGTTTCAATATGCAGGGGGGAAAGCATTAAGTACCCCAATGCAGGCATTCTTGAAACTCAGCAAGGAAGATGCACCCAAATCTGATGTTGAGCGAGCTGAAATGGCTAAGGTACCATATTCTTCGGCAGTGGGAAGTCTCATGTATGCTATGGTGGCCACAAGACCAGACATAGCTTTTGCAGTGGGCGTGGTGAGCCGATATATGGAAAATCCTGGCAACAAGCATTGGGAAGCAGTGAAGCACATTCTTAGGTACCTCAAAGGTACGATCGGCAGGTGTTTACGCTTCGAGAACAGTGATGCATCCATCATGGGTTATGCGGATGCAGACTATGCGGGTTGTGTCGACAATAGAAGATCGACATCTGGCTATGTCTTCATATTTGTTGGAGCAGCAGTATCTTGGAGGTCATGTCTTCAAGATTGTACGTCGTCTTCCACTACGGAAGCAAAGTACGTTGTATTCTCGGATTCAAGTAAAGAGGTTGTATGGTTATCTCGCTTGGTCAGAAATCTTGGCATTGATGAGACTCCAGTGATATATTGTGATAGTCAGAGTGCTCTTGCGTTAGCAAGAAATCCCGTGTTTCACTCCAAATCGAAACACATTGAAGTCAAGTATCATTTCGGGAGAGATTTCTTGGCCAAAAAGCTCATTGATTTGGTCAAGGTACACACTGACGACAACCCAGCAGATGCTTTGACCAAAGGCTTAGCTTTGGAGCGGTTTACACATTGCAGTGAGTTGATGGGTATAGGTTGAAGCCACTAGATTGCTTCACGGTTGTACATACTAGGTCACTTACGCTGCGTTGGCCTTCAAGTGGGAGTTTGTTGGGATTCAGGCCAATTGGCCGGACATCCCACTTACTACTAACCCATCTACTATCTTAACCATGTATACACTTATTCTTTAATACAACAGAATAAGGAGCTGCAAAAACAGGATAACGTTGATGTGCGCTCCACCCAAAGCAGGTCTCTCTCTCTCTCTCTCTCTCTCTCTCTCTCTCTCTCTCTCTCTCTCTCTCTCTCTCTCTCTCTCTCTCTCTCTCTCTCTCTCTCTCTCTCTCTCTCTCTCTCTCTACTCTCGCACTTGCACTCGCACACGCTTCCCGCGGCACCTTCAAATAGGCTCAAAAATTTTATCAATCAAAATTGATCCTCCAGATTTCACAGTTGTTTCTTTGATTTCGCTTCCAATTTCTTTCACCTTTTCCTGGAATAGCTTTTTTGCTTTCTCCTCGATTTCAGCCTGTTGTTTCTGTTTTCTCAATTCATACCTTTCGCTTCTGCTTCTTTTGGTCTTTTGAGGGGCAGCTTTTGTGTTCTCCGAATCATCAGAGGAGTTATGTTTCTTTTTCTTAGCCTGAGCTCTAGTGATTACCTTGATTGGAACAATTGGTTCACTCTCAGATGAGCTACTAGGTATCACTTGGACTACATTCACTACTGTTTTCCATTGTTTAGAGGATTTTTAGGACAATCTTCTGGGAAGTGTCCTCCCTTTTTTCAACATTGTATGCAATAAGCTTCAATCGGCTTAAGGTTTTTGTCAGGCTCTGGATATTCATTTTTCCAATGATCATCTGCTCCACAGTTATGACAATTTCCCATTCTTGGCTTAATCATGGGTCTTACCATAGGAGGTCTGACACTTGGATTAGCTACATAATACATTGGTGCGAGCTCTGGTGGAGCATAAGTCACAGGTTCTTCCATAGGTGTGGTGGATGTGAATTATACCAATCTCCTTCTATCATTACTGTAGATGGACTAGGCTCAACATAGGGTGTAACAGGCACTAATGCTTGTTCATCTATGACTCCTTCTCAATGCATATACTTTATAGGCACTGCATTATGTCCTGGATACGGAGGTTGTTGACCCAACACAGGTTGAGGTCTTTCCATACCCATCGGTGGTCTTTGAGCTTGGGCCATATTAGGCTGATATATGTACATGGGTTGTCCTTGTGGCCTCAACATTCCCATCATACTTTGGTCGGAAGTAGCACTCGTTGGTCTCATGGTTGGTCCATTTACCCTCGATTGCACATCATTTATGCGGTCTAATTGTTTGCCCCTGTTGAGGTATCCTTTGTCCTGGTCCTCGTATAGGTGCTTTTTGCATGTTGTTCATCATGTCATTCATCCTTTTGAGCATGTCTTCTATGGCTGAAACCGGTGTTGCAACAGCCGTTCCCACTTGTGTTGGTTTAGTGGATGTTGTTTTCTCACTTTGGTTATCCTTAGGGACATCTTCTTCGTTGAAAATATCACAATTGTCTCCTAAGTCAATAGCCTCTGACACACACTCTTCTAGGGTTGTATGCTTCTTGCTATAGAGTATAGCATGAAGTTCTTTGTTTAGCAATCCCTCTAGAAACAAAAATACGAGTCGTTATTCTGCAGGTATCTCTAGCCATGGACATCTGGCAATGTATTGTTTCATTCGAGCTGCACAATCCCTAACAGACTCAACATGTTTCTGTTTAAAGCTGTAGATTTGAGCTACCGTATTATGTTTGATCCCCATTTTAGAACAAGCAGCTACAAATCCTTGAGCTAATGTGTTTAAGTCCATGATTGACCTTGGTGGAATGTTTTGGAACCATGTCAATGCTTTTCCTTCTAGTGTCATTCCAAACTCCTCAAATTGAGTATGGAAATCGAATATACGTTCTTCTCTTAGCACTTGCTTAAAGCTTGCTAAGTGGCCGTATGGATCCCCTGATCCACTGTATTTTCTTACCCATTTTTGAAAATCAGCTGGTCTGATACGTCTGTTTGGTTCAACTCCTGGTCCCCTGGCAGTTGGTCCTGTTCCGAGTCCTTCAAACCAGTCTATCGAAAATAGTGACTCATGTAGCCCTAGACTGGCCTTAGTGTCACTCGGTTTTCTGCGTGATGAGGTGGTTTTTGGTTTCTTAACATTACTCTCAAATGATCTCTCACGGTGTTCATCTCTTGGAATTGTTTCTGGTTCTTACCCCAATATCCAATCCCTTATGGAATACCCTTGGTATTTGGTTTGTTCGACCTCCTCAGGAGTCATCATAATACAGTTGTTGTTATAACAATCCCTAAATAAGTAGGTTGGTTGGTCTGTTGGTCCCTTATCCTTGATCTTGAAGATATAAATGATCTTCATGGCCGTCAGTTGTCCTGATTTGGCATGCGAAGTCCACAGAAGATCTTTTACATTTCTATCCTCCTAACAATAGACTCCGATCCTAGGATTATCAGTACTAAACCGTTTCAAGGGCTTCAAATCTACTTGATCGTATCCCTTGAATTCTAAGGTTGGTGGTCCTTCTTTTGCTGATATATCTGGGATTCTGTTATTTACTTCTAACCCCCATTTGTCTATCACGTTAGGGTTTTCAACTTGTAAATACTGAGTTCCGTTTCTGTCCATGTATATTTTTCTTTGTTTCTTTACCTTGATTTCTTCTTCGAACTCAATACCATGGTCATCAATGCGAATAGCATACTCTTCGTTAGGATCAAGGTAAACTTGAGCTCCATGGCGATTAGTCTTATAAAATGAGAGTATATGCTTATAGCGCACTGTCGTTCCGGTCTCTGAGTGACTCAAGTAGGAAGACGTTTCAAAGATTGAATCTAAAAAAGTGTCTGAGACTTCATCAAGGATAGTGTGCAAGGAATTGTCTTGATTCGCGCTTTCTTCAGTGGATACTCTATTGGAGGTTTCTCCAAATATACCCTAATTTCCTAGTACACAACCAGATCTAAGGTTCATAAAGACTTGCAAAGCCATGGGTAGAGTACTTACCTTTGGATTGACTTGTCGTTAATTTCCACTTGACTGGATTGCACTTTCTGTCAAGCTACCAATTCGTTGTCTGCAACCTGATTCCTATACAAATTTGATCAAGTTAGCTATTCTTCTATAAAGACAGTATAGTTTTTGCTAGCTATGGTGGTTGGTCTATGTGTATCACTTCGCATCGAGCTAATTGAGTCAACCGTTGCAATTTTCAAACTCGACTTTGGCAAAAAAGCAAAGGATTGATCTGCAACCTGGAAACTGAGTGAACATGTACCAATTTGGATCCAATTGAACCCAAAATTGGCCGGTGGCTTTGTATTATGTTGGTCTAACATTGTACAAGTTCAAAAGTAAAAAATAATGTCCCTCTGTAGCAATAGTAAATAATCATGATTATTTACTTTTGTCCGTGTTTTGGAATTTTTGGCTTGGTTTGCCAAGTATA
Source organism: Adiantum capillus-veneris (assembly GCF_014529385.1). Taxonomy (NCBI): domain Eukaryota; kingdom Viridiplantae; phylum Streptophyta; class Polypodiopsida; order Polypodiales; family Pteridaceae; genus Adiantum; species Adiantum capillus-veneris. The sequence goes on from NC_140934.1 coordinate 118,766,635, forward strand.
AAACCTGTTAAGGTCCTTGGACAAGTTTCAACAAGTTTGGACAAAATCTGTTCAAGTTTATCAATTGTTTCATGTCTACAGACTCTAATTTCAAGAATCTAGCTTAAGTCTCACTTTTATGATCCAAATTTCACCAAAATTGATTTGTGTGGTCTACTTGATATTCTTGACCTTGTGGTATACTCAAATTTGCAAAATTTCCAAGTTTTGAAGCATATGTAAACAATCGCGATTATTTACTCCAGCTATATTTTTGCAAATTTTTGTCCCAACCTTGACACAGATCTGTTAAGCACCTCAAGTTAAGGTCCCTAGCCAAGTTTGGACAAGTTTTGGTCAAATGGTCATCAGTTTTCTGTCCGCAGACTAACTTTGCAAATTTGGTCACAATTTCCAATCCAATGATCCAAATCTTACCAAATTTGGTTTGTGGACTTATTACAACATGGTAAAGCTAGTGGTATGCCAACTTGGTCAAAAAAGTTGAAAAATAGGACAGATGTAAATAATCGTGATTATTTATTGCTGGTAACTTTTTGCATCTTTTGGGTCAATTGAGCATGTACACATGTTTATCACATCAATATAAGACTATGAATCAAATTTCATCAAGTTTGGAATTTTTTTTCCCAATTTACACTCAAGATTCAAAAAGTCAGTACAAACTTTAGTTTTTACCCAGTTTTTTGCCAGTTTGGTAATCCAAATCTTTTATGCCTTTACAAAAGTTGTTTGTACACATGCAATGAGTCAATGGTATGAACCTTGGTCAAATCTGAGCTGAAAGTTAATAATCACGATTATTAGCTTCAGGCTTGAAATGAACTAATTTTTACACTTTTTTCAAGGATAGTCCTTTTATGAGTTATTTTAAGCCTATGAATCAAGTCAAAACTTAAATTTGGCCTATAATGTCAAGAAAAAGTAAATAATCTGAGTTTTAGCCAACTCTTGAAATTTTTTACCTTAAAGTGTCCTTGAGCTTACCCACTGGTTCAGACAACTTTTAAGCTTACTCTCCACTCGGATTGAGTGGTTTGGAGTCGTTCCGTGCTATTTCTAGCCATAGACCTGAAATTCTGCAACTTCAATTAATAACTCACACTTGATTCTTTCAGAGAGAGCAATGTTCTGAAATCCACCTCGGATCCTACTTACCCTACTCCTAAGTTCTTATGCAATGGGGGTGTGGAAAGTGTCCACAAATACTCGTTTTCTTGTTTTTTAAGGTTTCCTGAGCATTGATCTTAAGACTTGTCTCGTTTATCAATCATTCTCAAAATCCTATTCTAATCCTACAATCCTAAAATCCTAAAGGCACTCGACAAGTATGATTACTTCCAAGCTACCTCTACACGGCCAAAGACGACAATCTTAGGCTATGCGGTTTCTAAAAGGAAGTTTTTACTCTAGGAGATCCTAGAGGAAGTTAAATGATAACTTCACAAGACGCTCGTGTTTAAGTCGTTTCGATCCCAGGCAGCGACGCCAAATGTGGGACACGTGTCTAACCTCACTCATCCTATCTTATTGCAGTTTTAGCGAGAACCACGATTAATTGTCAATCCATGGGATGAAGCTGACTCGAGTAGTGCATAGAGGCTACAAGAGGTTGTCAATCTCTCGAAAAACAACTAACAACTTGCATCTAACTCAAGCTACACTCAAGTGACTGAAATTATTAAAAGCCAATCGCTCATCAACAAACAAATCACATCAGTTACAGCATCAAATGACATCCAAATGTAACGAAACTTCTAGGACATGTTTATAAAACCTAAACACACATGCTTATGGTCTCAAACCCCACTTTAGGTCAAGTGTCAAAATCGTGATTATTAACAGCAGTGAATTTTTGACCTAGTCGTTTTCGACCCAGAATGCATCTAAATGCCTAGCAATGCTACCCCAATATCCTGCCTATGCTTAGTTTTTGGTTTTGAAGTGTAAATTCCTAGTTATGATGAAATTAGACCGCGGGTCGGCGACGCCAAAAGCTACGAAATACTGTGATGTGTTTACGTCAATGCGTAGAGCTCTTACCTGCGGTTGCAATGCAACAAACATGACTACAATGTGATAACCGGGGAGGGAGTAGGAAGCACGAGAAGGAGAGAAGTGAGCACCGTTAGCTCACGCTGTGTATTTCATTATCCAAAACTTCATAATAACTTACAAAAATTGGCTTTTATACCTTAGCCAAGGTTTTTGGTGGTCAAAACTAATAATCTGGGAATTCTACCAAAGGTGGGTAATAACAGGTTGATACAATCTGGAAGCTTGTAGCCCCGACTCATCAATTACAAGGTTTATCCAAAAAATAGGAGTTACAATATTCCCGATTTATCAAAATAATAAGTGTTATTACAATGATAACTCCGAAAAATGGTATCCGTGTTAGCTTGCTGCTAATAGAACTTAATTCTTATTGGTTATTTTAACAAGTGTCTTTAAATGAATTAAACTAGATACTCTAGCCTAATTCTCATTGGTCCACCTCTATGGCCATCCAATAAGATTTGAGTGCACCTTGTGGGCATTGGCCTAGGGAGCTGGCATGTGTCCACTATGCCCTTTGTGTAAAGGGAAGCCTTTGAGTGTGTGTGTGTGTGTGTGTGTGTGTGTGTGTGTGTGTGTGTGTGTTCTCTCACAAGATTCTCTCTCTTCCCCTACCTTTAGGGCTCGCCCCCTCCTCTTTAGAAGTCATGAAAGACTTTTTGGTCATCACTAAACCATCCAATTTTCCCTAGGATTGGACCATTGGACATAACCTTTGAATTTTGAAACCATAGCATTTTGGAAGTCTTAATGAGTTGAACCTTAGGGTCTTTGAAGCCCATTGTTGCACATTTCTCTTTTGCAGTGGCCCCCCCTTTGGATCCCTATTTTCCCTCCTTTGGATCCCTTGTGGGGCCGGTTTGCCAGCTTAACCAATATTCTAGCTTTTTCTCCCCTGGCACTTCCCCTTATTAAATGATCAGTTTAACATAAAAAAAACATTTAGGATAATTAGATATTGGTTATTATGACAATGTGTGTGTGTTTCTCTCTCATCCCCTACTAATATGGCTCGCCCCCTCCTTGATAGGGATGTGAGAAGACTTTTTAGTCTTCCCCATGACCATCCAATTCTCCCACACTTTGGCCATTGGACATTACTGTCAGGACAAGGGTCCTACGGGGCAAGGCCCAACCTAGGGGGTCAGGGACCTAGGCCAAGGGCCTGAACAGGACCAGTGCGGACTGGGGATCTACTTAGGGCAAGAGCTAGGAGTTAGGCCTATATAAGGGGCGGTAGGGAGGAGGATCCTATGTTCAGTTACCCTAAGTCTTATATTGGTATCAGAGCTCAGGGGGAGGGAGCAGCTATTGAGGAAGGGGAAGGAATTCGATGGAGTTCGATCGATTGCGTAGGCATGGTTTCTCTCTCTCTCTCTCTCTCTCTCTCTCTCTCTCTCTCTCTCTCTCTCTCTCTCTCTCTCTCTCTCTCTCAGCAGTCTGAGGAACTCGTGGAAACCATGGACATGACCCCTTGCGGATATGAAGCTGAAGAGGACTGTCAATGTCGGCACGGAGCTGTGGGAGCACTTGCTTGCACAGGGCTGTGGGAGCGCATGCTTGCACATGGCTGTGGGAGCGCATGCTTGCAGTGGAGTAGGAGCCTCAACATGCCAAGCAACGTGGGCATGAGCCCTTACACGCAGGGAGGGGTTGAAGTCGACCTGCAGGATATTGCGCCGCTAGGGTGTTGACCGCCGGGTCAACAACACAACATAACTCAAGTTTCGTACCAAAGTCTTATCTTTTGTGAGTTATGAAATGCTGCGGATTATGGCTATAAACATCATTTGTAATGAGTAGTTATTCTAGTTTCAGAAGCCGGGGTGCAATGGCACTTCTAGATTGTAAATACAAAGCCATTTGACCCTGTCAACCCCATTTTTGGTTAAACCTAAGGTAGCCTTAGTATATAAGGTACCTAGGTCATTTTGTAAGAAAGACTTTTAATCATAATCAAAAACTTGAGCGTTGCCGTCTACTGTGTGTGAGAGAGAAAGAGAGTGAGCGTGAGCTTTATCCTCTCGCTACGCCCGGCTCGCTCAACACATTGGAGATCCGACTGCACCATTGCTGTAGGCTCGAGGAGAGCTACGGGATAACGCCAAGCATTCCACGTGAGACGAAGCGCACACATCGACGCATCTACAAGCTATTTGTGGCTGTAAGTGTATCAAACAATGTCTGTTTTCTAGTAGTCTATAGAATCGTGGTGACATAAGCTACGCATAGGTGCTCATAAATTTCAGTTTCGGGCACTTTCAAAATTCAGCTCTGTCATCCTACGCGTTTTTCGCAGATGGGTTTAGAGTGAGGGTTTTGAGTGTAGAAGCTTAGGGACAGGTGTATCCTAGTGAGGGGATGGTTTTCCTTAAGTTTCGTACGAATCTGGCATGATTAGGTGAGTTACCTTCCGTATGTGTGTATGTGGCTAGGTGGTGTAGTTGAGGGCAATGAGGTTCTTGATTGTGGTATAGTTGGCCTTCCAGAGTGTTGTATGTGTAGGATGGTCTCAGCCTGACAAGCTAAAGAGATTTCCTCCGTGTGCCTATCGTGTCATCTGTGTCCTCGATTGACATTATGTTGATCTAGGTAGTGTTTGCATGCACTTCATGGGTGTGTGAGTCTCTACGTCCAACATTGGCGCCGCTGCCGGGGACACAAGGACCTAAGTAGGTTTCCTACTAACACTCGTGTGATGGTTGCTTGATTTAGTTTCGGCTAAAGAAAGCGTTTTTCTTCAGTGGATCCGGAAGAGGATATTCCGCGATCAAGTGGATAGCCAGGAAGCGTGTGTCTTGCCGAGGATCTGCAACTAGATAGGTTTAGTTAGGATCTATGGATTTTTAGTTGTTGGTGGTCGAGTGATTTGTGAGGTGATAAAAGCATTTACTAGTCCGTGTGTGGCAGTGAAGCATTTTTCTACTCATAGATGCAAAACCCCATATGATTTGTAGGAGTAGCTTTAGGTAAGTGATCCGATTTTGATCTAGAGCTATTCAGCACTGAATTATTTGCTAAAGTGCTTGATTGCATTTGAAATCACAAAAAAGTGTGCTTTTGAGGGTAAAATTGCATTAAACAAGCTTTTGTGGATATTTTTGTATGACTGACTGATGTTGTGCATATAAAAGAGCATTTGCAAGGGTTCTGTGAAGAAAACCTGCAATTCTGTAAACATAGACATCCTACGCGTAGGATGTCTCAAGGGGGTTTTGGAGACCAAATTTGAAAATTCTGACTGCACCAGTGGGTTCAGAAGGTAGGTTTTACCCTATTTTCATATCGACTTGGGTGTTTTTCCCTATTTTTGTTGACCAAAAGCCAAAAGGCGGAGTCTGAAAACGTAAAATTTCAAAAAAGGCTTAAATTGAGTGATTTTTGCATGTTTTTGCAATTGTGAAGCATACTTGCACTTGGTGAGAGCATAAGGAAGCATCAGGGACACTTCAGTCTCAAAAAATCAGCAGTAGACATCCTACGCGTAGGATGTCTACAGGGTGATCTGGGCCCTTTTTTGAAAATCTGAGGTTACCAGTGTGTTTAGAAGGTAGGTTTTACCCTATTTACACCTGGATAGTGGAAATTTGACCAAATTTTGACAGATTAAAGCCAAAAGACGAGAACTGTCAGACATCCTACCCAAATTGTGTCCAAGACCTAATTTTGAGACCAAACCATAGGATGACTTCATGTGCATGTTATACATGATGTTTTGAGTGCATGTGAGAGTTTTCAGCTCATTTGGATGAGAAAATTGGGTTTTAAGCAGACTTTAGCATTTTTGACTTTTGGGGTCTTTTGACATCCAAACTCAAATCTAAGCATAGCATTGGGTTGATGACATCAAGGGGAAGTTGTGGCTCAAGTTTGGGGCAATTCTAAGCAATTAGACATCCTACGCGTAGGATGTCTTCACCATGATTTAGCACTCCAAATAAACCTCTGAGCATACCACAGTGATCAACACCTTAAGGAGAGTCTGTGGTTCAAATTTGGGGCAATTCTGAGCAGTTAGACACCCTACGTGTAGGATGTCTAAGGCATGATTTAGAGGCCAAATTCAAACTGTGACCATACCATGTTGTCATATAGCCTTAGATAAGCCTCCTAGGCAAATTTGGTCCAATTTGGAGTTGATTTGACTTAGGAATTCATCAGAACAGACATCAGGCTTTTGGAACAGATTCTTGATCATTTGACCAACCTATAGGTGTCAGAATCAAAAAGTAAAAAGAGTTGTGATTTTAGCACATCAAGGGGAAGCTACAGTGCAAGTTTGAGCTGAAACAGAGCAAAAAGACATCTTACGCGTAGGATGTCTCCTAGGTCATAAAGTGGTCAAAATTCTACTGTAGCCATAAAGGGAGGTTCTAAGTGTCTCAAGGATTCCAGAACTTTTTTCAAAAGTGAATTTGGACCTGTTTTGGCCTATTTACCAAGCAAAGACAAGAATTGTCAGACATCCTACTCTTGGAGTGCACTAGAAGCTTATGCAGCCCAAATCTTGACCTATTGGCATCCAAAATTCAATTTTGAGTATACCATTGGGTTGCTGAGCACCAGGAGAATCTTGGGATCAAGTTTGGACAAAATCTGAGCAGTTAGACATCCTACGCGTAGGATGTCTCCAGCTTGATTTAGGACTCCAAACCAACCTACGAGCACACCACTGTGATCAGCACATCAAGGAGAAAATGGGGTGAAAATTTCAAGTCATTTTGAGTAAAAAGACATCCTACACGTAGGATGTCTCAAGGCCATTTTTAGGTCCAAATGAAATTCTGAGCATACCATTGTGTTGTTGGACTTAAGGGGAGTCTCTGGACCAAATTTTGTTAAATTCTGAGCATATAGACATCCTATGCGTAGGATGTCTCCAGGCTAGTTTTAGGGTCCAACTGTAATTTTGACCATACAGAAGTGTTCACAGTGTCACAGAGATCCCAAATCTTCTTTTTGAATTTGGACTCATTTTGACCGGTCTAAACTGCATTTCACTGTTTTGGCCATAACTTTCACAAACGGTATCGGATCAAAATACATCCGCAAATTAGGAGGGGTGTGTAAAAGCGACAATTTGCGAGAATTGTGACGAAACAGTTGCGGGTTTGGACATAGTTTCGACTTTTCCCTAACCAAAGCACTTGAACACAATGGACTAAGTCTACTTGAACCAAGCAAAAGCTCTTAAGCCCAGAAATCATGTCTACCCTAGATTCAAATGCAGCTTACACAAGCTTGGATATCCCGACGACAGAGGAATATCCTCCCATAATAGATCTTCCAAACTTGCAATTGATAAAGACCCATCGTGTTGAGAGAGTTTGGATGATTGGTCATGAGAGTGAAGGACTATATAGATACATTGACAACAATGAGGTCAATCTTTATAAGTGCTCAGATCCATACCTAGAAGAGATAACGGATTACAAGCTCTTATATGTCTACACATACGGAGTCGACTGTCAATGGAGATCTATAGTTGTCGACAAGTATGGACGAGAATAAAGAGTTGTAGAAAGCACAAATCCACAGACTATACTAGAAAGAGGTGGATATTTGGTCAATGAAGGACCACAAATGCCTCCACCAAACACGAGAATTCCTATAGGAATTCCAAGAAGAGAGCCACCAGGATTCCCTTCAAGAGCGATAACGAGAGAAGGATTGGGAGAGTCTCTGGTTAGACTTGTAGACAATCGACGAGTTAGACCATCCGAAGTCCAGAAATGGGTAAACAGAAAATACTCCGGAGATAAAGATCCGAGAGATCACGTAGCGGCTTTTAGAAGAGTGATTAGAGTAGAGGAAGTTTCAGATTTTGCGACACAGTTTGCGGGATTTGGATTGACTCTAGAAGATGATGCAGCTACATGGTTCGATTCGGTGGAAAAATGGGATTTTGAGACCCTAGATGAGCTGTTTGAGGAGTTTATTGAAGAATTCTCGCCAACAGGCATTGCTCACAACACGGTCTCGCAAATCCATAGATTCAAACAGAAAGAGAATGAATCAGTACGCAAAGCATCATTACGGCTCAAGAGATATGTTAAGCTCTGTCCGAGAGCAGAATTACCTACGCAAGCACGACTGATGTTGATCTTTATCCAGGGAATGAGACATGCAGGCCTTCAAAAGGATCTGCATATGATAAGGAGGATGACGCTAAACGAGTTGATCAAAGAAGCTCTTTATCTAGTGGATAACTGTGAGGCATACAAAGAAACGGACTTAAAGAGTCAAGGAGATGACACATCCTCTCAGCACAGTGTTTCACAGAGAAGTGAGTCCATTTCCAAGCCAACGGCACCTGTTGATCAAGAAAAGCTTATCGACGACTTGGTCAAGAGGTTGATTCCTCTTGTAAGGTCTGATTCGGGAGAGCCGAAGTGGTGTGAAATTGAGAGAAAATGGACGAACCATATGGGGGAAGAGTGCTATTATAGCATGGAAAATGCTAGGGAGAGGTATGTACAACCTGTTCCAGAAGCACCTACTCCACCTAGATACATTACGGGGAATGCGCCAGGACCAGTAGGAGTTTTAAGGCCACATCTTGTCTTAGGACAACAACCTCCGCTGCCAGGTGCTAGAATGCAGATAGACATGAGATACATGCCAATGATGGAAGCATCAAATAAACCAATGCCAGTACTAGCTACAATGTGGTATAGCAACCAAAGTGAGTACTACCCTTCGGAGCAACAAAATGTGAGAGAAACACATGGAGTGGTGAGGCCGGTACAACCTCCACCTATTGGGTTTCAGTCGAAAGAAAGAAGGTATGAAATGGACGAAAGGACATTGCGATTCATTGCAAATAGCGGCTTATCTAGGTCAAAGCTTGCTTATAGCCAAGAGGAAATGCTAAAAGAATCTCCTCAACCAGAGACAGATTGTCACAAAAGTCGTGACAACCACTTGGTCAAACAATGTCCTCATACAGAGATCACTGAAGTAAATGCCTATTGTCTTGAGTGTGGCATCACTCACTTGATCCCCGATTGCCCAAAAAACCCAAACCAAATCAGGAAAATCACGACAAATGTATCAGGGATTGTTCAGCTCCCTAGTAGCTCAGAAAATGAGAATGTCGTACCAGTTCAAGTGGTTACGAGAGCACAAGCTCAAAAGAAAGCTGATGAGAATCCAGAGACAAAGAACACGGAAAGTGACACGAGTCCAAAGACAGATGATGGACACAAGGAAAAGCCCCTAGGACTACTAGAAAAAGTACTTGTTACTTCTTGTGGCATTGAATATGAACACACTTTTGCTGTTGTTGACTTTGGCAAGAAGAACAACTATGACATCATTCTGGGAAGACCATTCATGCGACAATTGAAAATGGTCCAAGATTGGGGTTATGACCATATATACCTGAGACATATGGAAATCATAACAAAGGTAAACTTGAGAGACCATAGCTATAGGGATGTGACGAGAACACCGGTTGAGGAGTTTGATTCTACCACAGTAGCAGGATCAGAACTTCCAACTTGGTTAGGTAAGCCTAAAGACCTGTGGATGTGTGGAGCTTCACAATGTGGCAGCTTGAAACTTGAGGAATGTATCCTAGAGCGGGTTATAGAGGATATGGACTATATCCCAGAACCATTTCTTGAAGAAGAGTTAGAGCCTTTTGGATGGGAACACATCTTGGCTGCTCTGGACGTGTGCGTCGTGGAGGATGCTCCCACAACAAAGTTTTGTGATGAAAATGGCTATGATGTCGTTCCTTATTTTGCAGTGAGTATAATCCAGGAAAACGAAGAGATCCAGACATCAACAAGCTCTCGAAATAAGGAGCAAACAAAGAAATGTGGAGAATCAAAAGATGAAGAAGACGACGAGTTCTATGACTCTGTAGAACACTTCGAGCTTCAAGAAGATCAACGACCCGGGAATCAATGTCATCGCTACCCGAATAAAGTGCATCAAAAGTGGATTCCAAAGTCCTCGGTGAAGACACAGCCACCACAAGCATCCTCATACAGAGCTCCTAATAAGGATGCAAAGACTGAGCTAGGAGGAATACGACCAGAGCAACGAGCTAACAATGCTCTAATCAATGGGCTAGAAAAGTCCTTCAAGAAACTACCACCCACGAGCAAACAGACAGTAACTTTCCACTACCAGCGAAAAAATCAAGGGAAAGTACAAGAAGTCAACCTTGCTGAGGATAGTAGCGATAGTGATGAATCTTACAACATCCCCTATCATCAACTCAAGCCATCACTATCACCAACCCCTTCAGCAACAACCATGACAGGCAAAAGAACAGGACAACAAGTCAAAGCCAAAAAGCTCGACAAATCTGGATACCAAAAAGCCAGATCGGCCAAAAACAGATATGGATCAAGAAGACAAAGATCTCTAATGACAAATCACAAGATCCAACACCAAAACAAAAACAAGGAAAGTGTGCACAAACGGGTAAGAATATCACAAAGTCTCAAGCTTTCACAACTCAGGTTTGGGCTCCAAAGAAGTTGATTCAAGCACAAAAAAATCAAGAATTCATTTGGATTCCAAAACAACCACAGTATCAACTTTCAAAGCCTAAATCCCGTCCCCAACCAAGCGTACAAGGGCTGAAGCAAAGACCACTGTCGACTCACACAACAAAAAGGTGGATCGCAAAGAAGTCTCTTCAAACACAAACGAAGCACGGGCAAGTATGGGTTCCCAAACGAGCGTCAACAACAAAACAACCAATAATCGCAAAGAAATGGATCCCAAATAAGAACAACAAAACTGCTATCAGTGCATCGCTGCTTGAATTCTTACAATTCTTCCTACGATTACAGTACAGTTAGAAGAGAGCAAGTCGCTTCAATCAAGCAATGATACAGGAGCTTCAAAGACCATTACATTGCTTAGAATAGGAAGCCTCGCCAACAAATGCCAATAAGCAAATTGCTTATACCCACATCTTGCACAACATAAATATTTTCCATGCATTGAGTGTGTATGCATAATAGGGCTACATTACAAGTCCTGCATAGGCGCAACTTTTAATTGCCCAAGCACAACACATACCCTTTGCGGTACTCTGTCGTAAAGGATGACTCCAAATCGGAAGGGGGGAGGCATTCTGAATGCGGACCTAACATTATGACTATTAGAGGGCAATGTTTTGTGAGATGCATTGAATTTTGCGTTTTATTGTGATAATTTTTTGACGAAATTTAGAGTATATGCCCTCATAGTAGTGTTACAGAGGAGTATGGGGACAAAATCCATATATGAGCCCCTAGGGACATGTGTATAGTGTACATAGCATTTAGATTTCTATTTGAATGATTTTTCTTTTGTTGAGTTTGTTTTAAGATTTTCTTTGTTTATTATTAAGAAAAAATAAAAAAATCCATAATCCACATGAAGAAAAGACTGACGAGAGGCCTGAGCACTACAAAGAGAAGAAGGTATAGGGAAACGATGAAACTTCACGAAGTATGTCTCAGCAGCCACTACAACAGCCGAAGAACTTGTCACAAAGCAATGTCAACAGGCAACCGACAAGTCATACAAGTCAGAGTCGAGTAGCTACGCCACAAAATGAGTGAGGTGTTAGTCCCAAAGCTTCAAGTAATATTCTCTGTGGTCTAAGCGTCTTAGCTATTCCAAGTACTGCTCAAGCTGGAAGAGTTGAGCATATTTACGTTGTGTCGCTCATGTTGGTATAGGTGAGCAAAAGAGTCGAAGTCTAAGTACTTAAGTCTGGTGAAGTGAAGGAGAAGGTCCAAAAGACACTCACGTACTGAGCACAGTGAGATACGAGTGGAGAAACTTCTACATCAAAAACCCTTCTTGGAAAGGTGGAAGCTATTGAGACATCTTTTGATGTCACACGTGCTACATTTATTCCTCGAAACACCCATCATCTCCTTCTTTCACATTGCATGCTTTTGTTGACAAATTTCTCATATGCATATAGAGTGTCCCATAATTGGCACTTGCATCAGGCACTCTTTCTGTGTTTCACCCAAGCACTCACCTTTCATGAACATGTACTTCACGTTCAACTGCTCAACTCCAATAAGAGCGTATACCAAAGGCATTTTTTTCCCACCGGGTTTTTTCCCTTTGGTCATCAAGGTTTTAGACCCTAATCTAAAGACACCTATCACCATCCTCTTGTACATACTCCTTCTACATCAACAATAAGGAAATGCTACTCAAATCAATTGACAAATGAATTGGAGCACCAATTTCAGATCATAGCATACTTCTCCTCAATGGCGAGTCGAAGAATGGCCTACAATGACAAAGCTGCAGACGACACTAACAACATGATTGCACAGGAACAAAGAAGTCCCCAATGAAGAAGAGCAGACATAAAAGTAATCAGAGGATCTCAAAAGATGAATGGTTATGATGATAGATGTCCGCTCTAATGGATCATGGTTCTTGTTGTGGTTCGACAAAGTTACAAGCAGTGCAACAGATGAAGACAAAATGACAGCAAAGACCACATCGCCATCGACAATCAGGTCATGTCGGGGACGACATGAACGCGGAAGGGGGGAGTGTTGACCGCCGGGTCAACAACACAACATAACTCAAGTTTCATACCAAAGTCTTATCTTTTGCGAGTTATGAAATGCTGCGGATTATGGCTATAAACATCATTTGTAATGAGTAGTTATTCTAGTTTCAGAAGCCGAGGTGCAATGGCACTTCCAGATTGTAAATACAAAGCCATTTGACCCTTTCAACCCCATTTTTGGTTAAAAGGTAGCCTTAGTATATAAGGTACCTAGGTCATTTTGTAAGAAAGACTCTTAATCATAATAAAAAACTTGAGCGCTGTCGTCTACTGTGTGTGAGAGAGAAAGAGAGTGAGCGTGAGCTTTATCCTCTCGCTACACCCGGCTCGCTCAACACATTGGAGATCCGAGTGCACCATTGATGTAGGCTCGAGGAGAGCTACGGGACAACGCCAAGCCTTCCACGCGAGGCGAAGCGCACACGCAGACGCATCTACGAGCTATTTGTGGCCGTAAGTGTATCAAACGATGTCTGTTTTTTGCGTGCTAGTAGTCTATAGAATCATGGCGATATAAGCTATGCATAGGTGCTCATAAATTTCAGTTTCGGGCACTTTCAAAATTCAGCTCTGTCATCCTACGCGTTTTTCGCAGATGGGTTTAGAGTGAGGGTTTTGAGTGTAGAAGCTTAGGGACAGGTGTATCCTAGTGAGGGGATGGTGTTCCTTAAGTTTCGTACGAATCTGGCATGATTAGGTGAGTTACCTTCCGTATGTGTGTATGTACATGGCTAGGTGGTGTAGTTGAGGGCAGTGAGGTTCTTGATTGTGGTATAGTTGGCCTTCCAAAGTGTTGTATGTGTAGGATGGTCTCAACCTGACAAGCTAAAGAGATTTCCTCCGTGTGCCTATCGTGTCATCTGTGTCCTCAATTGACATTATGTTGATCTAGGTAGTGTTTGCATGCACTTCATGGGTGTGTGAGTCTCTCCGTCCAACATAGGGACTGGTTGGGTTCGCCCTGGGCCACGACAGAAAAGTCGTCACGTCGCCGGGGGCTGACAAGCTCTGTAACGTGCGCCATCGCCCTGCGTATCTCGGCGCAGTCGGCCCGCCATCGCTGCCCTTGCATCACTCTATTTTTGGGAGTAGGGCACCCTATTTTGGGCCCCCCTACTTTATTTTAATCCCGTATTCCCACGGAGGAGCAGGCCCGCAAGGCACATGCAAAGGTTCCCAAGGGACAGAAGGATATGAAGGCATTGTAGCGGTGTTCTCCTCTTGCGTTGTCACCATCGCAGTCGGCCATAGCCGCTGCAGCAAAACAGTATATATATATATATTTTTATTTATTTATTTATTTTATTTTTTATTTTTTTATTTTTTTTCTCTATTTTGCCCTACCGAGCTAAGGGTTTTGGCCGATGGGTAGTATTCGGGCTCATTTAAGCCATGCGAGCTTGACCAAGCCACAGTCAACTGGCATCCACGGTGCATATATGCATAAGATCATCAGTCGATGGTGAAGAAAGTGCTTGACATTGGACACGAACACAAACGGATTATCAGGTTCGCAACTTCATGTTCTTGCAATTTTCATTGGTTTTATGTATATAATTGTATTGCAAGACTATGTTCTTATGTTGATCTCAGCCATGGTGTGCGGAGAAATTATCTATGGGTCCTACTTCCGTCCAATATTGGTAGTCATTCCCATGAATTGGACTAAGGAGCATGGCTCCAATGGAGATTACTTCTACACAAGGCACGATTGTCTAGTAACGGAGCCAACTCAGGCATGCCCTGTGCCTTATAAGGCAACGGTGTGATTGGCAAGGCCGGCCCCGATTATAACTTCCATTCTCAACAGCAGGCAATCAAAACAGGTGAAGTTGAATCATTTCTCGATTTTCTTCTTGCTGGCAACTAATTCGATCCTTCCGACGATAAGCTTCGTCGACAGGTGTTCTCCATAAGGTACGCAGTTGATATTTATTTATTGAGCATGTGCTTCATAACTATGGCATGCAAAGTGCATCTACGATTGATCATCGATATCATTCATACACTCAAGAATGTACGAGATGAACATACGTTGCAGATATCATTCTGTTTTTCCAACAGATCTACAAGTAGACAAGGTTTATTTTTTGTGCATGATCGACAAGGTCGAGTCTCTTTGCTATGATATCTGTCGTCAATAGAATTTGTTGGCGATGAGGCCGGACATAGTTCTACGCAGTCAGACTTCAATTTATACATCGTGCATCGAGGTTGGCCATGTCTGGCATATGCTATGAGCATACAAAATTGGAAAGAAATAGGCAATGTGTTTGCAGGATATTTCATATTGCAGGTTCTCGTTATGTACCAGACAGGTGGATAGGATATACGAGGGCATCTGTGCAGATATGGCTATGGGCCGTCTTGGAATGAGTTTTTTCTTCCAAATTTCATGACAATTGGTTGCAGCAACAAGGACCAGGTTAGCAAAGTTTAAGTTTTTCTTGTTTTTCCCTGTTTACACCTTACTCGGCAATTACTGTCATTGTGCAAAGCAAAGTGCTTTGGCAATTTTATATGAAGCAAGGCTTCGCGGAATTGGCAAAATAGGGATTATCACTCACAAAATCCCTACCAGTCTAAACTGTGCACGGTAGTTAGGGTTTTGGTTCTCACATTTGAGGCAATCACTCTCACCAAGGGCTTAAAAATCTGTATGCAAGGCATGCTAACCAGGTGGCACGAACTCCACCGCATCAAAGATTACGCTTCCACTATCACACCAGGCACTCTGTCATCATAGACAAACTAAGTTCTGGATTGTTTAAATTTTTGGTTGCTATCAACGCACAATACCACTAAATGGAACCTACATCTAGGACATATTTCACAGGCAAAATGCCATATTAAGTAAAGTCCCGACCCCATACATGGTAAGTGGGTCAAGTTGGGGCTTGTGTTGTATGTTCCCTCTCTCGATGAGAGCCTTCACATGCAAGATTGTTGCATGCTTATAGGATAAGCTGCAAGTCAGGCATAAGATGCGTCGAAGCACACAGATTGGGCACAACATACAAAGTCATCCCTTAAGGAAAGTTCCTAAGCCCAACATTTTCTCTCTCTCTCTTTTTTATTTCTCTCCATGAATAATGAAAAATTTCGCAGCAGTTTTTACAACGTGTTTTGATCCTGAGTCAGCTTGAGCCAAGGTGCTCTAACTCACAGCTAGCACGTGGCTAAGATGCTACTCAAATTAGTCTTCATCGGTTCGTCGATTGAACACTATTTTGCATACGGACTATGAGCCAGACAGGTTAAGAGCCGGTGTCAGGCCAAGGATAAGACCCACCGATTGGTATTCCTTGGATGATTGTTTTCAAGATCGAGCATCTCTACCCATTGGAGTACACATTGACGTTAATTAACAAGGAAGAGTCTTGTCATTACGGAAGTTTAGGGTGTCATTTTTGCACTACATGTTTTCAGTGCGACACTCAAGTTGAGTTTTTACTAATCTTCAACTCACTGCGTACACGGTTGACTATGTTGGTTACCGTTATCTGCTAGTTGAGTAGTTTCTACAAGGCGTCTTACCAAGGGGTTTAACTACGTAGATTCTAAATCAAAGGGGATAGGCAGATTACAAAGAGTAATCTTGTGCTAAAGGATCTGCTAAGAGCATACGTTAGCACAACGCATTTCTGAATAGATGATTTTCTCCCTATTCTAGAATTTGCTTAAGTACGGTTTTCAACTTTGACCACCTGTTGTGGTGGGGTTGGAAATTGTGTCAATACTTTCATACGTTAAGGACTTACCAGGTGTGCTAACAAAGTATGTTGGCAAGTAACCTTCATTAGGGATGAACATGTAGTACTTTGTGTTCCAAACTATTCAGAATTCTAACACGAGGACACTCCCTATCTATGAACTTTTCAAGATACTCAGGCAAGTAGGAAATCTGGCTCACAACTGCATGGAAAGTTACGCCAAGGTTTCCTTGCATTATTCCGGTACCTTCAGAAGATCTGAAAACTGGTTATGCCTTTGGACAACTCTTAGTTGTGGTTACTCCTTTATAGTACTCAAGTGAGTTATAAATGGAGTTACCATTTAGACCCAAGTGGTTGCAAAAGGACAACAATGTTGAAAATCAAGATGTTACTCTTGGTTTCATTGAACCTTCTCACTGCACCAATTTTCGGTCATACAGACAAGTGGCTCACGTATGGGACGTCAATAAAGAAAACATCAGTATTCTTAAGAAGATATTACTACTTGTGTTTTCGAGGATGAAAACTCTTCCTTAAAGGGGGAGTAATGTCAGGACAAGGGTCCTACGGGGCAAGGCCCAACCTAGGGGATCAGGGACCTAGGCCAAGGGCCTGGACTGGACCAATGCGGACTGGGGATCTGCTTAGGGCAAGAGCTAGGAGCTAGGCCTATATAAGGGGCGGTAGGGAGGAGGATCCTATGTTCAGTTACCCTAGGTCTTATAATTACCTTTGAATTTTGGAACCTTAGCATTTTGGAAGTCTTAATGGGTTGAACCTTAGGGTCTTTGAAGCCCATTGATGCACATTGCTCTTTTGCAAATGCCCCCCCCCCCCCTTTGGATTCCTATTTTTTCTCCTTTGGATCCCTACTGTGACTGGTCTGCCAGCCTAACCAATATCCTAGCTTTTTCTCCCTTGGTACTTCCCCATATTAAATGATTAGTTTAACATGAGAAGATCATTTAGGAGAATTAGATATTAGTTATTATGACAGAGATTGTTGTTGCATATTACTCGATATTGCTTCATTTATTTGCTTTTGTATCACATCCCTCCCAACCTTTCTAATACTCGTTGGTAGAGGGCTACAATTACTGAAGGGTACTTACTTCTATGCCACAATTCGATATCAACACCTTTCTATTACTCGTTGGTAGAGGGCTACAATTACTGAAGGGTACTTACTTCTATGCCACAATTCGATATCAACACCTTTCTATTACAAAACCTATTTGTAGTCTATCCAAACAGGTGGTCATTACGTATCTTTATATTTCATCAGGAGCTCAATTACTCTTTATTGATTAGCTTCATGCTTTGATTATCACTCATACAACTCTTTACCAAGTATAAGTATGCATATGCAAACTCGTATCTCTTTTTTTTTTTTTACAATTCTCAAAATTAAGTACTTAGATTACTTTTCATTTGCAGTTATTCATTGAGCTTAGTATTGCTTTGTCACAAGACTGATATCCACTAGTTATCCAACTTTGCAAACCACTCTACAAATTTATATAGCACCTTCTTTATCCGCTTGTTTGTACTCAAATTTTCCTGCTTTCATTCTCTTTTATTGGCAAACAACCCCAACTTTGCATCGATTTTATCATTAATGTCTTTTAAAATGTTAATGTATATTTTCAGCTCATCACACTCTCCTAGATAGAGCTACAAAAATTAGTATATCTCGATGCTCTCATACCTCTCTCATACGACGTCACATACATATCTATCATCCCTGTTGAGAGGCACAAAGCAACTCCTACTAGGTTTTTTACAAAGTAGGACATGGATGCCATGATGTAGCAGCCTATAAGCGACTTCATTTGGTGGTACTTACATGGGCAACCATTTTGGAGATCAGGCTTTGGTAGATAGTCACTAGCATGTTGCTACGATCTTTGAAAAGTAATCAATTAGTGGGAATCTTTGCTAGATTCTGTTTTTGATTGAAGAGTGAAAGGAAAGAGCTATCAGATGTTGACAGATGCGAAGATGAGGTGGCGTGTGCATGTGGGGGGAGTAGCTAACATGCAGCGTGAGCAGCAGGGTCGTCAGCTTGGTCATAACGGGTAGCACTGAGAGTTTCTTTTTATATATATTAAAGGGTGTGACGACAACCAAACCAGTTGGACGAGGTGGGTAGCGTGGAGTGCTGGAGACTTTGTGTAAGGACATGGGTCCTATGGGCAAGGCCACCGGCACGGCCGGATAGTGTGTATGCTAGGGGGAGGCTATATGATAGCACGGTTGGGTGGAGACTAGCACACGCATTACCACCGCACTTTCACTGGTATCCAAGCTATTTTTGGGAGGAGGCTAAAAGCGGCTTGCATGTGTGTGTGACGCCCTGCTTCTCCCCCACGTTTTGCACAGACAGCGACGTCTCCACTGTGCAGCAAAAGGAAGGTAGGTACATTTCTCTTTGTGAGCAACGTGTGGACAGACAACGAGCGACAACGGGCCCATCAAGGCGAGCGACCAAGGCAAACTCGACCGACAACTCAACGGCACCGAGGCTCTGAAGGCTTCTATTGGCTGCGCGCATAGGAAGGCCCGCTTAACCTTTGCATGAAGGAGGGTTGAACCCAACCCCATGAGGGTAAGAGGCCAACACTTTACCATCAAGAAATTGGCCCTTGTTGTGTATAATAAGGAAAGGTAGTCTACTTGTGTTGAAAGGAAAACTAGAAGGAAAGGGAAAGCTTCAAACTTCAAGGAAGTAGCTTCACCCTTCCTTTTCACTCCTTAGAGGAAGGCAAGTTTTCCTCCGAAAATTCTTTTTTCCTCAAGGAGATAGCTTCAAAGTGAAGAAAAGCCTTCATAAAAATGACAAGTTTTTGTGAAGAATCATCAAAGTGTTCTTACAACGAACGACAAGTGTCGCGCTCAAATTCCCACAAGGCGAGGTTCGCATGTAACGTAAATTGCGGAGCATACAAAACACAAAGACTTCAATTTCTCAAGGTACAACTTGTCTTTTTTTTTCTCTCTCTTTGCATTAGTGTGTGTTTACCATGGCTAGTGAGGATATCCACCTACACACACGTTTGATTTTGAGCACGTAGATCAAAATCAGGACACCACGGGTGCTGCTGACACTAATATGCATGATGATGATGATCTAGGAGATCATGGGCTTGTAGATATGGCTTCTTTTAAGACTTTGGAACATCGCCAAAGCATACTTGAAAGTAACCTCTCTGCACTCAATGCAAATGTTACCAATCTTACAGAGTTACTTGTGAAATTTATGAATTCACAAACGACTCAAGGAGCCACAAGTGGCACGGTTCAAGGGAGCCAAGCTTGCACGACTCAAGGAGTCCAAGAGACAAGTGCTGCAGAAGATGCAGAAGGTAGCAATGCATTACTTAAGAATATCACCATTCTTGAGTTTCACAGGGAAGAGCATGATCGCAACAAGGATGTGATCAATACGTTCTTACACAAATGGAGTGATATTCATAGATTGAGACACACCCTAGATATAAAGACGGATGTGGAAACAAGTCTATCTCTTAAAGGCAAGGCCTATAAGTGGTGGATGACATTTCCAATAGATGCTCGTCCTCCGTCTTGGGCTGCGTTTCAAGCTTCTTTCTCCAAAGAGTTTTTTGACTCCAATGAAGAAGATAAGAATTGGTTAGCATGGGATGCATGCCGCATGTCTGGTCTCTCTCTCACACAATACCTTTCGAAGTATCGGGAAATCATATTAAAACTAGAAGGTCTAAGATGAATTCCAAAAAATACGGGGTTTTAATAGGGGTCTTGACAAAGACTATCGTCTTCATGTCAAGACCCAACATCCAAAAACTTTGGAAGAGGCCATTAGTCATGCGCAAAGATATGATGATGACCAAGAGAGGAAAGGAAATGTTCCCTACTCTAAGAATACTTTTGCTAAGAGCAATGTGGCTAAGAGCCAATGGCGAGGTAGATCTCCCACACGTTCCGA
Source organism: Adiantum capillus-veneris (assembly GCF_014529385.1). Lineage (NCBI taxonomy): Eukaryota > Viridiplantae > Streptophyta > Polypodiopsida > Polypodiales > Pteridaceae > Adiantum > Adiantum capillus-veneris. The sequence goes on from NC_140934.1 coordinate 118,786,931, forward strand.
GAGTGAAGGAGTACGAGCGGAAGTGCGACGCGAGAGAGAGTGCGAGAAGAAGAGCACGACGATATGGTGAACTCTCTCTACTGTAATGTGTAGAGCATAGTGAGTTCTTATTAGGTTTTTACAAAAGAATATGTGTACACACCTGGCGGCCCGTCCACTTACCTGGGCGACCACATTGGGCTTTATACCCCAACAACCTCCCACTTAAAGTCCAATGTGGTACTTTAAGTGTGAGAGAAGCTACTATACAAGCTAATATACAAGAGATGTAGAGAAGTGATGTACTACCCTACACCTAACTGCTTGCGAAAATGCGCAAAGCTCTCTGAGGGAAGTCCTTTTGTAAGTAGATCAACAGGATTTTCTGTGGTGTGAACTTTAACAAGCTGAAGTTGCTTATCCTCGAGCATTTCCCTGATGAAATGATACTTCATATCCACATGCTTTGTCATCGAGTGATAAACTGGATTGCAAGCCATTTGTATAGCACTTTGACTATCACAATATAACACAAGCATCTCTTCTTTGATTCCCAAATTTGTTACTAGTCGATTAAGCCAAATTGATTCTTTGCATGCCTCCGATCCTGCAACATATTCAGCCTCTATAGTAGACTGAGTAACACAATTTTGTAATCTAGAACGCCATGATACTGCTCCACCAGCCAATGTAAAGACATACCCTGACGTAGACCTTCGGTTGTCTAAGTCACCTGCATAATCTGAGTCTATAAAACCCTTTACACTTAGCTCCTGACTCCCATGGCATATAAGCATACTCTTTGTAGCTTTCAGGTATCTCAATATTCCTTTCACTGCCTCCCAATGTTTCTTGCCTGGGTTTGACATGTATCGACTTACTACTCCCACTGCAAATGCAATGTCTGGGCGAGTAGCAATCATTGCATACATCAAACTACCCACTGCAGACGCATATGGAATCTTATCCATTTCAGCCTGTTCTTCCTCAGACACAGGACAATCTTGTTTGCTAAGTTTCACATATGGTGGCAATGGAACACTCAATGCCTTTCCCTTCTCCATATTGAAACGTTGCAAAACCTTGTCAATATACTCTGTTTGAGATAACCAAATCAACTTCTTTGATCTGTCTCTCTCAATGCGCATACCAAGTATATGACTTGCCTCACCCATGTCTTTCATGTCAAAAGATTTTGCCATCTTTGACTTCAAAGCTGAAATTTCTTCCAAGTGCTTGCCAGCAATCAACATGTCATCCACATACAAAATAAGGATCAGCCAACTACCATCCTTAGCCTTCTTTGTCTATAGACAGTGATCGAACTCACTACGTTTGTAGCCTTGAGAAAGCATAAACTTGTGGAATTTATGGTACCATGCCCTCGGTGATTGTTTTAAGCCATAAAGACTCTTTAACAACTGGCATACCCAATCTTCCTTGCCTTTCTCAACAAACCCTTCTGGTTGCTGCATGTAAATTTCCACATCTAAATCACCATGCAAGAACGATGTCTCGACATCCATTTGGTGCAACACCAAATCTAATATGGCAACCAATGCAAGAAAGCATCTCAATGTAGTCATCTTGACCACCGGAGAGAAGACTTCATCAAAGTCAATGTCTTGTTCTTGCTTAAATCCCTTGGCAACAAGCCTTGCTTTGTACTTTGGCTGACTATCATGAGCGGTGATCTTATACATGTAAACCCATTTACAAGGTAGAGCCTTTTTGCCATGTGGTAATTTAACTAGCTTCCATGTCTTGTTTTTATGCAGAGCTGTCATCTCTGACTGCATGGCCAATTGCCAATTCCCGGAGTCCTTCATTTGCACTGCTTCCTTGTAACATGAAGGCTCATTGCAATCAGTCAACATGACATAGTTCATAGATGGAACAAACCTATCAGGAGGTCGCGTGACACGTCCGGATCTATGCACAATAGGTGGCTCAGGCTCAGCCACAACCTGTGGTTCCACTCTATCCTGTCCTTGCTCCTCTTGAGCCCTGACATGTTGTCTTGCACGTGCAGGTCCATCTTCTTGGAAGACAACTCCTCTAATCTCCTCAACCCTCTCTGGTTTAGAATGATATTTGGCTTCATTAAAGTGAACATCATTGCTGCGGACAACCTTTCTGGATTCGGGATCCCAAAGTCTGTACCCCATCTCACCAGAATTACCATAGCCTAGAAAGATGCACTTTCTACTCTTTGGCTCAAGTTTGTTCCTAAATTCCTTTGCAACGTGAGTATATGCCTCACAGCCAAAAACTCTGAGATGCTTGTATGAGGGCACCTTGCCTGACCATACCATCTCTGCCACTAAATCCTTCTACAAAACCTTGCTAGGACATCTATTTATAAGATGAACAGTTGTTGATACAGCTTCAGCCCAAAACCCATTTGGCAGTTGTGCATTAGACAACATACTTCTGACCTTCTCTTGTATGGTCCTATTCATCCTCTCAGCAACACCATTTTGAGGAGGATTGTAAGGAGCAGTAAGTTCACGTTTTATACCTTTTGACTCACAAAAGTCTTGAAAGGCCTTTGAAACATACTCTCCACCATTGTCAGTGCGTAAGCATTTAAGCTTCTTGCCACTCTGATTCTCCACAAGTGTCACAAACGTTTTGAAAACACTAAACGCTTCATCCTTGTGTTTGAGAAAGTAAACCCATACTTTCCTCGAGTAATCATCTATAAATGTCATAAAGTAAGAAGCTCCCCCTAGAGATAGGTTAGGCATAGGTCCACACAAATCACTATGAACAAGTGCCAACTGTGTATCTCTTCTACTGCTTCTATGCTTATGTGGCTGCTGTGTTTGCTTACCATACAGACAATGTTCACAGAATTCAAAATCATTAAATGAAAAGCCAGGAAAATAACCAGAATGAGACAAGATTTCCATTCCCTTCTTGGACATATGTCCTAACCGGCTATGCCACAAAGAAATGTTCGGCTGCTCGGTTACATTGATTACATTTTTAGAGACATTTGATACATAAATCATGTAAAGTCCTCCAGACTTTACTCCATGTGCTACTGTCATAGAACCCTTGGATATCTTCCACATGTTCTGTCCAAAAGTGGTGACGTAGCTAGCATCATCAAGTAAACCTGTGCTGATCAAGCTCTTTGTAATTGCGGGAACATGTCTCACATTCTTCAGCGTGAAAGAAGACCATTCTGAAACTTCAATTGAACATCTCCAACACCTAAGATCTCACATGTCTGCCCATTGCCTAGCCTAACATGATCTTTAGTGGTCACATAAGAGGTAAACCACTCCTTGTTTGGAGACACATGAAGTGATGCCCCTGACTCTATAATCCAGTCACTCAGTGCATTTCCATCAGATGCTGTAAGAAGAGCTGAGTCCATTGTATTCTTCAAAAAGTAGATGTCTCCTGACACTAGACTGTTATCCTCTGCAACACTGTTTGTCACATTTATTTCTTGAATCTTCATTGAGGACTTGTTCTTCTCACCATGGTCTTCAGCTTTCTCTTTACCTTTTTCTGCTTTCCATTCTCTGCAGTCTCTTTTCATGTGACCCTTCTTGCCACAATGGTAGCATTCTATGTCACTCTTGCCTTTAGCACTGCGGGACTTGCTACGAGACTGATTCCTCTTTCCACCTTTGTACTTTTCTTTGGTCCTTCCCCTGACAACTAAGGTTGTTCCTTTGCCTTTGTCCATTGTCTTTCTATTGGTTTCTTCAATAAGCAGACTTCCTTCTACACCTGCTATGTTCAAACCATCTGGAGGTGCAGAATTACTCAAAGCTGTGCGAAAAGTGTCCCAACTTTCTGGCAATGTGATCAACAGGAACATAGCTCTAACAGGTTCATCAAACTTGAGACCTTGAGCTGACAACTGACTATAGATTGTGTTGAATTCATTCAGATGATTGGACATAGGTGTCACTTCTTTCATCTTCAAGTCAACAAAGCTTCTTAAGCCAGTATACCTGTGAAGCTGCACTCTGCTTCTCATAAAGATCACTCAGCTTTAACCATGCTTGATAAGCCGACATCTCGTCTGCTACATTGAAGTAAACGCTTTCTGCCAAAGTCAGCATAATGGTAGAAAGTGTCAATTCATCCATTTCGCTCCATTCATCTTCTTCCATATCTTCTGGTTTTATCCCCTTGAGATTTATAGGTTTTATCTGCTTATTTTGTACCAACACGTGCCAAATCTGCTTCTTCCACAATGGGAAATTTGTTCCATCCAGCTTCTTGATATTGTAAAGAGCAGTGTCCTGTGATCCAGCCATAGCTACGCTTCACAGTAGTTTACTTTCCTGGGAAAAATTCGGCAGAGTTTCCCCTGTAAACTGACCTCTGAACCAATATCAACCTGTCAAATGAACCAAGAAAGCTTCAGATTCTGCAAAAATTTTGGCAGAGTCTCCTTTGTAAAATGGCTCTGGTGTACTCAAAAACAGACCAAAAACAGCTCAAAAAACCACTATCTCTCTAACACTGTAAGCTGTGGGTAAACATGTCCTGCACCTGTACTGTCTCTCACTGTCCTGCACTGTCCTGTAAGCATAGACTGCGACAATGCCTCAACAGCAGTAAAGCAAAGATGCAATCCCAACTGTCTAACTCACAGTCAATACATCCTAGCTGCCTATCTAAGGGTGCTCGAGGGATCGCTCCAAGACCTGTATCACCGAAAGGATCTCAACATTCGAGAATCCCCCAGCTCAATAAAACCTCACTCGACCCTCAACAAAGGCTACAGTAAATCTGACAATACATAGACTTCCCACAAAGTCATACATCCACAAATTTCCCATTGTATGTTGTAACCGCTGCGGCGGTTGTTTGCTGCGTGACTCACAGCCAGCAAACCCTCAACAGACATACATCATCTCTGACAATACATCCCGTGTGGAAGTACCTGCAATGTCAGGATGAAATCTGGAATATCAAGCAGCAAACACAAGCTACTTGATGAACTAGTGGATGTCGCCTACAGTCTGTGTGTAGATGCGCCCGTGTCGTATGTGACACGCCTCCAAGAACTATGAGCCGTCCTTCGATGTGTAGACAGCCGCAAATCAGCACTCTGGGAGTGGCGATATCCTCAGCACCTGCAGTCGTAGGCCAAAAACCCCAAATTTGCAGAGTCGGATCTGCACCCGCTGAGACCACGTAGTCGAAAATGGCCTGCGCAAAACTCTGTCAAAGCCGAACGGTGGCCGAGATGACCTCAGAATGAAATTCTGAGAACACCGAGCCCTTGACTTCCAAGTTATGAACATGGACCGTGATGATGTAAGTTTTAGGACGGGAGTGGCTGCATGGTTTAGGAAACACATTGCACACTAGTTATGAACACAACTCCTTATCCTTTATGGCCAATGGTAAACATGTGCTTTGCTTGGTGAGATAAATATACCATCTACACCTCTTATATGTACAGCCGAGCTTTCTATTTTGCAGAAAGCAAATTTAATAGATGAAGTCTTTTTGTGTTACTGCTTGTCTCCAAGTCTTGTGAATTCTCAAGAGCAAAGTGCGATGAATTCTAATAATGGTATGCAAAGTGCAATGAATTCTAATGGTATGCAAAGTACAATGAATTCTATTGATAAACAAAGTGTTAACAAATCTAACGAGCAAAGTGCTCTCAATTTTAATTCTATAAAGCAACGTGCAACTGTTGTAAAACAAACATTACAGGAATTACAAGATTCTCCATCCCAGCATAACTCTAGTTTACTTTCTCCTTTTGCACGGCAAAAGATGACTCACTTACTCGCGGAGGATAGTGATGTGTTCTCACGTGATTTACCACCGGGTTTACCCCCTACACGTGATGTGCAGTATGGCATAGATGTCTTGTCAGACACTAAACCGGTGAGTAAACCACCTTATCATATGAGTGCTAAAGAAGCCAAGGAGGTTGAGAGTCAGTTAGCTGACTACATCGCTCGTGGTTTCATTAGACCTAGCACTTCGCCTTGGGCATCACCAATTCTATTGGTAAAAAAGAAAGATGGTACTATGCGCATGTGTGTAGATTATCGCGGATTAAATGCAATAACCATCAAGCACAAGTATCCTCTGCCTCGAGTGGATGAGTTGTTTGATCAACTCCACGGGGAAAGATACTATACAAAGATAGATCTTTGTTCAGGATACCACTAGGTACGTATCCTACTGCAAGATATCTTCAAAACTGCCTTTAGAACACGGTTCGGGCATTTTGAATTTTTGGTTATGCCTTTTGGTCTAACCAATGCTCCAGCTACATTTATGACACTCATGGATAGTGTCTTACGTCCCTATCTTGGAAAATTTGTTGTGGTTTTCCTTGATGATATTCTCATTTATAGTAAGATTGAAGATGAACATATAGAACACTTACGATTAGTGTTTGAACAGCTACGAGCTCACGCGCTGTATGCTAAGCAAAGCAAGTGCGATTTCTTTAAAATAGAGATACATTACCTCGGTCATGTGATCTCTTATTCTGGCATCAAGATGGACATTGACAAGGTCGCTACCATTCTTCGATGGCCACATCCTAACACGGTTCAGGAGCTTCAAATATGTTTAGGCATGGTTGGATTTTATCGATAGTATATCCGTGACTATACCAAAATCACTGTTCCTATGACGGATCAACTTAAAGCAAAAGGTAAGACCTTTTCTTGGAAAGAAGCCCAAAAACGCAGTTTCAAACAGCTCAAGGTAGCTATAGCCACTGCTCCCATCCTAGCAATCGCCAACCCACTTAAACCGTTTGTGATAGAGACTGATGCTAGTGTTAAAGCCATTGGTGCGATACTTCTCCAGGAGGAAAGACCTATAGCCTTTGAAAGTAAAAAGTTAGATAGAGCTCAATAGAATTATTCTGTCTATAAGAGAGAGCTCTATGCCGTAATTCACGCTTTATAGAAAGTGGCGACACTATTTATATGGTGCCGAGTTTGAAGTAGTTTTTGACCATGAGAGTATCAAATGGTTTACTACCAAACAGACTTGAAGGGCCGTAAAGCTAGATGGGCATAAATCCTTCAAGATTATGATTGTAAGCTACGATATCGCAAGGGGCGATATAATGTAGTAGCATATGCACTAAGTCGGATGCCTCAGATTAATTCACTTGCTTTCACGAAACTACAGAGTGGATTTTTGGAGTCATTACGTGGCAAGTGTGCACAAGATCAATCATATGCTAAAGTGTGGAGTGCAGTTTTAAAAAGGGATCCCTCACACTCTCATGTCTCTGAAGAGCCATATCAACATGTCTTTGCACGCGTAGATAGAAACTCCAACACACAGAGCTCCACCCCTACTTAGGAAGAGCTTAAGCGATGGAATAATTTTTCCATTGATGATGGCTACTTACTCCACAAAGGTAGAGTATGTGTGCCAAAGGACTCAGACACTAGGCGCCAAATCTTGTTTGAGTGTCACGATAGTCCAAGTGTTGGTCATCTAGGTATCCGTAAGACGTATGTCTTAGTTCGCCGACAATCTTATTGGCCGGGCTTACATCATGATGTTCAAGAGTATGTACTAAACTGCCAACATTGCCAAGTTAATAAGGCAGAGCGCCTCAAGGTAGGTGGCCTTTTACATCCTTCAGAGATTCCACAAGGTAAGTGGGAGAGTATCTCTATGGATTTTGTAGTAGGACTACCTTATACAAATCGTGGCCATTGATGCCATTTGGGTAATTGTAGACCGTCTCACAAAGATGGGCTCGATTCATTCCCACTAAGACTACGGTTAAGACACCGGAATTAGCACGGCTATTCATACAGCATATATATAAACTCTATGGTCTTCCAGCTAGTATCATTAGTGACAGAGATCGAAAGTTCGATAATCACTTATGGAGAGATGTGTTCCAAAAGTTGGAAACTAAACTTAATCTAAGTATGGCTGATCATCCAGAACGGATGGTCAAACAGAAAGAGTTAATCAAGTGCTAGAAGATATGCTACGAGCGTACATTAGCAAGAAACAAACCAATTGGGAAGACTACTTACCTATATTGGAATTTGCTTATAATAGTGCAAAGCATGTGACTATAGGGTTTAGTCCATTTATGCTTTTGTATGGATTTCAACCTAGATCACCCGTTACGGTGGGGTTGGCTAAGGAGAAGATACAACAAGCGAAGGATTTTCTCCAAGACCATTTTGACATGCTTTGAGTTGCTTGACAGAATGTTAAGCAAGGTCAAGATCGATATAAGAAGTACGCAGATGAGCATCAACGTCTTGCTACTTTCGAAGAAGGAGACAAGGTTTTCCTCAAAGTTCCGGAGCATTCAGAAAGTCTGAAGACAGGAAAAGTTGCTAAACTTTCACTACGCTATTGTGGACAGTTTACCATTCTCAAACGTATAGGTCAAGTGGCCTATAAGTTAGCTCTTCCAGAGCACTCACGAGTTCATCCTGTTTTTCATGTTAACCGTTTACGAAAACAGCTAGGACAGAATGATAATGTCATTGACACAGGTGTGTTGGTTGACCTTCTCGCACCGCCAAGCATCCTCATGAGCTCGAAAAGATTTTGGATTCTCATGAGCTTCGCACCAGACATCATGTCAGACAACAGGTGTTGGTAAAATGGTTAGATAGACCTGAAGAATGTTCTACATGGAAGAATGTCTCCGCACTTAAGAAACGTTTTCCTACGTTCGTTTTCTAGGACGAAAACGATTTTCCAAGGGGGGGGGGGTAATGTAAGGACATGGGTCCTATGGACAAGGCCACCGGCACGGTCGGACAGTGTGTACGCTAGGGGGAGGCTATAAGATAGCACGGTTGGGTGGAGACTAGCACACACATTACCACCACCCTTTCACTTTGACCTAAAGCTTTTGGGTTCGAATCCGAGGGTGAGCGACGATTTTGTTACTCTTTGCGCTATTGTGAGTAGAGGCCAGAAAAAATCTGAGAAGATTCTTTGTGATAAAGTATGGGGGAGGATTCTTCGTGATAAAGTATGAAAGCTACAAATTGGATCTACTTGCTGTCCTATTTTAGCGTTTGTTACCTTTTGTATTTTCACATTTGCATTTTATGATGTAATCTTTTGGTTTCTTAGGTCTTTTAGACCTTTTGGGGACATAATTAAACATTTCATCTCTTCTCTCTCTCTCTCTCTCTCTCTCATCTCTAAGGGTCGGTTCACACTAAGGCAAAGGCAATCCATCCTCGTGTTCAATCTTCCACCCTCAAAGTTCACACAAGGCGACGGTAGGACGAATGAGGCTCCTGCTACCTCTTTGCCATTGGCTTGTTGAAGATGGTCCCTATTCATGTCGAGCAATCCACATTTCACGTTGACCACAAGGGCGAAAGAGAAAGCTTTCCGGGTGCGGGGGGGGGGGGTGTCGCCCATGTCAGGGTGCGTCCGGAAACACTCTTTCTACTTCTTGTCCAATGTGGCTGCCATGAAAGCCTTGCAACCCGTTGGAAACCTTTTTCTCTCATCTTATCTCTCGCTCTCTCACGGAAGCGTCCAGATTGGCCAGGGCGGGCATGAGATAGCTATCGTGTTTGAAACCAACCTAGGGCTCCCTCCTGCCCTAGAAAAAGGATTTCCAGGAGAGCTATTTTCAGAACGACGATTTGGTGAGGCAGGAGCTCAGGTACGTTCTTTACTCTCGATCTGTCTGTGAGAGAACGAGAATAGGCCCTTCTGGTTTTGCATCTAGTATGCGTCTGCTGGTATCTTTCCATAGTTTGCTGTCGAATTTGGCCCTTCTGGTTCTGGATCTGGCATGCGTCCGCTGGCTTCTCTCTGTAGTTCGCTATCGAATTTGGGGTTTTCGGTATCTGGGTTGTAAATCCGTTTCGAAATTGAGAATTTTGCAGTCTATGGCCGCGATTTTGCCATATAGTCTTCTCTGATAAGAAATTATGGCTTCTCTGTTCCCATGACCGCAAATTTACTTCGTTCATGTAGTTTCTGTTATAGCCAGGCTTATACAGGGTGCTTTACTCTGTGCTTGATGTAGTCGTTGATGCCTTTCTGCAAGGCGCATTCCGAGTTTATTTAGGTAATTGCAGGTGCTGCGATCTAATTCGGGTACCTTATAACTATGGCTCGCGGGAGAAATTTCAAGCGTGGAGGAGGTGCTAAGACAAAGATACAAAAGTCTGAGTCTGATGTGAACGCTAAGCCAGAGCCTGAGGTTGCTGTGAAGGAGACACCTAAAGTGAAGGCAGCAAATGGTGGAAAGAAAGGAGGGATGAAGCGTTTGCGGCTCCGGAAAAAAGGTGGTGTCAGCAAGAAGGCCCCAATTGAACCAGTTAAAGATTTTGCGGGTCTTATTTTCATGTGCAATACGGAGACTAAGAAGGACTGCTTCAAGCATCATGTGTTTGGGTTGCCGGAGGCTAAGAAAGAAATTGTGGAGGGAGTAAAGAAAGGAATGAAGCTGTTTTTATTTGACATCGATCAAAAGGTTCTGTATGGTGTTTACAAGGCTAGTTCCCTGGGTGGAATGAACCTTGTAAGCGAAGCATTTCAAGGCTCTGAACGCAAGTTTCCAGCACAGGTTCCCCTCTCAGCCTCTCACTGTGTTAAGTGCATCGTAATTGTTAAAGTCAATTGCCTTGAATTGTCCAGTATGGTCTAGTCATGATGACTCACGAGGCACAAGCTGAACTTGTGCCTACTTGGCTATTTTTTTTTTCCAGATTGTGCTTATTTAAAGCCTGTGTGGTTGCTAGATTTGTGGCAAGTGGCTTTAATGCTTCAGCTAGAGTGAAGCTTTAAGCAGCCCAGGGATATTTTAACTTAGGTAACTTAGTCTTTTGGGGTTGTGGTTCACCCAATGCAGGCAAAGTAGAGGTATCAGGAATCCGCACATGTTTTGTTTCACACTGCTAGTATTTGACATTATGCTAGCATTAGTGGTGCATGTGACACATCAGGGGAAGTTGTCCCCTTTTGGTGCTAACTCTGAAGCAATTCGAAGATTTTTAAGTCGAGCTTTGATGTGCTGTGCATCCTCCAGGGGAGGCTATATTCTGTTACTGGAGTGATGCGCAGGGTTAGGAGAATCTGGAGGGTCGCCTCTTTGTGACAGCTTTCTAGTTTATGCGCAAGTGCTGTGCGGAGGGGGGATCTGATAAGCCCATCGTTTCTATGACTCTTCACTATATAGAATGCTGTTTTTTCAATGTGTTATGGCAACCAAATGGTATTTGTCATCTGCAATCAGAGCCCTAAGACTCTCATGGAGACCTGACAACGAAGTGGTCAATTTCTGACTGAGGACCTTTCTATTGTGGTGTACAGGTCCGGTTTCGCATTCATAAGGATTGTGCACCGCTGGAAGAGAATGATTTCAAGCCTGCCATCAAGGACAATTATTTTGGTCGCAACAGGTTCAAATGTGAACTGAGTTTGGAGCAGGTATAAGTACTTCCAGCTTTTCTCATTGGTGCGTTGCTCTTGACAGAGGGTACTATCTTCGAGTAGTGGGCCTGAGGGCAGTTTTTCTAGCCTGTCTCCCAGCTCGTAGTTATTAACTCGCTGGTGTGAGCTGTTTCGAACCCCTTGTTCGGAACATTTTAGTTAGGTTCTGCAAGTTGTCCTCTGAGTCAATTATGTCTGCGTTGTTAGAAATTCAGGGAGGCTCATATTTCCTGAAAGGTGCTTTTGTTTGTGCTGCTGCTGCTTGTCATGCTGTTGCTGTAGGAGTTGGGATTCAAGAGCCCTTTGGTCTTGTCCCCATTTTGCTGAGGCTTCCTCTGGTATTCAGACTTTTAAATATCAGTGGTTAGGCCCAGATGGAGGAATGAAAGGCTTTCAGCCAGTGTGGTGGTGTAACCTGTTATGTAGATACTGACCAGATAACAATCCTCAAATTGCTTTGAGACCCCGGGGTGAGCTAAAAAGTCCAGGGGATTTGTATTGTAATTCATGATTTTAAGTACTTTTTGAATGATGGCAGGTTGGAAAATTACTGCAGTTGTTTCGCCCTCTCGATTCGCAAGGTCTGCCAAATCCGAAGGCCAGGAAGGATGTGAAAGGTGGGCCTATTCAGAAAGGAAATTCAAGTGGTAAACCGGCTCTTCAGAAAAGGCCTAGGACTGGTGCTCCCCTAGGCAGCAATCGCAGTGCAAAATTGAGGCAGCCACCCTCTGCTGGATGGTATCCCAGGTCGCAAACATGGGAGCCCCTTCCTACTAGCTTGGTTACTCACAGTCAGCCAAGCAGCTTTACAGGACTTGTCTCAAATCCAGACATTTCACGTCTGGATGCGGACGTCCTGTACAGGCAGAGGCTTGATGCATTGGACAGGAGAGCTTACGTGCTGGATCCTGTATTGGATGCATCTCTGAGACATGTGGGTGTCCCCAGTGAATATGGGCGCAGAAGGGTTCCTGATGATCTATATGCAGTGGAGCGCAGTCTGCCTCCATCTAAAGGGGCACTGCTCTATGATGATCTTTACAGGGAGATGCCCTACCAAAGGGAAGCTCTTTACAGCAGCCGTGATGATGGCCGTTCGGCGCTTTCTTACAAGCCCTTAACCTGGGGCTATTAGGAGTAGAGGAGCTCTTGAACTTGGTGCTCATTGTGGGACCGTATTTCTTTGGTTTGTCATATTAGATGCCTTGAAGCAACTATGGCTTTCTTACTGGAGCACTCAACAGCTGGTCTATCTTGCTGTGACCTTTGTTCGGCAATGGTAATGCCATCGCTGTTGGTTTAGTGTCTCTCTAGATTGAACCTAGGGTTCACTGAGTTTATCAAATCGTAACTTTGCAGGAACTGTGTTCCTGCTGGTGGTTTTGAAATCTTTTGTGATAGGAGGTTCCAGGAATACATTTTTACATGCTGTTTGTCATTTGTTTATGTCCATGTTAAGCAAATACACCGTCTTCTAAGGAGTTTTGCTGCACAGAAGACCCCCATCTTTACATGTTTTTTATGTTCTGGGTTATGCGAATTGAGCATTTGCTCAGAGTGATATTGTCTTGCCTGTGCTGGAGCATCAAAAGCTTTGGAACATGGAAGTTATCGTGGCTAGGCCTTAACCCCTCTTGATTTTGAAGGCTTCTGATAGAAACTTTTTGGAGCTCTTGCCAAATGCTGTGTCAAAATCTGCCTTGGTCTTCTTAACTATATAAGCTTCATTTAGTAGAGTAGCTCTGTACTTTCTTCAATATCTTCTTCAATATCTATGGTCAGTTTGTACAAAGATAACTAGCGGTGGCTACTGCTGGGGGCTTTGGAAGGTCTAATGATTAGGAGAAGCTAAGTCTGCCATTGTAGTTGTCGGCTTTTTGCTGTCTCTCCCAGGTGCTGCAGCCTCTGGCTTGACTTCAAGGCTTTCTTTATAGTTTCTATATGTAAGAAGTGCGGGATGTATTATGGTCTAGCCACGTGTGGAGTGACTCTGCATTGCATGGGAGTATCTATGTTGTGAAGCATTGATTTCGAGCACCTTAGTTGTGAAGCTCTGTCACGGCTTCATGGAAGGGGTTATGCTGTCAGGTAGGGTTAATTACATGACATTGAAGTGGAAGTTCTATGAATAGTGCTGGATCGTTTGGATTTGGGGTGGTAGAGCATAGAGTCTAGTTCTGAAGCGAATGGATAGAACTTGAAACTGCTGGAAGGAGAGGAAAGTGGGTTGGCTATGTGGTCTAAAAGCCAGAGCTTGTTCAGGTTAGACTAGTCAGGGCTCTGTTTTAATCACAGTCTGTCTGTGTCATAGTATGGCCTATGAACTAGCTGCCATGATTAAGGAATAGCAACCAAACATGCCCATGCACTACAGTAAGGTTTCAACCTATTTTTGTTGGAGTGTCAAATGGATGTGTGGATGGGTGGCAAATGGTTGTGTGGATGTTTTCAACAATGTGTACCTCATGTTTATGGTGATAATCTCATCTCAAAAGTGTTTGCTTTGAGCTCTACTTTTTGAAACTTAACAAAGACTGTAATTTGTGAATTTTCAATGCCTTGTCTGATTTAACCATCACTAGTGAATGAAATCACAAGGGAAGGTTAGTTTTTGTTTTTGCATAGAGGTGTCCAAGGTGGGAAGTGTAAATCGATTATACTCCACTTGAACAAGGTTAACTTGGAGCTCCAGAGCTTTGTGCTTGTAACGCGTAGCTGCGTGCCTTGGCCATGCCCCTCTTCCAAAATTGAAGCGCTCGAACCTCGATTTAATATTCACTGCCGTGGGTAGTGAGGGATGGAGCATGGAATTTGTTACTGTTTCGTGTGGGACCTGGCCATATTGACCTAGCAGCACTCTTCCCTTTTCATGAGAAATGTTGGTCATGTTTTTCTCCCTCCCTGGAGACATTGCCTGCAATGATCGTGATGTCAACAACTCCCGGGTAGTGCACGAAGATAGGTTGCGAGTGCTTTCGCATTGTGTTCAAAACTGTTTTATATCATGTTCTCTGTGGATCAGTGAGTGGTTCTCCTTTCAATACACAAGGAGTGGCTGTGCACTTTCTCAAGGGGCTACATTCTCTTCTCCTAATCACGAGGCAGAATTCATTTCTACTACTCTCAGTTCTACTACTCTCAGATGCCTTAGAAGGCGCCACTGCCACAATTAGCTAGAATATGTGATTGCATGCACGAAAATTGGTAGATGAGGAACTCTGTCCCTTGCAATGTGGGAAAGATGGTGCTTTATCCAAAACTAAGAGACATCTTTGGTGAAGAATGTGTTTTAACACGTTTGCCCTCTCCGCCAGAGTTTTGGAAAGACATGAACACTAGAAGAGATTATTGTGCAGAGACCAATGTCAGGCAAGAAGGGTATTGAATCCTATCGGAGGTTTGACTCGATTCTCATGTCAGATGATAGTTATTGAGTCTCTTCTCTCTATTTGATTAATTGGTCTCTGGAGACCAATCTAGCCTAAAACTCTCTCTCTCTCTCTCTCTCTCTCTCTCTCTCTCTCTCTCTCTCTCTTTACTGGTTTGATTAGTCCTAATAACTATCGAGACCAATCAACCTCAACCTAGCCCAAAACTCTCTCTCTCTCTCTCTCTCCCCACCGAACTAAGTGTGCTTTGCAAAATTGCTGGCCTGGCCTCATTTCTAAGTTGAACAAAGCCTACAGACTCCTAATTCTTAAAAGAGCTTGCTTACCAAAGGTCTCCCTCACTGGCACCATTGGAACTTGACACTACGTTTTTCCAAGATGAGAGAAAAAACAAAGGCCTTTCCCTGCTCCAAAGCCAAGTACTACTGCAGAGGAATGCAGTTAACAAGCGGGGTAACAAATTAGAAAGTTTCGTTGTAGCAATCCCTTGTACTTACTCTTAGGTTCGCTCTTTCATTATTTGATCTTCTCTCATTGCTTCCATTGTTGATGTTCTCAGGTATATGCTACTAACCAAGTGTGCCATTGGAGGATGAGCTTCACTATCGAAGGAATTGAATCCAGCCTAGTTCTGATCACATATTTACATTGTAGCAAATGCCGGTGATAACTGTTGCAGGGGAGGCATTCTATTGGGCGAATCTATTAAGAAATTGTCGTTGATGCTAGTTGGAAGTTAGTTTTGTCATCACAAAAATCGAACTTAAGAATGAAGATAATATCTTCTCTGCCAAGACCTCTCCATACCTCCAACAAGCTCAATCTAAGGGGTGCTAGGAAGGTCTGCGACCTTGTGCTTTTGGATGCATTTGTCATTCTAATGAGAGATTTACGAAGGAAAAGACCCATGAATATCACCATAGCCAAGCAACCCCGCAGAGATGTCTAAAGGCTTTCTCTATCATTGGACAAATGTGTCACAAAAGTGGATTGTGGATATTCGAGCTGGGAGTCAGGGCTATCAACTCAAAAAGCAGGGCCGCCCGCTTTCAATTCTTTCAAAACTACTCACGTGTACACATTCAACTCGCACTAGAATAGTGGTACTCTTTGCTCGCTTTGCAAACTTCAAAGCTTCCATAATCTACCTGCACTGCATGCCTTGCAAAGCGTGCATATAGCTTTCACTCTCCGATGTGTGCGTGTGCCTGTGTTTTTTGTGCGAGGGAGAGAAAATGTTAGCGTTCCCACACTCCACAGCTCTATCCAACCTGCCTAACGTGTGCCACTGCAGGTAAAGCATGTCCTGCAATACATAAAATACATCCCCCCCCCCCCCCCCCCCCCCCCCCTTCGGAGATCCGACAGCCTAAAAGCCATGCGATGTCGATCGTGCGCCTTTGCCGTAGATCGCACGAGCTTGACCCGTGTCACATATAAACGAGGCTCAACGCCCAGATTGAGAAGCTAACTGCAGCATCCCTGTTTACGACTGCAACTATTTCTACAGCTTTATTATGAATCAATAAAACTATTAGGTTAAGTGACTTTAAGGCTCACTTCAATACCAATACAGACTTGCCTTCACTCCATGTTAGGTTGGAGAAGTTTTAGACAGGAGCAATGTTAGCCGCGCCAATCAAAGCGTCTGCATGCACATTTTGTGTGGGCGAGTGTGAGAGAGAGAGAGAGATTTGAACTGTTGACAGCAGCAACAATACCACCATGGAGGCGAACATGCAACAACGGTATAAGTTAGAGGATGCAGATAATTTGTTCATTGATAAGAGGGAGAGAAATTGGTAATTATGTCTTAAAATGAAACCATTAGGATGGACAACTCAAGCTAAGGCCAAAGAATCTTCTTTGGAGGCAGCTCTGTTGGCAATAAACGTAGTTTCAGGGGCAAGCCTTGATCATGGCATAGGGCCGTACCACAAGCATGCATGCAAGCTCCTTGCAAGGATTCAAAAGGTGGCGTGCAATGGGCAGTGACTGCACCAATGTTCACAGAGAACCTATAAACACTTGTCACGTCTTGGTTTTTACCTATGAATTTAGTTTTGCAATTTGGAAAAAATTCCATGGTTTAGTTTAATTAAAAAAAAAAACCCTGTAGTTTCAATGGTGAATTTTTTTCTGTTTGATTAGAAAAACGTTCTTTGGGAACACTCGACTCCATTATTCATCAGACGGATGGGACACTATGCATGTTACAGCTTGGTGTGGACCTGTAAAGCTGAGTTTGTTGCCATGTATTTGAGGTACTAAAGTAAGCTATGAACTTTGGGCTCTAAACGGAGCCTTTATGGTTGTTGCATCATGGTGGAGAAACCTTTAGATGCATTAGCCCAATGGGGTGGTATATAAGCCATTATTGATGGGATTGGCAATGCAAGCAACAAGAGTAGTGCCACTCAAACAACATAAGTAAGTGGAGATGGATGTAGAGCTTGGTGAAGATAAGGTTTGTTGCCATATGTTTGAGGTACTAAAGTAAGCTATGAACTTTGGCTTCTAAGCAGAGCCTTCGTGGATGTTGCATCATGGTGGAGAAACCTTTAGATGCTTAAGCCTAACGGGGTGATATATAAGCAATTATTGGTGGGATTGGCAATGCGAGTAGCAAGGGCAGTGCCACATAGACAACATAAGCAAGTAGAGATGGATGTAGAGTTTGGTGCAGAAGTGTGAAGCGGAGGTTTTACACCATGTGTTTGAGGTACTAAAGTAGCTATGAGCTTCGACTTTTAAGGGGAGCCTTCATGGCTGTTGTATCATGGTGGAGAAGCTTTTAGATGCCTAAGCCTAACGGGGGTGGTATACAAGCAATTACTTAGGGGATTGGCATTGCAAGCAGCAAGAGAATAGCCATTCAAACAACACAAGCAAGCAAAGATGGATCTCATACTACACATGTTTCTCTTAGTAAAATTCATCTTTTGATGGTCTCTTGACCAAGAGTGCATCTTTGTAATATTTTGCATGAATACACTTCAAGTTTGTGAGCCTTGAGGGTGAAGTGGGGGTTGCCGGGCTTGCAAGTAAGTAACATCCATAGCTTGAGGATGCTATTTCTCCTAAGTTCTCGACCTTGCATTTACACTGCTTAGCATAGATTCTTGCTGATCGCTCTTACCAAAGGTTGCAAATGGCAAGCTTATACAATTTCTCAAGCTCACTCATGAGCACACAGAGAAACACTCACACTATATCTCTCTTATTCGAAACCAATAATAGAGAAATGAGAGATATAGTGTGAGCATACATAGAAACACTCACACTATATCTGGCTTATTCGAAACCAATAATAGAGAAATGAGAGAGATAAGAGTGTGAGTGTTTCTATGTGTGCTCATGACTGAGATTGAAAAATTATATAAGATTGGCATTCGAAACCATTCAAACGAGACCAACTGTAGGTAGGTCGCACGAGCTAAGCAAAGGGAGAAGAAAAGAAACGCTTTGGATAAATTTTAGAAAAGGTATAACATCACAAAGATCATGCTTAATACATTGCATTTCTTCTGTGGAGAAGCCTTTAAAAAAATGTGTTTGTTCTTTCAATAACCACTAATAGAGAAATGAGAGAGATAGAGTGTGAGTGTTTCTATGTGTGCTCATGACTGAGATTGAAAAATTATATAAGATTGGCATTCGAAACCGTTCAAACGAGACCAACTGTAGGTAGGTCGCACGAGCTAAGCAAAGGGAGAAGAAAAGAAACGCTTTGGATAAATTTTAGAAAAGGTATAACATCACAAAGATCATGCTTAATAAATTGCATTTCTTCTGTGGAGAAGCCTTTAAAAAAATGTGTTTGTTCTTTCAATAATCACTAAGGGCAAACTAAAAACTCTATAAAGTGAATGGAGCCTTGGGAGGCTGTCCTTAAATTAGAGACCCCACCCTTCCAACAACAATGACATGATCTTTTTAGTCTCGAGTACTTTTAAGTCCTCAAAGGGACTGCTTTAATTAGTGGCCTTGCACTCTTTACACCACTGGAGCCCTTGCTTACTGACTGGAGTCCAAATAGAAAAAGAATTGCCTTATCCCTCTCTCCCTCCCCCCGTTCCGGTCCCGCCCCTGCCCGCGGCCCCGCCCCTTAAATATTGTGTCACCAACCCACTGCTAGAAAAAAATTGGAGTAATAATCCACATTGAGATATTGCACGCCCTCTATTGAATCCTCTTCTGCGCTGTGACTGCTCGTGGCATTGCAAGCATACACGCAGAGCCAGATTAGGGTGAATCAAATCTAAATGCGCCTAGTTGGGTTGTAGTGTTTCATGAATGACAAGATCATACAGAAGCAAAAAGGTCCAAGCATTGAAGCACAGATGGAACATAACATGGCCACATGCAATCTATTATTTCCTGCAAAATGATCCCACGTTCATCCACTCCTTAATACTAGCTCCCTCTGAAAAATCCGTCAAGGTTGATGTCGTGTACACGGTTATATTGAACCCGGCCTCAGTGGGACTGATGGTGAGGCCTCTTTTGCTCCTATGAATGTTGGGTCGTCTGAACCCGGCCTCAGTGGGCCTGATGGAGACACACCTTGATCTCTGACGAGGCTCGTCACAGCCTATCGTGCGCCCAACAAGGCATTTCCTGATTTGCTGCAGGCTGAGATGATGCGGAGAGCTATCTCCTCTTGTGACGGTAGCTCTCGTTTGAACCCACCCTTAGTGGGCCTCAGAGAAAGGTTCAATTACCCACTGACGCTAATACCCACCACTTGATCCGTGAGAAATGAGATCAAGTGAGTTTCTTGTTCTTTTGTGGTTTTCATTTTGAGAATTGCCACTCTGGGATATGTGATCACTTCTTGGGGATGTTTATACATTCGCTTGCCTTGGTAATGACTCATGAGAACGACTCATGAGTATCCTCCAGCTCTTCCAACCAATAAAAAACTGTGCATTAAACAAAAGAAAAACCTCCCCTTTCTAAAGCCTCACCCCTTTGAGGTCGCAAGCCAAAAAGCTGATTTAAGGCGCCTGTGCCAGTGCGCATGTGGGTGGGGAAATCCCCGAGTGTATGAAAAGCAAGGAACTCTAGTGCTTGCAAATGCTCTTTCATCATCAAGGTCTGGGGACAGGCCATCTTGGTCGTCCATCCCGTCCCCAATACTGGATAGGATTAGTTTGCAACGTTGTAGGATGCATGCCACCTCAATGTTCATAATGTGAGAGGCGCAATTGATAATTTGCAGGCCAGTGTACAATGTCCAACTCGGCACTCAGAATCATCACCTGCCTCCAATCATTGCCAATCATTGCACGGTGAGTCAATGCCAGAATAATTGCTCGTCTCCTCCAATCTTTGTAGACCAAGTCAACGCATGTAATTCTTGCTCGCTCCTCTAGTCATTATGGAACGCGTTGGTGCATGTAATATTTCAAAGAGCATTGCATCAAAACCCCCCGGGCCCCCCGCCCCCGACCCGATCCTTGGCAGCCAAGAATGGTCCCTAATAAATGGTCCATTAGGGACCATTAATGGACCATTTCCCACAATCCTCTGCATCCATTGATCGCCAAGGGGTCGAAGGATTATGCCATTTCCCACAATCCTCGACATCCATCGATCGCCAAGGGGTCAAAGGATTATGCCATTTCCCACAATCCTTCGGCCCCATGGCGACCAATGGATGCTGGGAGCCATGGGGGAGGAGGATTGTGGGACCATTCCCCCCCCCCCATAAGCTATATGGGACACCTGATCTACAAAGAGGCACCAAGATACATAGTGAAATTTGGCACAGGGTGAGAGTTGAGAAGATATACTCAGATGCTTTAGTTAATGTGAATGTGAAGTGTGGGAAGCTTCAAAAGCACAAACGTAACTTGACATGCATAACAACACTCATTTAGCTTATGCCTGAAAGGGTAAGGGAAAAAATGATGTACACTATTTTGCACAAAACTGCGTGAGGTCCTTCTTGCTAGCACAATGGCTTGTGATGCTTGGAGCAATTGACAAGGGAAAGCAAATCCATAATAAGATTGAAGGTGGGGCCTGTTGGAACATCAGATTGTAATTGGGCATCCTCGCGTGGATATTAAAAGCGAGCTACAAGGGAGACATTGAGTAAGCAACATGCTCTCTGCATGAGCTAAACTTAGGGAGAAGTCAAACAGAAGAGACGGTGGTTGAACCACTTGCAATCGGGGGTCATCTAGAACAGAGAAACCTCTTGTTGAACTCTCAAGAAGTTGAGCCATACAAGAGGCGTGAATTCTTCTCTGTCTTGTATGCTCTGAGCACCAACAATACCCTCACCTTGCCGGAAAGACAACAGACTCATATGTACCGAACTTAGTTGCAAGCTGCTAACAACACATACCTATAAAGAACTTTCCAAGAGCAAATGAGCAAGGAAGCTTTGCGATTAGGGAATCCTTCAAGAAGCAATTTGGTCAACACTTTAGAGTATTCCAAAGCTTGTGCTGAGCTATTTCTTGCAAGCAAGTACCAACAAGAGAGACTTGTCTATGGGAAGGGAATTGATTATTAAAACCAATTTGCCTTTAAATGCTCAGGTTTCTCTTCACTCCACCTTGCAAATTACATTTCTTTCTTCAAATGTCACTTTTCTCTACCAAAAAGCTCTTGCAATAGAGGTTTGAACATCCTTCCCTTCTTAAGCTTGCCGCATTCTCCTCAAGGTTACCACCTATTGAAGCTCTCCATTGCTCTATTAACCTTACTACAAACCTCTCCCTAAAGCTGAAGATCTGTAGCATATCCTACTCCTACATCTTTTGTTGCATGGATTTACTTTCTTCAATAGGTTCTCGGTTCCTTCTTCCCCATGTAGATCTTTAGAGTGGCTTTACTTTTCTCTAGAGCTTCTTCGCACCTTCTTTGCCATTTACCCAACCTGCAAGTTGAGGTGCATAGCGATGGAATTGACCGTCTTTGTATACCTTCTAACCTTGTTCTTTATGCAATTGGGACCACAGCTGTGCATAGACTAATCATAAGTGATACTAATACTCCCCATGACATCACTAGGTGCTTGACAACCTAGGAGTGTTATTGACTCTATTTCTTGCAGCAACATACACGACGACAATGGTTGTCGGTGGGTGACTATTGACTACAAACAATTGATGTGGGTGATAATGAGGCCAACCTCAAGAGGTGCACACCAGGTCTCAAGGAGACACAGAAGAATCATGAAGTTCAAGCGAATCCAAGATTGTAAGCGGCTAGCAAAGGTACAACATATGTATATAGATTCACAATTGAAGCTATGTACAACATTGACTCCATCCAGGTTTCCTATAAACTATTATTTCACTTCTCTGTAAAGTTTCTAGGATTGTCTACTTCTTATTTTCACCTCATACATTGCTTCTAATGTCTGTATGATATCCGTTGCTTGTTCATTCTTGCATATTTTTTTTGCTGCAGGCTTTTGTAACATCTGATTTTGTAGTATTGGCTCCTTCACAAGGACCTTTGAAGCCATCCATGTGGAGCTTGGCAAATTACTCTATGTTGGTTGTTCATCCTCTCAGCTTGCCTCACATGATATCTTTTTTTATAGCCATACTTATGTCACGCCTATGAAAATTGGGTATGGTAATCTATCTCCCATGCAATCACCAAGCCTATAGATTTTGGAATGGTCTATGCCAGGACAACGCATTGATAACAACAAACAAGAGAAGAATCGAGTTGGATGTGCATGCATCCATAAAGTGCACCTATGGGTTCCACAAAGCAACGATAACACAATTTATGCCTCTTCATATGTTTGTGTATATCTTCTGATTGCAGAGTGTCCATAGGACACCAACAATGTGGATTTGCAAAGGGGATAGTGCAATGAACAACTTCCTTGCAATTGGATGGGAGACCAAGGTGGTCACCCACCAAGGATATAACATTAAGTGCTCCATAATTGGGGAGAAATTGGTGTTCAGATACCATATTGCAAAGCCTGTGAATTGTCTTTCCCTACAGAAGATGGAATCTAACGATGGGGGAATGGGAGGCACTCAACTCTAATGTTGCTACTAGAGAAATTGTTGACCTTTAAATATGTCTCCATGATGATGTGGTGCACAACATCTTTGTGAATAGCGATCGGCACCTCAACCATCTTCGGCGAGTATCTCAATCTGAGATATACATTACCCAAGAAATATTTCTTTGTTGTCAATGACAAGGTTGTTTGGTCTCAAGAAGAAAAGAACTTTCTTTGTGACAACATTTCTCTGTAAAAGCTTATAACTGATGCGAATTTTTCTCCCATTAATAAATATGGTGTTTTGAATTTATTCATTTTCAAGTTGTTTGGGATCAGCATTTTATTTTTTGTGAAGTTTTCGACCAAAATGCACAACTTCATTGATTGGGAATGCCAATGCCTTTATTCTTGGTATTTTTTTATGTGTTTTTGTGTTTTTAAACTTAAAAACTATAATTTTAAGGGTTTTAAGTTTCTATTAAAGCGAGTTCGGGTATATAAGTCACTTTCTAGGTCTTTAAAGTTCATTTCTCACGTTCACAAAACTTTAATGGTGAGTGCACAATTGAAAAGGTTGCATATTGAGCACATGAACTAGTGACCTGTATGAAAATTCATTCCAACGCTTTCTTGATTACATGAAGCAACACATGGAAGAATATGCCATTGTGTTTAAGGCATCTGACACAACATTTTTGCAAGAGGCTTTCCACACCTTTACATGGCCGACAAAAACTTTTGTTTTTGCCTATTGAGGTTTCTCAAAGGGCTGCCCGAATGAGATTATAGGAGAGAGGATGATGATGACCTCATAGACTTAGGCATGGGATGTATAGGCACCCATTTCATAGCTTGTGCTTGACGGTTTTACTTGTGCTCGAGGGCATATAGAAGGAAAAATCAAAGGAAAAGGCCAGGAAGAAGCCCTTATAACCATTGTGTAGGAGCCAAATGAGGTTGTTGAAGAGCTTACTGAATAGATGGAAGCATCCACGACACTCATCCCCATACAAGAGCTCAATTTCACCGAGGCGGAAGATCAAATGATACAAGGAATGAGGTGTTTGGAGGAAGTCCCTGACCTCCAAATACTCACTTTGCCTGCAATGGTGGAGGGTTGTCAATTTTTGTTAGGAGCATGAAGGATCCAAGTGGAAAGGTAGTTGATCAAATTTAAAATTGACTTTGAAGACCCAAGTCTCTCGGAAAGCCTCTCCTACCTTCCCAATGAAAGTGAACAAAATATAGTCCAAACGGTGGCAATCACTCTAGTGGAGATTGATTGAATCATGTGCCTCCTTTTATGAAATCATTTTTGAAAGCACTTTCCACCCTCCACAAACCACTGATTCCAATGGAGATGATTGCTCCAGCATCGACCTTACAAGGAAGTCTCTTGAAGGAATAGATGAGGATACCAAGGTAAACATTTTTAAACCTAAACGATTGTCTATGCTTTTCTTTACAACAAGTGGTAATGCGTATACAATGTTGATAAGTTCACAATGCACATTGGAGGTTCTTGTAACGTCTCCATTGGTAGGGATAGCTCCTTGTGACACTACCTGAGCCACTTGGGACAATCCATTCTTTGAGTCGCTCATAATAGAGTTCTCAAATCATGGTACTGCGGAGCTACTAAAGTGCAAGCATTGAGTGACATCCTCATCAGATATTCCTTTTCCTTAATGTTAATATATGTATGTTAGTGGATCACAAGGCAACCTTGTATTCCTTTACAAGCAAGCACCTTGAGTCACTCTTCCACTGCACCTTAAGCTTAGGTCAAGGGGTGACAAACCCAAAAGAAATTGTAAAAACCCTTGGCATTACCATGAACGTCCCATACCCACATATATGATTCACAAAAAGACAAACCATCATCCATCATGTAATTCTAAAAACAATAGATAAAAATTTGGATTTTTGCACTATCTTTTAAAATTATTTTATACTATACATTTTTTCTTTGTTCATATTGTCCAAATAAGTTTTATTAACACAACGTGTGGGTGGAATGACTTCCATAAGAACCCCCGGCAATGACCACACAATTTGGGTCACAAAATGATTATGTGGCTAGCAAAGCTGATGATGTGGCAGCTTCGTAAAGTGCGTTGACATGCTATATGGATAGTAGGCCATGTGGAAGCAGTATAGAATTCCACGAAATGCGTTAGCAGGCTGACGTGGTAGATTGAATGCATTTTCGCATTTCACACTGGCTACTGACGTGGCAGGGCTATACGAAATTCCGTAAATGATGACCAATTGCTTTTGATACCAGTTGCTTTTGGGATCCCTTGCTTATGAGTTTAACTGCTTTTGGGGCTTTGCTTTTGGCATCCCTTTGTAAGAATAAAAGGAGCCCAAGTGCCTCACTCTTTAGAGCATCTAGATGCAGAGTCTCAGATCTGAGGACCCCTCGGGACTTGTACTTTGCTCAAGCATTAATATAAAAGAAATACCAAAAGGGACGACAGTCTTTAGGGCCAACCTCTCTGGGCATGGAACTATGTTGGGCCATGTCGACCAAATTGAAATGTGATTTTAAAGTTGTGAAGTATTTTTAAGCGATTCTCCCGTGTGTCATGTGTCATTGGATTCCCGACTTGGGGTGCCTAAGCCTATGATAGTGGTATCAGAGCACGATTGATTTCTCTTCTACCAAGAAATCCGATCCTCTACCGTGACATACATGAGTCCGAATGACGAATCCCGCAGGAATCAGACGAACCCTCCTGAATCTTTTAAGATAGGAGGCGGTACAAAAAATTCAAATGGATTAGCAGATCATGAATATGGGCCACCTCTGCCTACGCAACATCAATTAATGGAGATGCAACGACAACAATAGGTTGATGAGTGCGCAAAGTAGATGCTTAAGTCTGTGAAGGATCCACCTTATGCAAAATTTTTGACCCGACACCCAATTGACGAGGTGCACACCCATTGGCAGAAAGCCATCGATTCCCCAATCAAGTCAGCCCTTAAGCAACCTCCTGTTCCATGGATGTTTATTGACAAGGACATTGTTGAAAAACGACAACCAATTATTGGGGTTAAAATAAAAGCAACTGAAGAAAATTAACAAGGAAATTGATTTCCTGGGTTACTTGGGCCAAAAATCCTCTTTTGAAAATGCAAAAAATAGAAGAAGCGTGTACGCTTCAAAGGATTGCCCAATTTTTCCTCATCTTCTTCTGACAGCTTGGACACCTCATCTTCTTCTAACTTGAGTGATGAGGACAAAAAGAGCAAGAAACGAGGAAAGATCATATGCTATATGCAAAAAAGAAGCACTTTTACAGGGCCAATCAATATGATTTCCTTGGAGACAAGGGCAAAAAGGCCAAAGAATTCAAAGAGGGAGGACAAGCAATAAAGTTTGAGTACTTTTCAGGGTTTCGAGATGCTGCAAAGGCTTTAGACTTTATCCAACAGTTTGATATAGCATTTTCTGGAGGCCGCTATACAGAGCACTCCAAGATCATACGGGCATCATCCTTTATGAAAGGCAATGCACGGGCATGGCGGTCCACTCTTTTGTTAAGGAAACAAGCACCAAGATGGTTGACTCAAGAAACTCTTTATTTCTTCTTGGTTGACTGAGGAGTACAAATGAGATGTGAGAACCGATGGGAACCATCTTCGGATGACTAGGGGTGACACTTTGGATGCTTACCATGAAAGATTTTGGGATGTTTTCCTTTCGACCTCTTCTTTCAAGAAGATCAATTTTAAGGACCAGATTGAGAGGTAAAGAGATTCAAGATTATTGTCTTGAAAAGAAGTCCGAGTCCATACAACAGTTGATGGGACATGCGAAGTAGGGGTTTGCTATACATTTGGGTAACTTGACTTACCTACCAGATGAACCTTTGATAAGTCATAACAGAAACAGACGACAAAGAGATAGACGATCTCAATTGATAGAAGAACAGAGACTGATAGAAGAACAATGAGATGAATATTTCAAAGTAGGAAAATGTTTTGAATGTGGAGAACAGGGACATATTGCTTCACGGTGCCCCAAGAAGGCACGAAATGAAAAGGGTTGACAAATTGGAAATAGAACAGGACAAAGATACTCATTCTAGGACAAATATTAGAAAATTATGGATAGCAGTACTTTGCTTTATGAATAAGTAGATTTTTTTGAGGATAATTTTAAATTTTGAATGAAATTAATGTTGTATGAAAGAACCTTCTATTTATGAATATATATATATTTAGGAATGAGATGATGATGATGACTTTGGAGCAATGACAACTCCCGAATGAACCTAAAGTGAAAGAGAACGAGGAGATACTCGTTCCGGAACAGATACAGGAAAGGAAAGAGAAAGGTAAAGTGAACAATGGTTCTTAGTTAAGAACCATCCACCATTGAATGCGAAATGGATGGAGGAGGAGGACCTAGTAGATACTCCTCTGATTTGGAACTTTACCTTGATGCTTTTGGTATAGCATTAGCTATTCCAAGAGTTCCCAAAAGTTAGGGGGTTGAATCTGGTGCATGTGGGACTGCATAAGGGGGTTACTCCGCTCCTTTGTCACAGATTACTTGGATGGGATAAAGTCACTGATTGCCCTTTGGACTTCAGGGATACTGATGCACTGACAATATTCTGCTAGATGACGTTATGAAAGAAGTACTTCGAAATGGGATCCCTAGAAATGATTACTCGCACACGTCAATGCTTGAGTGGAATGATTGACAAAATGGATGCAACATTTTATTCTAAATCTCTATAGACATGATCGCAATAAGGATTAGTTAATTCGACATCAATGAGGTCCGAGATGGATCTAGATGCGATTACTAAATACATTGATGGCCGTCATGGTCTTAGATTTGGAATAAATTTGTTTGTCATTGATTTGATCTGTCATATGATGTGATGTGACGTGACTGTCATCTTTGTACAAGTGCTGGATTTGTGTCCTCTAGTGCATCGGTACTTAGAGTCAGTGTCTATTGAGCTAGTTTATGGCTTATGTTTGATTTTGCAGGCGTAATCAAGGGCGATTACAATTCTTTCAAGAGGGGGATATGCCACAAATGATGATGTGATTGGCAGAGCTAATGATGTGGCAGCTTCGTAAAGTGCAGTGACAGGCTGTACGGATAGTAGGCACGTGATAGTAGTGCAGAATCTTGCAAAACGCGCTGGCAGGCTGACGTGGCAGATTATACAACTTTCCATGTTTCACGCTAGCTGTTGACGTGGCAGGGACGTATGAAATTTTGTAAATTGCACTAGTGCTTTTTGGCAGCTTTTGATGATCAGCTGCTTTTGGGATCCCTTGCTTTTGAGTTTAATTGCTTTTGGCATCCCTTTGTAAGAATAAAAGGAGCCCAAGGGCCTCACTCTTCAGAGCATCTAGATGCAGAGTATGAGAGTTGAGGATCCCTTGGGAGTTATACTTTGCTCAAGCATTAATATAAAAGAAATACTGAAAGGGGAGTCAGTCTTTGGGGCTAATCTCTCTGGGCACAGAACTACGTCGGGCCGTGCCAAACAAATTGAAATGTGATTTTAAAGTTGTGGAAGCGAGAGAAGGATTGGGAGAGTCTATGGTTAGACTTGTAGACAATCGACTAGTTAGACCGTCCCAAGTCCAAAAATGGGTAGATAGAAAATACACCGGAGATAAAGATCCGAGAGTTCTTGTAGTGGCTTTCAAAAGATTTATTAGTGCAAAAGATGTCACGTATTTTGCGACATGATTTGCGAGATTCGGATTGATTCTGGAAGATGAAGCGACTACATGGTTTGACTCTGTGGAAAGACGGGATTTTACGACTCTAAACGAGTTCTTTGAAGAATTCATCAAAGAACTCTAGACGAGTTCTTTGAAGAATTCATCAAGGAATTCTTGCAAAAAAGCATAGCTTACAACACGGTCTCACAAACTCATAGATTCAAGCAGAAAGAGGGTGAATCAATACACAAAGTGGCATTACGGCTCAAAAGATGTGTCAAGCTCTATCCAAGAGCGGAACTACCTACATATGCACAATTGATGATGATCTTTATCCAAGAAATGAGACATGCGGGTCTTCAGAAGGATCTGCATATGATAAGGAGCATGATGCTAAATGAATTGATCAAAGAATCTCTTTATCTAGTGGATAACTGTGAGGAATATAAAGAAATGGATTGTAAGAGTCAAAATGATGACACATCCTCTCAACACAGTGATTCACATATGATTGAGTCCATTGCAAAACCAATGGCACCTATCTTAGCCTGACAAGCTGTAGAGATTGCCTCCGTGTGCCTATTGTGTCATCTATGTCCTCAATTGACATTATGTTGATCTAGGTAGTGTTGCATGCACTTTATAGGTGGTGTGATTTGCTCCTGCAACATTGGCGTTGTTGCCGAGAACACAAGGAGTTGAGTAGGTAATCCTACTGTGATGGTTTCTTTCTTTAGTTTTGACTAAAGAAAGCATTTTTCTTAAATGGATCCGGATGAGGATATTTCGAGATCAAGTGGACAGCAAGGAAGCGTGTGTCTTGTTGAGGATCTGCTACTAGATAGATTTAGTTTGGATTTGTAGTATTAGTTGTAGATTAGAGTAGTTGCTAGTGGTCGAGTGATTTGTGAGGTGATAAAAGCGTTTTCTAGTCCGTGTGTGGCAATGAAGCATTTTTCTACTCATAAATGCAAAATCCGATATGATGTGTAGGAGTACCTTAAGGTAAGTGATAAAAGCATTTGCTAGTCCGTGTGTGGCCGTGAAGCATTTTTCTACTCATAAATGCAAAACCCCATATGATGTGTATGAGTAGCTTTAGGTAAGTGATATGATTAGGATCTAGAGCTATTCATCATTGATTTATTTGATAAAGAGCTTGTTTGCATTTAAAATCACAAAAAAGGTAAGATTTTGAGGGTGAAAATGCAATAAACAGGGTTCTATTGACATTTTCATGACTGATTGATGTTGTGCATATCAGAGGGCATGTGCAAGAGTTCTGTGTAGAAAAATTAAAATTTTGAGGAGACTAAATTTCATAAATTTGACTGCACCAGAGTGTTCAAAAGGGGTATTTTATCTTAAATACACCTTGAGACTAGGGTTTTAACCAACCCTTGGTACCCAAAAGACAAAAGTCAGAGTGTCAAAAAGGAAAAAAAAAGGAACTTGTGATTTTGAGCATACTTGTGCATGGAATTTGGTAGAAGTGCTTGAAAACCAGTATTGAAGACTTGGGAATGCTTGTGGATAGATTTTGGCCAAAATTTCATCAACATTGAAGGGTAAATCTGGTAGCAAAATTGACTTTTTGACTTTACACCCCTATTTTGCATGTTGTGTTGAGCACATACACCAAATTTCATTTCATTTGGGCATATAGTTTGAGAATTAAGGGGATTTTACTCTTTCGGGGGACTTCCTTGTTCAAAAGTGGGATTTTGTGCAATTTTGATTTCCAAAATTTGTTGTGAGCACATGTGCATGTTGTGCTCCTTGAGTAGAACAGAAGTCCATTATGACCATATAGACATCAAACGGATCTAGGCAACGTGAATTCTTGAATTGATCATATCTAGCACAAAAAGTATTGAAATTGAACTTTGAAAGCTGTTTGTGAGTTGCTTGTGAGGTGGGAGACCTCTCGAGTGAGTTTCACTTCAATCTGACGAGATAGACATCATACGCGTATGATGTCTAAAGGGCAATTTTAGGGACCAAAGTTGAGATCGATGCTTACCAGGTGTTTAGCACAACAAGACAAGCTTAGAGACCAAATTTCCTTCAATTTGGAGCACATAGACATCATACGCGTATGATGTCTCCTGGGCCAATTTTAGAACAAAACTGCCATTTGTCATTATAGGATACTTTGACACATTGTTTTGAGCATCCTCACCCAGTTTGAATCATTTTGGGCATATATCTTGAGAGAAAAATGTGATTTTGCACTTCATGGAAGGTGACATGTAAAATTTGTGTTTTGTGAGAAATTTTGAGCTTTAAGCTTTGATGTGATCACATATTCTTGTTGCTTATGATAAGGGGGACCTAAGATAAAGACAGTTCCAAAAACTAAGCACATAGACATCATACGCGTATGATGTCTCAAGTCAAGATCTAAAAGTCCAATTGCATTTTTGACCACATAGGAGTTTTGGAAATGATGATTTAAGGTTGTTTGCAAAATTTCATCTCATTTGGACACGTATCCTTGAATTCAAGAAGTTTTTTGCAAATCCAAGAAGGTAAAAGTGAAAAATAGTGATTTTGTGCATTTTTGACATTAAAATTTTTTTGTGAGCATATATTCTTGCTGTATTCATCAAGGAGCACGAGAAGTAAAATTTGAGCCAAAAGACATCATACGCGTATGATGTCTTAGAGGCAAGATCTGGGTCAAATTAGACATTTGAGTATACCCTACTATGCTAGAGCATAGAAGAAGTCTCTAGCCAAAATTTCATTGCATTTGGAGCACATTTGGGCTAAAAAGTGCCAAAAGATAAAAATTGGGCAAGGTTCATGCTTGTATTCAATCATAACTTGCACAAAATGTGCTGAAATTGAATTCTGAAAGTCGTTGAGAGTTGCTTGAGTAATAAAGAGTCTTTGGGATAAAAGTCACTTCATTTTTCCACAAAAGGCATCATACACGTATGATGTCTCAAGTCCCAAATTAGAAGCCAAAACCTACAGAAGGGCTTACATAAGTTTTTTCCATCACAAAATAGGCTTAGAGACCAAGTTTCATTCAATTTGGATCACTTTGGCTTATCTAACCTCCCAAGGAAGTTGCAAGCAACCAAACAAAAAAAGGATGAATACACCTGACTAAAAGTGTCAGATTCACAAACTGAGACTTGGAATGGTTAGAGTACATCAAGAAGAGTCCACAATTAAAGTTTGGAGCAATTATGAGTCAAGAGACATCATACACGTATGAAGACTCCAAGCACACGTTGAGGCCATACAAGAACTTTGACTAGTCAAAGGACTTCCTTTTTACCCTAGAATCCCAAATATCATTTCATAACAAAATTTGGACACTTGTAAGTGAACCAAAGCATATATCCAATGTTGACATTTTTAAATCGCTAGATTGACCTACAAGAAGATTGAATGTGATAGAGGACTGTTTTGGCCATAACTTGAGCTTCCGATATCGGATTCAGAAACTTTTGTTTTTCAAAACAAAGCTCCATAGTATCTCTACAAAGTTTAGTGTAACCCGTGAACAACAATGAAAGATCCTTTGGGTCATTTTTAATTGGTCAAGGTTCAAAAAAACATCGTTTAAGGCCTCAAAATGCATCGAAAAGTTAAGGGGTGTCTAAAAGTGACAATTTGAGAGAATTGTGAGAAAACTGTCGTGGTTTTGGACATAATTTTGACTTTTTCCTACCCAAAGCACTTGAACACATTGGAATAAGTTTTCTTACATCATCTAGAGCTGTTAAGCCTAGGAATCATGTCTACTTTAAATTCAAAATTAGCTTATACAAGCTCTGGGATCCTAGCGATAGAGGAGCATCCGTCCAAGATGGATCTTCAAACTTGCATTGATAAAGACAAATTTTGTTGAGAGAGTTTGGATGAAATATCATGAGAGTGAATAGATACATTGATGGCATTGAGGTCAACCTTTATAGGTGCTTAGAGCAATACCCAGAAGAGCTGACGGATTACAAGCTCTTATATGTCTATACATACGGAGTCGACTGTCAACAAAAGTTTATAGTTGTTGACAAGTATGGACAAGATTAAGAGCTTGAGAAAGCACAAACCCACAGAATGCATTAGAAATAAGTGGATATTTGGTCAATAAAGAACCACAACTACCCCCACCAAATGCGAGAATTCCTATGAGAATTCCAAAAAGGGACCCTCCTAGATTCCCTCCTAGAGCAATGACGAGAGATGAAATGATCATAGAGATGGCAGACCTGCATCCTCAAGTGAATCTCCCTAATAGACTAATCTCCAATAGAACGATCAATTCCTTTGAAGAAGAATCTAAGCATAGTAGAAGGCCTGAAATGAGAGAAAGATTGGGAGAGTCTATGGTTAGACTTGTAGACAATCAGCAAGTTAGACCATTCCAAGTCTAGAAATGGATAAACAAGAAATACTCCAGAGATAAAGATCCAAGATATAATGTAGTGGCTTTCAGAACAGTGATTAGAGCAGAGGAAGTTTTGAATTTTGCAACATAGTTTGCGGGATTTAGACTATCTCTAGAAGATGACGCGGCTACATGGTTTGAATTAGTAGAAAGAATGGGATTCTGAGACTTTAAACGAGCAATTTGAAGAATTCATCGAAGAATTCTCGCAAAAAGGCATAGCTCACAATACGGTCTCACAAATTCACAGATTCAAACAGAAAGAGGGTGAATCAATACGCAAAGTGGCATTATGGCTCAAGAGATATGTCAAGTTTTGTCCAAGGATTGACCTACGTATGCAGGCATGATTGATGTTGATCGTTATCTAGGGAATGAGACATGTGGGTCTTTAAAAGGATCTGCATATGATAAGGAGCCTGACGCTAAATGAATTGATCAAAGAAGCTCTTTATCTAGTGGATAACTCTGAGAAATATAAAGAAAAGGATTGTAAGAGTCAAAATGAAAAACACATCCTCTCAGCACAGTGATTCATAGATGGCTGAGTCCATTGTGAAACCAACGACACGTATCAATGAAGAAAATTTTATTGACAAAAAGGTCAAGAGGTTAACTCCTCTTGTAAAGTCTGATCTTGGGGAGCATAAGAGGTGAAAAATTGAAAGAAAACGGAAAAACCATACAAGGGAAGAGTGCTACTATATCATGGAATATGCTAGGGAGAGATATGTACAACCTATTTTGGTAGCACCTACTCTACCTAGATATGTTACGGATAATGCGCTAGGTCTAGCAAGAGTTTCAAGGCCATAGCCCGTCTTAGGACAACAACCTCCGCTAGATACACGCCAATGATGGAAGCATCTAATAAACAAGTGCTAGTACCAACTACAATGTATTATAACAACCAAAGCAGTTACTGCCTTTCAAACTGACATAAGATGAGAGAGACACATGGAGTGGTGAGGCCGGTACAACATGCACCTCCTGCGTTTAGACCTAAAGAAAGAAGGTATGAGATGGATGAAAGGACATTGCTGTTTATTGTAAATAGCAGCTTAGCTAGGTCAAATCCTGTTTACAGCTAAGAGGAAATGCAAGAAGAAGCTCCTCAACTAGAGACAGATTATCACAAAAGCTGTGACAATCACTTGGTCAAACAATGTCCCTAGAAGGAGATCACTCAAGTAAATGCCTATTGTTTTGATTGTGGTATCATTCACTTGATTCCCAACAGTCCAAAAAACCCAAACCAAGTCATAAAGATCACAACCAATGTCTCAAGTGTTGTTCAACTACCCAGTAGCTCGGAAAATGAAAATACCGTACCACTTCAAGTCGTTACAAGAACGCAAGCTCAAAAGGAAGATGATGAGAACCCAAAAATAGAGAAAACGGAAATTGACACGAGTGCAAAGACGGGGGAACCAAAGACCAATGCACCTAGTCAAAAACCAAGAGCAAATGGAATAGTTGGAAATCTAGAAAGTCTAGGATGAAAGCACATAGGGAACGGGAGCAAAAATACCTAGCTGAGGAGCTTACCCAAGCTAAACAGAAGATAAGACAACATGAGGAAAGGATTGCACCTTCTCTTACACACACGTCTCAACCTCCAAAAACCATATATGGAGGAGAAGCCGAGAAGTTCTAGTTCAGAAGGATCAGTGTTGGTCAAGAAGGTTAATGAGCCTTTAGAGGCCCTCTTAAAAGCCTATGACACATGGCTTAAAAACAACCAAACCTAAGAACATAGGTGGATGAAATATTCATATGTGGAACTAGAAAAGCACATGTTGTGAGGGAGAAGATGGAAACACCACTCTTCCTGTGGAATTCCAAGGTGTAAAAACCATGGCAATCCTTGACAGTGGAGTTGGTGTTGCCATCGCAACAAAAGAGATCTGGAAAAAATGGGGAAATCCACTATTGAGGGCTATCGGGATGAAACTGCAGCTTGCAGTGGGACACATGGAAAAGCCCATAAGACTGCTAGAAAAAGTAGTTGTCACTTTTTGCGGCATTGAGTATGAGCATACCTTTTCTATTGTTGATTTTGGCAACAAGAAGAACAATTACAACATAATATTGGGAAGACCATTCATGCGACAACTGAAAATGGTCCAAGATTGGGGTTATGACCATATCTACTTGAGACACATGGAAACCACTACAAGAATAAATCTTAAGGACCATAGTTACAAGGACATGAGCCGAACCCCTGTGGAGGAGTTTGATTTCGCTATGATAGCAGGATCAAAACTTCCAACATGGTTGGGTAAGCCTTAAGAACTGTGGATGTGTGGAGCTTCGCAATGTGGTAGCTTGAAAGGAGAGGAATGTATCTTAGAAAGGGCGATCAAAGATACGAATTATATCTCAGAACCATTTCTTGAAGAAGCATTAGAGCTACTAGAATGGGATGGCTTTGATGTCGTTCCTTATTTTGTAGTGAGTGTGATCCAGGAAAACAAAGAGAATCAAGCATCAACATGTTCCCGAAATGAAAAGGAAACAAATGAATGTCACGAATCAAAAGACTAAGAAGAAGACGAGTTCTATGACTCCATAGAACACTTGGAGCTTCAAGAAGATGCCGACAACAAAAATTCAGACAACCCAATAGGTGACATGAATGACACTTTAACTGATGCACAGTTCACCGCTACAAGAATAAAGTGCATCAGAAGTGGATTCCAGAGCCTCCAATAATGAGGAAATTGCAAGAATCATACTCATACATGGCTCCTATACAGAAAGAAAAGACTCAACCAAGAAGAAGAAGACCATGTCAATGAGCTAACAACACTCGGACCAATGGGCTGGAAAATTCGTTCCAAAAACAGAAATCCAAGAGAAAATAGATAGTAACCATAAACAACAAAACCACCAAGGGAATGTGTTAGAATTCAACCTTGCTGAGGATAGTAGCAACATTGATGATTCTTATGACATCCCCTACCAAGAACTCAAGGAATCACCCTCACTAGCAGCTTCTATAACAACCACAAAAGGCCAAAGGAAAAGAACAACAAGTCAGAGCCAAAACTTTTGACAAATTTGAATACCAAAGAGCTAGCACAACCAAAAGCAGGTATGGATCAAGAAGTTAAAGATCTTTGATGAAAAATCACAAGATCCAACACCAAAAGAAAAAAAATGAAAATGTGGAAGAACGACAGACATAACTTAGCCGCGTTATCGACCATATGCCTGCATTTGATAAAGGGAAGGGAAGGTGACATCGTCATAAAGATACTATTATTGCCACGTTACTGACTAGTGCCACTAACAAAAAATCCTCCTTTGCTTTGGACACATAATTTTTCAAAAATAGTTTGTGCTTTGGATTCAATTTGAAAAAGCTATGATTTTAGCAAGAACATTTCCATCGAAAAACATTGGTTCCATGTTATTTGTGCAAAGAGAAGCTCCATTTCTTGATGCAATTTGGACTTCAAAACACCACATTTGACAAACAATATCTCTTGCTAGGCTTACAATGAGAAAAAGGCATAAGATCTTTGCATCATTGTGCACAAAAGTAAGCATTAGTTTGCTCAAAATCACATAATCATCATCTTTTCTAGCATGGATAAGCATACAAGTCCCATCATGCTTTACAGAGGTGGAATTGGAGCTGATCTCTTCAGATATCTAATTCCACTGTTAGGATTTAAAGCTAATGGTAGGTCGTCAGTTCAGTCTCAGTAAAACTAGAATAGAGACCAGAACTAGACTGAAATGGTTATTTGAATTGAATTAGTCAATTGAAAGGATAGACAGACTGGACAACTAGAAAAGTGATTGTAGTTTTAGATTCATATTCAGGATAATAAGTACAAGATGGAATGGTTTGAAGCTCGAATGATTACAATAGTAAGGATTACAAGATTAGGAAATTGCTCAAAGGTTAAGCCAAAAGAACTTCGAAGTAAGAAGCAAGAATTAAGAAACCCAATTACAA
The DNA here is from genome assembly GCF_014529385.1 of Adiantum capillus-veneris. Taxonomy (NCBI): domain Eukaryota; kingdom Viridiplantae; phylum Streptophyta; class Polypodiopsida; order Polypodiales; family Pteridaceae; genus Adiantum; species Adiantum capillus-veneris. Next base: position 118,823,794 of record NC_140934.1, read on the forward strand.
TGTAATGGGTCCTATTTGTAGCCTTCTTGAAGTTACTGTAGAAACTGTCGTGGTAATTACTGGACTCATCCACTGTTCGGCTTCCAGGAGACAGTTCCCGCCTGTAGAGACTGTCTTCGCCTTCTAATTCTTCCCTCCTTTCTTGAATTTTGGTATAACTCCAAAATTTCTGAAAAATCCACCAGCTCATTCTGAATTAGTGTTGAGGAACTCGTCTGGATTTGTGGTTGAGGTCCAAACCCTAAACCCTAAACCCATTTTTCTGTTTCCTGAATCGATCGATATTCCTCTTGAGTTGGACTATGTTCCTCATGATAGTACTCCTCTAGAGTCACTAGCTCTCCTGGTATTGCTAGGTTTATGCCATATTTCATGCTTGTTGAGTGCTTGACACCCCTTTAATTGTAATTCCAAGGGTGTCCTGCCAAAGAAATTCCAGCGCCTTACTGGAAAAATCCACGTCTGATTCTGAGATGGAACTACCCAGTATCCTTCCACTGAACACGCTTTCGCTTGCCCTTCTTTGGTGTTGGTGCTTCAGAAGTTCTAGTGCCAGCATTGTCCTTCTAGATAAGTCGATAAATGGTCTCCTGCTCTAGATGATCCCGCCTTGCCATGGACATCTCCAATTCATAAGACATGAGAGGATTATATGTTTTAGTGTCGGGATTATACAATGTACGTCTTCCCTTTGTCAGATGGAATTTGACCAACTTATGACAATGCGAAGCCATCCTTCAGGGAGAGGCTGATTTGTTTTAATCCTAGCTTCAAAGAGTATTTCAGCCATTTCCCTGTACTGTGGGCCTAACCCTGGTTTAGCCATAATATCCTTTTCAGGATCTTAGAGGACTCCACAGTAAGTTGAAGTAGTTGATTTGTGATCTTAGTGAATCCTCTGAGCTGGATCTTCCATTGGCCCATACATAACTTGATTCTCTGCATTTCTCCTTGCAGTTCCAATACATCATCCAGTTTGCAGAGCATCATTAATTAGTCTCTGCCAAGTTTTCCATTCTATAGTGGAACGCTCATACCAATCTTGAAGATCATCAGTAATATTATAGTATGTGAGTCGATCTACCGGTTCCGGATGTTGAGGATACAGTGATGGGAAAAACCTAGGCAGCTCAGTTTCTCTAGCTGGTAAAGTATACAAGAGGACTGGGGAATCCGGTACAAACTTAGAAAGTTGAGGACAGCCTGGTTCTCCTGATGCATCATCTTTCTGGTAACTCTAACAAGCTGAAACAGTCTTCGGAGAGTAGTTGCTTGTTCTCCTACTATCATTTGAGTTTGAGGCCCCTTACTGGTGGTAGTCTGATCTTCAATAATAGCTTGTACCCTCTGATCCAGAACTCCCCTAGCAATTTGCATTTGCAATAAGACTTCTTTCAATTGACTTCTGACCTCTTTCATACATTTATCTGTTGGCCTGTTCCCCAGCAGGAGCTCTAATTCGATGGCTAGGAAATGACAGTCTGCAGTAGACTGCCGGTGCTAGTGTGGATTAGCTAGTTTATCAACGGTAGTTAATGCCCATTCAGGTACTCTCTCTAGTAGTTGAATTCTACTAGGATGTTCAGGTAACTGGCACAATTCTTGATCATGAAAAGCAGCTGATTTCCAATGGTGGATCATTTCTCTCGCGCCTACATATAGTCACTAAAATCGTTCAAGATAAAAAAGAAGAACATCATCCTCCAAATACATCCTAGTTATAGGAGCTTGCTGATGTCTTAGCCTCTTGTTCAGTGTGATGAGCTGTAATGAATTTTGCTCATCACCTTTCAGAATCTCAGTCACAGCTTTACCTTTCCCCTTCACATCCGAATTGTGCTGTGACTGGTGTACTGGTGAATCTCCAGTGTTGCTGGGTTGTTGTTCTCCAGCCTGCTGATCTCCCGAGTACTGATCCCTATATTGGTCTGGCTGGTCTGTATTGGGCTCATTGCCCCCTGTTGCAGCTGATCCACCAACACCAGATCCTGAAGGTGGAGATGGAGGAGAGTCATCATCATCATGCCTTTCTGCTGGTTCATCCTCCTTCTCTTCCTCCTCTTCTGCTTTATCATCATCCTCATCAAGGGTATTCTGCCATTCAATATAGTCCAAGATGGCATGATTTGCCAAAGCACTGTTGTATCCAAAATTTTATCTTGCAAATCACTCTTTATTGTTTCCATGAGCGTCCTCAAATTATCTATATTGAAAATAGCATTTCCATCTGGATTCAGTATATAATCCAAATTATTATAGATATATCTTTCAGTTAAAGTGGCTTTCAATGCAGTGTGGCTGGTCAGCATGAGTTGAAATCAACTCTCTTCATTTGCAGCATGGTTTCAAATCTGTCAGCAGTTCTCTCAGCCTCTGCCTTTTCTTCTTTTAGAACCCTCATCTCAGACTCCATCTTTGAAAACTTATTTTCTAAAGTATGAATGGTCCTGGCTGATTGATTTTCAAGGATACTGTACTGCAAGGACTGTGCTCCTCTACCCTGCTCCCAACTTCTCAACTTGCTGCTCAGTATCCCCCAGTTCTCTCCTTGCTGGTCAATTCATCATTAGGCACTGAGACATCCAACATTTATCCTATAGCATTAACAATTGTGTTCCAGGATGACTGAATAAGTACTGAACAACCATCATTCATCGTTGCTGGGTCACAGGCGATTGGCTCATAAACTGTGACAGGAGCAGTATAGGGTAATTGGTAGAATTAGGTTTATGCAAGACTAATCGTCCCCTGAGCGGATGATTTTGCAGCTCTTGTAACCGGTCCTTCTTGGTTAAAGTCAAAGCCAATTCATTGTAAGGGATGGAAACTTTACCAATTGGACTAGAAGGTGCTGGTCCTTTTTCCTTATTAGTCTGAACCATCGGTTGCTCAACACTAGTCCTGTCTGGGTGGTCTTTTCCTGCACTGGTGATTGCTGATCATTGCCCTGCTTGCAGGCTGGTTCCACCAGTGGTCTTGACTGGAGGCTGGTATGTCTGGCTAGCCAAAGCTTGGTCTACTGGAGATTTTTCAGTAGACACAGTTTTGACTTGACTTTTGAGCTGCTTTAGGAAAGCATTGCTCTTGGCTAATGTAGTCTTCTGCCTCTTAGAACTACTAGCTTCCTCTTGCGTGTCCTTCCTCTTCTGTCCAGTTAGAGCTAACTGGTTATCTTGGGCTTCTTCATCTGATGATAAATCCACATTGTTAGTTGCTGGGAAGGGCTTCTGGCTCCAAGCCATCCTTACCTGGTCATGAGCTTCCAGAGAAGTTGCCCAGTAAAGGAACTGCCAAACATACCAGGCTTTGAAAACAGTCTGGGACTTCAACTTAGCAGTCTAGTGAAGCACATTATGTGACAGAATCTGACATAGATTAATTGAAATTGTGGCATCTAATTTCTTTGCCAGTAGCATAGCAAACAGCTTTTTTGACACATAAGTTGGGTTGTTTTTGAGACTCACAGCTTCAACCACAAAGCGGTAAGCAGCGGGAATGTCCAGACCCGCTACTGGAACCCCTTGTGTACTGGCTTTGTGTTTCTTCTTGGCAGCATCATCTTCTTTCAGAGCTGCACTAATCTGTTCTGCTGTTGCCACATATGGATTTGGCTCATTTGGCATCTTGAATGAAAAAGCAATATTTTCCGGAGTTACCAACACTTTCCTACCATATACCATAGCACTTCCTTCATCAACATTGAAGGAATCAACAATTTGTCTTATGATAGCTATGCCAAACTCAATTCTTGTGGCTTGCACAACCACATGCAAATCCCACAGTCGGAGTAATGCCTTGGCTTGCTCAGTAAACACATACCGTTGTATTTTGCTGTGAGGGATAAGTGGAAGAGAGGCTTTTGCAGCAGTAATAAGTGCTTGGGTTTCCTCTATTGTTTCCTGCATCTTTTTTGACATTTTCTTCCTACCCATACACCATGAAGACGATAAATCATTAGTAGAAGAAGAAGAGGACTTGAATCTTCAAACCCGTATCCTGGTGTGGCTGGTAAAGATAGACAACAATCAACAGTTTTCTTAGACAAAGAAGTTTGTGGTTGCAGTGATGAAACTTTAGAGCTCGGCGATGGCGAATGGATAACAGTAGGCAGATGTCATGCCGGAGATTTACGAGGAAAAATTCCTACTCGCCTTACTGTTATATGCGTTCGTGCCATAAAAGCTCCACTACTTACTGTTCCTAGAGTCTGTGCACCGCTAATGACGTGGCATACATGCATTGGCTAATACTCTCCATCTTCTTTGAAATGATTATCACAGATAGTTCGACTGACCCTTTTCCCCATAAAATCTGATATTGGTTCTGACACTTTATTGATTCTGGCATTGACATGGTTTTGTTGTACTGAGACTTTTGTGACCTTTCGACTGGATCTGGAACTGGCTATACATGAAAAAGGCTTAAAATAGCTGATTTTGGAATTTCTTGCTCTTTAGTTTCCAGACTACCAGTACCCTTATCCCTGGAATTCTCTCTGTCTTGTGAATAATAGAGCTTGATTTTGGCCCCATTATATACCCCTGGTAGCAATAACGTAGATAAGTCTTTCAGTCTTACTGTGCCGTTAGAAAACACCCAATCCACCTCATATGGACCTGCCCAAGCTATTTTTAAGTTTGGTTTCTTAGGACCCAATTTAGATTGATAGAGCATAACCAAATCTTCGTTTTGGAATTCCTTGATTTTGATTCTTCTGTCGTGCCAGTGTTTCCTTCTTTGCTGAACAATTTCCTGTTCCATCATAGCCCTCTGTCTCAACTCATCTAGTTGTGTGAACTCCTCCAGTCTCGGTTTAAGATTGTGATCAAAATCCAATCCGTATTCTACTGCCATTTTGAGACTGGGAATAAAAAATTCCATAGGCACGACAACTTCAGGCCGTACACCATTCTAAATGGTGTTAGTCCAGTGGTGACCTTAAGGGATGTCCTATATGCCTAGAGAGCAGTCTGGAGTTTTAGATCCCACTGGTGTGGTTCCTTTTGCACAATTTTGGTGAGAATGGTCTTCACAGTTTCGTTACTGCTCTCTGCTTGTCCATTGCATTTGGGATAATATGGAGTTGATTTCCGATGCTTCATTGAGAGCATTTCCATTAGAATGTCCATAGTATCATTTATGAAGTGTGTTCCCTGATCAGATACAATCTCCACAGGACATCCATAGCGACATATAATATTTTCAAATAAGAATACAATAGTGGACTTTGCTGTGTTGTCAGGAAGAGCCTTAGCTTCCACCCATTTGGTGACATAACAGGTGGACATCAATATATACCTATTCTTCCTTGGTGTAATTTTCTTGAATGGACCCATGAAATCCAGACCCCATTTCATAAACACTCCCAGTGGATGGACTAGAGTTAGAGGAGTCATATCTGTTGCTGTGGGTCTACCCATCCTCTGGCATATATCACACGTTTTACAAAAGCTTCTGACATCAGCTATTAAATTTTTCCACCATAAACCAGCCTACAAAATCTTCTTGTAAGTAATATCAATGGAGAAATGTCCTGCAGAATCCCCATCATGTGCTTCTGAAATAACTTGCATTCTGCCTTCCATAGGCACACATTAGCGAAGAACCCCATCCAGCCCCAGTCTGTAGAGTGATTCTCCAATGATGGTGAACTTCAGACTCTTAATGATCAAGGCCTTCTTCTGATTCTGTGTCCAGTTATCTTGGAATCCTCATTTAGAAAGGAACTGATACACATCATATAATTTTGGATCAATCATTTCCTTAGCTGTCATCTAAAATAGTTCTGCATCCACTGGCTCATCTCTCAAAGATGTCTCAGAGTAGCCATCCCTACTTTTGGACAGGAAATCAGCACCACAGTGGGTTTTACCGGGCTTATGGAAAATACGGAACTCAAATTCCATCAGGAACATCATCCATCTTATCAATCTCCCTTGAATAATGACCTTGTTAATTAGGAATAATAATGCCTAATGATCTACATAAAAATGAAACATCTTGCCCAACAAATAGTGTCAAAACTTAGTAGCACTAAAAAACCATTCCCAAGGCTTCTCTTTCAGTAGTGGTATATCCTTGTTCTGTCTGATTGAATCTTCGAATGGCAAAATGGAATGGATAATCAGTCTTCCCATCAGACTGAGCTAAGATTACCCCCATTGCCAGTCCTGAGACATCTACATGTACATGAAAAATGACATCCCAGTTTGGTTGTCAAAGTACTGGTTTACTGATAATGGCATTCTTTAAACTCTGAAAACTCTCGTCACATTCAGGAGTCCAAATGAACTTGCTGTTCTTCTTTGTGAGCTCATACAAAGGTAATGTCTGAGAAGAAAACTAATGCACATACCTTCTATAAAAGTTGATTTATCCCAAGAGAACTTAATTTTGATGCATTACGTGGTGCCTTGGCTTGTTGGACACACTGAATCTTGTCATTGGCCATTTTAATACCATTTGTGGACACTACATGTCCCAGAGGCTATCCTTTCTAGACCAAGGAAACAAGTTTGAATGGATTTAAACAAATCTGCTTTTCCTGACGACATTGGAAAACCATCTCTAGAAAAAGTAAATGCTTATCCTCTGCTGAATATATGGTGAAGTCAGCCATAAATATTGCAAGGAATCGATGTAGGTATTCACTAAATATTTCCATAATACATCTTTGAAAAGTCACTGGGGCATTACAAAGACCAAATGGCATAACCAGATACATGAATGCTCCCCATTCAGTAATAAAAGTAGTCTTACTCCGATCCACAGGAGCAATTTGTAACTGGTTATAACCACTATAACCATCCATAAAGCTATATATCTCGTAACCTGCAATTTCTTCAAGCAACATGTCTGTAAATGGTAATGGAAAGGGATCCTTGATGGTCTGAGCATTTAGCTTTTGATAATCCACACAGACTCTAAGCTTTCCATTCTTTTTGGGCACCACCACAATAGGAAATAACCAGTCACTACTGTCTACCTCAGTATAATGAACCCAGCCTTCAGAAGGTTATCGCTCTTCCTTAACCTTCTTAGCATAATTAGGATCCATTTTGTATCTTTGCAACCTCATAGGTATGGCATCTGGTTTTAATGGTATTCGATGTTGACATACCTCTGGATCCACTCCCTTGAGATCAGTATGTTGCATGCGAACACATCTTTATACTACTGGAACATGTGTTGGGCTTTCTCTTTCTTGATTGGACTCATATGTTTGTTAACTTTGATCACTCTAGGATTCTCCTCAGAACCTAGATTCCATTCCTCTATTTCTTGATCATATGGAAGAAACCAATTAGGCCCGCCACCCTTTCGTTTGGTTGATTCCTCAACATAATCCCAAGACGGTCCTGTGGACTCTCTGAATTGCTATTCTGACTCCCAGTAACTCCTTTAGAAATTGTTGACATACGGGAATCTGCTGGTTCTTCCAACCTTCCAGTTAATTGAATTGGTCATTACCCAAAATTCAGTTCAGTGAACTGCTCTAGAAACTGCTTCTTTTGCTTTTCAGTGTTATCTTTGTCCAGTAATACCACATTGAGATATGTTTGAACTAACGGAAAAATATTCATTGTCGCCAGCATCCTCTCAATTTTCTTCGCCTTATATTTCTGGCAAAGCTCTTCTCGTCGTAGTTCCTTTCTCTAGCTCCTTGTGTTGTTCTTCTGAATCTGAATTCTGCTATTTGCACCTTGTATAGTCAGAGTCTGATTAGCATAGTCTTGAACAACTTGTGTCGTGCGCAACCATGGGTGCCCCAGTAGCATCCCATTTACTCCTGCTCCCCCATCTAATATGACACCAGATAGTGGCACCCATTGTTTCCTAACCTTAAAGTCCACCTGGATCACTGGCACTTCATCATCTTGAACAGGAGCGAAGTCAATTGCTCTAGCCTCCGCTTCAGCCTTCCTTCGCTGTCTAATGAACTTCGCTGCTTCAGGTAAAGTTTTTCTAATATCTTCCAGTTCAATTGTGAGTTTTTGAATTATGTCACAAATTTTGACATGTATGTTCTCTCTCTCTCTCTCTCTCTCTCTCTTGGTCAGAGTTATTTTCTAAACTTGAAGAATCAGCAGTATCTGCACAGTGCCATTCCTCCGCTTTGGTACCTATAGCGCTTCCTTCAGTGTTTCCGGTTGTCGCTATTTTTGATTTATCATTTCCTAGTCCTTGAACTGCAGCCAACATGGTCTCAGGAATCCCAGAACCCGACTGATCTGGCTGTGTTGAAGACAGGGTTGGTATCTTCTGAATGACCAGGGCATAGGAACTTTCTCGCTGCTCTGGCAACTTCTTGGCTAAATCTGCTATGATTTTAGCCACCCGCCAGTTCTCTCTGCTCCTGCCTTTCATCAACTACCTTTTCTTTACCCTTTGCCTTCCACACCTCTCTGTGATGAGTCCATTTGCTACTTTCAGGACTTACTGGTTTTGCCGGCTCCTCTGAAATTTCCTCAATAACCACCCCTTTGCTCGTACAGGGCTCTAGGGCCTTTGCCTTAGTAGCTGCAGTAGTAAGTGTTTGTGGACATTGAGCCGCAAAATGCCCATACTTACCACGAGTGTAACAATTCAAACTTGTGTTCTAGAAATTACCATGTCCCCATCCTCCGCCAGTACCTCCCTGGTACCTGCCTCGCCCAGTATCAGTACCATTGGTACCTGGTTTCTCCTCTTGGGGTATACTGGTTGTTTCCACTATGAATGGTTCAGCATTGGGGAATGCTAGGACATACAAATCTTTGCCCTTCTTAAAGTGATGGATATGGATGCCACAATTATTTTATAAATGAACATCTTTAGATTTACATTTTGAACACCAAGTTTCCATTCTTCTAACTGATTGTCTGGTATGGCTGATCTCAGCAATCTGTCGGGCCATTTCATCAATCTTCTTTGACCAATACCCCTTCTTGGTTTTGTCCCCTCTGAGCTGCTTCCAAAACTACTGGAGGTCTTACTGGAATCAGAATTCGTAGTGGAAGAACTACTAGTACCGGACCTCCTCTTCTTGTGACTCCTCTCTTTCTTTGGCTGCTGTTGCAGCTTCACGGCGCACTACACCAAATCATTGAATTTCTTTGTTGATGCAGGTACTTCCTGTTCCCTAAGCTTTTTACAGTGGAACCCATTTAAAAACCATGCCCGTAGCCTCTTTTCTGATGGAGGCTCCTGCAAGCAGCTGCCTGGTTAGCTCCTTGATTTTTTCAACATAACTTCTGACTGATATTTTTTCTTGCTTTATCTTGTCCAATTCACAGAGGATATACTCATCTCCTCTGTTGTCTAAATATTCCAACCTGAAAGCTTTGAGTAATTTATTGTATGATCTGAGCTGGCAAGCTGGGTAATGGTAGTACCATTTCCTTACTGCATCCTGTAATGTGTGAGGAAAGTATTCACCCCAGTCATCTTCATCAATATTTTTCAACTCAGCATATTGTTCAAAGGCTTGGATATGAACATCCGGATCATCCTTCTTCCCACCCTTGAACATTGGAAAATAAATTTTTAATGAAGAGGTATAATCATGTCGGTCAGCATTTTCTTTGCCTCTTCTAACCTTCGGAACCTGACTCCTTCTTGAGGACTTTTTGTAATGGTCCATATCCGCATCCCAATCAATTCCCTCATCTGTCTCAGTTTTTGTCTCCTCCTTAGCTTTTCTATCAGAACTGTGGCGACTACCCTTGCTGCCTTTGGCCCCATCATCCCTTTGTGTGGCTCGAGAACTCCTGGCCTTGCGTTCTTCCCTCTCAGCTCTTAGCCTTCTGGACTGAGTGGAGTGCTGAGAGTCCTTAGCCTCATCAGCATGACTGTGCTCCTCCTGAGCCTTAGTTTCAGTCTCCAGGTCCTTCTTGGGATCAGAGTCACGTTCGGATTCCTCAGGAACAGGGTCAACGCGGTGTGATGGTTTCCGACCACGACTGATTTTGGGCTCCATTCTTCAGTTGAAAATCCTAACTTGGAGAAGAGTTTTTTGGTCAACGAACAACAACTCTAACCACCGTGATCGCCAAAATGCATTTGGAGCTGATCTCTTTAGATAGCTAAAATTCCAGTGTTAGGATTTAAAGCTAATGGTAAGTCGTCAGTTCAGTCAGTAAAACTGGAATAGAGACCAAAACTAGACTGAAATGGTTATCTTAACTGGATTAGTCAACTAAAAGGGTAGACAGACTAGACAACTGGAACAATGATTGCAGATTTAGATTCATATTCAGGATAATCAATACAAGATGGAATGGTTTGAAGCTCGAATGATTACAGTAGTAAGGATTACAAGATTATAGGCGAACAAATTGCTGCTAGGAAATTGCTCAAAGGTTAAGCCAAAAGAACTCCGAAGAATTAAGCAGCCCGATTACAATGTAATGGGTCCTATTTGTAGCCTTCTTAAAGTTACTATGGTAACTGTCGTGGTAATTACTGATTGATCCACTATTCGGCTTCCAGGAGACAGTTCTCGCCTGCTGAGACTGTCTTCACCTTCTACAATAGGCACCAATTGTGTGGATAGATAAACATATTCCATCACCCAACTTTTCCGCAAGCAAACATTTATTCAACATACCACCAATTTGTGAAATAGATTCCTTTACATACACCACATTTTGTAGCTCCTTCAGAAGAACATCATTTTGGTTATTCTCCATTTAAATATCACGTGAGATACACAAATCTTCTTCCAATGCATAGAGCTTACAAAAGCATTGATGACATCATTTTATTCATCAACATAAAGTGAGATGATTTTCATTTTTCTTCAATGTTTCATAATAGAGTTTATCAAAGGATTCATTTATTTTAGAGTTGCAAATGTTGATTTCTTGATTCATCTCACGATACTCAACAAAAGATTTATGTCATTGTGATTATTTATAACATCAAAATTATGTAATTCTCCATTAAAAACAAATGAAATTTGATTGCCAATGCTTTAATTATGGTGCAAGATGTGAGTATGGGGCTACTTACGGACTCTCCTTGGTTCCCTTGGCTCATATGGTCCTCTCTCTTTGCTCCAATCTACATCCCATTCCTACCATTCCTATGTTCATCATGGTTGTCATCATTGTCGTGACTAGAATAACCTTCATCTCCCTCTTTGGTTTTGGTTTATGCCATGCTGTCAAAAAAAAAAAAGAAATTTCCTCTCCTTAAGGCACTCATGAAAATGGTTTGCATTTTCATGGCCTTCATTATTTTCCTAAGTAGAATAAACTTCATCTCCCTCTTTGGCTGCTTTATGTCATGCTCTAATGGAGGTAATGGTGTGGATCCTCAATGGGATGGGCTCAAGGATGTAGGGATGGGTTCGGTTACCTCGTTCGGAGAAGAAGAGAGATTTGTAGTTTGGGGCAACGTGTGTGGTGTAATGGCTGAAGCGAGAACCTCCGCATTTCTCCCAAGCCGTGATACATTGGTGTTGTAAGAAGGCCTCATTAACTTGGGAGTCGATCGATGCATCCTTGACCAAGTGACATGCATCCCATCTTCCAAACCATTTCTTGATGTCAAGCATCCACCCCGAACTGAGTATTTTGCTCTTGTATGTCTTTTGGACCTTTTGACTTGCTTCATATGCAATTCTAGGAAGTCGATGCAAAGGGCTACGTTGTGTCTTAAGCATGTACTCCACAATACTTTGCATGCCCAAGACCTCAATGGGAAGCGATCCGGACTCGAGAAGTAAGAGCATGTAGGGTGTTTGTGTCTTGACTTGGAGAAAGTTGGTAAGAAAACGCTTTTGAACATTCTCAAACTCTTTCCAAGTAGACTTCCCGATGCTTCCACCCCACACCTCCACTCCATAAAGAAGCACCGGTGTCACCAATGTGTCAAAGAGGTACTTTTTGAGAGCCCAACACTTGATCTCTCCAGCATTGCACATGTTCTCAAATGCATAATAAGTCCTCTTTCTGGCTTCCAAGGAACGCATTGCACAATCCTTCCATTTATGACTGGATGGAACCTCAAGGCCAAGGTACTTGAAGTGATCTACCACTTCAAGTTGCTCATTGTTGTATACAATGCATGGATTTTTGTCATTGAGGGTCTTTACAAGCATAACCTTGATTTTGGATCAATTCAGGATCAACCTGCTATGTAGGTAAAAGCGTTCCAAGACACTCAAAATCTTTTGTGCATCTTCGAAGGTATGTGCCAAGAGTACTACTTTATCGACATAAAGCAAAAGCATGATCATGGCATGTCCGATCTAAACCTCTTCTATGCCTTCTTACTGCATAAAATCAAGAACCATGCATTCCAATTCATCAATGAGTAGCCCAAAGAGGGTAGGGAAAAGTGGGCATCCTTGTTTGACACCAATGGTGCTTGCAAAAAATTCTGAAATTCCATCTCCCTATACGTAATCGACATATCACTTTTGGTAGATGCGAAAGACTACATGCATTAATTCTCTCGGCACTTAAAGGCTTTGCATACATCTCCAAAGATTTCCTCGCGGTGCCATGTCAAAAGCTTTCTTGAAATCCACAAAGCAACAATACAATTTTTTTCCTTTCAATCGAGACGCTTTCATAAGAACTCGAAGAGTGACAAGGCGATCAATAGTGCTATGATGCTTTCAAAAACCTGCTTGCCCAAGCACACATTTGCCAGTCTTTTTAGCCCATTCACTTATCTTCATCTCCATGATATATCCAAATAACTTTGCCTTCAAAGAACCAACCATTATAGTGTGATAGTTGTTCACATTGTTTACATCTCCTCCTTTGTGCAAAGGTTTGATCCAATTTGCACTCCAATCATGAGGCATGCCATGCTGAAGTGCAAGGTTAAACATATCACATATCCAATATCATGTTTTCTTGCTTGTCCATTTAATCATTTCAGCCTTGACACCTTGAAGGTCCCCTACCTTGCGAGTAGCAAGTTTCTCAAGCGCGTGGCATACATCTTCAATGGTAAAGAAGGGAGACATAAATGGAAGGGAGCTACAACACTCCATCTTATCAACATTGGGTTGCTCATAGAGGTTCTTGCAATGTATATACATATTCTTAAGAGTCAAGTCACCAAAGATCTCAACACGCTTGCCTTTTAGACTTTGCCAAAACTTGCCACATGCATGTGTTTTTTCTTGCGCTACAAGAAGTTGTTTTTTGACTTCCGACCTTCTCCTCTTCTTTTGAACAAGTGCTTTGTATTGATAGCAATTTTTCGGCTTTCCATAATTGCCATAGTAAGCTACCTCACCCTACCAAAATCATCCAAACACTGTGGCTATCCCTACCATTTCACTGTATATAGGTGTGTGTGAGTTAGGGGACTTTTCCCATATCTTCTTAAAAACCTTTAATTAGCTAGTCACTGGGTTAGTTGAGCCAAAAAAATAAAAAAAATAAAAAATAAAAGTATATTATGGCCCATTTGTGTGTAAATATTTCATTGTATATAGGGCCTAAATAAAAGGATTTTTTATAATTATTTTGGTATTTATTTAAATATTTCTACCTATAGTGTGTTATTTATGCTATGTACATTGACTCAACATTACCATATTTTTTCTTACCATTTTGCATACTCTTTATTCCATATAAAAATAATTTCATGCAAGCTTCTCTTATTTTTGGTGTAACTCCATCCCAACAAAAATCCAAAAAAACTAGTTTTATTTATGTGTATATTTTTTCACTATTGTGATTTTTCCTTCCTACATCTATTCTCTTTTACTCTCATAAATTAGAACACCAAAAATATTCATCTTTTTATGGTAGACTTATAATGAGAGAGATTTATTTTGACCCCTTTATATTTTTCCACCTATATTATTTATATTTGACATGTACATATTTTTTTAGACCCCTTAATATTTGATTTTCTTAGTTGTATTATTCACTTATATCATGATCTCAACAATATCTTCAATTATAGACCTACCAAATAAGGTCAAGGGTATGTGGCATGCATGCATGCACCATGGGGAGCTCACTCTTGGAGGTATTCAAAAGAATCATCCAAAGAAAGACCTCACAAGGACTTTGTGCAGTGGAAAAAACAGTCGGTTTTGTTGAATTTTTAAAGATCACATGCTCCTCGAATTTGAAAAGGTGATACAAACAAAAGTTGTAGCTCGTGAGCTGAACTTTTACCTCAAACTTTTTCATATTTTTTTGAGCTACGATCTGTGAGCTATGATTTTGTTGGTGGACCCCAGTTTGCCCATGCTATGCAGCCACACTCCCTCTTCCACTTTATCATTTTCCTCTTTCACACACACTCCTCCCTCTCCTTCCCACTCCCAAACCTGCAACTCCCATGTCCTAATTCACCCTCTTCACCATTGCCACCTCTCTCACACCTCCATAGCCTTCATCCTCCATTTCTACACCCTATGTGTCCCCCTTTCTCTCTACATATATGTCCATATTACCATACTCTCTTCAGCTTTGTAAAGAACTTCAAAAAATCAGAAAAAATCCAAGGTTAACCTCTGCAAATGAAGTCTTTATCATGAATTTTCCAAGGTTTGAAGATAACATAGCTTCATCGACACGCGTTACTTCGCCATGCTGACCGCTTCTTCTACCGGTGCTGTAAAGAGGTGAATGTCAACTTCTCCAAGCTTCAACCTTGCTTTACAAGCTCGTCCCTTCTCTAACTTTTCTCATCATATATCTCACCATTTGGTGAATGATTTTGTAAATATTTTTTAGTGATAATTACTAACTACTAACCACTAACCTTATTGTAAAATGCACCCTCTACTAGAGTAGGCACTCCCAAATTATTCACTCAATCCTCTCTCCTATCATCCTCAATAATTCTCTTCCCTTTAGCCCACATCCATGTGACTCAAAGGACAAGAGAGACCCACCCTTATTAAAAATAAAAATAAAAAATGCATAATCTTTTATTCCTTCAAATAAACTTGATTAGGTCTAATCCTAATCGCGGCTTCTAAAACCTATAAATAGAGCCCTTCTCTCCCTTGTAAATCATCACATGATCACACTACACCACACCATTCTCAACACATAACACACCACTCTTCAAGCCTAGTTGTGTAGAGTGTGTGCATTGTGAGTGCTCTATTCCATCACTACACATAGGTGCATGGAGAAGCTTGAAGTAGTTATGCCATCTAGAGGAGTGGAGTGATACCATACTCTACATCACACTTGTAGCCTACTCTTGTCCAATAAATAAGATTCATAGTTTTGGGTGCAATTGTATGCTGCAACTACGATTCTTCTCTCCAAATTGACTTGATAAGTTGGCTCATCAGGTGGTTGAAGATATATTGTCCTTGAAGTTTGTTGTGCCATTTCATGCTTGGTGGTTTGAGGGCTTGTTGAATTGTTTGCCTAAAAGGTCAATTGTAAGAGGGTGCTCGGTGAGAGGGCTCCCGTGACCCTAAGACAATTTGTGTATTGGCAGCAAGGTCAAGTTTTGTGTTGTCTCTCTATTTCTCATCAAGCTTTGTGTGCATCTGGTCTTCAAGGCTAAGACTGAGTTGCTCAAGCTGATTTGTGCTCTTTACCTCTCTCTGGCGTGGTAAATGTTTGTGTTTGGTGTGTGTGGCTATCTTGCATTCCCCTCTCTTTGTGTGTTTGAGTACAAGGAGATATCACGTGCGTCTTAGTTCGCATCTACAACTAGGTGGTGCCCCTTTTCTTGTTTGGTTTCTGGCTGTGGGTTGTTGTTGTCTCTGATTGTGCTTGCCCCAGCCCCATTTGAGCAGCACGGGAGCCTCGAAGGGTGTTTAGAGGCCGCTCTTCTTGTTGCCCGCCCCGGACCGCCTCAAATTGGTGCCCCCTTTGAGGACGGCTTGTGTATGTTTTGTGTAGGTTCAACCTTTAGCATAATCAAGTAGCTTGTATGAATCACGAGAATTTGTATGATCCCTTCATTCTCATTGCAAGGCAAAAGGTACACATATTTGTTAGTACTAAGTTGCAATTTCAGCGAGTAATTCGTAGAATTTTAGGTCCTCTTAGGTTGACCGAGATAAACGCTTCAGTAAATCCCTTTATTTTGCCTCTCATTAGGTACGATCTTAGTTTGGACGTCTATATTTTTGTTTTGTTTTAAGAATTAGGTCATGCATAGACCATGGATAATGGCCCAAGAATAGAGGTTTTCCCCTTTCATTTCACTCCACACATTAGAATAAACATTGCAAGTAGTAGAAAAATCCATTTTCAATAACGTATGGTGTTCATGTTTGGTGCCCAAAGAGTAGGAGAAATTTTCGCATCACCAAAACCTGTCATCCTGCCTCTTATTGATTATCATAGGTCATTTGATGTGAATATTTTTATTTTGTTGTAGAATAGATTGCAATTTAGAAAACATTATTGTGTAAATTTTTTAAGAAAGAAAAACAAAAACGTGTTGTCACTTTGAAACCGATTCAATGGAGGCCCAACGCCAAATGTCCGGATATCCTCTTTTCTTTGGAGAGCCTGGAGAGGATGCATAATTATTTTTAGCAAATTTCAAGATGTCTTGTCGTATCAAGAGGATAGTAACTGATCAAGAACGTGTAGAGATGTTTGAGGTGGTCCTTAGGAAAGATGCTAGCACTTGGTTTGACTCTTTGCCCGAGGAAGTTAAAGGGAATTACACGGAAGTTGTGAATCATTTCAAGAGATACTTCTTTGATCCCCAAAACACTCAAAAGCTATGGCAAGACATTGTTTCTCATAAGCAAAAAGACTTAGATGACTACTACTTGTACAAGCAAGAGTTTCTACGTCTTTGGGCTGTATGGGTGAGAAATGTTGCTAACCTTGGTGATGGTGCAGAGTTCCTAAAGAAGGAGAGGTTCATAGCCGGACTCTTTCCTGACCTTAAGATAAAAGTTGAGACCGGTGCACCTGCTACCTTTGAAGCAGCTGAAACTAGGGCTGCTGAGAAATATAGGAAACTCAAGTGCTTAAGGGGGGAGGTTCCAAAAGAAGGTCTTAGACCCAAAGAAGGTCTTAGACCCAAAGGTAAGTCATTAGCATCAACATCTAGGGAGTTTCCTGAGGTAACGGCGGAAGTGATTGAGAAGTTAAATGAATCTTTAAGCAGCTTGTCAATTCATCTTGCACAAGCTGTAGGTCCAAAAGGACAAGCAAGGAAGTCTGAAGAGCGAGATCCACGACCTAGGAGAGTCTTACAATGTTGGAATTGCAGAGAGTCTGGACATGGGATGTATAATTGTCCTTGGCCCCGTGGGGAGCCAGGGAGACCTAACTTGAATTACCCAGTGATGAATGCAGGTGAAGGAACTAGTCAGCAACCACGGCTTCTACAAAGGCCAAATGGAGCAAGACCACCTCCACAACGAGTGGAAGGAGTTCCACCTTTGCCAGACACAAATGTGCATGTGGTAGAGGTAACAAATTCAAAAGAGGTTGACATGGAAGCAAATGGCATTAAGCGTGGCCGTGGAAAAGGGAAGGAGAAAGAAGGTGTCACATCACAGAGTGAGCATGGACGAGGTAAGAAGGCAAAGGAGACCAATGAAGCTAAGAGGACTCGACGTTGTATCAATCTCCAAGACTTCCCTCTTGGACATGGTATGGCTCCATACAACTTGTTGGAAGACATGAGAGGTAAGGGTCCTGATATCACATGGCCTCAGTTTCTTGCATTATGCCCACAAGTTAGGAGGGATTTAACAAAGGCAGTTAGCACTAGGAGAAAGGTAAAAGAGAGTGTGACTTTTGTAAAAATTGCACATGCTGAAATGAATGAGGATATTACACTTGTGCTAGATTGTTACATCAAAGGAAGATTGGTTAGGAAAGGTCTAGTGGATGGGGGTGCACAAATTTGGATCATGACAGAGGGACTCATGCAAAAACTAGGCATGCACATCCATGAGACACCTGAAATTAAAGTCAAGATGGCAAACAATAGCAAAGCTAGGTGTGTAGGCATTTGTAAAAATGTTTTTGTAGAGGCCTTTGGCATTAAGAAGGCGGTGGATTTTTATGTTATGTCTACCAAAGGAAATGGTTACCCATTTATCCTAGGGAGACCATGGCTAATGAAAATGCGAGCTTTGCAGGATTGGGAGAGTGGAAAGCTAATTTGCAGGAATGACAATCATAAGAAGGTTGTCTTTGACATGAAGGAGCAATGCCAAGAGGAGCTCCATGAAGAATCATCTCAAAGTGAGACGGAGGAAGGCTGGACAGATAGCACTTCAGAAGGAGAAAGTAGCGGCAGCATTACAGAAAATGGTGGTGTTGAGAAACACCTTTTAGAATTTTTATTTTTATGTGGGTGTTTAAAAAGACTTCATAAAATCATACATAAGCTGGGGAAATAAAACAATGAGCAAGATATTGAAATGCTATTCAATTTCTCCTATTAAGCTAGCCTGTGCCTTCTCCATGACATTTGATGGGATCTTGATTGTTTTCGCAATTCTTCCACCCCTTGGAGTCCATGACCATACAATTGTATCAACACACTCCCAGCGCTTTGGGTCAGCAAGATTGCAGCACCAACTCTTTTTCCAACAATCCTCATACTGTTCTTGGATTGTGGGATTTCGTTTTCGAAGTTTTGGTGCCCAATACTGAATCAGAACTTTCTTGTAGTTAGGAGATGATTTGTCTACATCAACGTTTGACTCTGCCACTCCTAACCATATCTGATATTCAGGATTTGCGGGTCTCACAAGAACAAGATCCTCTTTTCTTACATCAATTTGAGGCCTAAAGGCCTCTTGTGGCCTTGCACTTTGAGGACCAACATAGTGATCATTCAATTCTGCATATCCTTGAAAATCATCTTTGTCTTCCTCTATCTCTTGCATTCGATGACTCCCTATAGTCTTTGGCCAAAATGTTGTATATTCACCAATGTGTTTATTGGTTGGTTGTTCAAGCTCATTGATTATGTTTTGCCAATAAGTGATAACAGGCTCCATATATTTTGTGGAGTCATGGTCCTTTCCCTTTAATAGAGAACATCTTTTCCAAAAGTCAAGATATGATTTAATCCCTTGAATAACAAGCGGACTATCTCTCACATAGTCTGCTATAGGCACCACATCTGGACAGCCTGTTGGTAATTTTGGTTTTCCCTGGTCATCTTTTTTCCACAACTCAATTCCTGACTCCTTTGGCATCTAATCGGGTGATTTGGGATGAACTTTGTACTGCATTACTGGGACTTCACCTTACATATAGAAACGAAATTGAAGTGGCTTAGAGTGTCCGACTAGAGAATCTTGTCCGTCACACATGTACCCTTGCACAAAGGATTTAAAGTCGGGAACTTGTGTCATCAAAAATGGTGCTGTAGCTGAGCTTTCACATTTTTGAAAATGTTCCATCAGATGTGGAAAAGTGAATGTCATTCCTGTTCGCAATCTTTCTGAGAACCTACTAAACATTGCATCTATGTCCTCATGTGTATGACCCACCATTAAGAATCCCAAATGCACGGTTTTGAAAACTCCTTTTGCTACTAACAAGGATAAGTATGCAAACAAATATCGATTTTTATTCTCTCCTGCACAATTATCTAGCTGTAGCAAAAGATTCTCAGGCAATTTTTGAAATACAGGAGTGGATATGGTATCCACAACACATTGAGAGGAAGTTGATTGTATGTGTACAATCTCTTCATTACTTCCTTGGATGGACAATGGTGGTGTCATTGTTGATGCACTCCTCTCACACTCTTGATTCATTTTGTTTTGGAGGTCTAGAGCTCTCCTTGAGTTCAATGCATTGAATAACGTTACATTGCTGCGTGGCATACCGTCATGGCATAAATCTCCTAGTCCATGGTTTTCTGTTCTTTCCAGATTCTGTAAGCATAATGCAAGGGAACCAATTGTAGCATTGGGATCTGAAGGCCATAGACCATTAAGTGAGAAGTGACCATACATTCCATGACCATGTCCATGTGTTATCATACCGGTTAATGATACTTGCAATTGATATACATTTGCATAATCTTTTGAGTTCACACGCAACCTAGGTATTGCTGTCTTTTTTTGATCCATTTTATCATGTATAATGCATAAATACTTATCCTTTTGCAATTGGGAGAACTTACGCCAGGTGTAGTACACATTCCTACAACTTTGTTGTTGCAACATGTGAATTCGACGTTCATCCTTCAAACGTGCAATCATCTCGTCATCCTTTGTTGACTCTAGTTGAGACTTTATCCGACTACACACAACACATTTGGAGAACTCACTTGTTTTTGACAATGTCACATTAGCAAACTCTGTATTCCAAATCCTATTGAATGTCGTGCTAGACATTGGCTTGAGACTCATACTGTCAAGTGTTTTATTGACATCATGTAAAATGTCTACTTGCTTGTACGTGTTTGGTATTGCAAGCAAAGTCTCCCTAGTACCATCTTCCATGGTTCTACTCTTATGTGGCATTCTCTCCGAGTTTTCATCAACAAAAGAGCGCATCAATGCCCTTCCCATTTCTGTATGGTCTCTTCCTTTTCTCATGACACCATCATTACCATGCACTGAGCGTCTAACCCCATTCTCAAAATGTTCACGGAAACGATAAAATGAAGTTTTTGGAATGCCATGAATTTCGTACCAAGATCTACTGCAAACCTCAGTGCCATTAAAAGAAAACACATAGCATGTCTTTGTAGTTGTTTTGTTCTCACTCCATGCAGTCAACATTGTATCATACACATAGTTTGTTCTATTTTGCAAACTCTGTCCCCAAAATTCATTGCGCATAGCCATGACCTTATTTCGATTGGCATATTGACAACACCTTTTGGAACAACAATCTATGGTTGAAACAAGCTGGACAGATGCTAAAGATGCTTGATTGGATCTCTTAGAAGCTTTCACTGACATTTTTGGCTTCCTATTTAAAAAGCAATATTTCCGCTTTTTTGAAATAGGCTCTACCAAATAAGCTGATTCAATGCATGTGTCTTGTAACGCATGCATAGCATGTAGATCCTCATAGCATAACAATTCTTTTCCATCCATAGTTGTCACTCTCTTGATAGGCCAACAAACTAGATTAATGCTGCATACACTAGCTTCTGCAGAAATAGTAGCCTCATCTGCATAGGATGTTTCGATACCAATACCAATGTTATCTTCACCTAGCTCACCAAAGTTTACAGAGTCAAACGGACACACATACATGACAACCCCTTCGGCTACTACATGTGTTTTGCTTTCATCCCAAAGTTGAACCCTCTTATCCTTCCAAACCTCTATGTAGCTCATTCCATTACATTGTGCATCCAATGCTCCTTCTGTTTTGTTAGCCTCATGCATAGAATCCCCTTTGTACTACATCTCATTTATATGTTGCAACAACCCACTACTCCATTTCACAATACTATGAAAAGCATCTCCCACTGTCAATGCATCCATTGTTGGAAAAGGGATGAGTGCTTTCTTTTCAAAACACAAATCAACTGACACCGATACATTGCCTTCCCCAATAAGCATGCCAGAACAATATGCACTTGGATTTATTTCAAATACAGTCCCAATGGCAACCTTTTGTGTCGCTACAAACATGCACACTCTATCACCATGATTGAAATTAGCCATACCTGCAAGAAGATTTTCAAGAATAATTGTTAAACAAACCGCTTGCAGAGTATATTGATTTACGTAGCATAAAGCATAACAAGTATGTATGTGGGTGTTTCATGACAAACACCCTGTGGCCTTAAGGTCATAGGGTTCCCTCTATGCTACTAAGAATCTCTTTGTGCTCTATGCTCTATGATCTATCGTCTATGCTCTATGATCTATATTGACTTCCTATGGCCCCTAGACCACAAGGCGCCCTCATTGTTTCCAAAAAACCCTCATTGTTTTGCTATGGCCCCAGGGCCATAGCTCTCTATGTCGGTATAAAGAATATTTGCTCTATATTAGCTCCCTAAGGCCTGAAGGCCATAGGGTTGTCCTCAAGATCACCTCACGGAGTTTCATGTCAAGTATATATACATCCTATGGCACCCCATGACCCTAGGGCCATAAGATCTCCAAACGGAACATACGGCAATCTATGGCCCTTGAGCTTATACATTGCAACCCCATGACCCTAGGGCCATAGGATTGGCATATGAAACATACGGCAATGTATGGCCCTTGAGCTTATACATTGCAACCCCATGACCCTAGGGCTATAGGATTTCCAATGGAACATAAGGCAACGTATGGCCCTTGAGCTTATACATTGACACCCTATGGCCCTAGGGCCACAAGACTTCAAAACATACAAGAAGACAACCTATGGCCCTAAGGCCAAGGGTGTGAGCATTGACACCCTATGGCCCTAGGGCCACAAGACTTCAAAACATACAAAAAGACAACCTATGGCCAAGATGTCAAAGGTGGCCAAGATATCAATGCAGCCCCATGGCCCTAGGGCCATAGGATCTCTATATGGAACATGCGGCCTTGAGCTTATACATTGCCACCCTATGGCCCTAGGGCCACAAGATCTCACAACATATAATAAGAGAACCTAAGGTCCCCAAGCTCAAGGGTGCGGGTGTAAGGGTGGCCAAGATATCAATGCAGCCCCATGGCCCTAGGGCCATAGGATCTCTATATGGGACATGTGGCACCCTATGGAACTTGAGCTTATACATTGCCACCCCATTACCCTAGGGCCATAGGATTTCCAAATGGAACATGGGTAATGTATGGCCCTTGAGCTTATACATTGCCACCCCATTACCCAAGGGCCATAGGATTTCCGAATGGAACATAGGCAATGTATGGCCATTGAGCTTATACATTGCCACCCCATGGCCCTAGGGCCGTAGGATCTCCATATGGGACATGTGGCACGCTATGGCCCTTGAGCTTACATATTGCCACCCCATGACCCTAGGGCCATAGGATCTCCAGCTAGAAAGTAGGGCAACGTATGGCTCTTGAGCTTATACATTGTCGTGGACCTAGGGCCATAGGATCTCCAACTGGAACATAAGGCTATGTATTGGAGCTTATCCATTGTTGCCCCTAAACCCTAGGGCCATAGGATTCCAAATGGAATATAGGGCAACTTATGGCTCTTGAGCTTATACATTGCCACCCTATGGCCCTAGGTCCACAAGCTTTCAC
The DNA here is from genome assembly GCF_014529385.1 of Adiantum capillus-veneris. Taxonomy (NCBI): domain Eukaryota; kingdom Viridiplantae; phylum Streptophyta; class Polypodiopsida; order Polypodiales; family Pteridaceae; genus Adiantum; species Adiantum capillus-veneris. Next base: position 118,846,889 of record NC_140934.1, read on the forward strand.
ATTGCCACCGTAGGGCCACAAGGATCTCACAAGATAGAAGAAGAAAACCCTAGGACATAGGATTTTCACGCTTTGATCCTTGACCTCTAACATTGTCGTCCTATGGTGTGAGCCTAGGGGTGGCTGAGGTGTCTTCATAATAATTTCGGCCATTCAAGGGATATCCGCAAGTGGCATAAATTTAAAAAATAATTTAAATAAAAATTACGCTACGACAAACTTTGTCATAATGGTTTTTCAAATACACTTATTGATATCGGACAAAAAAATAGCGCACAATTTTTGGGATAATTTTTTTAAAATTTAGCTATTTTTAGTGTATTTTTTACTATGCAGATTTTGATTCCGGAGTCAAATTTTGCTTCATGGGTGTCGTTCCACTCGTACTACAAAGATATGGACATTGACAAAGCCTAGCACCAACTTTTTTTTTTCCATACTCTTTTTTTTTTTTAATAAATTTATAAAGCTCTTTCAATTTCGGAGCCGACGAGCTATGTCTCATTTTTGAACAAAGCCTAGAACTCTAGTAATCTCGACTGCAAACTCGTGAGAACAGCCCCTACATTCAAAATTTGAATTTTGAATTTCTAACCTAACCTAACTAACCTTATCTCTCTCTTTCTCTCTCTACCACAAATTTTTTCGCACTGTCGCTCTCTTTCTCTCTCTCGTTTCTTGCTCGAAATCTGCACAGAAACCTGGACAGAGCTTGTCTTTCTCTGTCTCTCTCTCCCTCTCTCCCTACACATACAGTTCTACGCCATCGTTGCGACGCGCACACAGATCTACGCGAAGCCATTGCCACAACCTTCACCAGAAGGACTGTTGTCGCGACCTCCCAAACACACATTTGTTACCATCATCGTCGCGGCCTCAACACACCTAAGTGACTGCTTGCTACTGCTGCAGCCGGTTTTCATCAAACACAGATTTACGCAGAGGTAACATGTAGAAACCCTAATCTTTTTGCTTAATTCGGTTTTAACTGTTCCTAATCTAATTACGTTTTAGCTACGTTGTGAATCGCCTCTCTCTAAAATAATAAACAAAAATCATTAATTACCTCTCTCTAAAACTGTAAAACTGTAGACTGTAGAACTATAAAACAGAAAAATCTCTAATTAGAGATCTAAAACTGTAATACAGAATACTCTAATTAGAGACTTAAAAATATAAAACAGAAGACACTTATTAGGGACCTAAATTTGTAAAACGAAAAACTCTTATTAGGGACTTAAATCTGTAAAACAGAAAACTCCTCATAAGTGACCTAATACTGTAAAATTGTAAAACTCTAACTGCAAAAATCTCTAATTAGAAAAACAATTATAAACCTGCAAATACAAAAGACAATAACTACACAAAATGCTAAAACTATAGATACCTGTAATTGGGTTGTGGGGAGTTGGGCACACGTTGTAAGAGGACGAGTAGAGCGCGCTGTTGTATGAGGATGGATAAGGGTTCAGTTGCAAGAGGATGGGAAAAAAAGAGAGGCAAAAAGGTGGGAAAGAAAGTGTACACTATATGTGTTTGTAAGATATGGTGTAATATAGTTTCTTTAAATTCATTTGTAGTCACTAAAATAAAACTAGACATCAAATCTTTAGAAGGGTAGACAGGGTGTGCCTACATAGGGTTTCACCTCATACTAAAGAGTAACATATGGCCCTAAGGCACCCAATGACCATAAGGCCATAGGGTGGTCTCACATCGTACTACAGGGTGACCAATGTCCCATCTGGCCATAGGGTGCCAATGTCCAATCTCAAGGGTCATAGGGTTCCCTATGTTCCTATTGAAGATCCTATGGCCATAGGGCCATAGGATCTCCAAAACGTATATATGGCACTATGGCCATAGGATCACATGGTTCTCTATGTCCAATCTAGAGACCTTGTGGCCCAAGGGCCTTAGGGTGGCAATGTACAATCTCAAGGGCCATAGGGTTCCCTATGTTCCTTTTGGACATAGGGTGGCACTAGGGCCATAGAATCTCCAAAAGCAACATAAAGAACCCAGGGCCATAGGATCAAAGGGTGACCTATTGGAGACCTTGTGGCCCAAGGGCTATAGTGTGGGAATGTACAATCTCAAGGGCCATAGGCTTCCCTATGTTCCTTTTGGAGATCCTATGGTCCTCGGGCCATAGGATCTCCAAAATGAACATATGGCCCTACGGACATAGGATCACAGGGTTCCCTATGTTCCTTTTGGAGATCCTATGGTCCTCGGGCCATAGGATCTCCAAAATGAGCATATGGCCCTATGGACGTAGGATCACAGGCTTCCCTATGTTCCTTTTGGAGATCCTATGGTCCGCAGGCCATAGGATCTCCAAAAAGAACATATGGCCCTACGGACATAGGATCACAGGGTTCCCTATGTTCCTTTTGGAGATCCTATGGTCCTCGGGCCATAGGATCTCCAAAATGAACATATGGCCCTACGGACATAGGATCACAGGGTGCCCTATGTTCCTTTTGGAGATCCTATGGTCCTCGGGCCATAGGATCTCCAAAATGAACATATGGCCCTACCGACATAGGATCCCATCAAGAGACACAGTGGCCCAAGGGCCATAGGATGGCAATGTACAATCTCAAGGGCCATATGGTTCCATATGTTCCTTTTGAAGATCCTATGGCCCTAGCGCCATAGAATCTCCAAAAGGAACATAAGGAACCTATGGCCATAGGATCAAAAGGTGCCCTATGTTCCATATTGAGACCTTGCGGCCCAAGGGGCATAGGGTGTATTTGTACAATCTCAAGGGCCATAGGGTTCCATATGTTTTTTTTGGAGATCCTATGGCCCTATATCCATAGGATCACAGGGTGCCCTATGTCCCATCTAGAGACCTTGTGGCCCAAGGGCCATAGGGTGACAATCTACAATCTGAAGGGCCATAGGATTCCCTATGTTCCCTAGGGTCACAAGGTGCCTTACGTTCCATCTGAAGACCCTATGGCCCAAGTGCCATAGGGTGGCAATGTACAATCGAAAGGGCCATATGATTCCCTATGTTCCTTTTGGAGATCCTATGGCCCTAGAGCCCTAGGTGCATGGGGCTGCCATGGTGGCCGTTAATATGAACCATGGTGTACCCTATGTACGTAGGCCACCCTTGGGCCCTTGGATGCCCTCTGTCTCATCTAAAGACCTTGTGGTCCAAGGGCCATAGGGTGACAATCTACAATCTCAAGGGCCATAGGATTCCCTATGTTCCCTAGGGTCACAAGGTGCCCTACTTTCCATTTGAAACAATGAGGGCACCTTGTGGCCTTCGGGCCATAGGATCTCTATGTAGAGCATAGAGCAAAGAGCAAAGAGCATAGAGAGCTTCTTACTACCATAGAGGGAACCCTATGGCCTTCAGGCCACAGGGTGTCAATATAGAGATAACAGAGGTACTTACTAGCACAAAGGGGACCCTATGGCCTTCAGCCGACAAGGTCTCCTCAATATAAAGAAAATAGTATTTTTTACTGGCATAGAGAGCACCCTATGGACTTGGGTCCATAGGTTTCTTTAAAACATACAGGGCACCTTGTGTCCTTAGGGTCATAAGATGTGTAGAGCATAGAGAGGTTCTTACTAGAATACAGGGGACTCTATGGCCTGAAGGCCACAGGCTCCCAATATGGAGCATAGATCGGTTCTTACTAGCATAGAGAGACCAAATAGTGCTTTATACATGGGGCCATAAGGTGTCAAAACAATGAGGGTTTTTTCAAGACAATGAGGGCACCTTGTGGCCTTGGGGCCATAGGATGTCAATATAGAGCATAGAGCATAGAGCATACAGCATAGAGCATAGTGCATAGAGAGCTTCTTACTACCATAGAGGGAACCCTATGGCTTTCAGGCCACAGGGTGTCAATATAGAGATAACAGAGGTTCTTACTAGCATAGAGGGGACCCTATGGCCTTCAGCCCACAAGGTCTCCTCAATATAGAGAAAATAGTGTTTTGTACTAGCATAGAGAGCACCCTATGGACCTGGGTCCATAGGTTGCCAAAAAACTGTCATGAATGGTTTCTTTAAAACATATAGGGCACCTTGTGCCCTTAGGGTCATAAGATGTGTAGAGCATAGAGAGGTTCTTACTAGAATACAGGGAACTCTATGGCCTGAAGGCCACAGGGTCCCAATATGGAGCATAGATCAGTTCTTGCTAGCATAGAGAGACCAAATAGTGCTTTATACCTGGGAGCATAATGTGCCAAAACAATGAGGGTTTTTACAAAACTATGAGGGCACCTTGTGGCCTTGGGGCCATAGGATGTCAATATAGAGCATAGAGCATAGAGCATAGAGAGCTTCTTATTGTCATAGAGGGAACCCTATGGCCTTCACGCCACAGGGTTTCAACGTAGAGAAAACAGAGGTTCTCACTAGCATAGAGGGGACCCTATGGCCTTCAGCCCACAAGGTCTTCTCAATGGCATAGAGAGAATCCTATGGCCCTGGGTCCATAGGTTGCCACAAAACCCTCATGAAGGGTTTCTTCAAAACATATAGGATGTGTAGAACATAGAGAGTTACTTACTAGCATAGGGGGGACCCTATGGCCTTCAGTCCATAGGGTGCCAATATAGAGCATAGATCGGTTCTTACTAACATAGAGAGACCAAATAGTGCTTTATACATGTGGCCATAGGGTTCCAAAACAACAATGAGGGTTTTTTCAAAACAATGAGGGCACCTTGTGGCCTTGGGGCCATAGGATGTCAATATAGAGCATAGAGCATAGAGCATAGAGAGCTTCTTACTAGCATACAAGGAACCCTATGGCCTTCAGGCCACAGGGTGTCAACGTAGAGAAAATAGAGGTTCTCACTAGCATAGAGGGGAACCTATGGCCTTCAGCCCACAAAGTCTTCTCAATATAGAGAAAATAGTGTTTTTACTAGCATAGAGAGCACCCTATGGCCGTGGGTCCATAGGTTGCCAAAAAACCATCATCAAGGGTTTCTTAAAAACATAGAGGGCACCTTGTGCCCTTGGGGTCATAGTATGTGTAGAGCATAGAGAGGTTCTTGCTAACATACAGGGGACCCTATGGCCTTCAGGCCAAAGGGTGCCAATATAGAGAATAGATCGGTTCTTACTAGCACAGAGCGGACCCTATGGCCTTCAGGCCAAAGGGTGCCAATATAGAACAAAGATCAGTTCTTACTATCATAGAGAGACCAAATAGTGCTTTATACCTGGGGCCATAGGGTACCAAAACAATGAGGGTTGTTCAATGGCATAGATAAACACCCTATGGCCCTGGGTCCATAGGTTGCCAAAAAACCCTCCTGAAGGGTTTCTTCAAAACATAGAGGGAAACTTGTGTCCTTGGGATCATAGGATGTGTAGAGCATAGAGAGGTTCTTACTAGCATACAGGGGACCTTATGGCCTTCAGGCCATAGGATGCCAATATAGAGCATAGATGGTTCTTACTAGCAAAGATCGGACCCTATGGCCTTCAGGCCAAAGAGTGCCAATATAGAGCATGGAGCGGCTCTTACTAGAATATAGGGGACCATATGGCTTTCAAGTCACATACTGCCAATATAGAGAAAATAGTGTTTTTACTAGCATATAGAACATCCTGACCTAGGGGGATTGGTTGTCAAAAATCCATCATAGAAGGGTTCCTATGGCCTTCAGCCCACAAGGTCTTCTCAATATAGAGCGAATAGTATTTTTCATTGGCATACAGAGCACCCTTGGGGCCCTTGAGGCCAACCCTATGGCCTTCAGGCCTTAGGGAGCTAATATAGAGTATGGTGCTTTCTATCGGCATAGAGAGCTATGGCCCTAGGGCCATAGCAAAACAATGAGGTGTTTTTGGAAATGATGAGGGCACCTTGTGGTCTTGGGGCCATAGGAATTCAATATAGATCATAGAGCATAGACGATAGAGCATAGAGCACAAAGACATTCTTAGTAGCATAGAGGGAACCCTATGACCTTCAGGCCACAGGGTGCCATTATAGAGTAAACAGAGGTTCTTACTAGCATAGAGGGGACCCTATGGACTTCATCCCACAAGGTCTCCTCAATATAGAGCAAATAGTGGTTTTTACTTGCATGGAGAGCACCATATGGCCCTGGGGTCATAGGTTACCCGAAAACCCTCATGAAGCGTTTCTTTAAAACATTGTGGCCACCTTGTGGCCTTGGGGCCATAGGATGCCAATGTAGAGCATAGAGAGGTTCTTACTAGCATGCAGGGGACCCTATGGCCTTCAGGCCACATGATGCCATATGGTGTTGGTGTAGAGGCTCTAAGGGGGTATTTAGGCCATTCAAGGAATACTTCTTTGAGGGTCCTCTAATGTCATAAGGGAACATGTGATCACACTACCATAGAGTGGCCTAGGTACACTTGTAGAACCATTTTGTTGGCACCCTTTGGACCTAGGACCACATGGTTTAACATAGAGGTGACTCTATGGCCCTAGGTCCATATGGATGTAATAATATCCATCTTGTCTAAATATATGTCATTCTTTTTACAGAAAATGTCTAAGAAGAGAAAGTCAAAGTCAGTTGATGCAACAGGCTCAACACCAAGTTCTTGGTATCTAGATTTTCACTTACCAAATGGTGGAAGTGATGAGAAAGTCCACTTGTTCTTTCAAGATAAAGAGCAATTGCCCTTCAAGGACTGTGGTATTGTCAAGGACATAAAGAAAGATTGTTCAGATCTTGAAATGTCTCCATGCCTTGGAGTAAAACTACTCAATGGTGACTCCTACTTGTTGGAGCCTGTGGCATTTGCTCAAAAATTGATGAAGGTTGATTATGAAGGAGTGACAATGACAAAAGCAGGGTGGGTGGAGCTTCAAGACGACACTCCAAGTGAGAACTTTATAGACTTATATATTGAGGGCTTTAAGAAAGTCAATCAATATTTAGGTAAATTGAGCAGCACAAAGAAGAATAAGAAGCGAAAGAATGAAGACACAGGTACAGTAAATCAATCTAAGACGCTCAAGGAGAGTCAGACTCCCTCACTTGGAGAAAATAGTGGAAATGTGGCGAAAGAAAATCTTTCAGTTATACCCTTACAGACTCAAGAAGCAGGAGATTCTAGTGGACTTGCAATCCTAACAGTTGGAACCCCCTCAGTGGCAGTGGTTGTGGACTCAGCATCCTTAGCTGTGTTGGACTCTATTATACAGCCCAAAGAAAAAGATCTTGATAAAGAAGTTGCCAAAACTTCTAAGAGTGGGCTAGATGGATACGTCGAAATTGACCACTATTTTAAATTTGGTGTACAATTTACCCAATTGATCCCAGTTGAGCAATGCAACCTTGCACCAGATGGCTATAGATGCAGACCATTGTCAGATGTATATGTGAAATATCTCTTGAAGAAATTTGCAGGGCACTCTAGGCCAGTCTCCAGTGCAGCAAACTTGATGCCGTATAACCCAATTACAAAAATGCCTTTACAAACAGCTGAAGTGCATGGAGACAAGCTATCAACATACCACTACTGGATTCTAGCTGGTCAGCATTCCATCATAGCGGCTAGAGCTTTTTTGCGTAACAACAGCACTAAGTATGCTTTGAGAAAAGAGTTCTACAAGTTTAGAACTGCAAGGATAGTGGTAGACGCTCCGAAAGAGGTTGCTGTTCGAATTTCTAGAATGGAGAACATGGAGAGAATAACAGCAATGAAACACCAGCCTTATGTGGAGGTCTTGAAGCATGGCCGTAGTCAATGGCTTGCATATTCTAAACCAACAAAACCCAAGGCAGGTGTTCCTGTCGGTCATCCGAGTCGAGCAGGTTGGGATGTAAGTTCCACTTCCCTATGCTTGTTTTTGTTACAAATATGTCTTGAAATAAAGTTAATTTTCTTTTCTTTATTTTGAAGGCCTTTGTAAATGTGGCGAACATCGTGTTCAACCATAAATCATTTGCCAACAAAGAAGCACACATGGTCATGTACGATGATGAAATCTATGATCAGTGGATACACATCTTGGAGAAGCATCAGACATCAACTGCTCATGGGCGACAACCAAGCATAAAAACCTTTAGATGCCTAAATGTTTAGAAGATAATGATGTCAAGCTACTACAACAAGAGCTGGAAGATGAGAAGATCTGCTTAGTGAAGCAACCAGGTCAAGCGGGCATGCTCGACCTCACTGCACGTGCAACGGTCTTAAAGAAGACCAAGGTTTTTGAGCCTCAAATGTTGATGGCATTTAAAGAGATAGATCCATCAGCAATAGCAGTTACTTCATGGGATCAATGTAAGTCTCATTATAACATTACAGATGAGATTTACAAATCTCTCTTCACGAGTTGTACGCAATGGCTAAATCTCCTACTACAAAAAGGAAAGGAGAAAGAGCCAATTCCTAAGATCACTAGGGGATATGTGCAGTGGATCATTGCACAAAAGAATGGGACTTCTAGTTTGGAATTCATTTTACCATGGACAATCAAGTGTGTTGGAAAGAATCTGGAAGGCATTGAGTTTCTCTCCAGTGAGAATAGCTCTAAAATTCGTGTTGGTGTTTGCATCATAGACACAACACACAAAAGTCTTACATCTAGTGGTTGGAGTGCTGCCCAATTTGGTAAAGTAATTGATGGAGTATGTGGGGTAGCACATCAACCATCAGAGTTTTTAATTGCCGGCTTAGTCAAGTATCAGCATGCTGCTTCCCTAGAGAAGGAAATTTCTGAAAAATCTAAATGGTATGAAATGCACGTTCTACCTTTGAGCTCCTTAATGGGATCAGAGACCATCCAAAGATGTGCTCTTCGCGAAGTAATTTTCGGGGTTTGGGCATTTTTCAGTCAAGGAGAGCAGTACACCAACTACTCTAGTGTTAAAGAGTCATTGTTGGAGCCAATGCATACTCTCTGCATCAATGACGACGAGTATGATGCTGTGACCACGGCCAAATCCTTTTTTGTACGTCGTGCAATCAAATGCATCTGTCTCAAAGAAGATGATCAAGTGATAGACATCTTCTCATTAGGCTATGGGACTAAAGAGGCACTACAACAACAGAGAAAGGTGATATCAGTTGCATGTAGTAGTGATCAAATGATGCAATTGGAATCTCTTTGCCATTCCATAGTGGAAGAAGACCTTGATCTTAGAAGGTGGGCAGGTGTGGATAACACAGAGAAAGTCAATGCCAAGGATTCAGAGGAAGAAGAAATTGAAGAACCATTGGATGCAAGTGCTGAGGCCATTCTAGAAATTCTACAGGAAACAGGTTAAGCTAGCTACCCATGATATTAGATTACTGATATTTAGATTATTATTGTTGTCAATTTATTTTATTTGTACCATCTCAAATCTACCCATGATGTTAAAAACATTGATGTTTGGCTCGTTATTTTTCTCAATTTATTTTCTTTGAAAAAATGTGAACTTGTGAGTTTGAGTTTTTTCACAATAAATGAATTAGACTTAAGTGTATGATATTATATGGACATGTTTTGGTAAATAGAATTCTACATTTATATATGGTCATAAGATATATATTATGTAATACTTTAAAGTTAATTGATCATATGAGGTTTGGGAAGAATACACTATGACTTGAGGATCATAGAGTTCTTTGTAGACTTGAGGATCATAGAGTTCTTTGTAGACAAGACACCCTATGGCCCTAGGGCCATAGAATACCCCAAAAGAAAATGGGATACCCTAAAACCTTACAGATGTAGGGTGATTACACTGAGTCTCTAAAAGGGCACATAAGCATCTGGGTTACTCTATAGCCTTAGGCCCATAGGGTGTCAACATAGAATCCCCCAAAAGAATTTGGCTACCCTACAATCTTACGGATATAGGGTGATTATATAGAGTCTTTAAAAGGGTACATAAGCATTTGGGCTAGTCTACAGCCTTAAGGCCATAGGGTGTCAACACAGCTATCCTACAATCTTATGTATATAGAGAGATTACATAAAGTCTCCAAACGGGCACATGAGTATTTGGGATATTCTAGAAGGAAACATAAGTTATCCAAGAGAATTTGGGATACCCTAAGGCCTTAGGGCCATAGGGTGGTGACATAGAATCTCCACAGGGGCACTTAAATCACCCCATGGATACAAATCACCTAGCTCTTATGGACACATCTTATAAAACATCACATGACACCCTATAACCTTTAGACCATAGGTTGGTTATTCTAGGTCACCTAAAGACTCTTTAAGTGTTTCAAGAACATTTTTTGTTGGCCTTATATCTTGTGTCCATATCTAGGTGTCTATTGAGAATGAAATAAGCTAGAAAAAACTAAAAAGTATTTAGTCCTCAAAATTCCAAAATGAGAGTTTGAACAATTGATGTATGATCATTTTTTGTTGGGTGTAAGTCCTTCTATTGTGAATTGATGGTGTAAGCGTTTGAAAGAATCATCTTTGTATTGCAACTAACTAGATTAAACATATTCACTTTGAAATAATTATCTTTGTATTGAAACTAACTAGATTAAACATATATTCAATATTTTTTGTAAATGCCAATTGATTGCTTAGATAGTAAACATCGAGTATAAATGGTTATTGAAGAATTTGTCCTTTGGATTATGTGAAGATTTATTTCTTTGATTGTAACAAGATTTTATTCAAAGATATAAAGTGCGAGTATTTTGTTCCAAACTATGATTTTGTTTCTCTTCTAGATGATGCAGAGAATTGGAATTTATATCTTGAATTTTTTTTCAATAGTGGGAAGCTAGGACTAGTAGAATTTTTTAGCTTGTCATGTAGCAATCGTAACATTGTATCAAGGTTTATTGCAAAGAAATGATTGTATAATGTATAACCATTGTTTAAGTTTGTGAATTAGAAGTAGAAGGCAATGCAAGTTCCAAAACATGTGCAATGCCATAAGGAGAATCCAACACAAATACTTTTGCCCCTCAGGATTTGTAAATCAAAGTGCATGGTGAGCCGGACCTTCCATCCACCAACAGATCAATGCATTTGTGAATTACAGTACTTGCAAATTTGATTTAAATGTTTGAATGTTATGATGATATTTGAAGGCAAAGACCCCTTCAACTGTGTGGCAAAGCAACAAATGTATGATGTATGATAATGATTCAATTTTGTATATCGTGTTGCATATTTATCGCAGTATTAACTTACACATTTTGCTAGCATAGAGGACACCCTATGGCCCTAGGACCATAGAATGCCATCATATCCCATGTACAATTTCTCTTTTACCATAGAGGACATCTTATGGATCTAGGGTCATAAGACGCCAACATAGTGCATAAATGGCTTCTTATAAGTATACACGTAACCATAGTGCATAGAGGGAATTTTACTAGCATAAAGACCGCCCTATGGCCTTGGGACCATAGGGTGCCAACGTAGAGCATAGAGGGCTTTTTATTAGAACCTTGTTGCCCTTGGGACACCATAGTGCCATAAAGTGGTTTTTGTATATATAGTAGAGAATTCTCACACACATGATACCTTGGTCACTATCTAGCCCTTGGACCATATGATAGTAGCATAGAGAACACCCTATAGCCCTAGAATTTCCTTCTATCCCTAGCGCCATACACTGCCAACATATAGTATACATGGTTTCTTCATAGAGCAAACCTTTTAGCCCTACACTATAGAGTGTAAACCTAGACCTATAATGTATCATACTAGCATAGAAGGCACCCTATGACCCTGAGGCCAAAGAGTACCAATTTAGGGCATAAAGGGTCTTTTCCTAAGTTGAAGGGCACCTTGTGGGCCTAGGCAGCACCCTATGGCCCCAGGGCCATAGGGTGTCAACATAGTCAAATGGGGTGTAAACTTAGAGCATAGAGGGTTTCTTACTATCATGGAGGACACCCTATGTCCTTGGTGCCATAGGGTGCAAACATATAGCATGGAGGGTTTCTTGCTAGCATAGAGAGCACCCTATGGCCTTGGGGCCATATGATTCCAACAAAGAGCATAAACGGTTTTTTGATAGCATAGAGGATAGCTTATTTCCCTGGGGCCATATGATACAAAAATAAAAGAGTCTTAAGAAGGGCACCTAGGCCACTAAATCACCATGGGGCCATAAGGTGGTCTTTATGGGGAATGCTCCTAAAGGATTCCTTGGCTATCCTATGGCCTTTGGCAGCTACCAACATAGAGTTTAGATGGTTTCTTACTAACATAGAGCTCACCTTGTGGCCTACGGTCTTTAGATTCTAATATAGAGTTCCAATGGTTTCATACTAGGCGTAAGGGGCACCCTATGGCCTTGGGGCCATAGAGTGTCAATGTAGAGCGTAGAGGTTTCCTTTCTAACATAGAGGGCACCATGTGGCCTAGGAGCCATTTGATACACCCTATGGCCCGAGGGTTGTAGGTTGCCAATGTAGACAAGGTTTCTTAGTAGCATTATAAAGGGTACCTTGTGGCCCTCAAGTCTCCATAGGGTGCCAACATAGAGCGTAGAAGGTTTTTCTTACTAGCATAGAGGACATCCTATGGCCTTGGGGCCATAGGGTTTCAATATTGAGCATAGAGGATTTCTTACTAGCATAGAGGCTACCTTGTGGCCCTAGGTCCATAGGGTGCAAACATAGAGAATAGAGGATTTCTTACTATCATACAGGGTACCTTGTGCCCCTAGGTCCATAGGGTGCAAACATATAGCATAGAGGATTTGTTACTAGCACAGAGGGCACCCTATGGCCCAAAGGCCATAGAGTGACAACATGTAGCATAAAGGGTTTCTTACTAGCATAAGAGGCAGACCTTGTGGCCCTCGGGTCATAGGGTGCCAACATAAAGCATATATGGTTTCTTACTAGTGCTCATAGAGGGCATCTTGTGGCCCTATGACAACCCATGGCCTTAGAGCCGTAGGGTGACACATAAATAAAGTACCATATGGCTTTGAATCCATATATCTATTTATATGTTGAGACCTCCCAACAATCCTAACCCTATGGCCTTGAGGCCATAATGAGACATATTTTGGATTATCTTAAAGTCATAGAGATATCTAAAAAGAGAACAGTATGGCCTGAAGGCCATAAGAAACTTAGTCAAGTAAATCATCCAATGCAAGAAGATCAAGGAAATAGAAAATGAGACTTCTGCTCTAGAGCTTAAAGGCATAAATGTTTCTCCAAGTATACTTCTAGGGCCACCATCATGGACAAAGAACTAATGTAGCTAGATAAAGATTAGGAATCTCTAGACAATAAGGAGCATAAAAATAAATTCATTGTAGATGTGTTGTCAGTTAGTAAACTTGCTATTTGCGATTAGTTCTTCTAAGCGTGTGACAAAAAAGAGTTATCAAAATGTAGATACTTTGTAATCTAAAATTAGGTGTTCTTTAAACTTGCAGTCCTTCAACAAGATATTGCGGCTGACAAAGTTTTACTCGAGATTGTTGGTATAGAGGATGCTAATGCCATTGACCCTACTGAGAAAGATTCTATCAATCTCCATGTCAACGAAAGAGTTTCTGACGAAGATGACAAGAATCTACAAGTCCTTGAAGGTCAACTCCTACAACGACTGGAGATAAATTTAAAGAGTAATCCAATGGAAGAAGACAGTGAAAGTTCCAGAACATGTGCAAGGGAAGAAGAAGAATCTAATGAAAATATTCTAGTAGCCCAAGAGTTGGGAATTGGATTGCATGACACCACAATGGAAGTAGAAGGTTTGTTTTTTTCTTTTTTTTTCTGAAAAGCTCTTTCAATTTCAGACTATTAACTTACACATTTTGCTAGCATAGAAGACACCCTATGGCCCTAGGACCATAGCATGCCATCATATCCCATGTACAATTTTGCTTTTACCATAGAGGACATCTTATGGATCTAAGGTCATAAGACGCCAACATAGTGCATAAATGGCTTCTTATAAGTATACACGTAAACATAGTGAATAGAGGGAATTTTACTAGCATAAAGATCGCCCTATGGCCTTGGGGCCATAGGGTGCCAACATAGAGCATAGAGAGCTTTTTATTAGCACCTTGTTACCCTTAGGACACACATGATACCTTGGTCACTATCTGGCCCTTGGACCATATGATAGTAGCATAGAGGACACCCTATAGCCCTAGGGTTTCCTTCTATCCCTAGGGCCATACACTGCCAACATATAGTATACATGGTTTCTTCATAGAGAAAACCTTTTAGCCCTACGCAATAGAGTGGAAACCTGGACCATATAATGCATCCTACTAGCATAGAGGGCACCCTATGACCCTGAGGCCAAAGAGTACCAATTTAGGGCATAAAGGGTCTCTTCCTAGGTTGAAGGGCACCTTTTGGCGCTAGGGAGAACCCTATGGCCCCAGGGCCATAGGGTGTCAACATAGTCAAATGGGGTGTAAACTTAGAGCATAGAGGGTTTCTTACTATCATGGAGGACACCCTGTGTCCTTGGTGCCATAGGGTGCAAGCATATAGCATGGAGGGTTTCTTGATAGCATAGAGAGCACCCTATGGACTTGGGGCCATATGATTCCAACAAAGAGCATAAATGGTTTTTTGATAGCATAGAGGATAGCTTATTTCCCTGGGGCCATATGATACAAAAATCAAAGAGTCTTAAGAAGGGCACCTAGGCCACTAAATCACCATGGGGCCATAAGGTGGTCCTTGTGGGGAATGCTCCTAAAGGGTTCCTTGGCTATCCTATGGCCTTTGGCTACCAACATAGAGTTTAGATGGTTTCTTACTAACATAGAGCTCACCTTGTGGCCTACGGTCTTTAGATGCTAATATAGAGTTTCAATGGTTTCATACTAGGCGTAAAGGGCACCCTATGGCCTTGGGGCCATAGAGTGACAATGTAGAGCGCAGAGGTTTCCTTTCTAGCATAGAGGGCACCATGTGGCCTAGGAGCCATTTGATGCACCCTATGGCCCGAGGGCCGTAGGTTGCCAATGTAGACCGTAGAGGTTTTCTTTTTAGCATAGAGGGAACCTTGTGGCCTAGGGGCTATTTGGTGCTCCCCTAGAGCCATACAAGGTTTCTTAGTAGCATTATAAAGGGTACCTTGTGGCCCTCAAGTCTCCATAGGGTGCCAACATAGAGAGTAGAGGGTTTTTCTTACTAGCATAGAGGACATCCTATGGCCTTGGGGCCATAGGGTTTCAATATTGAGCATAGAGGATTTCTTACTAGCATAGAGGCTACCTTGTGGCCCTAGGTCCATAGGGTGCAAACATAGAGAATAGAGGATTTCTTACTATCATAGAAGCTACCTTGTGGCCCTAGGTCCATAGGGTGAAAACATAGAGCAAAGAGGATCATTTGTTACTAGCACATAGGGCACCCTATGGCCCAAACGCCATAGAGTGATAACATGTAGCATAAAGGGTTTCTTACTAGCATATGAGGTAGACCTTGTGGCCCTCGGGTCATAGGGTGCCAACATAAAGCATATATGGTTTCTTACTAGTGCTCATAGAGGGCATCTTGTGGCCCTATGACAACCCATGGCCTTAGGGCCATAGGGTGACACATAAATAAAGTACCATATGGCTTTGAATCCATATATCTATTTATATGTTGAGACCTCCCAACAATCCTAACCCTATGGCCTTGAGGCCATAACGAGACATATTTTGGATTATCTTAAAGTCATAGAGATATCTAAAAAGAGAACATTATGGCCTAAAGGCCATAAGAAACTTAGTCAAATAAATCATCCAATGCAAGAAGATCATGGCAATAGAAAATGAGACTTCTGCTCTAGAACTTAAAGGCATAAATGTTTCTCCAAGTATACTTCTAGGCGCCACCATCATGGACAAAGAACTAATGTAGCTAGATAAAGATTAGAAATCTCTAGACAATAAGGAACATAAAAATAAATTCATTGTAGATGTGTTGTCAGTTAGTAAATTTTCTATTTGCGATTAGTTTTTTCTAAGAGTGTGACAAAAAAGAGTTATCAAAATGTAGATACTTTGGAATCTAAAATTTAGGTGTTCTTTAAACTTGCAGTCCTTCAACAAGATATTGCGGCTGACAAAGTTTTACTCAAGATTGTTGGTATAGAGGATGCTAATGCCATTGACCCTACCGAGAAAGATTATATCAATCTCCATGTCAACCAAATAGTTTTTGACGAAGATGACAAGAATCTTGAAGGTCGACTGCTACAACGACTGGAGATAAATTTAAAGAGTAATCCAATGGAAGAAGACAGTGAAAGTTCCAGAACATGTGCAAGGGAAGAAGAAGAATCCAATGAAAATATTGTAGTAGCCCAAGAGTTGGGAATTGGATTGCATGACAACACAATGGAAGTAGAAGGCAATGGAAGTTCTAGAACATGTGCAACGCCAGAAGGAGAATCCAACACAAATATTTTAGCACCCCAGGATTTGGAAATCGAAGTGCATGGTGAGTCAGACCTTTCATCCACCAACAAACCAATGCTGACTATACTAGTGAGCTTGTGTGGATTGTTCCTGAGGAGATGCTGGCAAAAGTCCAAGAAAATGAAGAGCTTAAAGTTTGGACATGAGCATATTGTTCTTCGTCCAGGATGCATTGAGTTTTTAAAGGCTCTATTTAGCAATTTCAATGTAGGGATATGGTCAGCTGCTAATGACATGCATGTTATGGACATCATCAAGATTTTAGAAAAAGAAGCGAAAGAAAAATTTCCATTCTTTATGATCTGGGGGCAAAGCCAATGTCAACCATGCATAGAATCAAGGATCACTCGCTTAGATAATCTAGGAGTAGAAGCACTTTTCAAACCGTTGGCTATTGCATCATCAAAATTTGGGCTTGATGCAAGAAGATTGCTTCTTGTAGATGATGAACCATTAAAGGGATGTGTGAATCCTGTAGTGAATTGTATTTTTCCACCATCATTTAATGTTGATGATGAGGAGGATAATATCCTCCTTGGGGAGCTGCTACCATATATCAAAGCTCTCAATCATGTTAATGACATTCGCACAGTTACAGGGTCTCATTTATATGGACAAGCACCCATTGCTCAAGGTCATGAGCTTTATAACCGTATACACAAGGTTGTTGCAGAGTGGGAGGAGAGAAATCTAATTTTTCTAGGAAAAACCTACTCCACAGGAAGGCTACCAGAAGTTTCTCGTCCTCTTCACGATGAGAAAGTTACAACATCTAGCACTAGTGGAATGTCCACTCGAAGTCAAGACAAGAAACTTTCAGCACGTGATCGAGAAAAAGTAAGGGTCTTAAAGAATATCAAATCATTATCAGCCTTGAAAGGTACAGAAGCAATCATGCTTGCCCAAAAATTGGGATACAAGGAGCCTGTGATCAAAGTACATGAAGCCAGGAATTATATAAAGCATCTAAAAATTCAGTATGATCTCAAATAGCCCTATATCAAGAAATGATGGAGCAATGTTTTGTAACATTTTGTCATTTACAAAGATCTTTATGTACTCAGAGACTTTGTTAGAGTGTTTAGGGTTTCAAGATATATGAAGATGTAAATGATGAATAGTTTTTTAAATTGTCTTTCAATACTATAAGTAACTTCTGAGTTTCATGTGCCAAATGCTCGTTTTTTAAAAAGCTTTTATGTTTTTTGCTTTGAAATTTGAGTTCATTGTGCCATCAAGGACAATATACATGCTCATAAGGTCAAATCTTGCTCTATAACCTTGGGGGAATTTCACTTTATGGTCTTAACACCCTATGAATCTAAGGCCATAGGGTCATAGTTTGGCATGTGTTCTTGCATAGGACTTACTAAGTGTAACCACAAATTAGCACCCTATGTCCCTAAGGTCTTCAACACATTTAAGATCTCTATATTAACTTTTCTTTTTTAATCATTTCAGAGCTTCTAAGAAAAAATGTTTTGCTATTAGATTATCACAAAATAGAGGAGCTCCCTTTCATATTACATCAAATATCACATTCAAACCAAGAGCAATGGTTTCATTATCTACCAACATCTTTCAAACAGGACAAAAGAACGCTTATCTTGGATTTAGAGGGTGTGCTTCTTGCAACATTTGAACTTCAATCAAGGCCAACTTGGACCAAGTACATGTGCATTGTAGAAGATAACAATGAGGTGTATGCGGTGCGTCCAGATGCAGAGTATTTCTTAAGATTTTGCTTTGAGTTCTTTGAGGTTTGGATTTGGAGCTGTCATCGTGTACAAAAAGCTCAACACATAATCAAGACCTGTTTTCCTACACAAAGTCACAAATTCAAGATGATTATGGATAACCGGTGCTGCCAAAATTCAACTTTCATGATCGGTTACAAAAGAGCCTATCACAAAAATCTTTCGACCATATGGAAGCTATTTGATTATTTAGATGGGGGCAACACTATAATATTTGATGATAGTCCATATCGAGTGATGTGGAATATGCAAGGAACTTATATGATTTTTCCAAAGTTTTGGAACCAACCTACTCAATTGCTTCAAAGTTTTTTAAAAGATGAAATTGTTCCATGGTTATGTGGATGGTTGTATGCTAAAGACAAGAGAGTATATACCATAAGAAATTTTGTAATGTTCCATCCTGATCCTGAGACTCACTATGTAATGCAATGTTATATGTCTCAAAGGACTCAAAATCTCAAGAGAAGGAGGCCATTTTAAGTGTACTAGTTAAGTATTCTAAATACCATCTACCAAGTATTTGGCAATGTGTACTTTTCAAAATTTAAACTTGATGGAATGTTGTGGGATATCTTGAAACATCTTTAAACTGTTTTTTTAATGAAGTGCATCCTATTGTCAGGAGACTTCTCTCATTCAAGTTCTTTGGTTTCATTGTTTGATGCTTCTATGGTATTGTTAACTTTTTCTTCTTATTAATTGTCTTTATTAAGTGATCCAAACAATCAGAATGTTCTTGACATTTGGTAGTGTTACAAAATGGTGTTTTTTGAACACCCTCAATCTTGGAGATATCATACTCTTTCTAGTTAGTACTTTATTGTACATGCGATAAAGACCATCCTTTTTATGAAACTGTCAAGTTGGTGGTAATCTTTATGTTTATACTTTATACTATTTTGACATAATCAATGTATACAATTCGTATTATTCACATCAAATGGTGTTTTTAAACACCTCCTTTTTTTGAGACACCATCTCTAAAACCTTTGAGTGAAGTTTTAAAGCATGTACTTGATGTACAAAATCTTCATCTTAACATTGATTCTTTGGCACAAACTTATATTAGGAGTTTTTATATTGTAGTTTTATGTTAAGAAATAATTTGAAAGTTAGAATTATGATAGTTTATCTAAGTAAGAGCCTCATCTAACTTTGTATAGTTAAATAAAATACCAAATGGAATTATAGGTGCAATAGATGACATCTTATGGTCTTAGGGCCATAGGATACTCTATAGTATTGTTTAGATTTTTTAATTGTTTGTGAACATAGATCATAGAGGGTTTTTCTCACTACCATAGAGGATATCCTATGGCTTTGGGGCCACATGGTCTCAATATTGAGCGTAGAGGATTTCTTACTAGCATAGAGGGTACCTTGTGGCCCTAGGTCCATAGGGTGCAAACACAGAGTATAGAGGAGTTCTTACTAGCACAGAGGGCACCCTATGGTCTAAGGCCATATGGTGACAACATATAGAATAAAGGGTTTCTAACTAGCATACGAGGCACACCTTGTGCGCCTTGGGACATAGAGTGCCAACATAGAGCATAGAAGGGTTTCTTATTGGCATAAACAACATCTTGTGGCCCTAAGACAACCTACAGCCTTAGGGACATAGGGTGGCACATAAATAAAGTCCCATATGGCTTTGAAGGACTGGATCTCTTTATACGTTGGGACCAGCTAACAATCCTAACCCTATGGCCTTGAGGTCATAAAGAGACATATTAAAGTCATAGACATGTCTACAAACAGCACCATATGGCCTTAAGGCCATAGGTGCAATAGATGGCATCTCATGATCTTATAGCCATAGAATACTATATAGTATTGTTTTGACTTTTTAAGTGTGAAATATTAGTTGAATGTTGTTTAAAGTATCGTGTATTTAAAACTTGATAGCATGCTACAAAACCATGACCAAGTATTTTGTTATACATGGATTAAGGTCACCAAATTATGACAAGAGTGTTTAATAGTATTTGCCTTTACATATTATCTTTTTTAATTGCTGTAATCAATCTATATGCTGCTTTAAAATCATATCAATATATTGGTTTTTTTGACACCTCATTTTTTGAGAAGCTACTTCTAGAAGCATTTGTTGAATTTTGAAAAGCACTGATGTCATACAAATCCTCTTTCCAAAAACTATATTGGAGGTTTATTCTTAAATTTTATAGTAGAGAAATTAAAATAGACTCATACAATCATGATAATTTATCTAAATTAAAGGCAACTAGAGCTTAAAAATCATTGAATAACACAATCCTAGCATACACATTTAGAATTTGGGAAACGGGATTTTCCCAAATTATCTAAAATGGTGTTTTCATGGAAAAGCAGCACAAGATGATCAAGAAGCATGGATGGATCGACTTCTTACCTTAGTTGAGCTTGAGTGGAAAAGAGAAGCAGCATACGAGTGCTACAAGAGGAAAGCTATGCAGGCGAAGGAGAAGCTTGACAAGAGGCATCAATGAAGGAGATCTTGTGCTAAGGTATGACAATTGACTCAACAATCGTTTTGATGCCAAATTTGAAACTAGATGGCAAGGGCCATACATAGTTAAGAAGGCTTTCAATTCAAGTTACTATCAACTTATGGACTTGAATGGGAAAGAGCACTCCAGGAAGGTAAACGGGTATCGCTTGAAGCCTTATTTGAGTCGCCTTCTACCAAAGGATCTACCAAAGATCTATCAAAAGGCAGCTATCTCATGTAGGTATTGTTACATGAAGCATGAGTGTAACTCAAACCAAAATTCTGAGGGGCCAAATAATGAAGATCTCGTCAAGGACTCTGAAGCACTCTCTTTGGAAAAGATGCTCTATGATGGTACATGAATATACCATCATCCTGGGGGAGGACTAATGATAGCCGTTTTTCGGCTTTCCATAATTGCCATAGGAAGCTACCTCACCCTACCAAAATCATCCAAACACTATGGCTATCCCTACCATTTCACTGTATATAGGTGTGTGTGAGTTATGGGACTTTTCCCATATCTTCTTAAAAACCTTTAATTAGCTAGTCACTGGGTGAGTTGAGCCAAAAAAATAAAAAAAATAAAAAATAAAAGTATATTATGGCGCATTTGTGTGTAAATATTTCATTGTATATAGGGCCTAAATAAAAGGATTTTTATAATTATTTTGGTATTTATTTAAATATTTCTACCTATAGTGTGTTATTTATGCTATGTACATTGACTCAACATTACCATATTTTTTCTTACCATTTTGCATACTCTTTATTCCATAAAAAAATAATTTCATGCAAGCTTCTCTTATTTTGGTGTAATTCCATCCCAACAAAAATCCAAAAAAACTAGTTTTATTTATGTGTATATTTTTTCACTATTGTGATTTTTCCTTCCTACATCTATTCTCTTTTACTCTCATAAATTAGAACACCAAAAATATTCATCTTTTTATGGTAGACTTATAATGAGAGAGATTTATTTTGACCCCTTTATATTTTTCCACCTATATTATTTATATTTGACATGTACATATTTTTTTAGACCCCTCAATATTTGATTTTCTTAGTTGTATTATTCACTTATATCATGATCTCAACAATATCTTCAATTATAGACCTACCAAATAAGGTCAAGGGTATGTGGCATGCATGCATGCACCATGGGGAGCTCACTCTTGGAGGTATTCAAAAGAATCATCCAAAGAAAGACCTCACAAGGACTTTGTGCAGTGGAAAAAACAGTCGGTTTTGTTGAATTTTTAAAGATCACATGCTCCTCGAATTTGAAAAAGTGATACAAACAAAAGTTGTAGCTCGTGAGCTGAACTTTTACCTCAAACTTTTTCATATTTTTTTGAGCTACGATCTGTGAGCTATGATTTTGTTGGTGGACCCCAGTTTGCCCATGCTATGTAGCCACACTCCCTCTTCCACTTTATCATTTTCCTCTTTCACACACACTCCTCCCTCTCCTTCCCACTCCCAAACCTGCAACTCCCATGTCCTAATTCACCCTCTTCACCATTGCCACATCTCTCACACCTCCATAGCCTTCATCCTCCATTTCTACACCCTATGTGTCCCCCTTTCTCTCTACATATATGTCCATATTACCATACTCTCTTCAGCTTTGTAAAGAACTTCAAAAAATCAGCAAAAATCCAAGGTTAACCTCTGCAAATGAAGTCTTTATCATGAATTTTCCAAGGTTTGAAGATAACATAGCTTCATCGACACGCGTTACTTCGCCATGCTGACCGCTTCTTCTACCGGTGCTGTAAAGAGGTGAATGTCAACTTCTCCAAGCTTCAACCTTGCTTTACAAGCTCGTCCCTTCTCTAACTTTTCTCATCATATATCTCACCATTTGGTGAATGATTTTGTAAATATTTTTTAGTGATAATTACTAACTACTAACCACTAACCTTATTGTAAAATGCACCCTCTACTAGAGTAGGCACTCCCAAATTATTCACTCAATCCTCTCTCCTATCATCCTCAATAATTCTCTTCCCTTGAGCCCACATCCATGTGACTCAAAGGACAAGAGAGACCCACCCTCATTAAAAATAAAAATAAAAAATGCATAATCTTTTATTCCTTCAAATAAACTTGACTAGGCCTAATCCTAATCGGGGCTTCTAAAACCTATAAATAGATCCCTTCTCTCTCTTGTAAATCATCACATGATCACACTACACCACACCATTCTCAACACATAACACACCACTCTTCAAGCCTAGTTGTGTAGAGTGTGTGCATTGTGAGTGCTATATTCCATCACTACACATAGGTGCATGGAGAAGCTTGAAGTAGTTATGCCATCTAGAGGAGTGGAGTGATACCATACTCTACATCACACTTGTAGCCTACTCTTGTTCAATAAATAAGATTCATAGTTTTGGATGCAATTGTATGCTGCAACTACGACTCTTCTCTCCAAATTGACTTGATAAGTTGGCTCATCAGGTGGTTGAAGGTATATTGTCCTTGAAGTTTGTTGTGCCATTTCATGCTTGGTGGTTTGAGGGCTTGTTGAATTGTTTGCCTAAAAGGTCAATTGTAAGAGGGTGCTCGGTGAGAGGGCTCCCGTGACCCTAAGACAATTTGTGTATTGGCAGCAAGGTCAAGTTTTGTGTTGTCTCTCTATTTCTCATCAAGCTTTGTGTGCATCTAGTCTTCAAGGCTAAGACTGAGTTGCTCAAGTTGATTTGTGCTCTTTACCTCTCTCTGGCGTGGTAAATGTTTGTGTTTGGTGTGTGTGGCTATCTTGCATTCCCCTCTCTTTGTGCGTTTGAGTACAAGGAGATATCACGTGCGTCTTAGTTCGCATCTATAACTAGGTGGTGCCCCTTTTATTGTTTGGTTTCTGGCTGTGGGTTGTTGTTGTCTCTGATTGTGCTTGCCCCAGCCCCATTTGAGCAGCACGGGAGCCTCGAAGGGTGTTTAGAGGCCGCTCTTCTTGTTTCCCGCCCCGGACCGCCTCAGTATGTGTGTGAACATTCCAAGTAAAATTCCTTGTCTTTGGTTGCATCGAATCTTAGCAAGTGTTTTCGGGCTTGACTACATTCCATGTCAAACTATTTCTTCTTGGTGCTACCCTTCTTAGACCTTTTACAAGACATGTGTTTTATCGAAAAGCATTCCTTCGCACAAGAGAAAATTACTTCTTTAAAAGGTTTCCACTTGCATTCTAATGTTGGGATCTCTTGATGATCTATCATGCTTAACATTTGGTCCACCATATCAGCATGTATAAATGCTCATTTGAAGTTTATACATAGGTACAAATTATTCACATCATGATTGGAGGCTACATGCTCGGGCCGTTTACCACACTTGAGGTCAATACATAACATCTTATGATCCAATTCTGGATTCCATTCACCAATTGTAAAGCTTTGTAGGCATTCTAGAGTGGTTTCCGAGAACAACGTATAGTCAATCACGCTATCACCATTGTACTTTCTACATGTAAAGTCATTAGTGCCTTGCCATAGAGATACACCATTTGCAATGAGCATTCTAGTACTATTGCATATATGTAGAAGTGACTTTCCATAGTGATCCAGTTCTTTTGCATCATTAGAACTTCGATTATACATGTATGAGTCATCCATTCTTCTTGAGACATGCGGCATGTCGACTTGTTGTGTGTCATGTTGTAACGTATTTGTGCAAGCATTCATGTCTCCAAAAACAATGACTTCACCTTGATCCTTGTAATGAGCAATTTCTTCCTCTAGTTCAACAAATGGTTGATCACTATCCATATCCAAGAGAGTATAAAAGTTGGAGTCATAGTGAAGAATGTAGCAACCAGCCACAAACATGACTTGACCATTTGGTGGGTTGATTTTCAGCCATAAGTAGCGTTTATATTTATCTTCTTTGACAATGGAAACATCTTTCAAACCCTTTTTGGTCATACATACTATGATATATGCTATGCCTCCTTGGCCTCTTCGTTGCTTTGCATTTTTGGCCCACATCAAAGAGTGCACATCGTATTTGTTAAATCCAAGAATTTGTTGTGCATCATGCTCCCATGTTTTGACAAGAAGTATCATATTGGAGTCATTGGTAAGCTCATCAATGCCAATTCCCGCATTCCATGGATACCAGTTACAGTTCTAAAAGCTTATTCGCAAGCGTGAGTTGGTCTCATAGATCATGTGTCCCTATTTTTTGGGTGAACTTGCATCCTCCTCAAGTGGCTTCTCTTCTTGAGATGACACCTTAACCTTCTTGCTTCTTTCCTCATATGCTTTGCGACTTACATTTTGTTGCATAAGAGTGCGATCCTTATATACATTACAACTCCTTCCTCTGAGGTAGATCTAGCTATTGTCAAGGATGATCTTTCTCTTTACCTCATCAGCCATGGTACGTACAATAGGTCTTTCTCCCGAGTGAGGGACTGCTTGTTTTTCAACTCAATGTACACCATAAGCCATGATTCCTAACATGACAAAGTGGGTAGCAAAAAACTCTTCAATAGCAACCGCAAGAGATTGGAGTGTTTCCATGCTTTTCTCCTTGATTCCACAAATGACAATGTTCTTTGAGCGCTTTTGTCGTTCTTGCAATTCTTGAGTGTCCACATTCTCTACATTCTTTGCTTGGACAACGGCTAGCATGATAGGAGATGTAGAAACCACATTATCCTTATATATATCAGCCCATAATTTGGATGCATTTCTCATCTCACATACATCATGTCGTATTGTATCTATTGTTTCCTCTTTCAATACATGATCACTCTCCACTTTCCTCTTTCAATACATGATCACTCTCAACTTTGCTCAAGTGCTCTTTCAATACATTCATGTCAACAAGAGAGAGTTTACATTATTGAACTTCATTCTCAAGATGCATCAAGCGTGTTGTTTGCATTTCAAGAACCTTCTTGAGGTGCTCATTATCCACAACGAGAACTCTTAAAGTGCCATTCTCCATTGCAAGTGCGCGCAACTCTTCACCTTGCTTGTTGATGGTTTCTTGTAATGAGATCAAGTAAGCCATGATCATTGCTTCCGTTGTTATAGACGATGTGGTTGGATAAGCATCCAAATTCCTTGGAGATTTTGCATCATTCTCTATGGCGAGTGTGGATTTTCCACCCTTGCGAGTTTTGTATGACATTGCCTTCAAGTTGGCAACAAAAACAAAAAGTTTTGACATTTTTTTTCCAATTCTGAGATGCTGTTACAACAAAGCCTTCAAAGAGAGAGATAGGGATAGAAAGAGAGAGGGGGACAGAGAGAGAATAGAGAGAGAGAGAGAGAGTAAATAGAGAGAGGGAAAGAGAGGAATAGAGAGAGATAGGGATATGGATAGAAATAGAGAGAAAGAGGGATAGATAGAGAGGGGTAGAAGAAGAGAGAGATAGGGATAGAAAGAGAAAGAGGGAGAGAGATAGAGAGGGAGAGAGAGATAGGGATAGAAAGAGAAAGAGGGAGAGAGATAGAGAGGGAGAGAGAGAGATAGATAAAGAAAGAGGGAGAGATAGAGAGGGCTAGAAATAGAGAGAATGAGGGATAGAGAGAGGGGAGAGAGAGAGAGAGGGAAAGAGAGAGAGTAGATAGAGAGGGAGAGAAATAGGGAAAGAGAGAGAATAGAGATACGGAAATAGAGAGAGAGAGAGAGAGAGGGAGTAGATAGAGAGGGAGAGAAATAGGAAAAGAGAGAGAATAGAGAGAGAGAGAGAGAGAGAGAGAGAGAGAGAGAGAGAGAGAGAGAGAGAGAGAGAGAGAGAGAGAGAGAGATAGGAAAAGAGAAAGATAGGGAAAGAGAGAGCGTAGATAGAAAGGGGGAGAGAGAGAGAGAGAGAGAGAGAGAGAGAGAGAGAGAGAGAGAGAGAGAGAGAGAGAGGAATAGAGAGAGATAGGGAAAGAGGGAAAGAGAGAGGGATAGGGAGAGAGAGTAAGAGGGGAAAGAGGTAGAGGAGGAGGGAGAGAGAGAGAGAGAGAGAGAGAGAGAGAGAGAGAGAGAGAGAGTAAATAGAGAGAGTGAAAGAGAGGAATAGAGAGAGAGTAGATAGAGAGGAAACTAGTATGGAGTAGTTAGCTAATGGTTGAGTGCGAAGTTTTTATGTAGGGTTAGATTTAATGCGAAATGTATACATTTTTGCAAGAGATTACGTCTATAATATATATTTTTGAATAAAAATTTCTAAAACACAACACTTTATGTTTATTAGAAGTATTTAAGTTGTGTATCTTTAGGGCAGCTTTAGTACGAGAGAGAGAGAGAGAGAGAGAGAGAGAGAGAGAGAGAGAGAGAGAGAGATAACAACCCTTTAAATTAAATAAGATCTCTTTTTTTAAGGTAATAGTATTTATTAAAAGAAGAAGGATTTTTGGAAAAAACATTGTATCCATTTGGAGTAATCGATCTAAATTTCTCAATGTAAAGTGTTTCTAAGTGATTTTCTTTGTCCTTTATTATTGTTGAATCTATAATTTTGATCGTGAACTTTTTGTTGAACGGCTTGTATCTGCTAATGTCAGTTATCATTAATTTAGTAGGTTGTTTTTTATGTTGTAAAATCCTTCTTTTTAGATTATTTATTTGTCCAATATATTTTATTTATTTATTATACATTGTAATTTATAAATAAAAATCTTGCTTTTATTTTATAAAGTTGTTGATTTTTGGGGAGACTTTGTTTCTGAAAAAAACAATTAGACTCTTTTAAAACGATTTTGTATAAACTTTTATGGGTTTCAGTATAAATATATAAGGTATTTAAAATATATTTAAAATTTTAAAATATAGATTGTTATTTTAAAGTAAACAATGGATTCACATTTGGGTGGAGAGAGAGAGAGAGAGAGAGAGAGAGAGATGTGAGAATGCATTATTTGACTATGTTGATAATTGCTTTAAAATATTATTGAACTTGTTGGTATTTGAGTAAAATGTGAATTTTTAAAGTAATAATTGTACCTTGACTGGTGGATGGAATATCTGTAGGTATTTAAGTTGATTGCAAAGATGATTCTCCTTTATTAGCTATATCCATATCTATAAACAATGTTATGTAATTTTTTGTTTAGTTTGAAGAATATAATCATTTATAAATAGAGAAGAAATTTTGATTTTATACCATTGCTTTGATTCATAGTAATGAAAAATTTGCAAGTAGTGCTATATTGTCTTCGTGCAAATTCCATATCTAGTGATGCTGTAATGCTCTCCAAAGTGATTGGATCTTGTTTGTTTTTTACGTTGTATAGTTGCTTATACTCTTTTAGAATGATTGAAGCTAGTCTATTATCAAGAGTTTTCAAAGAGTCTAATGGAATGTTGTAGCCAAAATGCAATAAGTTCATAGCATATGCTGAAATTCCATTCGTGTGTTTATCTAGTAAAGCTTGAGCTTCGTATCGCTCAAGCATTGTATCTTCATTTGGTAAATCTTTAAATATCTTAAGAATTTGTATTGTTAGACCTGCAAAGTAATTATATTTGAAATTATGAATAATAGAAGTAAATTTTTCAAAACATAAGCTGAATTATTTACCATCTGCAAGGAGTTCTTTAGTAGTATGCGTTTTTGTCCATGTTTGAAACATATTGTCAGCTACATCCATATATTGTTTTAGCTCATCATAAGATGGACAACCATAAATGTAATTTATTGGATCACGTCCCGAGATATTTGCATATTTAAGCTATTTGATTCTTAAGAAGAAGTTTTCTCTGTGTTGCCTTTTTTATTTTCATTGCTCTTCTTGTTCTTTTTCTTGTAGGTCTACTGTGGCTTTTTCTTTAGCTTTGATAGAATTGAAGACCTAATATAAATTTAACACAATTTATACATTTAAGGTTATAAATATTGAAGTATGTGATTAGAAATATAATCTTACCTCCATATTGTTTAGCTTTCAATCTAAAAAATATAAAAATGAACTTATTAATAGTTTTTTTTATATCAATCTAGTAATAAATTATAGCACCTTAAGTTTGATATAAAATAATTAAGTTTATGTTACCTTTGTTTTAATCTTTGGAGTATACTTTTGTAAGTCAATAATCTTCATATATATAATAATTTATTACTTCTATTTAGAAATCGTTGATTATTATTGAATTCAATATTTTTATGTTCTTTCGGTTAGTCGATCAAGACAACATGACATACAATAGTCCAGGAGAAAAAAAATTCGAATTATTAACAATGACTTACCAAAGATAGTACATCCCTAGGATTTATGTCCAGTCATTGCATATGCTAGTGTTAGTGGAAAAGATGTTTTATGATACCATGTTCCATTGTATGTTTTTTTAATATATTTTGATCTTCTAATAGTTACATTTCGTTGTGTATGATTTACACATATTATAAGTTTTGTTAGAATAGATGTTATATTGTAATATTTAATATCTACGACTATCCCAAAAGTTCCATTAGCTATACCTATTGCTAGATCTATGTTTTGTGTAAACATTACTAATGCCCCTATTGCTACTCTGGATAGGGTATGCAATTCTGTATCATTTATCCAATGTTGTAGTTCCGGTATATGATGTGTTGTTTTAGCAATATCTATATTGAATATATTGGAATGGTTGAATATCTTCAATAATATGAGGTCATTATAGTATATGCCATCTTTATTATGTGTACACAATATAGTTGTGTCTTTATCTATATATTGTTCTAAATCTTTCTCTTGTATAAATGTATGTTTTAAGTGATTATCTAATTGTGATTTAGATGGTTTACTTTGTATGATTATATTTAAGAATTCAATGAAGTCTGGATCTGAACAATGACGTATTGAGGTATATAATGTGTGGTGTATAGCTAATTTCCAAAATGTAGAATTTGTTATTACACATTTTTGGCATAGCAAGTCTTTATTTTGACAATTACATATTGCAGGCAATTGCTCTATATCTCCAAATAGAAGTAGTTTTTTAGTGTTAAATATTTCTAGCATAGATAAATTACAAGCTTCTGAAATTTGGAGTATAATTGTACGTAATATTTGTGATCTCATCATTGAGAATTCATCAATTATAATTACATCATAAGATCTTATTTTAATTGAACGAATATCATTTGGTTCTAAATTAGAACAAAATAATTGATTTTTATTAGGTAAACAAAAAAATAATGTGAAGTACGTGCTAATCGACTAAGTCTTGTAGCTGCTACTCATGTGGTTCCTGTAAGGAGAACTCTTATGTTTTTGGTTATACATTTAAATGTGATCTATTGAATTAGAAACGTTTTCCCAGATCCAGGTATTTCATTTATTATATGTAACCCACCCGAATTTTCAAAATTTTTATTGTATATTAGTTCTTGCTCTTTAGTCAAAGTTGTATTTTCTATGCGTTTAAGCTCTTGTAGATGTATTATTGGATCATATTGATTCTCTCCTATAGTTTTAATATTGGTTTGTTTTTCTATAAAATCAATTGATGTTAAATGTTCTTGTAAATTATGTATGGGATGCATTTGAAGTATTTGATTTGTAATTTGTTGTCTAGATTCATCGATTAATAGATGTAATTGAGAATAATCTCCAATTAGATTCTCTATGTCTTCTTCATTCTTTATTATTTGTCGTATTTGATATTCTAAAAAGCAAGAATTTTTTATGTTGTTAATTGAGATTAATTCTTTTTCATTACAAAAATGTATATGTTTTAATAGAATAGTAAAAAAAAAACTTCCATTTGATGGACAGGGTGAAAATCGATAAATCTTACTAATTGTTTATACTCTTCTATTTCATTTCCAAATAAATCATGCATTTTACATATTTTCTTTGTTGTATGCTTGAGTATTTTGTTAATTCTATAGTAACGAAAGTATGAATAAAATGTTAAGCTTTTCAATTCTAATGGTCTTGCTGTATATAGATCAATTGGATGTAATATAGAGGTTAAAAAATTTTGTATATATTTTTGTCTTTTTTAGGAGGTGAACAATCTATATAAGTTACCTTTTCTAAAATTTTTTATGATTGGTATCTCTAAACACATCATGGCTACTTCGGTTGCTGATATTGATTTTGTTAATACATAAGAAGATATTAGTTTGAGTTTTGTATCATCAATATTATTTAGTCCTAATGTTTTCGTTGTTTCTAAATCGATATCTATTTTTCCTATAGGTTCTGATTTCAATGCATATTTTAGTAAGTAATATGATAATCATGTATTGGTTACTTTTTTAATATTCATATGGGATTGCTATAACAATAATACTCCTGCATGATAAGGGACCACATTTTTGTGTTCTAATGTTGGTCTATAATAAAGCCATCGTTGAGTTTGTTCATGAATAATTGGCTTATGATTACTTTGAATATCATATGGAAATCCATATTTACATTTAATTTTTTAATTTTGTAATTCTATTTCACAAGATTCTCTATAATTATATATTTGTTTTTGATAACTAAGTTATGCAATTTATATTCAATTGGTGCTGGATCAAATTTATTTATTGTATGTAAATAAGGTATGTGGCTATCTATCTCTAAAGATATTCGATCAATATCGTTTGAATCTACCCATAGCATTATATGTGCATGTGATGAACCTCTATTTTGTATCTCATATAGTATTAGATAGTGGTTGATGGTACCTAATAATCCATTAGGAATAAATATATTTGTTTAAAAATGTATGTAATCATTTGTGAAAAATCATCATGCACTCAGCTGGACAATCTGTCTAATTGAGTTTTAAGTCTATCTTTTGGATAATTTCTTCTAAATCTTCTATTTCTACCCATCTACTAGAGGATACTTCACCACAAGTTAGGGTTAAGAAGTTAGGTAAACCAAATGACTCTTCCATGCATAATAAATCTTTTAAATTCTTACGATACCATGATGGAGAGCCTGGAATTTAATAAGAGATATTGTGTTTTATGATATAATGAATGGTATCTAGATCAGATGCATGTGGATTTTTAAGTTTGAATTTATCTATATCTGATTGTAGCATTGTTAAATTTGTTGAATTTGCTATTATCAAAGCTTGACGCAATTGGTACATCATCAATAAGTATGGCTTGTATAAAGTGAATATTGAGAAGAATGAGGCTATTCTCATTTTTAGATATGTATGAAATTTTAAAGCTCCATCATGAGCTCCATATCCTAATGGAAATAGAAATGGGAATAGGGCTTTCTCTATTGTAATATCTTCTAAATTAGATACTCCATCTAAACTTTCATATAAGTTAATGATTTTTTTGTTATTTAATCTTTCATACATAACCTCATCATGAGATAACTTACCTATTTTGTATTGTGATTTTAGTTGTGTGTTGTTTACTCGATCTAAGATACCTAAATAATTTGTATTGTATGCTACTATCATTAAGTCATAAGGACAAGATGATGCATGTTTGTTTAGTAAAGTAGTAATTGCATTAGAAGGAATTATAGGAATTGCTAAAGTTCTTTGTGGTTGTTCATATATAGTATATAATTTTTTTACTAATGGATTATTTTTTACTAAAAAAGAGCAATAGTGTGTTTATGTCATTTGAGTTTTTTGTTATAATATTTAATAGAGCATTACTATTTTGATATGAAAATAGAGGATTATCTAATAATGATCTTTGTTCTATATTACCTATGGCTATAGATGTTATCTTTTTACTGATATGTAAAGAGATATCTAAAGTAGATAGCATGTGTACTTCATGTACATTCATTGTTAGTATTTTTTTTATATAAGTCAGGTGATAAGTTACCCAAGATTTTTCTCTAATGTTGTTTTGAAAACATTTGGAGTAGTTATAAATTTCTATATTTTCTTGTTTGTTATTTTGAAATGATGCTAGATATGGATTAGATAATTCATATCCTCCTAAATAGGTATTTGTTTTTTCTATATATTTTAAGTTTTGTTTTTCATACTTAAAAAATAATTTTCCACAATTGGAAGAATATTTATATGATTTGATCGAATTAGAACAAATATTTACCCATGAATCAAAATCTAAATTAAAAATGTCAAAAGTTGGAGGTAAGTTTGTTTTTCTACGTAAATGTCTTATAATCTTGGTATGCTTTTCTTTTTGTTTTAGTTTGGATGCTTTGTTCGTAGGTAATAGTTTATTTGTTTTCATCTTCAATTATGTATTTTTTATTATTATTTTGTATATTTGGTGACCTTAAGATTTCATTATATTTATATTGATATGTATATTATTTGTATTTAGCTTAGACTAATATTCTAATTTGGAAAGAATTTTTTTTTGATCTTATTGTGGTTATCAAAATACTAATATTAAAAACTGTTTTTTTATAGGTGTTTAAAATATTCTTAAATATGACATACCTTGTGTTATAGTCAAATGTTAAGTTTCTTTGTAGATGTTGAAGAGCTTCTTGTAAACTAGCAAATGGTAAAACTTAAGAAGTTAGAATATAGAGTTATATATAATTTGATGCTAATTACCAAAGGAATGATTAGAACAATGCTTGGCCAGCTTTGGTAAAGCTTTGATTGACATGTGTGGCATATGATATACTTTTGACAGCACACAAGTTCTTGGTAAGCTTTATGTTTGCAATGCTATCTCTTGGACTCCACTTATCTCAAGGTATATGCAAGGCCAGGGTGAAAGCCCTAGTCTATTTCTTTTTATAAAAAAAGAAAAGGCAAGCATCTCTCCTAATCACTAATCCTTGCATCTGGAAGGAATGTGGCACCATACAGGAAATCAACCAAGGAAACAAGAAGGTGACCAAGGCAAAAGATTCAAGATCTGATGAAAAACAACATAATACTTGACAAAGCTTTGATTGACATGTATGCCATATGTGATGCACTTTTGAAAGCAAACAAGTTCTTGACAAGCTTCTTGTCTTTGGGCCGTAGTCACTTGGATTGCACTTCTTGCAGGCTATGCCTAGCATGGACAAGCCACAAAGCTCTGGCGGTTTCAACTAATGCAAAGCATCCAAGGCTTGTCTGCAAACTTGACCATTTATGCTTGCAACTTGAAGGCATGTGCCGGGAACCATGAAAAATGTTGACATAGGCAAAAAATTCTTGATGTGGTCAGTAGTGAGGGGCTATTGAAATACAACATCGTACTTGCCAATGCTTTGACTAATTTGTGCGCTAAGTGTGGTGTACTTTTGAAATCATAACAAGTTATTCAATGAGACACTAATGTGACTTGTCAATTAAACCACTATATTAGTTGGAGACTTGACAATTGAATAGGAAAGTGAAATGTTGGAGAGGGGTTATGTAAGAAGTCTAGAGCTAACATATTTTAAAGGCACCAATGAGACTGTCTTTCCTGAGTCCATCACTATGAATCTCTGCAAAACTCTTTCTACCTATAAACTTCTCCATTTTGTACCCTTGCTGCCATTGCATCTCATAGAAATGCATTGTCTATTGCTCTTGGATAGACATGATGATCAACATCCAAAAAGAACAATCTCACTTCATCGCAGTTACAATTGAATAGGAAAGTGAATTGTTGGAGAGGGGTTATGCAAGAAGTCTAGAGCTAACATATTTTAAAGGCATCAATGGGACCGTCCTTCCCGAGTCCATCACTATTAATCTCTGCAAAACACTTTCTACCTGTAAACTTCTCCATTTTGTACCCTTTTTGCCAATGCCATTCACAAAAATGCATTGTTTGTTGCTCTTGGACAGACATGATGATCAACATAAAAAAAGAACAATCTCACTTCACCGAAGTTACAGTGGACTGCAAACTTTGTTTGCACTCCCTGTAATCAATAAATGCCAAGATATTTGACTGAGCAGGGCTTGCTTATGGTAAATACATACAAAGTTGTTGGTTATCATCCTAGAAGCGATGCTACTGGTTCACCTTGGGTGTTTGATGTAGACCAGTAGGGTTCAACCAGGCTTCAGATATCTGTTCTCGCATTCGCAAGTGGTTGGGCTAGAAAATTACTTTTGCAATTCAACAAGTGTTCACATTGACGCACCAATCGGATCGCCTAAGAACTAGGCCGAGTCAAGTCACTTATCTGATAAGTACCAAATCATACCATAAGCTGATATTTGGTGGATCAACTTCAGAAATTGACGCATTGCAGACTCACTGAACTTGGTCTAGATTCACTTTATGTTTTTCAATGCATTTTTGAGAATCAGTTTCGTGATCTGATCGGGTACACATCTCGTATCTGATAAATGACGGATCAGCTCATTCCTCTAGTCCATGATGACAATCTCCTTCAACTGTAGATTTGATGTGAAATGTATACGTTTTTGCAATAGATTACATCTATAATATATTGTTTTCAATAAAATTTTCTAAAATCAACACTTTATGTCTATTAGAAGTATTTTGATTGTGTATCTTTAGGGCAATTCTTGGAGTACTTGAGAGAGAGAGAGAGAGAGAGAGAGAGAGAGAGAGAGAGAGTTGGAAAGAGATAACAACCCTTCAAATTAAATAAGATCTCTTTTTTAAGGTAATAGTATTTGTTAAAAGACGAAGGATTTTCAGGAAAAAACATTGTATTCATTGTTGGTATACTTGTAATGCCCATCTCTTAGTTTTGCCACCACAATATATTTTGCACAATTTGTAAGGCCCTCATATGAGGAGAAGCCAATGGTGCACATATATTCAGTGGATTCCAGCTTTGCATGCTGATGGGATCTCTATTTTTTATCGTGGATGGTATGGAGAAATTCAGGGCCAATTTTGGGGGCCTCGTGAACGGAAGTCCCAGAGATTTTTTATTCCTTTCACCAGAATATTCTTGTTCACCGGAATATCTTCGCTGGACGACGATCGGAAGACAATCGGAAAATGGACGTTTGGTGGTCCGTGGCCGGTTGTCCATGGTCTTTGGCCGGTGGTAGGTGGTCGGATTTTCTTGGCCGGTGGCCAAATTCTAAGAGGACTTGTCTACCCAAAAGCGACTGCACATGGCGCATGGGAGCGTCCTACTTGGACTTGGGTATCTAAGGGCGGCATATGGGCGTTTAGAGGCTCCCTTACATCTATATAAGGTAGCCTTGTCATGAGTAATTTGATAGAATGGTGTGCATACTTGACGCACACAACACATCCTTATTGAAGGATTATTAGTCCCTTGTATTCCTACTTGCTCAAGTTGTCTAAACCGCCATCTAAGCTCTACCTTGAGAGCGCATGGGTGGATGATACCATCACTTTGTAATAATGTGTTAATCTAAAGTTTTTGATTTTTCACTAATCTACTTTGCATCGTATCTCTCTCTACTCTCCTTGCTATTAGATCCTTATTGTATTCCACATTTCTTACATCCATTTGGAGTAAGTGATCTAACTTTCATAATATAATGTGTTTCTAAGTGATTTCCTTTGTCCTTCATTGTTATTGAATCTATATTTTCAATTGTGAACTTTTTGTTGAACGTCTTTTCTTCAAAGTTTCCTCTCTCATATTCCCTTCTTCTCTTCTCTCCTTGCAATAGAGAACTTTCCAATTTCATATCTTAAAATATTCCTTGTTCTTATTCCCTCCTTCTCTCTTCTTCTTCTTCTTTTATCTCTCCCTCCAAAAATTCTCTCTCTCTCTCTCTCTCTCTCTCTCTCTCTCTCCATGAGGTGCTAAACGTGAAGATCCACGATCTCTATCCCCATTATCTCTCTAAAATTCCCTAATGCCTCACTCTCCCCCTACTCTCATGCTAGGGCACCTTTTTGTAAACTAGCTTGCCATACATCATTCTAGATCTATAGCTTCTCTGTAATGGAATTGTCCTATTTAATTTGACAGTAGCGGAAATTAATGAGAGTACTTTTGAGAAATGACTTTGTGAGCATAGCGGGTGAACATAATTGAAGATAGCAACATAATCATAGCAATTAGTTAACTTGGCATGAACAATACTTTTGCAAGAGAGAGAATTTAGAGAACATGACAACAGTTGAGGACCGGATTTATGTGGAGCCGGTCCCCCCTCCAATAGGCATTTGTATTATGATTTCTCCCATTAAGAGAGACTTGTTACAATATAGTCTTTGTGTTCCTTGTGACCTAGGTGATGCTATGAAGATGGAAAGCTTCATGCATCACAAACATAACATAAACTTGAAGAAAGCTTTAACTATCCCAAGCCTTAGTCCCAAGACCTCAAACACCTTCGAAGGTAGAGAGAGCTAGCAGGGAATGAGGGTAGGGAAGAGGAAGAAGAAACATTTCGTAGGAGAAAGAATTAGTTCCTCACTTATCATAACTCTTGTTGCTAGCATACATAATAGAATAGTAATGAAGAAGAAGGAGATGGCAAGCTTAAGCATTGAAGCATGGCTCTTGGTTGGATTTGCACTCCATATCCAAGAGTGTTGGTGTAGGCTCTCAACCTCTACTTGCTTAGAGAAGGGGAAGGAGCTCTTGCACTTTTCATAGCACACAATGAGAGTGTTTGTGAGTGTGTGTGGGTGATTATACCCCCTAAGCAACCCTCTAGCTTGCTTGGGTCGAGCCCCCCTTGTAGCTCATGCTTGAAGCTCATTGGACCCTCCAGGCCTAGCCAATCACAAGCAGGAGGCATTACAAGCAGCAAGGGTAGCCTTGAGACAAGTGTCCCCCTTTCCCCTTTGAGAGAGAGGGCTAGATAAATGCTAAATCATTTAATTAAATCTCCTAAATTATTATTGGACCCCTTGGGAGGCCAACCAATAAGCTTCAGGCACACCATGAGGGCAACATGAGGAGGAACTTGACAAGTGTCCCTTTTGCTTTCTTTGTACCATGCATGCCTTGTGGGAGTGTGTGGGTGTTTGTCTCTCATCCCCCCTCATGTAGGGCTCGCCCCCTCCTTGTAGGGATTGAATCTTTGACTTTTTGACACCTCAAGCCCCTCATGCATAGGCCCAGTTCCCACCACAAGCTTGGATCATAAGCACTTTAAGCTTGGGCTGGGTTCTCACCTCAAGTGCAACCTAGCATCTCAAGCATGTCAAGCACCTCAAGCATCTCAATAATTAAGCACCTCAAGCATCTCAAGCACCTCAATCATCAAGCACCTCAAGCACCTTAGTCATCAAGCATGACAAGCAGGACAAGCACCTCGAGCTGGGTTGGGTTCCCGCGCCTCAAGCTCAGCCCTAGCTTACCTAAGGTCAAAGGCCTTCTACACACATTATTGGAGGTGTTCAATGAAGCTAACCCTAAGGTCTTATGCTCCATTTTTTAGTCTTGCTCTTTGATAGAGCATCTCTCATTTGGGCCCCTTTACCATTGGCCCCGTGTTGAGATAGGTCTATAAGCACATGTCTATATCTTAATACTTGTTCCCGTTTATTCTCCCACATTAAGTGATCAATTTAATATGAGAAAATCATTTGGGTTGGTTAGATATTAGATATTAGATTTTATGACATTCTCCTTCTAAATATACAACCTTTTCCTCCACATCTATAGTGTCTCCTTCTAGATCTACAACCTATTTGTCCACAACCTCAACATCTCATTCTAGATCTGCAATCTCTTTCTCCATAGATACAAAATCTCCTTCCTTAACCCTCAAGGTTTTCCACCTCTCTCTCTCTCTCTCTCTCTCTCTCTCTCTCTCTCTCTCCGTCCCCCCCTAAATAATTGTGCACTATGAAACTCATTCCTATTAGGCTTGTCCTTGCTTATAACTAGCAAAGGATTACAATGAAGCACAAAAATGCTTAGCATGGTGAGAATGTAGATGAATGCAAAGGTGTACTTAAGAATTTTCAAGGGTTACACATGTCCAATGCTCACAAAGAATCATGGGTTAAGCACCGGTTTTTGCAAAATGTGTGGTTGATGTGTTTTTCTGTGAATGACTTATTGAGGGCCTCTTTCACCCGCTTGCTTTGTGCACACATTTTAAAATCCTTAACTTGACCCTTGAAAGCCTCCACAAAATCATTGCATTGCCTCCTCTTCCTCCTCCTCGCCTGCAATAGTACCCAACTCTCAATAGTATAACTATTAAAAATGGTAACAAAGTCAATTGTAGTGCTAGGCCTTCGAGATGTAGTCATGGTGTGCACTAGAACAAACAGTAGAGTTAACAAAAATATGAAAAAGAGAAGACGGTTTTGAGAGAGAAGTAGAGTTACTCAAAGTAACATTTGGGTGGGAGCATAGATACTAGATGGAGCCTTCAATGCAAGTTTTGAAATTTGTCGGTACAAAGTTAGTAAGGTTTACAACATTTACACTTTGAAAGTGTGACGTTGTATATTTCTAATAACAAATTTTATGTTTTTCCTTATTTTCTCAACGAGTTTCTCTCTAAAATACCGGTTTTTAATGTAACGTTAGCCTCTTCCTCATTGGTTGAGCGCCACTCTCTCTCTAGAACTAAAAGGCCCGAAAGTGAGTCCAACTTTCTCCTAGTGCATGAATGAGCTAACAAATGATAGCACTTGTGTCCGTGATGAAGGAAGTATTTTCCATACAAGGATCCCATGTATTCTATTCTTTTATGAATGAGTTTGGAATGCTTCATTAGTTGAATTGAAGTTGAGCCAAATGTAATAGACAAGAGCATTCGTGTTATTTGTATAGGAATGCATTTACTAATTTGTACTTGTGTCGTTTTAGCATTCAACAAGCCTAAAAACAAATACTAGAGAGAGAGATATTTTTGTTTGTTTCTTCAAATCATGTTACCTTGTTTTTTACTTGGTACCATTTTATGATACGTTGCAATTGTGATGTCCCATTTTGATACATTGTGCGCTCCTTGCCGCACTGTCGAAGCAAGGGACTTGCCAATACACCGTGTGCGAGCCACAAAAGGCTCCAAGCACACAACAAGCCTAAACTAGCAAGCTCAAGAGAGCAAAGGGTGTGTCACTCACCACTCTACGCTCGCCTTCGTGGTGGATTCCTCGCCGCGATGAAGAAGAAGCTGCAGTCGTGCCGCGCTCAACCGCTTCGCCTCCGTCGTGCCTTCGTAATGCTTGATCGCACACACACTCTCCCTCTCTCTCTCTCTCTCACATACACACACACACAAGGAGGTGAACAAGAAGAAGATGGAGATGGAGATGTAGCAAGAGCACTCTTCTATTGCACAAATGAGAGAATGAGTAAAAATTAGGTTTAGTTGGCTTTTATAGGAGCTCACCCCATTCACACTTGGGCGCCCATGCTTAGCCAACTAATCCCTTGAATGTCCCAGTTAGAGTGCGCCTCTCATCGGCGATCACTCTACCTTTCCCTATTGGTCCGACAAGCCCGGTACCTGACTCTAAATAATACAACATTTATAGATCATAGGGTGTCCGTGTGCCGTGAGGGTTAACATGCCCCCCTTCCTGATGTAGATTCCGTCCTCGGAAGCTATTGAGTTGAAGCTGGGTCGTCGAGGTGGAAGAGCATTTGAGATGAATGTCCTTAGCCTTCTTCAGTCACTGCAAAATCAAACAACATTGGCACAGTAATTGCATTCTCTTAAAAAGCATATGCAGTTTTAGGTAGAAAAATTGATTGGTCAAAGAATTTCAAACAATTTGTTAGCAATGAACATTAAATTGCAATGTAATCAAATGCATAAACAGATGTAAAGGTAGAAAATTAAACAAGTCTGGGGTCGCTAATTTGACGGTCGAAAGGCACTAGAGATCGAATATTAATACCATGGGTAAGCTTCTTAATTATCTGTGGTCAATTAAGTTATTTAATCGCGAGAGCCAAGTATTGATGTTCGAGGGATGACTAGAGGCTATATCTAGAAAACCTTGTAGTTAAGCTACCATAAAAGGAATTTCTCATGAAATCATCGCCTGACTGATTACTTTTTCATTGACCACCCAAAGTCTTTTCACATTGATTCAATTATGAAGTGGGTGCTTATTTTGTATGCCTTGGGTTTTTTGCTTTTCAAGGAAAAGCGCCCACACTGGGAACCTCTAGGGCTCAAGTACCATAGGCAATACATGTGAGTGAAGTACCAAATCAAGCTGAGATTTCTCTTCCAGCTTAAAATTTTACATTGTGGCACTTTGATTTTTTGTTTGTTCATTTTTAGCATTTTAATTTGTAACTTTGGGGGGTCATATAACACTGTTACCCTCCCCAGGCTCATCACATTAGTAAACTCCCTTTATAATACTTAAGCTAAAGGTCAATAGGGTTAAGCCCACTAGAAAGCCCTAGTACATTTCATACAATGCTGCCTAAATCGGATTAAGAACCTAAGTAACCATTGCTTATTAGGAAGGCATTCCCCATGGTATTAAGAGAAGATTTCTAATATCTAGCTTGGTCAAACTAGCTTAATCGGACTGCTTGATTTTTAAACCTAAACAAGTGATTATGACAAAACATTACATTGAATTAAATGTTTGATACTAAGCCAATGCGCTGAATATTATGCTACCAATCACAATCAAAGCAGACAAACATGGATGCAAAAAGATAAGGGCAATGCTAATGGACAAGAAACACCTGTTTGTGTCGATGGTCGCGCTTGATTTGAAGTGTGAACGAGAGAAAGGTTCCATGAAGGTCCAAATCCTATCAATAGCAACACGCTCCTGTACACACTAGGAAACAAAAGGAATACCTCCAGGAGGCACATTAGTGGGAAAAGATAACTTCGCTAATCTCTCAACTCTAAAACAGAAACACTCCTATCGTACTAATCTTACCTGCCCTCCATCACTCAAGTGATGAGGATCGAAGGTGTTTTATGGCATAGGTTTCTGTTTCACTGTACCAGATGTGACATGTGTAGGTCTGAGTCAATGTTTTGACTTTTATTGTGCATACTCGTTTGCTAATTGCTCTTGCTCTTTATTTTTGTTTTTTTTGTGAGTATAAAGCTTTATATGTACATTCCCTAAGATTGGTGATTGAGAGGTCAGGGAAAAAGGTTGAGAGGGAAACAAATGAATGAGGACTGTCAGGAAACACTCCCCCCTTCCTTGGGTAGATCATACCGTTTGAAATGAGCTTGCCACCCTTTGAAACCAATTGTTCCAGTTGGTAATAGGTGAGGATTTTTGCCAGTAGTTTTCTATTACCCTAGGTGCCTCGTCAAGTTGCAAGGGTGGTAAGGTACTCTCCCAGGATCGAACTTGAAGTGGTTCATC
Source organism: Adiantum capillus-veneris (assembly GCF_014529385.1). Lineage (NCBI taxonomy): Eukaryota > Viridiplantae > Streptophyta > Polypodiopsida > Polypodiales > Pteridaceae > Adiantum > Adiantum capillus-veneris. The sequence continues at coordinate 118,888,569 of NC_140934.1, forward strand.
AGGTGATTCTTGAACACTGGGAGGTGTGGATTCTTTTGTAGCTTCATGGAGGTCCACTACTATAGATGGAGGCTGTGTAGAAGCTTTTACCTCTATGGATGTATTACATGAGGAGCTAGAATCTTCATGGGACTCCCCCCTTCCTGAGCTAGGTGGAACAAATCGTTCTTTCTTTGGTACCCAAACTAGCTCGGGAGCGGGTGTGTAGCATTCTGTGATTTTTTTCTTTCCACGATCATTGATTCGTTTTGGAGCTACGGGATTGGGCTCACTTGGGTCAGGTGATAGGTAAGAGCACAATCTACGTTTTGGCACCCAGATTTGATCATTTCCTTGATAGTAGCCTTGGGCTTCCAATAGTCGTTTAGGGATCCATCGCAACATTTTCTTACTTTTATTGGAGCGAGTGGTACGTTTCTTACAAGGCTTCTGTTTTTTAGCACTAGCTATGGTCACTAAAGAAGCTTTAGGGACCCACTTGTATGTTTTCTTTGTTACCTTAGGATGAGTCTTGTCGGAAGCGATATGCATTGCTTGTAGCATATTTAAGGGTATAGGCATTTCATCCCCCTCAAGTGTTACCCAGGTCGTCCCCCTATTTCCCCAAGTGTCTATGGTTGATGCTAGGTGGACCCAATCCACATTGTCCGACTCAGTCATCCCAGGTAGGATATCCATATAAGGAGAATCTTGGCCAATGTCTGTATCCTTCTTACAAGTGTAACAATATTGTAGTGGGGCCGAGTGAACTGTGGTGTCAGAGCGATGATCAATAATGGTTTTACTCCCTAAGGGGTGTACCTTACCAGTCACCAAATCCACTCTAAGGACAGAGTCTTGGAATTGCAAATAGACATGATTTTTAGACCAATCATGAACCATTTGTGCTTCCCTCATGAATGGTCTTCCTAAAATCATTTCATATGACATAAGGTGTTTAGAGAAATCCATTACAATGAACGTATGTCGTACCTTGTGTCCTAGAACTTTGATCTTAAGATCCTTGAGCATCCCCATAGGTTTGGCTACGGTACCATTTGCCATCTTTACCACAATGTTAGTAACACTGAGGCGGGGTTTTCCCATGGATTCCCAACAATCTTTTGTAACGATGCTAACTCCCGCACCACCATCAAGAATTCCCTTTATAGTTAATCCCTTGGTAGTGATGGGTAGGGTCGCATTAGACTCGCCGCCTTCAAAATACTGCCCTAATTCGTTAATGGGTACCTCGATCATAGACTCGTGTCCATCTAAGTCAAGTGATTGCACATGATTTTCCTCATCAATCATAATCGAGTCAGGCCTATTTGGTTGCGCAAACTGCGGTAATCCCGTTCGTAGCTCTCCATTAAGGAATGCTTGAAGTGCAAGGAATAACTCAGGATCTCCATACAGCTTTGCTATGATCGTGGTTCGGACCTCAGAAGACATGAAGTCCACTAGTTTGGCAACATTCATTGGCGTTTTGCAGGGTGTAGGTCCTTGACTAAGAATTGGTGAGGATGGAATCTCATATTCCTCAATGGGATCAGGTATTCCTTCGTTAAACATCCTTTCCAACAAGAAAGGTGTATGCTCACTTTCTGATGTCCCGTCCTCACTCCCTTCTTGGATGATACTAGATATGGCTAACGGTCTATGGTTCATGTGGGGTGGATGAACTTGCGTGGGAAACACTGTGTCATGAATTTTGACATGCATGGGTTCTGGTTCTAGTTTCCTTTGAGTCTTCTCCACTAAACCTCTTAGATGTTTCACCTGCTCAATCTCGTCTACTGGGTTTGGGTACGTCCCAATCTTCTTTTTACGATTCTTCCCTTTTTGCCCCTGCGGTTTATCTTGGGGGTCTTGGATTGGATTTGGAAACACTTGTGGTGTTTTCAGAGGCTCTTTATGATTTTCTCTTATTCGGTTTTCATTTGGTTCCATGTTACGGTTTTCTTTGTCGGTCTTTCTCTTTGTGGTATTGGTTCTAGTCTCCATTGTCTCGACTGAACCTGAATCATCCTCGAGGTCATTCATATACATGGGGTCATCTCCTGTTCCTATGTTTGTTTTGGAACTTGGCTTTGAATTTTCCGTATTCTGCGACTTCTTCCTTCGTGTCTTCTTTTTCTTTTCTTGGATAACTGACGCGGTATCTCTCTCTTCGAGGATATGGCCTGGCCCTTGAAGCATGGACCGTGTAATCGCATAAGCGGGTGCGACGGGTGGTATTGGCGATGTCACACTAGCAATTTCGACCAAATTCAGGGGTGTGATTTTAGGCGCATTTGGGTTATAGGGGCATTGGGCAATCAAGTGATCTATGCCACAATGATTACATGTGAGTATTGGCATTGCAGACGTGCTCCCTTGATTCATTTGCATCTGTGCAGCATTCTTTTGCAGCCTAATAGGGCACTCCGCTGCTCGATGTGGTCCACCACACTCGTAGCATTGAAGAGGTGGCCTCCTAGCCTGGGTGTTGATATTTTGACCTCTGGATGCGAGAGCAGCAGCTTGATAAACCGGCTTGACTTGCCCCCAACAATCTTCCATGTAGTATATAGGACACTCTTCCAATGTATCAAGTCCGTAGGCAATACTAGTGTCTATTTCCTCCTCACAGCCATCTGGATAAGCATTTGATGGCTCGCAACCCACTTGGTTCATAGGGGCGACTCTTGGATGCGGGGGATGCGGTCCTAGCACAGGAGGTGGTAGCGGTGTAGCTTGTACAACATTTTGAGATCTAGGGACCATGTGTTGCGGTAGTTGCTCAACAGGTGGAGCAGGCATCAATACAGGAGCTCGAGGCGCATCCGTCCAGGCTACAGGTGGTCTATTTGCCATCATACGTTTGATCATTAAACAATCCTTATCTTGGTGACCATACCTACCACATGCGTTGCAAGTTCCATTAAATTTTACTCTAAACGTAGGGCACTCACTAGTGCTATGTGGACCTAAGCAAATGGAACACCATTGTTGCTCCCTTCTTGGATACATGTGACTATTTTGAGGGGGTCGATTATCCTTAAGAGACTCTTGGATTGCCTTGGTGAGGTCTGTCAAGAATGTCTCAAATACCTTTGGCTCATTGGCAATGGGCTTTGCAGTCATGGGTTCATACTCAATGGCTTGTGAGCTAGTGGATCTCGTGTCAGTAGACACCCTCATGCCTGCTATCATCAAGTTGTCCTCTAATTGGATTGCATTGGCAGTGACATCTTCCCAGGTTGTGATACCTCTAATCACTAGTCCATTATAGATTCCTTCATTCCTCAACCCGCGGATGAATCGATCAAGCAGTTGGTTATTGTTGAAGCGCTCATTTACAGGGCAGCGAGAGTTTAAGTGCTTTAGACGACTTATGAAGTCCCTTACTGACTCTCCTTCCTTACGTTCGGCCTTCTGTAGCTGAGATGCTACACCCCAAAGCACACCTTCTCGTATGTACTCCTTTAGAAACAACCTTCGAAGGGTAGGGTAGATTGTTTTCTCGTCCACCCTTAGGGTTCTATACCAATCTCCAGCCTTCCCACTTAATGTCAAGCTTAAGGCATTGCACTTATGTAGTTCGTTGCGTTCCCCTAAGTAATCACATACTTGTTCAAACACTTCAATGTGTTTCCTAGCATCTTCGTCTCCATTGAATTTTTGCGTGAGTTTGGCAATTTGTACTGCCTTACTTCTAGGCTCTCTATCAGATGCGTGACGCATATTTTCCGCGATAGATCGACCTATGGTTTGAGCAAACGCTGCCAAGTCACCTATGTGAGGAGGTAGGGCCGGTGGAGGTACTCTTGGAATCATATGTGGGAGAGGGACGGGTGCCGGTCTTGGCATATGTGTGGATGATGCAGGATATGGAACATAACCGGGCATAGGTCCACTCGGATAAGGGCTAGGGAGCGGCACTCGAGGAGCATAAGCAAGTGGTACAATTGGAGGTGTGGGGGCCATGTGTGCATAAGGGGCTAGAGGCACATACGGTCGAGGCCCCATATTAGGTACTACGACACTAGGTAGTGGCACTGCGCTAACCGTAGATGTCATCGGTACATTCTCTGTCAGGCTTATCCCTGGAGTGAGCACTGGGTTTTCCTTAATAGAGGGTTGAGCCAAGTTAGGGAAGCTAAAGTTTTCGCTCAGAGGCTCAGATTGCATAGAGACCCCAGGTGAAATGACGTAAGATGGGTCCATGGGTCTCATTAGAGGAGTCTCCATTTGTGATAGAGTAGGCTGTTGAGCCTTGCTCGTATCCAGAAATCTCATGGGGCCAGTTGAGAGTATATTTACCCCTCGGTTTTGCCTTTCTGATTGAATAATGCCATGGATAACATTACAGATCATTTTCTGTTGATCTTCGATGCTCGTGGCACTAGAGGTGGATTGTACAATCTCTATCCATCCTACATGGTAGGCGTGGCCAGAGTGTAGATCCGTCAACACCTCAGTGTGGAGGTCGTATGTCCAATGATCATTAATGAACAATCCTTCTAGAGTCGACGTGTTAACGGTTTCTTGTGAGGTAGAAGCAATGTTGCTCCCCGTGGTTTTACTTGTCACCAACGGTACTCTAGAGGGAACTTCTGAAGGAGGCAGCTCAACAGGGCCTTCTTGGTAAGAAGTTGGCAGGATATCCACATAAACACTCTTTGGGGGTGTGGGGTCCACGTGCGATGTGAAAGGAGAGTCCACTTCCCCACCCCCTTCGTGTGCTTCATTTGCATCAGGTTTCGAGCGAGTAGCTCTACCTAATGTTTCCATGAAACGGCTAAACATACTAGTACTAGGCTGTGGAGCTTCGGGAGGTGCATGGCCTTCTCTCTCAGTGTTTTGGGTAGGGTATGCTTCCATGATTTCTGAGTCGGAGGAGGAATCACTAGCGGCTATTTTAGGGTCTTGGGTGGTGCTACCTTGTGTCCGTATGAACAGAGGCACCCTCAATATGCTCGTGTTCTAGCACCCGCCCAGAGCGTAAGTGCATGTGCTTTTGATACCCTAAGGTGTCAAAAAGCTGCTCTAGGAGGCCTTGTGACTAGTTTTTAGCGTGTTTTTTGTTTGTTTTTTTGCTAGATTTTTTAGAGCGTGTCGTGGAATGGGCCGTGTGATAGCTCGAAACGAGCGTATCGCTAGGAGGGACGCGCCGTGCTTTACAGCCCTCCGTTTGGTCACTCTATGCCCTCGGAATCCCTAAAACTATCAATTTCCAGTAGGGAACTAGGCCCAAACTAGAAAGTCTAAGGGTGCAAGTGGGAAGAGAAAGGAGGAGAGTGGAGGACTTGTCCCACATGCTCTCATTCTCTCTTGAGGGAGTAGGGTATATATATAAGAGTGAATATAGTATATATCATAGGACTGAGGCTTGGGCCTGGGCCTGGGCTTGGGCTTGGGCTTGGGCTTGGGGAAATGATCCCGATCCCGATCTATCTTTTATACAAACCAACCCGTCCGTTTTAAGAGTCACGTTTTTTATTTTCGAAAAATTTCACCGCCCGCTCACTCGCGTTTTTATTTTCCGATTTTTTTTTTCCAGATTTTTTTTTCAAAAAAAATAATAATATATTTTTTATATATATAATGCAGAAATGCAGAAATTACAGAAAATTGAAAACCCACAGAAATTGCAGAAATTGAAATGCAGAAAACGCAGAAATTGAAATGCAAGAAATGCAAAAAATTGAAAACGCACAGAAATTGCAGAAATTGAAATGCAGAAAACGCAGAAATTGCAGAAATTGAAATGCAAGAAATGCAAAAAATTGAAAACGCACAGAAATTGCAGAAATTGAAAAAACGCAAGAAATGCAGAAAATTGAAAAAACACAGAAAATGCAGAAATTGGAACTTGACAGAAAATTTAACACAGAAAACACAGAAAATTGCAGAAATTGAAACTTGACAGAAAATGCAGAAAATGCAAAAACGCAAGAAATGCTAACTGTGCAGTGCAAACCAGAAAACGTAGAAAACGCAAAAAACAGAAATCTCCACACAACTCCACACCCTCATTCCCTGCCTTTCCTATGATAGAGATTGCACCACAAAAAAGCGTAAAGTGCTAACCGAGCTTAGTGTAGGGCATATCCCCGGCAACGGCGCCAAAAATGTGCGCTCCTTGCCGCACTGTCGAAGCAAGGGACTTGCCAATACACCGTGTGCGAGCCACAAAAGGCTCCAAGCACACAACAAGCCTAAACTAGCAAGCTCAAGAGAGCAAAGGGTGTGTCACTCACCGCTCTACGCTCGCCTTTGTGGTGGATTCCTCGCCGCGATGAAGAAGAAGCTGCAGTCGTGCCGCGCTCAACCGCTTCGCCGCCGTCGTGCCTTCGTAATGCTCGATCGCACACACACTCTCCCTCTCTCTCTCTCTCACACATACACACACACACAAGGAGGTGAAGAAGAAGAAGATGGAGATGGAGATGTAGCAAGAGCACTCTTCTATTGCACAAATGAGAGAATGAGTAAAAATTAGGTTTAGTTGGCTTTTATAGGAGCTCACCCCATTCACACTTGGGCGCCCATGCTTAGCCAACTAATCCCTTGAATGTCCCAGTTAGAGTGCGCCTCTCATCGGCGATCACTCTACCTTTCCCTATTGGTCTGACAAGCCCGGTACCTGACTCTAAATAATACAACGTTTATAGATCATAGGGTGTCCGTGTGCCGTGAGGGTTAACATACACGTATGTCACAAAAAAACAATAAGAAGCTATAATGTTTATTAATGCTCTAGATCATTTCTAATATTCTTTTGATAAATATTTTTTCCTTTTAATGTTTGGAAAAAAAGGAAAACATGCAAGTTTCCTTGTACAAGGAGTTTGCAGCATAGTCCTCCGCAAAGTTTTATAATATGTGGGAACATGCCATTCTCATAGCAACGTGAAAATTTTAGCGTGTTCGTTTCACTACATCTTTAGTACCGAGTAAATAACTAAAAGGATACTAAATATACTTTTGTTTCAACGTTCATTTGTTGATTTTTGTAACCAACTCAATGATTGTGGTAGAAACTTTGTCATTAAAGTTGAGAGCTACGGTTTGAGTTGCATCCAATGAAAACACTTTAGAGTTTTCTTTGCACGCGTAAGCTGAGCACCACACTTCTAGCGAGAAACCGACAATATGCATCTAGTTAACACTAAACTTCTAATGAGCCACAAAACTGGTTGAAGCCACAAAAATGGCTCACATCACGATTCTAGTATATGAAACATAACTTTTGTATATGACATCAAAATTTCATGAAACTTCTTAATTATGGGTTCAAGATATGAAAAAGGTTTCTAAATAAAGAATCTACATAAAAATCTTACAATTAATAAATTTAATTTTTTTAAAATTAGCAAATTTTATGTAAAAGTGCACTTCACTACTTAACTTGGAGAAGTAAAAGATGTTGGTAGTCTTTGTATATGGGTTAAAAAATCTTGGTACATCTATCACATACCTATTGAGGGACTTTTCGAAGGAGTATGGGCCTACTTAGCAATGATTTGATTTACTTTCAAAAGAAAATAGAAAACATTTCTCCATCCGCATAAATTAGTTGTAAAGGATGGCAATGGAAAGACACCTCTAGACCTTCATTTAGCTCTGTACTATTTTTTATCAACTCATATTGAGTGTTGGTCATAATTACCGGAAGCCATTTTTGATTCAGATAACTAACATAGTGTTAGGAAAGTTTCTACAAAAATCTCCAAAGGCCACAAAAGTGGATGATTTTTTACTCGACTAGTGTTAAATTAGCCATGGCCACATCGAGGTTGGAAAAATCCTACAATCAACACACTCCAAGAGATGACATCCTAGGGAGGATTCCCATCAAGAAATTTATGTGCCTTTATTAGGGCACCACTGTTGGCATATGTATAACCATCAAAGTAACACCAAGTACGTCTTTGTCCCATAGCTGCTAACTAGCAATCCCATTGTGAATTCACATGTTTGTGAAGGCCTTGCATAAAGCCAAATCCCTTCAAGGTGCAATTAATGAATGCAATTTCAGCAATTTCTTCCTTTACACATGGTTAAAACCACCCGGAGGTTCCTTGACATGGTGGATCTTGGGCAAATATTGCAATTTGCAATCAACATGCTCCAAGTAATGAAATTCCAAAGATGATGCCTATCAAGAACTTTTCATGATATTTGTACAATACCACAAATAGCATATATATCAACCAAAGCACATCCAAGTGTGATTAACAATCTGTGACCAACAATCAATTTTCTCCAAGAGACAAAATTACAAGGAGGATTCCCATCAATAACTTTCCTTTCAATGGATTTGTTGTTATTCTATGGACACAACACTAGTGATGCTTTCAAAATATTCATCAACCATGAAGTTTCATAAAAGGAAGCATCTGTATGTGTGTGTGTGTGTGTGTGTGTGTACATGCATGCATGAGAGAGAGAGAGAGAGAGAGAGAGAGAGAGAGAGAGAGAGAGAGAGATTTTATTATCGTCCGCGGAGGTCAAATATGACCTATGGGACCAAAGTTACATGTGATGTAGTATGTGTATGGCTGATGAGTGACTCTCAATGCTCCAAAATTGTGGTGATAAGAGTCGCAATGGAGAGTCCACACTTTGCCTGGGAGAGGAAAGTGTGTAGGTCTAAGTTATGACTGAAAATGTGAGAGAAGCAAGTTCAGATGTGACCAAAAGCTGAGCACTCTAGTAATGTGTGGTACTCAGACTCTTGAACTTGTAGTGAGCATAATGTGTTAGGAAATATGACGTAGCTAAGTAGATAATTGAGTAGATTACTTAATGGAGAGAGATAATTTACACACACAAGAGATTATAGAGTAGAGAGAGAGAGAGAGAGAGAGAGAGAGAGAGAGAGAGAGTACACACGATATACGTGGTTCACCCAATGTGGGCTACGTCCACGGGAAAGCAGCCACTCAATGGCTTTAGTACTTCAAAACAAGAAGTAGGTTACAAAGGATTATACCCTTTTGGAGCTCCCAGCTTGCTTCACTCTCACCACCTCACACCCACCTTGTTGCATCAACTTCACACTCTGAAATGTGTGTAGAAATGGCCTCCTTTTGTAGGCCAAAAGTGCTGCCCTCTCTCATGAGAGGCAGCCATGTGTAGCCGCCCTTGTGTAGATAAGTCCAAATCGGACCCTCCAATCCGCCCATGTGTGGCCACCCTTTAGAAGACAAGTACGCCCACCAGCCACCGGCCATTGACTTCCAAACACCGGCCATTGGCTATCGGCCAACCGGCCAACCGACCGGACGTTTTCCGACCACTTTTCGGCCACCGTCCGACCATAATATTCCGACAAAAAGGAATATTCTGGCGAGCCCAGTCTCCAGCTTAGGCTCGAGACTGGGCGTTAAAATTTTTGGTTTCCAACGAGTGATTTTATTTTCTGGCGAGTTATTTTTTTTCACGCACGATGGCTTCTCCTCATAATGGGGTCCTTACAAATGTGTGTTTTTAACACAAAAAATTACAAGGGGTAAAACAGGCTCCATACTTAACATAACGTGCACAGTCTATTTGACCTTCTCCATTGCCCCAACACCCTATCTCGCATCAAAGCAAATGGGAGCTAAGCCGAATGGCTGTGATAGTGCGTATCACCGACAAGGGGATAGGCTCAAGCATGTAAGTGTGAGTACGGTTTCCTCTTTCAACAAAGAACATGGTTTTGTAGTTGGGGGCAATATGGGTGGTGTAATGTACAAAGAGTGACCCACCGGATTTCTCCCAAGACGTAATACATTGGCATTGTAGAAAAACTTTATTCACTTGGGAGTCAATTGAAGCATCATGTAGCGAGTGTAATGCATCCCATCTCCCAAACCATATCTTTATGTCCTGCATCCATCCCGTGCTCAAGATCTTGCTTTTATGCGTTGTTTGAACTTTTTTGCTTGCTTCCCATGCAGTTGTAGGAAGTCTATGTGAGGGGTTTTGATGCATCTTTATCATGTACTCCACAACCCTTTCCATGCCCATAACCTCAATTGGAAGACATCCCGCCTCAAGAAGTAGGAGCATATATGGTGTTTGTGTCTTCACTTGGACAAAGTTTATAAGAAAACGCTTTTGGACATTCTCAAACCCTTTCCAAGTAGACTTTGAGAGGCTCCCGCCCCACACTTCAACTCCATAAAGAAGAACCGGTGTCACCAATGCATCAAAAAGATACTTCTTGAAAACCCAACACTTGATGTTTCCCGCATTAAACATGTTCTCAAATGCATAAAATGCACCCAACAGATTTACCATGGATGCAAGGGAAGACAATTTTATTGTTATGCCTTACTAGCATGTGGAAATTTTGATATACAAGTGCACTACATGGTGCAATTGATAGATGAGATGGCCCTTGCTGGAGTTTTTAGTGCAAGATGGATGTTTTTCATTCATCATTTTATGAAGGTTGTAAAAGGTTTTGTGCAACAAAAGTATTGTCTAGAAGGCGCTACAGTCGAAGGCTAGATTATTCATCAAACCTTATATTATTCTAGAGATTATATGGTGAAAATGTATCCTTGGAGAGACATAGAAAAAGCTACATGGACAGAAAATTTTGCACTCTCACTTTTGTAACAAATAAAAAAGAATGCTTCACAAGCCAATCACTAAAGGAATACATTGTAAGGTGTGAGATTTTTCCTAGAGTCACTAGAGTACGAGTCAAGGAGAGAAAAAGTGGAATTATCACACATGTAGTGGTGCAAGGTTGTAGAGCTACTTAAAGTTAATTTCATGAATAAACAAACCTATTCCATGCTTGCATTACATCTCTCTTGTTTATGGTGACCTTGTGATGGGTTAGCAAACTGCTCAAGATCGTGTTTATGAGTCTAAGTTAATTGATCTTGGAACCTATTTCGCTTGAGTGATAATCCAGCCTACACACACTCACTTGTGTGCAAGATTTTTGTCTTTCAACCACCCTAGCTAGCACATTCCCATTCACATCAAGTGGTATCAGAGCCCTAGGTTATGCTAGCTGGGATTGCTATTATGCACTTGTGTGGTAGTGATTAGCATCTCCATTAGAGGGATTAGTATTTCTCAATTATCATTACGGTTCATTGGAATTTTCCATAACTAGTTGCATTCGTCGTTAATTAAGCCATAATCTAGCTATGTGTGGGAATGTCCTAGGCACACCCAAGAGGCCACTTCCCTCCATGGCTATGTAGGCTTGATTAGGGAGAGGATTAGTATCTTTTTTACACTTAGAAAACATTTTGTGTTGATTTCTTGCTAATTTTCATCTTCGATTATTTTAATTAGGTTATTTTACTCCTTGCATTGGTCACATAATCCCAAAGCTCTCCTCGTAAGCTCTCCATAGAGCCCTCGATGTCCCCATTCTGGTACCATATGCCCATTCAATTTAATTTCCAATTATAGGTGTGTGTGTGCATTCACTATTGAAGTCGAGCCTTTATGCCTCGTGCTTAAGTGAAACCATTACCCCCCTTTATTGGGTGTGTATGTTTGTGTGAAGAAGGGTTTGTCTAACAAGCATAAAAGTTTATTTTTGGCTTTCCTATACAAGGAAAGTGGCAAGGCCTTCTGGCTTAGAGCATTGACTCTATTTTGGGGTGTAGACGTGGTCTTGTGCTCATGTTGGGCAGCCTAAATTTGGGCGGACCTTTTAAACGCACTCAAATCCAACCTATCCATCTAGCGGGTCCGCTTCAGCCTCTTCTCACGCGTCATTTTTTCTTGTAGCTTTTTGATGGATGCCAAGTTAAGCGGTAAACTGTACTGCAATCCATTCTCGGGTTCGATTTGTCACCGGCCGCTGCACATTAAACTAGCCATCTAGTGGCTCCTTAAAGCCCATGCGCTCAATTGAAGCAGAAGAATTTTTTGGGTCCATCCTTATAAGGCCCCTCGTCCCACGGCCTGCTTGCTGCATTACATAATCCCCAAGCCTCGCTCCACTAGAGCTCCTTCCCGTGAGTCTGCCGCATCAAGACTTCAAAGCCTCGGGGTTGTTTACAAAAAGGCCATTCCTGCAGGATGCTAAGCATCCCAAAAAGGGCCTTCAAGGCTAAAGGCGCTTTCAAAGCTTCAAGGCCTCAGGTTGGAGTATCAAAGCATATCCTCTAACATGAGCAAGCCTTTTTTGGCATCACTGTTTGTTAAGGGGGGGTGCTTAGAGTCTTCTTGAAGTCATTTTTCTTGGCACCTTCAAAAGGCAAACTATAAAGACAATTTCAAGCTTCAAAGGATTCCCCGAGCAAATCAAAGAAGACAATTCTTTTGTGAAGGGTGACTTCACTTACGTGAACAGTAACTTCACAATGAAGGAAAATTTTAAACTACGCATTATAATTGAAAATCTTGCAGCAAAGCACATTCAATGCATGTCACTACATCTATCATTACGGAAAATAATGTCATCGTGCTCATGTATGGACTTCTAGACATTGGCCTTGGAGAGTCTCTTAAAAAGAAACTTTCCAATTTCAAATCTTAAAAGTTTCTCTCTCTTATTTCCTCCTCCTCTTCTCTCCTTGCGAAAAGAAACTTTAAAATTTCAAATCTTAAAAGTTTCCTCTCTCTTATTCCCTTATTCTCTTCTCTTCTTGCAAAAAAAAAATTCCAATTTCAAATCTTAAAATTCCTCTCTCTTATTCCCTTCTTCTCTCGTCTTCTTCTTTTATCTCTCCCTCCAAAAATTTCCCAAGCTCTCTCTCTCTCTCTCTCTCTCTCTCTCTCTCTCTCTCTCTCTCCCCCCATGAAGTGCTAAACATGTAGATCTATGATATCTATCCCCATTCTCTCTCTAAAATGCCCTAGCACATTACTCTCCCCCTACTCTCATGCTAGGGCACCTTTTTGTAAACTAGCTTGCCATACATCATTCTAGATCTATAGCATCTCCTTCTATATCTACAACCTTTTCCTCGACATCTATAGTATCTCCTTCTAGATCTACAACCTATTTTTTCACAACTTCAACATCTCGTTCTAGGTTTGTAACCTCTTTATCCATAGCTACAACATCTCCTTAATGCAGAGCTAAGCTAGTTTCTACTCTCTCTCTCTCTCTCTCTCTCTCTCTCTCTCTCTCTCTCTCTATCCTGAAGAATAGTGCACTTTGAAACTCATTTCTATTAGCATTATCCTTGCTTATAACTAGCAAAGGATTGAAGTGAAGCAGAAAATGCTTAGCATGATGAGAATGTAAAGGAATGCAAAGGTGTGCATAAGGATTTTCATTTATCAAAGTAACACCAAGCACGTCTTTGTCCCATAGCCAATCCCATTGTGAATTCACATGTTTGTGAAGGCCTTGCATAAGGCCAAATACCTTCAAGGTGCAATAAGTGAACGCAATTGCAGAAATTTCTTCCTTTGCACATGGTTAAAACCACCCATATGCTCCTTGCCGGTCGATCTTGGGCAAATATTGGAATTTGCAATCAACATGCTCCAAGTAATGAAATTCCAAAGATGATGCCTATCAAGAACTATTCATGATTTTTGTATAATACCACAAATATCATACATATCAACCAAAGAACATCCAAGTGGGATTAGCAATCTGTGACCAACAATCAATTTTTTTCAAGAGACGACATTCCAAAGAGGATTCCCATTAATAACTTTTCTTTCAATGAATTTTTTGTTATTCTATGGACACAAAACTAGTGACCCTTTCAAAATATTCATCAACCATGAAGATTCATAAAAGAAAGTGTCTGTATATGTGTGTGTGTGTACATTCAGGCATGCATGAGAGAGAGAGAGAGAGAGAGAGAGAGAGAGAGAGAGAGAGAGAGAGAGAGAGAGAGAGAGAGAGAGAGAGAGAGAGAGAGAGAGAGAGAGAGAGAGAGAGAGAGATGCGTCAAATTGATGAGCATATCAAATCATGCACTTTGAAATGTCAAGATGGCCATTGTCAGAACCATGCTTAGAGGATACATCATCATCCTCATTATCAACATTGCTAGAGCTAGATGTGTGTGGTGCATGTTATTGCTTCAATACAACTCTATCTTCACATATATGTCTAATTGTCTATGGTCCTCTCTCCATACTATATGGGCACTCTATGATAATGCTCCTGCTCCTTGCACTCATGTTGTTGTTCCTCTCAAGAAGTAGATCAAGGCTCTATCTGTCTATCATGTCATCCTGATTCGTGGCTCAAGATATAGTGCATGGCTATCAATGGGAATGGTCTACAATCCTCTTTACTCGTGCTCCTTGTTCGATGTTGCTCCACTAGTAAATGATGCTTCTCATTCTCTTGCTAAAGAGGGTACTGCTCTTGGGATGTAGATCCATGCTCTGTCTATCTATCTTTTTGTCTTTGTCATGCTACATGTCATGATGCATGGTTGTAACTACGACATGAATGCTGTGGTGCTGCTCAAATGGAGGTCTATGCTCAGCTTGTGTGTCAAGTCCCATCCTTGAAGAGTCAATCTCAACAAAAGTTTTTACTATCCATTAGACCATCATTGTGCAAAAACATTACGGTATACCTAAGGGTGGACATCTAGATCTCTTCATTGACATGCTTGTTGAAAAAGAGATACCTCATTAGTGATGCTCCTTTGTCCATGCTGCTCCGTTGGTGTGCTAAAAATATGTTTTTGTTGCTATTATTTCTCATTCCTTGCTTGCTTCTCTTTAAATTGAGGTTTATCCTTAGCCTGTGTGTTGGTCCCCATCCTCAATGGATCATATTGAAAAAATTAATGTCATTTGAACATGTTTTAGGATAAGTTTCTAGTATTTATTAGAACATAAATGTATTAAAACATTACAGTATATCTGAGGGTGTACACATAGCTCTCTCAAGTGTGCTACAAGTCCATTGTATCTATGTTGAGTTGCATATTTGATCTCCTTTGTTGAAGGGTCGGGACCATAATTCTCTGTCTACATTAAAAATAAATAAATCATATTAACCCTATTGCACATGCTAGACTAGGTCTTCATTAGTTCAAAACACATCACTTAATAAGAAGTAGAAACTTACAAGTCAACAAATGAATCCTTTTTTTCCTCCCTTTCCAAGAGGCATGTTGATTCCTTGCCGTACTCGCTTTGCTGCTAATGTTTTCTAAATAGGATACTCTTCTCTTGATGGAGTCCATGTGACTCCATCTATAATAATGCACCTATGACACACACACACACACACACACACACACACACACACACACACACACACACACACACACACACACACACACACACACACACACACACAAAAACACACACAAAATAAAGCATAGAATTGATAGAGACAAGCTATAGGAGGGTGTAAGAGCATGGAAGAGAAGATGTAGAGTTTATTAAGGAGTACACAGAGAACACAAAATAGCTTAATAAATGGGATATGGAAAATTGAGAGCATCTAAACAAGAAAGGCCTAAAATCATAGCCCCAAAATCCACGGTACCTCTCTTGTGGAGTTTGGTATTTGATATTTTGCTTTATTACTGGTGCCAAAATTGGCTTTGACACTTTAGTTCAACTCAAGTAATGAGTGGTACACACTAGTTACTGCGTTAACCTCTTAGGGTGGGTTCTCATTATCCTTTACACAAGGAGGCATAGAGGCTTATTTCTAAAATACTGTGCTAGAATAAAATGACAGAGAATTATTATTTATCGGTGCCTCCTTGTCAACTCCCATAGTTCCAATCTACAAACCATCATGCACTCACTGTTAGTAAAATTCAAATAGATAGAATATAATTAACCATTAAGCCAGCTATCCCAATTGCAGTTAACCACATGCACAGGAAGGTGACCAATCTCGTAACATCCCTCCCACCGATTGCTTAGAACACTTCAAATGCTCACAAACATCACCATCAACCTGTCAACCTCTTTTCCCTAATTTCCAAGCGTGCGCACGCGCGCGCGCGTGCACACACACACACACACACACACACAAACTAAAGCATAGAATTGATAGAAACAAGCTGTAGGAGGGTTTAAGAGCATGGAAGAGAAGATGTAGACTTGATTAAGGAGTACAAAGAGAACATATAATAGCTTAAGAAATGGGATATCAAAAATTGAGAGCATCTAAACAAGAAAGGCCTAAAATCATAACCCAAACTCCATGGCACCTCTCTTGTGGAGTTTGGTATTTGATATTTTGATTTATTATTGGTGCCAAAATTGGAGGCCCCTCTTTTACACTTTAGTTTCACTTAAGTAATGAGTGGTACACACTAGTTACTGCATGACCCTCTTAGGGTGGGTTCTCACTGTTCTATACACAAGGAGCCATAGAGGCTTATTTCTAAAATAATGTGCTAGGATAAAATGATAGAGAATTATTATTTGCCGGCGCCTCCTTGTCCACTCCCATTGAAGGAAAGATACTTACCCCTTGCCCATGAAGCAATAAACATGAATGAGTTCTTTAGCTTAAAACAATTAAACTTATCATTGGAAGAGTACTACTCAAAGTTTGTAAAGCTTAGAGATTACACACCGTCAATGACCATAGAGCATCAGGTAGCTTGCTTTTGCCAAGGTTTAAGAGAACCAATTAGCCTTGAAACCTACCACTGTACAGGATTCTTTACTACTAGCCAAACCTTTAACAAAGAAACAAGAAATTACAACAAGAATTGAATAGAATCAAAGTTTCAACGATAGACAACCACAAAGAGCTTATGAGGCCAATGCGCAAGATCCTACATGCTTGAATGTTCGATGCTTTGAATGTGAAGAGTTGGGACATTATCAAAACTCTTGTCTAGAATTCACTAATGGAGCAAGTGAAGCAGACTAAGGACGCACCCTTTTGGATATAAGAGCTAGTGATAAGAGTGGGAGTACTCTCACTTTTTCTTGAGATGAGGACATCTTGAATCCCTAAGTTGGGGAGATTGATATATACCCAACATTTTTTAATAGAAGTATTTCATTTACTTTGCAGATATTTAAGATTTGCATTTTATTAAGTCAAAGAGCATTCTAATGGAACGATCAGATTGAAAATCGGACTCTTGAACTACTAATTATGACCCTTACTCACTTGAAAGAAATAGCTTGATGGGAAACTTAAGCTTCAAGACTATATCTGTCATAATAACTAATATCTAATTCTCCTAAATGATTTTCTCATGTACCAGGGGAGAAAAAGCTAGAATATTGGTTAAGCTGGCAGACCGACCATAGTAGGGATCCAAACGGGGGGCCATCTGCAAAAGAGCAATGTGCAACAATGGTCCTTAAAGACCCTAAGGTTCAACCCATTAAGACTTCCAAAATTCTAAGGTTTTAAAATCCAATGGTTGTGTCCAATGGTCAAACCTCAGGAAAAATGGATGCTTTTGTGAGTGTACACAAAAGTCTTCAAGACTCCTACATAGGAGGAGGCGAGATGTATCACTTATGCTTCTCAATTATGATTGGATAAGCTTTGCAGGGTCCAATGGGGTGCAACGCAAGAGTATTTTGCAAGAGGGGTCGACCAAGAGAGAGAGGGGACTGATTTTGGCAAGACATTATCACACACATACTCACACAATCTCACGTGTGAAGCAAGAAGACTCTCTCTCTCCTTCTCAAGCTTTAATGGAAAGCTCATCATCTACTCCAAGCTTGTGACAAGGGAGGCCTACACCAACAACTCTTGGATTTGTGATGCAGATCCAACCAAGAGCCAAGCTTCAATGCATGCTCATTTCCTCTACCATGATAATTACTAATCCATGCTAAGCTATTATGAGTGATTATGTGAGGAGATATACTTCTTTCTCATCAGACTACTCCTTCTTCGTCTCAATCTACTCTTATACCCTTCTAGCTCTCACCATCTTCGATTGTGTGTGAGGTATTGGGTCTGAGACCATGAGGGAATTGATGTTGTGTTTTATAAGTGTGTGCATGGTGCTTGAAGCTTCCATCTTCATTGCATCATCAAGTTATTGAAGGAGCACAAAGTATTGCATTGTAAAATGTCTCCCTTGATGGGGGAAACCTATAATACAAAGCCTTTTGGAGGGGGGACTAGCTCCATGTAAATCTGGTCCTCAACTGTTTTCAATAGCCTAATTTCTCTCTCTTTTGAAGTATTGTTCATGCCTATCTAACAAGGTGTTATGCTTTTTGTTGCTCTCTCCATCTAAGCACTTTTGCTATGCTCATTAGGAATCTATTTTAATGAAATGCTCACTATGTTTATGCTATTTTCCGCTACACACAAGTTACTAGGCCATTAAATGTTACATTGGTATCAGAGCACAAGGTTTCTCTTTTCTTGATCAAGAAGGGAGGTCCTCAAGCTAGCTATAAATGGTAGGCATTATTTATTGCAATTCAGTAAAGTAGAATACGGATTTTTCAGCCTTACAGTACACCTGCCTTTGTGCAGGTAACGGGGCATCACCATTGAGATCTATGGTCTTAATAGTGGAGTCCTACGAGGCTTTCCTACGGCTTAACCACTCTTGACCTATTGGAAGCTTGACAAGAGTTGGTACTGTTTTGGTGTTGAAAGACCCTCTACTCTATTCCTTGCAATTAATGATATTCAAGCCACGGGTACAATAGCTTGAGTGCTTTTGTAAAGCGGTAAAGAGGGGCAGCAAGTAGGGCTTGAAGTGCCAAAGTACACCTAAAAAAATGCTAGAATGGCTAACAATAGTAAAGAGAGTGAAATTAATGTTGATAGATTTGATTTTGCTAATGAGCTAATGATACCCCTATGCTTGTTAACTACCTTGTTTCTAGGCTTCAACAAGCCATGGGCAATCCATCCCTCCAAAGTGAAGTGCAACGACAGCTTTGTGCTCATGGGATTCTCCAAGATCCTCACCATGAAGAGAGAGTACCTAGGAAGTCTCCTTGTGAGACTTCGAAAAGGGGTCTCTCTCTGATTTGGGAAGAAAAAGAGGATCCATACGAAGGGCTCAAAAATTTACTTCTAGATGACGCATCTCCTTCCCAAAGGAGAACTCAAGAGCCCCCACCAAAAGAACGAGAAAGAAGTGAGTCTGCTACCACCTCGACGGAAATGGCTCCACAAAGACGGCGGGAAAAACGTTCTCCATCACCTCCTAAATGGAGAAGACCATCACACACCTCTCCACACCATAATTCAAAGAGGGATGATAAAAAACAAGATAAGAAAAAGGCGAGAAAGAGGTCACCCTCTTCTCCATCTTCTTCCTCCTCTTCCTCTTATGAAGAAAGTGATGGTGCAGACAAGGAGGAACAAGGCAAGAAAAAGGCGAGAAAGAGGTCATCCTTTTCTCCATCTTCCTCAAATTCTTATCTTCTAAAGAAAGCGATGGTGCAACTTTTCAACCATCAAAAAGAAGAGGCCATAGGAAATCCTATGCCACGTGGAAGAGATCGTCCAAGCTCAAGAAGTTCAAAGAGGGAGGAAAGAACATGTCTTTCCTTAACTACAATGGCATGCTACGTACAAAGTCTTGGATTTCATCCAACAATTTGATGCGGAATTTGGAGATGAGGGATTCATGAAGTCCTCTAAGCTATGCCATGTAGCTATTCATTTTTAAAAGTTTGCCAGGCAATGGTGGTCTAGCCTACGGGCAAACGGTGAAGCCCCACAAACATGGAAAGCTTTAAGAGCTTCCATCATGAAGTAGTTTTTTGGCCACCGATGCCAAAGACAAAGTACTCACCGAATGGAAAAGCTTGAAGATCTCTCCCTACGAATACATTCACAAATATGTAGACAACTTTTGGGACTTACATCTCAAAGCCATTGTCTTCAAAAGATGGATTTTGGAGAGCAAAAACAACAATTTTGTGTGAGCGTAATTGAAGATATGGTGGAGTATGTCAACTCCCAAAGGCCACGCACCATATCTGCACTCATACACCATACCATGGTGGCTTCATGAATCAATTTTCCAAACAGGGGCTAAGAGAAATCTTAAGCCCACAGAAAACAAGGGTTGTAATGAGCGTAAGAGGAAGGATAATGTCCAAAAGTCTCCTAAGGGCAATTCCAATAACAGCAAAGCTAAGGACAAGGGAGTTTACAAAGGCAAAAACAAACTCTCTTAGAGCTTGAGTGTTATCGTATGGATAACCGTTGTTTCAAATGTGACGAGCAAGGGCATGCGTATCATGCTTGCCCCCAAAAGAACACCCACCATGAGCCTCCTAGAGCAACCTTGGTCGAAATCCAAGAAGAGGAAGCTCACCACAAAGGATCATCTCTATGCCATGATTGGATAAAGGTAAGAGAACATGATGCTTGTATTCTCTTTGACCATGGTTCTACTCACAATTTCATAACCACAGAGTTGGCCACCCAACTAGGAATCCAAGCCTATGAGATGGGAGATGTCCTACCCGCAGATGGTGCTTTCAAGGGGCAAGAATCTTCAATCACTCCCTTAATTGGGAAGTTGAGGCTCCATGTCCAAAACTATGTGGACAAAGAGGACTTCTTTATCTCTCCTCTCAAGCACGAGGATGTAATCCTAGGGGCACCATGGTTTGGTTACATGGCTACCAATGTTAAATTCCTTGAAAGGAAAATCTACTTTAGGTTCAGAGAAAAAGAAGGACCATTACACGACCTAACAAAGTAAAGTGTTAGGTATACGTGGTCTACCAAGGAGAACAATGCTTTCGTAAAGCTTAAAGATAGGCTTATTTGTCAATCGATTCTTACACTACCGGATATTTCAAATCCATTTGAGGTCCAATGTGATGCTTGTGGTGATTGCCTTGGAGCTGTTTTTCTCCAACAAGGGCACGCCATAGCCTATGAAAGTCAAAGGCTCGACCCTGTTGAGCAAGTTCTAGGCATGTATGAAAAGGAACTCCTTCCAGTTCTACATGCCTTAGACTCGTGGAAGCACTATTTATTGGGGACTCCTTTCATTGTGCAGAGGAATCACCAAAGACTTAACTGCTTCATGACACAGACCAAGATTTCCGACAAACAAATCTCTAAATCTCTCACAAAATGGGAAAGGGGGACATATGTCACAAGACTATCACTTATGCTTCTCAATTATGATTGGCTAAGCTTTCTAGGGTGTGCAACTGTTGGACGGGTACGCCGCGACGGACGTCAGCATAGCGAGAACTCACCTAACATATAATGTCAACTAAGGACGAAGCTCGACCCGCAGGCGCGTGGAAGCAATCAAAGGGTGTCAACCTCTACTCGACCGACTAATGACTACTTCCTACAGAGATATCAACTCTACATGCCATCGGTTCTGTGAATGTGAGAGTCTCCTATGATGCTACCGCAAGCCAAAAGCCCATTAGACATTCTCGAAACGTTACGAAAATTGAGGGATATCCTATCAATACCAATAGGCCACTCTCCCTAAGGTCCGTGACCAAAAAAACCTACTTAATACCCTCCGTGCAGAAAACGCGTAGGATGTCTGGCCGGTTTTTGCAGGTCGATGTTTCCGAAAACTAAAGTGCCTAATATGTAGCTCTACTCGCTCTAATCGTGTGGATATGTTGAAATGCAAAAACGGACAACAGTTACTCACTGAAACTCCAAAAGTAGCTTGTGGGTGAATCTGCCAAAACACAGACGAACGCGCGTGATGTAAGCATCAACGCGTAGCTCTCCTCGTGGGCAACACACTGCTGCTCTCCATTTGCGATTCCGACCACCGTAGCTCCTGTAGCGCGCACACACACTCTCTCACTCTCTCGCAGTCTCCCAACGACACAGAAGATCAGATTTATTAGAAGTCCCTTTACAAAGTTTTAGGTTTTGGCTTATATACTAAGCCTCAGAAAACCTAATGTCCGACCAAAATGACCTTATTTGTCCCTAGGCTTCTATAGAGATTAATTACAACATCGTGAGCTGGCTTTTCTCATCCAACAAGCATTTGTGGCCTCAATACAATTGCTGACTTAAAATATGAAGTTCCCGTAAACATTACAAAAGTGGCCGTAATGGCTCAAAATAATAATAACAGGATATTCGATGATGTCCATGAGCTTGTATCTTCACATTACAGCATCCATCTTCGTCTTCATAACTTCATCAACATCTTTATTTGAAATCTTTAGAGAATCTTTGAGGAATCTTTATGGAATCTTTGTGGAAGCGTTGTTGAAAGGTTGACCTTTCAACACTCTCCCCCTCCGAAGTCTTGTCGTCCCCGACAAGACCCTATATCTACAGTGGCCTTGGCGAGTGGTTCATGTTTTGGTGTTGGTTGAATCTTTTGTTGTTGCAGTTGCTTCTACCAGATGCTTTGTATGTTGTAGAGTTACCTTTTTCTTGTACATGTAGTGTAGTTGAAGCCATAGCTCTCCCCCTCCGATTGGTTGTTGTAGTGTGAATAGGTTGAGTGAGGTTGGTTGTTGCAGTAAGTCTTTATCTTGGCAGCTCTGTATTGTTTGTTCTTTGGGTGTCATCCTGCATGCGTACCTGTAATCTTGAAGCCTTTTTGAATTGTTTCTGGGCCGCTCCCGTTGGATGCTATAGATGATGAGCATGTAGTTGTTTAGGGATGTCGTTGGTCTGCTTTTCTGTGTTTTTATAAGAAAAATAAAATAGTAAAAATAAAATGTGGCATATATTACAAAATGAAGGTCTTGGATACCTGGATAGGACTAGAGGGAAAAACCCAGTGGGAAAAAAATGCCTTTAGTCACCATTAAATGTTAGGCTATATGTACTTATGTATTGATGTAACCGAGTTTTGTTGAGTTAAAGTACTTATGGCCGCATGGCTACTATTACTGGATATACAGTGGATAAGTGTAAGTAGCTTGAAGTCAGAGTCATTGTTGTTGAGCAAATGCTTATGAAACCTGTTACCACTTCGTCATCGTCATTTTCTTGTGTAAGTGCATGGATGGAACAAAAATCGTGTCAAATGCAAATGTCCAATGATGGGACATTATATATGCTTGCACAGATAGATGCATGGGAAACAATATGCGGTGCGAGAGGAGTTTGAATGGGTGCTTCCAGGTGTGAACGTAGCTAGAGACGCAAAAATATATTTGACTTCAAGAGATGCCTTTACTCACAAGAAGGGTTTTTGTCGACGAGGTTTTTTCCACTCTCCTCATTGAAACCTTTATCCACCACATAAGCTGAGGTCTGTGGTTTTGGTAACCAAAGTTTCTTTTGACCCTCATAATAGCCTTGCTCTGCTAAGCTGTAGTGGGAGGCTATCCATCCCATGTGTTTACCTTTCGTCAATCGGCTATGCTCATTTACCCATATTGGGTCCTTGACCTTGATTTCTTCAGCTTTGATGTAGACCTTTGAAGATTTTTGTCGACGATGATCTCGCAGTGTAGGGTATTTTGTTTGAAAGATTTTCTTTGGAGTTTGTCTTTCATGTGGAAGCATGTGGTCAGTTGATGTCGAAGCTCTGTCTTGAACTTTTCGGGGCTGGATTGAAGACTCTGATCTAAGGGGCTGCTTCTGTTGGTAGGACATTTGTGGGCTCATTTTGGTTTTGCCTTTGTCGGAATCCGATAATCTTGGAGCAGTAGTAGGCTGGATTTCTTGAGAGCTAGTCGTGATGACCATTGTTGAAAATCCAGGTTCTTCTGCCAATGTTTTTGCCCAGTGCTTGGACAAAATCAAATGTGTACTCATTTTCGATGAATCCACCACTAGGAATTTATCTTTGATTACCTTTGGCGGTAGTTTAAGGGAAGCTTCTGCAATCCCTAAACTTGTGACGGCTACCTGAATTTCACACAGTTCTGGCTTACCTAGAAGTAACCATAGCCCATAAGACATGACATTAGTCGTGGCAGTGCAATCTATCTCTGCTGTAAAGTTGAATTTCAGTTTCTCATACACATCCAACGAGAATTTAATCTTCTTGTTGGCTGCTAAGTAGCTGATGTCCTCTTTGCTTTTGGTACTTGTCTTGGACTTTTGTGCCTTGGAAGCTTTGTCATCCTCTTGTATGTTGAACTTCTTTGTCATTTGACTGGTTGTAGCATGTCCCAAGTGCTTACTATCTTCTGCTGTAGCTGCTTGTTGGTGTTCATTGCTAGTTTCTGACTGTGACGCCTTGATTCTTGATTTTAGAAGCTCTCTGTCACTATTTACTTCTTCTAGCACTTGAAGGTCATTCAATGGTGACTTTTCTTCTTGGAAATGTTTTGAAGCTTGTGTAGCACGATGTTGAGGTTTACTCTCTTCTTTTGATGCAATGGTCGCCGTGGCCTTTGGTTTCCATTGTTCCATGGGTTTTTGTAGAGTCTCTTCTCGAAAATATTTATTCATATCCTGTATTGCTTGTCCATGGTAGTCAATCTTGGACTCAGTCATTTCCTGTTCTTCTCTGCATTGTATGTCTTCAGTTACATCTTCTTTTAGCTTCTCATACTCTTTGATTTGTTCAATCGCCAATGAAGAGTCCACAATAGAAAATTTATTAGGTAGACTTTCAGCTTCATCCATTGACTCTATTTGCATGTCTTCCACTTGTGATGTGGCACTAAGTTTTTTTGTTACCTCTGCCACCTCTTCTTGCGTTGGCTCACTATCGTTAGAATCTTGGCTTCTTGTACTCTCGAACCTTGAACTACGAGCTTCATCTTCATCACCTTGTGGATGCTCTGACTTGTCCTCACTGAGGTTCCTTAAACGATCTTGAATCAGCTGATTCAATTGATCTTTTTTGAAAGCCCGATTCTCTATGATAATGTCGTTGACACCCTTGACTTCAAGCAACTGTGTCTTGAGCCTATCTTTTGTGCTCTGTGACAAGATCTGCTTCTTTTTCGGAGATCTTGTTGGGGATTCTTTCTTTCGTTCCCTTGTTGTCACTGTCTGAACTTTGCTTTTGGCTTGTTGCTTCTTCTTTTCCATGTAGAGCTTTACTGGGCAGTCCTTCACTAAATGACCAATGGCACATTGGTCGCAATATGTTGTTATCTCAACATGTGCACCCTTTGGACGAGGCAGCTTTCCATAATACTGCTGATAATGGTCTCCTGTGGTATCTAGATACAGATATGACCTCTTCTTTGCATGCATGAACCTGTAGATTACGACTGACTTAGGTGTATCCACTGGCTTTGTCTCTTTATCCTTCATCGTCTCGTCCTTGAGAAGCTGAAAATAGCTTCCATTATTGCTTGCATACAAGATCAAATCACTATCCATGCTTTCTAGCAGTTGTAATGCTAATTCTTCCATCAGTATATGGTCTTTGAAGTGGGGCTTCTGCATAGCCTTAGGGCTATGTTTTCGAGTTGATTTTGGCGAGTTCTGCACCAAGGGTGAAGATTGAACCGAATCTTTGTTTTTCGTTTCCCTTGATGGTGCTTTTGGACGGGGTCCAAGTATGTGACTTACAGGTTGCCCACAATTGCTAAACTCATCCATATTTTTCACATCGGCTATTTCATAGTGCCTATCATATTTGTCGACCACAATGACATCTTGACCTGACCTTTTATATTGGGCATTGTGAATTTCCAGTGGTCTCTCCTCCGGCTCGGCATCTTCCAATGCTTCTTGAAATTCCACTTGGACTCCTGAAAAGGACATTGCTTCTTGTAAAACTGGACTTCTTAATCCCACTCTTGAAGATATAGGGTCTCTTTGTTGAGTTTGAACTCCCACCATCCGAGAGGGTTTCATATATGATGTTAGCATCTGTTCAATGCCTGATGATATGACTTCTTGTGCTTTGCTAAGTAGCTCTTGAGACCAAGCTAGTTCTTTTTGAAGTTGGGCTATCTTCATAGCTGGTACCTCTTGTGCTGGTGTAGTGCACGAGACTTGTGTTGTGTCTTTCCATGTTGTGTCTTGTGTTGTGCCTTGTTGTGTGTCATGTGGTGTGTCACTCATTTGTGTAGTGACAGCCGTAGGTGTCAATTATTCCAAGTGCGTAGTTAGAGGTAAACCCATGACGAGATGGTATACATTACCACCTTTAGACATGTAGTCTTCTCCTCTTGAGCCAAACGCTTCTGCTGTAAAGTAATGATTGTTTTCTACAGGAACATCATGACTTGTGACAGCCCTGTAGTATCGACCGTCTTCATCTCCATAGAGGGTACCAAACTTCTGTTTTACATCTTGTGCTTTGTACAGGAAAATACTTGGAGGATATGCGTAGAGTTCTGTAAGTTGATCCTTGTACAACATTTCTATCTCATTGTCGATGTATTTTCCGTGCCTCATGTAAATTGATCCCAGACAGTCTTCCGTGAAATTTGGATGTGGGTGTAGTACATTCTTCGCTGTTTCAACTTCCACATATTGAGATGTCCGAGTTTCCTCTGTATCTTTCTTTGTCTTGATGTACAAATTCTGATTGTCATCCTCATAGCATGGCAGTCCTTTGTAGTATCCAATCAGATAGATCTGAATTTGCTCTCTTGTAATCTCTGTGGATGTACTTGAAGCTTCTTCCTGACTGGTCTGATTTCTTTGAGACGCCATTGATTTCGTCTTGACTCCCTTGTTGTACCTGTTCAGTGATAGCTCTAATTGCTTGCCTTAATGCTAATAAAAATTATTAGCACCCTTGTGTCAGTCTTTTTCGCTTGAGTTCCTTCAGCTTTTGTGGATGCCTTAATCTCTGAGTTTTCTGAATTGGTCTTTGCTTGAACTTCTTAGCTCCCTTGCTTGCCAAGGCTGATACTGACTTGTCTGGATGCTTGCTTTACCTAGAGATTTTTAGCAGGCCTCAATCTAGTGGAAGCACTGTGATAAGTTATGCAACTTACCACTATACTGCAACGATTGCTCCCTTTGTAGCGATTCTTGAGTCGAGCTAACCTGTGTTCACTTTAGCACACAATCTACAAAATTCTATTTAGCTGGCAAACTTTGTCACAATGAATGCAAAAATCCTTGATGTACCTTTGACGGTCACACTTGTTCCTTGAGCACCTTCTAGCGGGTGACCAATGGTTTTCCCAAAATATAATTTCAATCTGCTAACTTAGCAGTCTTCAAAACCGTGACCGTTTTCTCACAATTCTTTCGAACTGTCGGTTTTAGACATTCTTGACTTCCGGATGCATTTTGAGGCCTTAAACGATGTTTTTTTCAAAGTTGAACTAAAAGGTTGCCGTTGGCATGCATTTAGTTCATGTTTTGCTCTAAGATCGGTAGAGTCGCTCTCAGGCTACGTTTTGATATAAAAACTTTTCCGATCCGATACCGTTTGTGAAAGTTATGGCCACAACAGTGAAATGCAGTTTAGACTGGTCAAACTGAGTCCAAATTCAATTTTGAAAAAAGATTTGGGTCAAAGTTACAGTTGGACCCTAAAACTGGCCTAGAGACATCCTACGCGTAGGATGTCTATATGCTCAGAATTGAACAAAATTTGGTCTAGAGACTCCCCTTAAGTCCAGCAATACAATGGTATGCTCAGATTTGAGTTTGGATGTCAAAAGTGGCCTTGAGACATCCTACGCGTAGGATGTCTTTTTGCTCAGAATGACTTGAAATTTTCACCCCAGCTTCTCCTTGATGTGCTGATCACAGTGGTGTGCTCATAGGTTGGTTTGGAGTCCTAAATCAAGCTGAAGACATCCTACGCGTAGGATGTCTAACTGCTCAGATTTTGTCCAAACTTGCACTGTAGCTTCCCCTTGATGTGCTAAACTCACAGCTATTTTTACTTTTTGATTCTGACACCTATAGGTTGGTCAAATGATCAAGAATCTGTTCCAAAAGACTGATGTCTGTTCTGATGAATTTCTAAGTCAAATCAGCTCCAAATTGGACCAAATTTGACTAGGAGGCTTGCCTAAGGCTATACAACACCCTGCTATGTCCACAGTTTGAATTTGGCCTCTAAATCATGCCTTAGACATCCTACGCGTAGGATGTCTAACTGCTCAAAATTGCCCCAAATTGGAACCACAGACTCTCCTTAAGGTGTTGATCACAGTGGTATGCTCAAAATTAAGTTTGGAGTGCAAAATCACACATATGACATCCTACGCGTAGGATGTCTTTTTGGCCTATTTGACCCCAGACTTGTCCCACAGCTTCCCCTTGATGTCATCAACCCAATGCTATGCTCAGATTTTGGTTTGGATTTCAAAAGATCCCAATTTTAGATGTTCTAGTCTTTTTCAGTCAAAAGTGCTAAAGTCTACTTAGGACTCCCTTTTCTTCCCCAAATGAGATGAAAACTCTCTCAGTCACTCAATATATCATGCAGATCATGCTTCTGCAGCCATCCTATGGTTTTGGTCTTGGAATAATACCTTGGCACAATTTGGATAGGATGTCTGGCAATTTCAGTCTATCTGGCCTTATCCTGTCAAGATATGGTCAAGTTCCCCCTTCCAGGTGAAAATAGGGTAAAACCTACCTTCTGAACACACTGGTCAACTCAGAATTTCAAAATTTCCACCAGATCACCCTGTAGACATCCTACGCGTAGGATGTCTTTTTTTCTCAGAATGGACTTCTGTTTCTACCCAAGGTGCTTCTTGATGCATATAACAAGAATATGTGATCACAGCAAATTTTGGATGTCAAAATTGCTCGGAATCACCACTTTTGGGAAAATATTTCTCTGAAAGAGTAACATCCCCTTAACTCTCAGTCTATATGTCTAAATGACATGAGCTTTGGTGTGTGTGTCCAACACAACATGCAGAATATGGGTATGATGCCAAAACTTGATTTTTGCTTCCAGAATCACTCTCTAGACATCCTACACGTAGGATGTCTACTGATGAAATTTGTGGCAGAATTCATCCACAGGCATCCCCAAGTCTTGAGCACTACTTTTCAAGCATTCCTACCGGTTTTTATGCAAAATTGTGCTCAGAATCTTAAGTTTCTTGTTTTTGCGTTTTTGACACTCCGTCTTTGGTCTTTTGGGTGTCAAGAGTTGGTCAAAACTTTAGTTTCAATGTATACATAGGGTAAACCCCCCCTTCTGAACACACTGGTAACCTCAGTTTTCCCAAATTCCCTGCCAAAAGTGCCCTGGAGACATCCTACGCGTAGGATGTCTATTGTCTTAAAATGCAATTTTTTTTCTGGCAGTAGCATTCCCTATGCTCTCTAGAGTTCTCAGCAATAATCACAGAAACTTTTGGACTTCAAATCAGCTTCCAAACACAATTTACCATCTTTCCTACTTAGCATTTTCCACTTTTCTAATGAGCCTAACAACAAATAAGACATGCATAAAGTACTCTAGATCAACAATCAAGATATCCTACTTACCCTACTCCTACTCATCAATGTGAGATGGTGATTTTCATGTCTTGGTTGCTTCCTAGCTTCACACGGACTCTCAAGTCAACCTACCACCACATCTACCACTCAACTCCTACTCTCTACACCACAACCTACTACTACCTAATACTACCTCAGACGAAGGATCTAGGCCAGACACACGCTCCCTAGACTCCCTCTAAGACCAAAAGAGTCCACCACTCTCCGATCCTATCTAAAAGAATGAATATACTCTCGCAAGCTAGAGGGACCTCTATCCTCAAGGACTAGTCTCGGTCACCTACTTAGGGCTCTCGTCCCCGGTAGCGGCGCCAATGTTGGACGGGTACGCCGCGACGGACGTCAGCATAGCGAGAACTCACCTAACATATAATGTCAACTAAGGACGAAGCTCGACCCGCAGGCACGTGGAAGCAAGCAAAGGGTGTCAACCTCTATTCGACCGACTAATGGCTACTTCCTACAGAGATATCAACTCTACATGCCATCGGTTCTGTGAATGTGAGAGTCTCCTATGATGCTACCGCAAGCCAAAAGCCCATTAGACATTCTCGAAACGTTACGAAACTTGAGGGATATCCTATCAACACCAATAGGCCACTCCCCCTAAGGTTCGTGACCAAAAAAACCTACTCAATACCCTCCGTGCAGAAAACGCGTAGGATGTCTGGCCGGTTTTTGCAGGTCGACGTTTCCGAACACTAAAGTGCCTAATGTGTAGCTCTACTCGCTCTAATCGCATGGATATGCTGAAATGCAAAAACGGACAACAGTTACTCATCGAAACTCCAAAAGTAGCTTGCGGGTGAATCTCCCAAAACACAGACGAACGCGTGTGATGTAAGCATTAACGCGTAGCTCTCCTCGTGGGCAACACACTGCTGTTCTCCGTTTGCGATTCCGACCACCGTAGCTCCTGTAGCACGCACACACACACTCTCACTCTCTCGCAGTCTCCCAACGATACAGAAGATCAGATTTATTAGAAGTCCCTTTACAAAGTTTTAGGTTTTGGCTTATATACTAAGCCTTAGAAAACCTAATGTCCGACCAAAATGACCTTATTTGTCCCTAGGCTTCTATAGAGCTTAATTACAACACCGTGAGCTAGCTTTTCTCATCCAACAAGCATTTGTGGCCTCAATACAATTGCTGACTTAAAATATGAAGTTCTCGTAAACATTACAAAAGTGGCCGTAATGGCTCAAAATAATAATAACGGGATATTCGATGATGTCCATGAGCTTATATCTTCACATTACAGCATCCATCTTCGTCTTCATCACTTCACCAACATCTTTATTTAAAATCTTTAGAGAATCTTTGAGGAATCTTTATGGAATCTTTGTGGAAGCGTTGTTGAAAGGTTGACCTTTCAAAAGCAACACAAGAGTATTTTGCAAGAGGGGTCAACCAAGAGAGAGAGGGGACTGATTTTGGCAAGACATTATCACACACACACTCACACAATCTCATGTGTGAAGCAAGAAGACTCTCTCTCTCCTTCTCAAGCTTTAATAGAAAGCTCATCATCTACTCCAAGCTTGTGAGCAGGGAGGCCTACACCAACAACTCTTGGCTTTGTGATGCAGATCCAACCAAGATCCAAGCTTCAATGCATTCTCATCTCCTCTACCATGCTAATTACTAAGCTATGCTAAGATATTATGAGTGATTATGTTAGACAAGGGGAACTAGAACCTAGGAGTCCACCTCCCAACCACCCACTATATGGCATGGCTCCTAGCCCTTTTCCCTAGTTGGACTCCCTTTCCACAATGCCTAGCCCGGCCTTTCCCTTGTCTAGTTCGGCCTTGCCGTTGTCCTGACATTACTCCCCCCTTAAAGAAGAGTTTTTGTCCTTGAAAACAAAAGCGGGAAACTTCTTCTTAATAACACTAATGTTTTCCCAAGTGGCACCTTCCTCAGGTTGATCTTTCCACTTGATTAAAGCTTGTTGACGTACATGATGACGTGTACATAAATCATGATAATCAAGAACACGTTTAGGTTCATGTGGTAAGGTAGGAGGTTCAATGAAATCGACCAAAATCTGTTGGTCAATGACATTGTCGTCCCCATGTAACCGCTTACGTAAATGGCTTACATGAAACACCGGATGAATACGAGAATGTGTAGGTAGCAATAATTTGTAGGCACTATCACCTACTCACTTGAGTATTCTGAAAGGCCCACAATATCCCGACGAAGCGCAGGATCGGTATAAGAAGTATGCTGCTGAGAAACGTCGGCAGGTTACCTTCGAGGAAGGGGAGGAGGTATTGTTACGTGTGCCGGAACATTCAAAAAGTTTGAAAACTGGCCCAACACCTAACTTATCTCCCCAATATTGTAGGCACGATTACCTACTCGCTTGAGTATTTTGAAAGGCCCACAATATCAGGGAGATAATTTAGGTGTTGGCCCAATTTTCAGACTTTCTGAATGTTCCGAAACACGTAAAAATAATTTCTCCGTTTTCTCAAAGGTAACTTGCCAGCGTTTCTCATCAGCATACTTCTTATACCGATCCTGTGCTTGTCGGACATTTTGACGAGCAAGTTTCAGCATATCCATGTGGTCTTGGATAAAATCCTTAACCTGTTTGAGCTTTTCGGTTGCCAACCCCACCGTAACAGGTGACCTAGGTTGAAAGCCATACATGAGCATGAAAGGACTAAATCCAGTTGTGACATGCTTAACATTGTTGTAGGAAAACTTGAGAATAGGTAATTATTCTTCCTAGTCTGACTGTTTTTTGCTGACGTATGCTCTTAGCATATCCTCTAGCACTTGGTTAACTCATTCAGTCTGACCATTTGTTTTTGGATGATTTGTTGTACTGAGGTTTAGTAGTGTACCCAATCGTTTAAACACGGCCCTCCAAGAGTGATGACTGTTAAACTTGGGATCACGATCACTGACAAGGTACTTGGCAAACCATACAACTTGTATAGGTTGTCCACAAATAACCTGGCTAATCTGGTGTCTTAATCATTGATTTGGTTGTAATAAACTTACATAGTTTAGTCAACCGGTCTACTACCACCCATATCGAGTCATGACCTCGTATAGTGGTTGGTAAACCCACAATAAAGTCCATAGAGATACTTTCCCATTTTCCATTGGGAATCTCCAAAGGATGTAAGATTCCTTCTGCTTTCAGGCGCTCTGCTTTGTTAACTTGACATTTTTGGCAATGCAAGAAATAAGCTTGAACAAAGCCATGTATACATGGCCAGTTGGCTAGTAAAACTGTCGTCGGACAAGAGCATAAGTTTTTCTAATACCCGGGTGCCCTGCACTTGGACTATCATGACATTCATAAAGAATTTGCGCCGAATGTCTATGTCCGTCGATACACAAACTCTCCCCTTATGGAGTAGGTACCCATTGTCGATGGTGAAATGCTTCCATCGCTGTAGTTCATCACTCGATAGAGGAGAACTAGGTTTGGAGGTTAACATTACACTACCATCATTGGAGTGAGAAGGATCCCTCATTTGTACATGGTTCCACACTTTGAAATATGCTTCATCATGCTCATATTTGCCTTTGAGAGAATCCAAAAATTCACTACGAAGTTCCGTGAGCAAGAGAGAATTGAACTCCGGCATACGACTTAGAGCGTCAGCCACCACATTGTATCGACCTTTATGATACCGGAAGTTGGCGTCATATTCCTAAAGAATCTCGACCCACGTGGCTTTCCGACCCTTCAAATCCGTTTGTTGTGTAAACCATTTGATTCTTTCATGGTCAAACACAATCTCAAACTGAGCACCATACAAATAATGGCGCCATGTTTTTAAGCTAGACACGATTGCATAGAGTTCCTACTCATAAGCAAGGTAGTTTTGCTGAGCTGCATCAAGCTTCTTGCTTTCAAATGCAATTGGCCGTCCGTCTTGTAACAGGACTTCTCCAATAGCACGGCTCTATTGGCATCCATTTCCAAAATGAATGGTTTCAAAGGATCTACAATAGCTAGTAGGGGAGTTGTAGCTAATTCATCCTTGAGGGTATTGAAACTGTGTGAGCGGGTCCCCAATGAAAAGCTTTGCCTTTGCCTGTCAATTGATCCGTCATGGAAATAGCAATATTAGCATAGTTTTTAACGAAAAACCTGCAAATCCTTAAAAAAACAGTAACTCTTCCAGATTTTTAGGAGAAGGCCATTTCCGGATTGTATCCACTTTGGATTGATCCATATATAGTCCATTAACTGAAATAACATGCCCTAGATAGTGAATTTCTTCTTTCAAAAAATCACACTTAGATTCCTTGGCATATAATTTATTTGTTCGTAACAACTCGAACACCTGCTTGAGATGTTATAAGTGTTCTTCTTCAGAAGCACTGTAGAATAGAATGTCATCGAGGAAAACAATGACAAATTTGCCCAAGTACGGCTTCAAGACACTATCCATCAATGTCATGAATGTTGCAGGCGCATTGGTTAACCCAAAGGGCATCACCAAGAACTTGTAGTATCCAAACCTTGTTTGGAATGTAGTTTTGGGTATATCAGCAAGTCAAATACGGACTTGGTGATAACCTGACCACAAGTCTATTTTCGTAAAAATGCGAGCATGAGTGAGTTTGTTGAACAACTATCCACTCGTGGCAATGGGTACTTGTTCTTAACCGTAACCGCATTTAAGCCACGGTAGTCTACGCACATGCGCATACTGCCATATTTTTTCTTCACTAATAGGATAGGAGAAGCCCATGGTGAAGATCTGGGTTTTATAAACCCTCTGCTAAGGTAGTCAGCAAGTTGACGTTCCACCTCAGCAGCTTCAGAGTAAATCATACGGTAGGGCGGTTTACTAACAGGTTTACAGTCTGTAACCACGTCAATCCTATGTTGTACTAATCGTGTTGGCAGTAATCCTGGTGAAAAATCATTAGGAAAAACATATTGAGATTCCTTTAATAATTTCTGTAACTCACTAGCAATGTTTGCTTGTTTGGAAGTAGCCATTGGTGGAAGAGATGAGAGAGAAGCATGTGGCGTTGAGGAATGTTCAACAGATTCAATGTTAGAGAGAAAATGAGGCAATGAGTAACACAAGAAAACTTGATCTATTTCATTATAAAAAGTGAGCTGCATAAGCTCAGCGGTACATATCAATGGTGAAGAAGGTACATCCTTCTCTCCTAACAACAACACATGTGCGCCATGGGATTCGAACATCAAGATGTTGTGCTCATAGCTACTCTTCAGTGATGGTCCTAAGCTATGCAACCATTCCCTACCAAGGACCACGTATGCCCTCTCCATGTTAGAAACCTGAAAATCCAAGGATGTGGAGTAACCTTGTACTTCCAATGGAGCAGCTTGGACTTGAGTATCCCAGATTTCAATATCATGTCCATTCATCATTGCTACCTTGTAGCGGTGGGTACTCGGAGTTTGAGGCAATTTGAGTTTTTTCACCAATCCGTAATTGATGAAATTGTGAGTAGCACCATCATCTACCAAGATGCGCACCTTGTGCCCTTGTAGAGCTCCGTGCATACGTACTAACTCATGTGGACCGACGGTCTATTGCCACATGGAAGCTGTGAGACAGCATTCATGCACCACCTCGGTGTGTGTTACTTCCACTTTAGAGAATCGTGAGGAAGACTCAAGAAGCAGCAGTTGCACCGTGTGCACTGCTTTCTCCTTGCCATGTGCAACAGATTTTCCCTTGGGACAATACTTTTTTCCATGACCGCTTCCTAAACATTGAAAACATAATTTCTCTTTCTTAGCTTTATCAAAGTCCTCAGGAGAGAGAGGACCTCTGGACCCCTTGGTTTCTTAGATGCTTATGAATTGGCTACTATAAATTTCCTTTTATCGTGCCCGTACTGTGTGCGTGTATTACCATGTGTATTAGAAGACACATGAGTACTATGTGCTTTCTTTTTGTTTGGATCATCATGAATATGTGCTTTCACTATGGATCTCTTAAGTGTTTTAGGGTTTTGGGTCTTGACGTGCTTCTTAAGATCTGGTGTTAGACCTCGTATAAATCCCAGTACTTGCTGAAAGTTATCTAAGCCTTCCAACTTGAGGATAACATCCCGATAGTGAGATATATATTCAAGTAATGATGGGTATTGGCGCATGGAACACGTGTCCCAAGCCGTCCAATTCCTATCAGCCTCATTTGTAGGCAAAAATTATTTTGGAGACATAGCTTCAAAAGCTGCCCAACTCTGTGGTATGATATTCTTCTCCTTGAGAGACATCCACCCTTTGTAGGCCTTTCCTTCCAAAGTTAGGCTCGTTTGCAGTGCTCTGACTATGTCCGGAGTACGTCGTAAGGCGTGAACTCCATCCGACTTGCTGAGAAAGATATTCACTGCATCCTTATTGCGGTCTCGGTCTTCTCCCTTAAAACTCGGTGGTTTGGTGTTTTTCAACAACTCATACACCTCTTTTGCAGTGAGAGTGTGCAAAGTATGAGTAGTTGAACCTTGCCCTTGATTAGAAGGGCCTTGCCCTTGTGTAGTAACGTGATCATGAATGTGCATATCAGCGGGACCCTTGAACTGCTATTGCATTAATTTAATCACTAATGTGGATAATTTAGTGACATTTTCATTTAAAGATTTAAAATTTCCTTCCATACTTGATATGTGTGTCTGGAGTGCACGAAATTCTTGAATGTTGAGCAATTCATAAGATCATCACCTGCCGTAGCGTTGCGAGTACTCTCCTTGAGAGCATCCGGCCGTGGGCCATCATGGGCAGGGTTAGGCGTACTTCGCTCAAAATTAAAAGCCATATTGATATCTGAATCC
Source organism: Adiantum capillus-veneris (assembly GCF_014529385.1). Taxonomy (NCBI): domain Eukaryota; kingdom Viridiplantae; phylum Streptophyta; class Polypodiopsida; order Polypodiales; family Pteridaceae; genus Adiantum; species Adiantum capillus-veneris. The sequence continues at coordinate 118,924,534 of NC_140934.1, forward strand.
ATGGCGACATGATGCGGTGCAAGGAATAGTCAGATAAATACGTGAAATTGAGAGCACTTGCAAAGTTTAATTAGCCTTGCTAATCCCGTCAAAGTCGATATTACCCAAGTGGAAATTGATCCGAAATGTCTGCCGTGTAGGGAATTCCTTAGTCCCTTGTAGCTTATGCGTTGATTCTAAAAAATAATGTCACTTTGAACTCCCCTTGACATGCTTTTATAGAATTTCTGAGTTTCTACTGATAATACGTAGAGAATGTGTGTGTTGAAGTACTGACCGGCCGTGTTGATATGACGAGCCTCGTCGAAGCCTCACAAGAGGGAGAGGGGGGTACCCCACTGTGGGTACCATCCCTTGTGTGTTGAGAAAAAACTTTGGCCACTAACCCCCAAGGGGTTGGGTGCCCGTCGGGTGTGTACTTGGAGTTGCTCACGGGCTATGGCCAGTTGCACACAGCACGAGGGGTTGAGCAAAGCTCCCCCCGCCTCGTATGGTGCTCATCTCCGCTTGCACTACAGGCACGGGAAAATCTCCCTCCACTGGCACGATGCCGTAGAGCCTGCAAGGGCATATTTTGGTGCAGGTCGCTGACAGGCGGCTTCTCCTTGCAAGGGCTGTTTCCCATGCCTTCGGGCTTGTCGTCCTCCTCACGGGGGGTGAGCTCCATGCCCCCTTGACCCCGACATGCAAAAAAACATGCAAAATTGTGTCTCCCCTCCTCCACGGCTGTGCCTTTCCCAAAAAGGAACCTTGCTCTTGATACCAATGTTAGACAAGGGGAACTAGAACCTAGGAGTCCACCTCCCAACCACCCACTATATACCATGGCTCCTAGCCCTTTGCCCTAGTTTTTCCCTAGTTGGACTCCCTTTCCACACTGCCTATCCCGACCTTGCCCTTGTCTAGTCCGGCCTTTCTGTTGTCCTGACAAATTATGTGAGGAGATATACTTCTTTCTCATGAGACTACTCCTTCTTTCTCTCAATCTACTCTCATACCCCGCTAGCTCTCACCATCTTTGAAGGTGTGTGAGGTCTTGGGTCTAAGACGGTGAGGGAATTGATGTTGTGTTTTATAAGTGTGTTCATGGTGCTTGAAGCTTCCATCTTCATTGCACCATTAAGTTATTGAAGGAACACAAAGTATTGTATTGTAAAATGTCTCCCTTGATGGGGGAAACCTATAATACAAAGCCTTTTGGAGGGGGGACCATCTCCATGTAAATCTGGTCCTCAAATGTTTTCAATAGCTTAATTTCTCTTGAAGTATTGTTCATGCCTATCTAGCTAGATGCTATGCTTTTTGTTGCTCTCTCCATCCAAGCACTCTTGCTATGCTCATTAGGAATCTATTCTAATGAAATGCTCACTATGTTTATGCTATATTTCACTACAAAAAAGTTACTAGGCCATTAAATGCTACATTGGTATCAGAGTACAACGTCTCTCTTTTCTTGCTCAAGAAGGGAGGTCCTCAAGCTAGCTATAAATAGTTGGTATTATTAATTGCAATTGAGTAAGTAGAATAGCGATTTTTCAGCCTTGCAGTGTGCCTGCCTTTGTGCAAATAACGAGCCATCACCATCGGGAGCTCTGGTCTTAATACTGGAGTCCTACGGGGTTGCCTACGGCTTAACTACTATTGAGCTATTAGAAGCTTGATAGAAGCTGGTACTATTTTGGTGTTGAAAGAACCTCTCTTCTATTCCTTTCAATTAATGATATTTGAGCCACGGGTACATTAGCTTGAGTGCTTTTCTAAAGGGGTAAAGAGGAGCAGCAACAAGGGCTTGAAGTGCCAAAGTACACCTAAAACTATGACACCTAAAAATTTGTTAGAATGGTTGACAATAGTAAAGAGAGTGAAATTAATGTTGATAGCTTTGATTTTGCTAATGAGCTAATGATGCCCCTATGCTTGTTAACTACCTTGTTTCTAGGCTTCAACAAGCCAATGGCAATCCATCCCTCCAAAGTGAAGTGCAACGGCAACATCGTGCTCATGGGATTCTCCAAGATCCCCACCATGAAGAGAGAGTACCTAGGAAGCCTCCTTGTGAGACATCCAAAAAAAGCCTCTCTCCAATTTGGGAAAAAGAAGAGGCCTCTCTCCATCAACTCCTAAATGGAGAAGACCATCTCACACCTCTCCACACCATAATTCAAAGAGGAATGATAACAAACAAGAGAAGAAAAAGGTAACAAAGAGGTTAGCCTCTTCTCCATCTTCCTCAAATTCTTCATCTTCTGAAGAAAGCGATGGTGGAACTTTTGAACCATAAAAACGAA